>NC_143013.1:93753152-94353152 GCF_055824585.1 Amblyomma mixtum | reverse complement strand
TTATGAATCCCAACGACTGAAGTTGAATAGTGAAATCAATGACAGTTGAAGTATTATCGAGGGTATTTATATTGAAGTCACCTCCGCATGTTAGCTGAAAATTATTGCTTCGAACATATCCTAGGAGGAGGTCAAATATTTCGTAAAAGATTTCATGTTTCCCTTCGGTGGACGATACATGACCGTGATAACCTCTAGCCCAGCCTTCACAGTAAAACATTCATAATCATTGATAATTTCACAAAATTCAGGCAGTAATTCACAATCTTTACATCTTTGGACATGGAGCGCTACGCCACCACCTCGTCTATCTTTGCGATTGTTAAAGAATCTGTCATACCCATCAAGATGGAGCATGTCACAGCCATCATAGTACCAGGTCTCAGAGATCATTATGGTGGTATATTTAAAAGGAAATTGACTTAACAAATGTGTGATGTCATCTTGTTTCCCATGTACAGAACGAGCATTGATGTGCAAGACTGTTTGAAGAGAGAGTGGTTGAGGACGAATGCACCCAGGTCGGACGAAGCTGTGACAATCCATCTCGAGCGATTTAACAAGCAACAATAACGCACTAAAGCGTTAAAGCTGTCTAGGACTCACTCGATTTTCACAAGGTCAGCCTCACAAGTGATCTGAACAAAATCAGAAGATTCTGTTTGCTTAGCAAAAATTTTTCCATTCAGAGTCCACCCCTACTTCCATTTCTGCTCATACTTCCGCTTTACAGTCATACCCAGGAGTCTCTTTAGGACCGGGCAGAGGTCCTCATTTATATATACTGGAGCGGCATTACTGATCCCAATATCCTCATTGGTCAGTCGGGCCTTTTTTTCCTTTCCTAAGTATGCTGTCGCGTTTTGAACGAGATTTGAACTGGACAATGATGTTTGATTTGTCAGCATCTCTTGTTGGAACAAGGGCACCAGTGCCCTTACTTTTGTACTCGTCTACAATTGCAATCTACAGCTACTTTCGAGCTGTTACTTTAAACAAGTAGCATATTACCAAGTTCTCTTTCTTTTTTCAAGAGAATTAAATTGGCGAATCACGGAATACAATTTTCGCTGTTTTCTTCATAATTTTACTCAAAATCACTTCATATTGTCACGTAGCAGTAATGTCAGACCGACAGTAAGGTAGACAGAGAAAAGGCTTCCAAAATAACGTCTTTATAGATTAGCTCATGCCCGCAAAGAACTGAATGAATCGGCGGTGGCAACTGTAAGACGTGTGCTCGGCAGTCGTCGAAGAACGTTCCCGCTGCTCTCGGCCGTGCTCAGTTTAAAGCTGACAGCGAGCTTTCGAAATACACCATTCAAAGTAACTACATCACTCTCAAACCGGGTAGAATCGGTTCCGTATGGGTGCGACCTTTAAAAATAAATCTAGTCAGACGTCGCAATTAAGCAAAGTGGTGAAGCCTCGTGCTGGCAAGACTGGAGCATGAACAGAAAACATTGCAAAGCTTTGCGGCATTGTCTTTGTTGGCTAATAGATGGTGACGCAGCTGGCTTAATTACTCATCTGCCTTTGTTTGCAACACCTAAGCCATAGGAAAAGTAATTAGACCGAAGTATAAACCCTTCAGTATCTTCTCTGTAAATGTCTCTTTTTTTCCTTGCACCCATGACGTGATTCTACCAATTTTTGAGGAGCTAACTCTGCCAGCTAGCCAATGCAATACCGATGTTATTAAGGCGTACATCTTTCACCAAACAGCTGGTACGCCCGAACATATTAATGTGTAAAAATTGCCAGGGCACCATCACACGGACGCAAAGTTAAATGCGAAAAAGCTCTAACTCGCAACCACCTTCGTATGATGTATTTATTAAGACAAAAAAAAATCCTGCCCTACTAAGTAGATCTCGCCATGCCTGCTTTGAAAAGGTGATTGTGCGAACTCAGTAGTTGAGTACTGGTGCGTGGACTGTTAATGCACGTTCTGGGTGGCATCTCCCTAATCGTAAGAATAGTCTCATGTCCAAACTTTCGGTTATTTATTTCTTGAAAAAAAGCTGAAACGCTAATCATCGCAAGGGGTCTTTACGCGCTGCTGACCACAGAGAGATCAATTATTTAAAATGTGCATTAGCGTAATGACTCAGCGTAATCCTTCATTTTAGCCAGCGGCAAAACGTTGTTTCAATATGCCTCCTTGATCTGTTTTCTGTTCTTGTGATTCGATTTAACACAAAAACCTTGGTGCAATGAAGTCCATTAAAAGAAGGCGCAAGCAAATACTAGTAACTGCTAGAAATGCGACCAGGAATGGCTTAATGAAATTATCCAGACTCTTAGCGTGGAGAGCTTTTAGGAGACGCACACGCAAGTCTGGAGTGCATTTTCCTGTCCTAATTAAATTTCCTTTCTTTATTCGAGTTAAGTCTAACTGAGATACAAAAGTAGAACAAGTTAAGCTCAGCTGCGTAAGGACAAAAAGAAACGTCCTGTGCGGGATACCATTCACTACAAAATGCTAAACTTTCTTCAAATACTATGTTCCGGCGAGAACAAAGTTTATTAGTGAAAAAAGTATAGCAATTAATTCGCTTCAGAGAGGTATACAGTGTGAAGAAGAAATTCGAATAATTTCTTGTTTTTGCCCTTCAGTACGTGGTCTCATTCCAAAAAGCTCAACAATCTTACAAAATCTATACAACCGCAGTGGCGGCCTAGTGGTTTTAGCATCCGCCTCGTATGTGAGATGCGCGAGGTTCGATCGCCAAAGCCGCTGGGTACCCACCGGTGATACAATGAGTGCAAGCTTTCCCGTGGCCTCGTGCTTGGCTTCTTTGTGTTGAAGTTATTTTGAGAACGGCTATTTGACCTCAGTGGCGTAGCCAGAAATTTTTTCGGGCGGGGGGGGGGCTCATGTTGCAGCGCGGCCTCCTCATAGAATTGTGGAGGGATCAAGCGCAAGAACAATAAATGCATTGTCATTGACTATGCTAATGTGTATTAGTTAACGCTACGCACTGTCTAGAGAAGTGAAATATGTAATTTTTTAACTGAAAGAATATGTTCGCATGTCTTAAAAATTGTGGCAGACACAGCTGATACTAATCCTTCTATGTTTTTGCGTATTTAATCACTAAAGAAAATATTACTCGAAGTGTAGAACTTTATCAGTCCGAAACCAGTAAAGCAGCGCATGCCACTGATATGAAAAACGTAAAGGCCATGATATGAGCAAGTATACAGGACAAGTATTTTCATGAATCTTTATCGTTCAAGAACCTTTACATCTTCTCACCTTCTAATGCTCTCACCTTCCGTCAGTACTGCTGTCATGCTTCGGAATGTGGGCACGAAGGGTTTTCAAAATCGTCTGGCTGATAAAAAGAAAACTTAAAACTTCTCGTTTTTCTAAGAGGCCAAATGAACAATGGTCGTGTCCACCTTGCTCTCTTCCATGTAAAAATATTCAAATTCTAACCAAGCCCTAGCCCTTCTTTTTCGGAGCGGACGGAGCACATTCTCCAGATCTTCTACTGCCAAGCCTACTTGCAAAACTTAAAGCATTTTTTCGTTTAGGTCTTATTAATACTTAGACGTCTACTCCGTTAAGTCCCTTTAATGTCTCATGTCGTGCTACTGTTCTCAGACACGGCTTGTGCTGAGGATGCAGCAATGGCATGAGGGTTAATTTCATCGCGACCATGACAATGAATCAGAGTGTTGTCGGAAAATAGGCAAACGTGAAGCTGCTATCGGGTGACTGATCATTCTTTCCCTACCGGAAATCGTATAAGACACAATTCCGGGCGTTTAATCTTTATTTTTCTTAGCCTCTTCTTTCGTTTAGTTCTGAATTCCTCGTCCTCGCGTATAATTGGTGCCACTCTCGATGGCGATGGCGCCGATCGCACTCCCATGCTCATCAAGGCCTAAAGGTCTCGGTCTTGGAGATAAACGATCACTGCCGAAGTGGGAAGATGAAGGAGTGGGATGCCAGGGGGTGTTTCTTTTCTTTCTTTACTCCATCTTTTTTTGCTCTCACGTTCAGTGCTTCCATAAGGAATTGTTAGCAAGGCCAGGATTTCATCGGCTGTGGCAACATCCGTGTTCTAGTCACGCGGGTTTTTATTTAGGTTCCGCGGGTCACGCCTATCGGGATCTCATCTGGTGGAACTATAGGAACTGACTGCATCTATCGAGAGCGGCATTGCAAATGCCCTTGGGGCACGCCGCATACGAAGCTTGAGTACACCATTGGGTTTCCGTGTCATGAATATTGTGAGAGAGAATAGGGAGAAGACTTTGTTTCTTATTTTGTCTCGCAGTATACCCACGTGCTGGCCAATTCGTATGCAATGGTGGTTTCTTTTCGCTTCTCCCACGCCCTGTCACACAGAAGCAAACATAAAATAGAGACAGAAAGACGAAAAATTTTCCGCACTTTAAAAGAAACCAGCGCTGCCTGCACATGGCATTGCGAGGTCACTGTATCTAAGTAGGCTTCTCAGAAAACTACGTGTCCGCAACATTTTTTTTCAACTGCTAATATCTTCCTTCAAACACGACCAAAGAAAGCAGCAAGTAACTAAAGACTCTTTTAATATTTAAAATTCATCGATTGAGGTGCAACATATTGCAA
Organism: Amblyomma mixtum; assembly: GCF_055824585.1. Classification (NCBI taxonomy): domain Eukaryota; kingdom Metazoa; phylum Arthropoda; class Arachnida; order Ixodida; family Ixodidae; genus Amblyomma; species Amblyomma mixtum. The sequence goes on along the minus strand of NC_143013.1, from coordinate 94,348,546 downwards.
CGCGCTAGGCCTTCTATTGTTCAATCTCGAAATGAGTGCCATTGCCCATATAGGTGACGACCCTAAATTATGTCCTGAGTGTATTACACATAGAGCAAAGAGTTGTAGCACTAAGAACCGGGACTACCGCAAGACTCGATAAACTACTTACAGGGAGCAGGCTTGCGTCGCTAAAAATGAACACCATGAACGCCAAATCAGTTCTACACAACAATAAAACTTTGGTTGGGCCTAGTTGGTACATGTTGTTGTGAAGGTGTAGGTGTATAAGCTGCGTTCCCAAGAAGAAAAAAAAACAGTTGTTGTGGTTCTTCCCATGTTTGCGCAACCTACACCTTCACAACAGTTCTATACTGGCTAAAAAACAAACAGCCTGAATTTCTGCCTACTTTAGTAGATGCTGCTAGTACCAAAGAAAGAGAAATAGTTGCTTAGAGAAGTTGTCTGTGCGCCGTCGTAGACGAAAACATGTCGCTGGATAGTGACGCCAATCGCCTTATAAGTCAAGATTTTGACACATAAAAGATGCCCATGTACAAGAAATGAACTGTAGCAGAACGGCAGATTGGGCAAGTTGGTGTTTGTCTCCTCCTCTTTCTTTTCCTGTTGTTTAGCGCTGTTTGTACGTACTTGTCACCTTATAAGTCAACTGAGCAGCGTTCTTGGAATTATTTCCACGGTATGCTTTCTCTTGCTTCCTGAGGTTAAGAAATAAGTACATACGTCCTTTTTCTTCTATCGCATTCACGTATTGCTTATTGGTCGCCAAATCCAGCACTTCTATGAATGTATCGAATCATTAGAAATTGCAGAATAAAGACTTTCCGCATGACTACTACTGCATTTTTGATATACACGCGTGGCCTCTTTTAAATTCACTGGAAAAAGTACCAGCCATTAACCTTTAAAATAGCACACGCAGATCCATATATCAAACCAGTCACAAAAAGAAAGGAATGCTTTCTTCACGAACTTCCCGTCTGATGGGCCAATACAGACCTTATTCTACATTTCGCCTTGCTTTGGAATGCATCGCGATGGCGCAACAGTCATGGATATCAAAAGCTTAGCTTTATGATTCCTTCACTCCCATATGATTTCCCTTTGGACTAAATGGTGCTGGGTGAACGATCATTCCTTTCTCACCAGCTACACAGAAAATCAAACTGAAGGTGCTCTTTGACATATCAATGTCTTTCAGTTATGTTTACGTCGCGTATAAGTATATTCAAGGTTATTTTTGCCCATATGTGCCACTATTGTGTTAGCGATGCGCTTCGGGCATGTTTTTTTTTCTAGTGCTAAATCTGCCTATTCATTTCCTGAACCAGTATAATTTGAATCAATTCGCAGCTGAAACTACATTATCAATGTGATTAGTCCCAGCGAAACCTCTATTTTGGCTGCGTTTTCCTTCAAGACTATATTCATTCCGGAAAACTGCTTAATAGAGAATAATTATGAAGCGGCATCCCAGAGAGTCTGAAATCTGCGCTGCGCTGCAAGTTATTATGACCAGAGTGAGAAGCATCGAAAAGACTGAACTATGAAACAAGGTTATGGGAGGAATGAGTGTGAGGTAGTCAAGGAGACGAGCGGAATATGTGAATTTTTTTATTATAAGTAGAGCCGTCCCACGAATGTACAAAACTTGTGATCAGTGTAAACTGCGCTATAAGTGTGGCGAAAAGCTGCCGTGCATTTCTTGGGCTCCAGAGACAATTATGGCCCTGGCTGTATTCTTTGCGTTGCATTTCCACCGTTCCTGGTCACCTCTTTCTTATGCAAGAGGTGACCAGACCTCTTTCTCCTGCAACCGGCCGCGGTGGCTCAATGGTTATGGTGCTCGGCTGCTGACCCGAAAGAGGCGGGTTTGATCCCGGCACCGGCGGTTGAATTTCGATGGGGGTGACGTTCTAGAGGCCCGTGTACTGTGCGATGTGAGAGCACGTTAAACCCCAGGTGGTCGAAATTTCCGGAACCCCTCACTACGGCGTTCCTAACAGTCTGAGTCATTTTGGGGCGTTAAAACCGATAAACTAAACTCTTTCTCATGCACACCCTTCGACACAGCTTTCCGGGATTTAGCTGCAATACTGAGCAGGCACCTTAACGAATCAACCCCGGCTGAAATAGCATGAAAACAAGAACGGACTAAGAAACACTTCAAAAAAAGCATAGCGTACAAACCAGCTTGCTCGCTACCCTTTTGTATCAGGCCTGGCTTTGAAAACGCTTGCACGCTCAGCCGGAGCCTATTTTCCCCGTTACTGAGGGAGGCAAACTAGTTAAAAAGAGAAAAGAATGTAACAGTCAGACGATGTGCGTCAACTGTGGCACATCGTTGCTTTCGGTCGCAGATGTTCATCATCATCATCATCATTTATTGGCCCTTAAAGACCCCTGGCGGGGTATTGCATAAGGGGGTGGGGGGGGGGGCGAACATCGAAGCAAGTAATGACATCATTAGGTCAAAAAAATACCTATACAAAAAATACAGTAAAACAGTGAAGAAAAAAACAGTGAAAAAAAAGTATACAGTGAAATAATCGTTGCTTGGGGAAGAGACAAAAAGAAAAACACGTTTATAAATCATGCAGACAGGTGCAGTAGTAGTTCAAACAATCATAACATAAAAATAAAACTCAAAGGCAACAGTTACCCACATTGGGATTTCAAGTGCAATGACAGCATTTGGCGGAATTTAAGAGCATCGCGTTCAGTGACAATACATTCGGGCAGTGAATTTCATTCTTCAATGGCAAGAGGCAGAAATGACTTGTTAAATGCGTTTGAGGAGCAATGGAGTCTTAGAATGCTCATGGAGTTGAAAAGACGGCGTGATGTTCGGAGGGGAGGGAGCAGAAGGGAGTCTCGAAGTGAAGGAAAACAATAGTACAATTTATGCAATAATGATAAACCGGTAATTATATGCCTATGCACGAGAGGCTCGATGTCGGCAGATAATTTTATTTTGGTATGTTCCTCCTTGGAACGACGCCCCAGAAGTCCCAGGTTTGTGGTTCCCGTTACGCTGCCGTCCACATATCCCGCTGCCCTTTCCTTCGTCGGAGTGAATGGTGATGTCGTTCGTTCAGCACGAACGAACGCAATTTCTTCAGAAGAAAAAAGAATAAAGAAAAGGATGTCAACAGGTTGAGAAACAGAAAATTTTTCCTAAACTGTATTTTTGGTTCAGCTTGAAATGACGGTTGGAAGCGAGCGGTGCCCTGGCCAGAAAGGCGTTCAAGATATGCGTAACAGTGGCTCTGCTCTGTGTTCGCTTGCAGCCCGCACGAAAGTGTTAAACTGATCAAAACAGAAAAAGCAAGAGTCCTTTGCTGTTCTCAAAGTGTAAAAATAGCTCGACAGTTTGCTATCAGTGGTAGACGAAGTACCGCTGCACTGCTTCCAAGGAAATCTGCGTAGCTTTTTCTAGTAGTGGTGCTGCTACACATGGCTGGAGGCTAATGTGTAACAGCTAACTCAAATGAGATCTTCCCAACCTAGAGGGAACCCCTCAATAGAAAATGGTGGGATTTTCAGCGCCTTCTAACAGTCTCCTGCCATTCATAGCGTTCCTGCTCATTTTCGTTGTGACGGAAGAAACTGCACCAGCCGTCCCTAGTAAGCGCTTTGTTGGCATGGATACCACTGTTTAACTGCCAGCCGCCACAGTGGCTCAGTGGTTATGGTGCTCGGCTTCTGGCCCGAAGGACGCGGGTTCGAGATCGGCCACTGCGGTCGCATTTAAATAGAGGCGAAATGCTGGAGGCCCGTGCGCTGTGTGGTTTAAGTGTTGGTTAAAACACCCCAGGTGGTCGAAATTATCTGGAGCCCTCAATTACGGTGTCACTCATAGCCTGAGTCGCTTTGGGATGTTAGACCAGATAAAATGTAAATAGGTTTAGCTGTCAGACTGAACTTTCACTGTGTTCTAAGACATTTATTATCACTGCACTCACCGACCACACAGTGAGAGTAGCCTGTCGCGGTGCTATCGATGCTAACACCAAGACTATACGCATAACAGTATGGAAGTTTACTTTCATTCTGTTGCCTTATTAGGCCGGAAACGTGGTGCGGACTAGTGTACTGCGCTAAAAAGTAGAAAGAGAAATGCAGGAAGTAAACATACTATAGAACCGTAGAGTATAGAGTCAAGGTTTCGATGTTCTCGGGAGATGATAACGAACATTGGTGACCAAGCACGTCTCTCTGATACACAATAATTTTAAAGGAAACACTGTAAATTGAAACACGCGATAAAGGAGCGCTTACGTACACCTGCTAGACAAACAGACTTTCAATCTTCGTTTTGTTCTCCGCAAGAAGGACGAGTTTGGGGCCATACTCGCTTGCAGCTGTGGAGGTTGTTTTCTGACCGGAGAATTCAGTGATTTTAGCCTGTTACTTCCAATGCTGCCGAGTAGTTAGCAGTTGAAAACGACAAGGTGGTCGAGGCTGTTCGTTTTAGTTATGCTGAGACACAGAACAAGATTGTAGACACTGATTCTCACGTAGATCTTTCAACCACTTCTGCCGTTCAGTAAGCATCAATTTTACTTCCTTCAAATGTTGCCTATGGTAGTTTCTGTTGCCGCCACTAACAGATGGCACTCTGAGTTCTGGTGTATCACGAAGGCTCAGTCTAAATCCATTTGTTTCCACGCACCTCTTAACACTGCTTCTGTTTTTCCTGTTTTCTAATCTCGAGACACTCAACGACCCAAAACGTTTTAGGTCCTTTTTAAAATAACTTCCACCTGCAAAGGTGGGCATGTTGCGATGACGTCACAAGGTCACATGCGTCCTAGGTGGCAGGCGGGCCACCTGCTTTTTCGTTCACGCCGCCGCCCCCGACGAAGACGCCTGATTTTTTGCTGAACGGAAGCTTTAGCACTGTCGCGTTAAATGTTGCTTTCATTTACGGTTTATGAAGATTTAACGTCCCAAAGCAACTCAGGCTATGAGGGACGCCGTAGTGAAGGGCTCCGGAAATTTCGACCACCTGGGGATCTCTAACGTGCGCTTACATCGCACAGTACACGGGCCTCTAAAATTTCGCCTCCATCGAAATTCGACCACAGTTGCAGCGGTCGAACCCGCGTCTTTCAGGTCCGCAGCCGAGAGCCATAACCACCGAGTCACAACGGCGGGTTTACAATTCTTTATGAATGTCCTTCACAGAATAAGTTTCCGCTAAGTAAGGTCCTTCGCACGATGCATTTCTATGAAATAACTTTGCCCCTTCAGGCAGATCTTACCTTCAAAAATTCTCCATGGTAACTGACTTCACCTTAGTCGCAGCTCATATGCATATGTTCATAGTTCCCAAAGTTTTACCATGCTACGTGAAGCTTCTGAAAATTTCTTCCAGCTGCTCAAAATCTTTGTTTTCTTGCTTTTACTTGACCGTTATCTTTAGATTAACCCGCGAAAAGCCTACTAAATGACTTATATAGATTTCACGCAAGGAGCGGTAAAAGCATTTTTTTTTGCCTACAACTAGACACTAGCTTGAAATAAGATATAATGTTCAAGTATTTAACCGCGAGGCCCGATAAAGTGAAGTTATAATTTCTTGTCATGATTCTAGTTACAAAGTACTAATCCTGCTCGGTACGCGCAGGCTGTACACTGCTTTGTGAAAACTGAAAAAAAGGTCAGAACACCTGCCAGTACGCTTGCATAATTAGAGACCACATTGCGCGAGCATGCTGCAGATTCAAGATAAGTGATTCAATTTCGGATGCTAAACGCACTGATAAATACATCAGGACGGCTGTTTTCTCTCTCTTTCCATGGCGGCCGCCAGAGGCCAATGACCTTTTTATCCAAAAGAAATGGCTGTCACTGATGTCCCTTCCGTCGGTTTCCTTTAGCCGTTTCATGGTCGCTGCACAACCACCAACGTTTGTTACCTACGGTCAATGACCAACGACAAGTGGAGTCCTTGTGCTCGACGTATCCAGCTTGCCAGCAAGACGCCCGCAGGGCAGTACTTTGGCTCCTTGCACACTGACGCAGAAAATATTGCACCTATCTTTCGGCTGCTTGTTTCCCCTCCGTGCAGTTGTCGCTGTCCCAAGGTTCCTGACATGTTCGGCAAAGCAGAACAAAGCACTCGGCGGAAGGATCCTCAGCGCCTAAAGTCACGCCCTGCCTTCAGCACCATGTATTGTCCATAAATCATGCCCCAGTAGCCGCTAACATGCTTTGTGGTCTCGTTTCCTATATGCTTGCAGCTGCGGTCTCGCTTCTCTGGTCCGCCTTCCATCTCGCCTTCTTTTCGTTTTGTGTTCGCTGCAGCGAGTTTTGTTCGCCTTCCTTTTTTCCATTTCACTTTCTGATCACGCTCTAGAGAGTTGCCTTTTAGAGTCAGTTTAGTTTTTTCTTATCATATAGCCCTCTGTCTTCAGTCTTATTTAGCAGAACTAAAGCGGAAGAAGGCATTCTTGTAATGTATGTTTCTTGCGCCTTGTTCTCGTTTTATTTCCTTATACGCGACAACGACACAGCTGGCTCCACTTCTGAAGTTAATGATTGTGCTTTATGTCGAGGACTCCTGTTCCTCCACGTGTTCACTTCAAACTGAGCACGAGAATTCTGCTTCCCTCTTTTTTGCTGTTCCACGTCTTCTCTTTAATGGCATTGCGTTCCTGAAAAAACAAGAATGGCGAATATTCGTATAAAGCGTTTGTGATCCTCTTTGCTGTCACTTGGCACCACTTTTGTTATTGCGCTGTTCCCTTGCTTGAAGAGTAAACAACAATGAACTTACTAAAGCGCGATACGGAAAGTGGAGCATCTCAGGCAGCTAAAAGAGCCATTCGAACAAAAGAGAAATATCTCAGGCGTCCAGTGTCCAGAACGAAATATCCAAGAATCCAAATATCCAATATCCAAGAACAAAATATCCAGGCGTCCAAAAACGAAATATTAGGAAGAAAAGTGTGTTTATGACTGTACGGTGGCACGGTAAACACTTCCGTAGTTCATTCACATTTTTTCCTTTGTACTTCGATACCTTTAGAACGTCTTCATTTTTACACAACGAATATTTTACAAAGGTAAATCATGCATTATCAATGCTAGAAAATATAACGTAAACTATATAAATGTAGAGAGATTTTGGGCTGCCAGATGCAACAAGTAGAAAAATAAATAACAAGGTGCCTAAAAATGTGTCTTCAAAAGCGCCTTCTCCTTACACAAAGACCAGTTCATAATTATCGGAATGTGCATTAAAAGATTGTGTTAAAAAAAGACTGAAAATATTTCTGTAAAGCAGTGGGTAGAGCATTGCATGCAATGGAAACTCCTCGTGTGATTAGATGTCATCCTAACGCAATGATCTTGCAGATAATGCAATAGAGGAAGCGAATCTGCTCAGAGATTTACTTTTCGCGTCGCTAGGCTTCACTCCTTCCCATGGCCTTGAAGTTGTGTGCACTACAGACAACAGGGATATGGAAAGAGTAACATGGGCGAAACTGACAAGAGAATACTGTTTTTTTTTCTTTAGCCGAATGAGCATAAAACCCACCATTCATGAACATTACTCTTAGTAAATTTTAGGATGGTTCCCTCCCTTTCTTCGGAGGGACTCAGACTTCTCCAATCATGGGGATTCGCCGGTGATAAAGCGGAAGGCGGTGATACTGAAGACTAATACTTGCAAAAATGTACCAAGGAAAACTGCAAGTTACAGAAGTAAAGTCATACAGTCAAGTTAAACAACTGAAACTTAAAAAAAACTTCTCACACACAGAACCAGCTCGACAGAAACTCACAGTTTGACTGAATGCTTTGCCTAAAGCCTAGAGGCTGTAAAATTATGTCCTAACCACGAAGCCTCCGCCGAGACTGCTGTTCAGTGTTTTTTCTTGCGTTCTTAAAGCTTTAGGAAATCAAGAAGCTAACGCTGTCATTCCCTGAGACACGCCCCAGGCTTCAATAAACCAATGAAATTCTCACACAGCCCCTGAGACTCGGGCACAGCTTCGAACCCGAGACTTTCGTCTCGTGTTCAACAAAAAGCACGAACAAAAGCAGCAACAAAATTTTCGAAATCCCTCTTCACACGTGGGCTTCTCTTTTTCTGCTTTGCTGCTAGCTGCCCTCGTTTCTGACATGCAGTCACTACTCACTCACTACCCTTGCGCGTTACACACTGACCGCGCACATTTCCTTATACATCGTCCTCCGCGATTGTCAGCGTGTTTGCAGTCGTGAGGCTACGGCAACCAGACACGTTGGCGCCGATGGCCACGGCGCGACGTGGCAAGCCGCCGTGAGACAGAGGGGTTGTAGCCCGTCAGACAGGGTAGAACTTGCGGGAACGCCGCAAAATAAAGAGGGCTGTCTTGCATATGTCGCTGTTTTCGTTGTTCCAGGGGTCCTTTCGGGTAGAGACGATTGTCAACAGCCGCCTTTCGTTACGCGTCGTGCGCGCTTCTTCGCTGGTGCTAGCACCGGACCTGCTTTCATTGTGCAAGGACAGCCCCGTAATAGCTGAGCCATTAAGCCGATAATTACCTCGGAATGCACCGCTGTTTTGAGTATGCCTGCGCGGGCCATGCAGGCAGAGAGCTTCGAGAAAGTTCTGCGAAGACAGGGGCGGTAAAGAGACGACAAGCACCTAAACAAAGCAAAGGAGGCAGTAAACAATGAGCCACCTTAAAGTGATCACATATTAGCAAACACAACTGATATGTCCCACTGATTTCTGGTTTGGACAGCCAGTACCTTATAGGGCGTATTTTGGTGCTGCGTTCATTTATTTCAGTTTTCCTTGTCCGAATAAACAAAAAACTCGGGACGAAAAACGAAAAGCACGGTCGCACCACTGCTCGACGGGCCTCGCCGCCCCCAAGTATTGACAGAGACTGTCAAAATATGCCAAACATTTTCAGGAATGTCGCACACCCACAATCAGAAGTGATATTGCTGTAACACTGAGCGCAAAGGCACGGGTGACAAATTTAAAGACAACGCATACAGGTGCACCGGCTGGTCGACGGATAGCAGATTATGGCGCGTCTTGAGCCGGCCCTATACGAGGTACTCACTCAAGCGACAGTGGTCACCGTTTTGGCGTCCCTGCAGCGCGGCGAAGGGTATACTGTGGGTGTCTAATCGGCTTATCCCCTCTATTTCGGCCTGCACCGCTGAACCTGGATGTTGAACGCCAAATTGGCGCCCGTGACGTCAGCTACCCACCTCATATATGATTTAGGTTATCACTGGGGGTGCACCTGCATAACAGGAAAATGTCAAGTGGTACAACGGTCGTCAAAATTCTCACACCCGAGGGATTTCGTAGATATGAGAGCTTTGGTAGAAATAGAGGCGGTTTTCCGGTTTTTCTTGCCCTTCGTTGGCAGTAGAAAGTGCTGCCCCGCTCTACTTCTACCGCCATCCTCTCCATGAAAGAGTGTCACCCTCAAGCAGCAAGCGCAGGCAGCAACATCCCTACAGGCGGTCCAAACTATGCTTATGGTCACTGCAGGTGAGCTCATTTTTCTATCCTGCTATTTCGTTTCTCTGTCGTGCCGCCGACCTCAAAACCGACCTCTTACTGAGCGAGCGTGTGTGTGCTTTTAATGCCATGGCTTTTAGTTTGCCGTCTTGTAGTTTCCCGCGTATCCGTAGCAAATCTCCCTGGTCAGTCACGTCCTTGCTGAAGCCATCAGGGTCGCGCGCAGGCCCAACAGACCGATATTAGAGCACTGCCAAATTTGAAATCCTCCACGAAATTCCCTGATTGGTTCAAAAACGTCGCATGGCCTTGTGATGTCATCGCAACCTGCCCACCACACTGTGAGCAAACTGCTCGCCATTGCTAAATTCAATGCAGTTGCGACCTGCTCACTGGGGCGCTGCGCGTGAGCCTTACGGGAGCTCGGGAAGAGCATCCTAGGTCTCAGAAGGCCCACTTGTAGCTGCGTTTTAAACAGCCAACCTGTCGGGGCAGTGGCGCATCGCTTATACGCTGCACCACTGTGCCAGTAATGGTATGAGGACTCCTGGCGGCGTACGAATGTGGCTGAAAGGGTCGCGACGTTATCAAAACCGAGTGACCACAGTGGACCAATCAAAGGGCACCATCGCAGTTGAAAATGTAAGGACCTCTAGATTTGGACACTGAGCATACCTTAAAAAATTTCTAAACACCCCCCAAGTTTTGGAAGAACTCCCACGCCAATAAATGGATTAAGATGGATCAGTGCGCCGCCTGATTATAATCCTATATTATAATCCAATGGAAAGAAATCGAACATTCTAGAAGGCAACAACTCATGCATATTATATGAGGGCAATAGAACCGGTTTCAAACAGGTGTTTGGAGGAGAAGTCGAAAGAACATTAGAAACTCATTATAGACACCCACCACCGCAGGTAGCCTAAATGGTGTCGCATTTCCTTCTTTAAGAATATGATTAATAAGGCCTCCGAGTTTTTTCTACGTACATCCAAGGAGGAAAGGGAGAGGGCTCAGTATCGGGATGGTTTTCTTGATGACGGCAGATAGAGTGCTCCAGTCGGTATCGTTATATGGTACATCCTACGCTCGGAGTGCTCAGGCATGGCTGAAAGCACATTTTTGTCCATGCATGTCAAAAAGCACTCGAGAACACGAGGAAACCGACAATTTTGTATTGTTATTTTTTTATTTACACAATACTGCAGACCTCATACGGTCCAGGCAGGATGGACAAAAACTAGAAATGATCGATATTCGTAACACCAAGAAATAATACCATTCAATAAACTGCAATGGTTGCAATACAAAACTGCGAGCAAAGAGATTATCAGAAACTTGAAATAGAAATTCAGTATTTTCACAATGTTTTGAAGTGCTTTTCCTAAATTTTCATTTTCAAGCACATGTAGATCAGTGGTTGCGACTGAAATCGCTAGCCGGTTTAAATCATTTCTGAAAAACTATTGTTTCCAGATTTCATCCCCGACCCAGTTGAGCCTTTTCCCTTGGTTGATTCCAAGAAAGCCGAACTGCTGGACCTTTAGCCTAAGACTGAAGACATAGAAATGCAAGAAATACACGACTCGGTTCATGAGAAGAGGAAACTAGAGTACGCACAGAATATTTGGAATGCTCGAAAAGATGCAAAAGCTGCCTGCTCTTTTCATCACACCCAAATATAACTCAAGCCTTTACTGAAAGCAGCTGCCGTGGCTCAGTGGTCTTGGCGCTCAGCTGCTGACCCGAAAGACGCGGGTTCGATCCCGACCGCGGTGGTCGCACTTCGATGGAGGCAAAGTGCTAGAGTTCCGTGTACTGTGCGATATCAGCGCACATTACAGAACACCAGTTGGTAGAAATTATGCGCAGCCCTCCAGCCACTACGGCGTTCCTCATAGCCTGAGTCGCTTGAGAACGTAAAAATCCATAAACGAAACCAACCAATCGTTATTTATATCATATCTTCTATTGATCGATCACCCCTGGCATATCACCCTTCGCAAACCGAAGTAAGGTTGCAAGACTTTGCCTATTTGTTAAATTTATACTAAATATGATTTTACCCAATTGCCTGACAGTTTAATTCCTCGCAATCATCAACCAATTTGTTTAATTGTAGAAGTGTTCAGCTGATATATGGTTCAACTAACGTTTTCAATAACTTACACCTACCAACTGCGTTCGCTTAACGAACCAAGCTTCCTGGCCGTATTGCCAGAGAACTAAATTCTATAAATTAAAACCTTTATTAGTAGACCGTTCTTTCAATAGCTGCTGTTTCGCGTCCTCTTATTAACTTATTTACTTGTCTTCTAGTTTAAACCAATGTATTTCTTTCAAAAAGTTGCTACTATGACCACAATTTTTTTGCTTCTGCCTACTTTTTATTTTCATTTACGCCTTTTATTATTATAGCTCGTGATCACCTTTTGTTCCCCATTTATGTATTACTCCATCGGGAGCCTTCAAGGGTAAATAAAAGATTTGTGCTGATGAAACACAATGTAGGTAAATTAATGGTCTTGAGGCCATTTGGCCTCAAAACTGGTCTTGAGATCACTTTGAATGACTTGTTTCAAACTGGTCTTCAGAGAAGCTTCAAACAAGCCATTCTACACGCTCCACTTAAACTGCTCCAAGCACCACCGCGAAAATCATTCCCCATGTTAAGGGAATAGCATGCGTAGGAAGAGGCATGTACACCCTGATATTTGGATTTCGCATCCCATATGTATCTCGACCCATGCCTTAAATGCGCTACTTTCTTCTGCCTTTTAGCGCACAAATATTGGCGAGGAAAAGTCTCTTACCAGTCTTTTTACTGCTTCATCCCACTCGAAGAAGAAATGTACAAAACGAACAGACTACATTTGGCTCTCTACCACTGCCATGATTACAGTTGCACCTTGTTTCTGCAAGCTCCCTTGAACAATTATGATATAGGCATATTGTTATTCGCCAATAAGGCAACATTTTACCGATTCAACGCACATTCACTTGGCCACAGCACCAAAGCCTACAAACAACTGTCAATAAGGTGGATTGCTGCGTCTCAAAACGTAATGTTTCTACGCGAGCACGGCAGAGCAGTCTGCGGCGACGTGCCATAAAATTTCGATCTGATATATTTCAATATTTCCAGCTTCCGTCAGAAATCAGACTATTTCGATTGTAGCATTTCTGTCGCGCCTCAATCAAGAATGCGTGTGTCCACAAGCACTGACATACTTTGTTCGCAAATCGTTTTAACCTGCTTTTTTTTTCTGCACGACTCTACGTATTGAAGTGTCGACTCTACACGTTGTAAGATTATTGCTCTCGCCAAGTAATTCATTAAGGACTTCGACAAACACTGCAGCAACAGGTCCGGTTAAAACACCTCATGTCGACCTACAAGGCAGCAGCGCCACAAGGTAGGAAAGGGGGTCACTGAAGAACATTTAATGCGCTGCTTTTAATATACCATACCTGCGGCTGGAAACTACTTGTATCAACATTATTCTTCGTGGCTCGGAGATGCTGACGTTCAACAAATTTATAACACGAAGTAATACACGAAGTCATAAACTGCAGGCCGCCGTGGTGGCTCAGTGGTTATGGCGCTCGGCTGCTGACCCGAAAGAGGCGGGTTCGATCCCGGCCGCAGCGGTCGAATCTCGGTGGAGGCGAAATTTTAGAGGCCCATGTACTGTGCGATGTCAGTGCACGTTAATGATCTCCAGGTGGTCAAAATTTCCGGAGCCCTTCACTGGAGCATCACTCACAGTCTGAGTCGCTTGGGGACGTTAAACTTCATAAACCAACCAGCAGTGCTCAAATTGCAGAACGCTAGAACGTAGGGACGGGTCGAGAGCAGCAAATAAACCAGTTCTGTTTCCTCGCACGATGTTTCGAGAGTTGCTACGGCTTTTTGGAAGAGTGGTAACTCTCAATATCTGCGCTACCGACAGAGCCTAAGGCATACATTCTCATATGCTGCCCAATTATATTAGTCATTAACTAAGTGCTGTTTATGTTGGTGAACTAACCGCTAAGGCATGAATCGGTCTCAGTAACCTATCAATTGGCTCAAATAAATGAAGTAAAGAAGAGCAAGCATGTAGACAAAGACGCGAGGGCTGCCAAGAACCTACTCATGCTAATAACACGCCTCTGCCTGTCCTGTCTTTCAGGTCATTTGATGGAAATTTAGGCCTCCATTCCAGACCCCGTAATTTAACCTCACTCAAGCGCGTTGCTTTCTTTAAGCGCACGTAAATGAAGGCGTGTGAATGGCCGCACGTCACTGGGATCCCATCATGCATGACCAGCCCCTCCTAATTCTCGGGACAGAATAAGACTCCCGCGTTGCATGACACCACGGCACGAACTTGTTTGCACTGCAGCCCGAACGGAACCACGAAAATAGCATCACGAAAGAACGTGATACAAGGAAAAAGCAAAAATGAACATGCGCGGCTGGCTTTGGAAGCTTTCCACATAAAGGAAAACGCAGTAGACTGTATCAGTGATACGTCTGTGGATCTGTACGTAGCTGAAATCAATTTTTTTGCGTTCGCGTCTGCGTTAACAGCCCTCGGCATGACTATTGTTGTCAAAGATTACGTTTGAGCCTGCGCCAGGTGTATAAGCATGCGTTCCCAAGAAGAAGTAAACAGTTGTTAGTGCGCTTGTGTGTGTCTCTGTGTCTCTTCTTCGTGGTTCGTCCCGTGGTTGCGCAACCTACACCTTCACAACACCACGAAAATAGATCTGCCGCAAGCGTATCACGTTTCTGGTTCTACGGGCTAGGTTGCCTTGAGAAGCCTTGGCTTATTTAGTTGATATTTTAGTGTTTGGAAAGAAATTACCAGAAACAAAAGACTTTTCCCAAAAGAGGAGATGACTGCTCTTTTAAGATTCTTCTTTTTAATGCGCTAGTTTCTTTCAAAAAGACCACTCCCAACTAGCCCAAATTGAAGTTATGGTGACATTGTAATGCTTCGGGCGTTAAAAAGGGCTGAGGCTTAACTTGGTTAACCCTGGAGAATGCGAAGCATCATCGTGTCGAGTAATTTGGAGGCGCACAACCACAGCAACGGCGCGAGGTGGGCCCCCGTTTCTCAACTGCCGTGACGTCATCGTGTCACGTGGTGTGTCATCATCGTGTCACGTGATTTGGAGGCGCACAACCACAGCGACGGCGCGAGGTGGGCCCCCGTTTCTCCACTGTCGTGACGTCATCGTGTCACGTGGTGTGACGTCATGTATCACATGATTTGGAGGCGCAAAACCACAGCGACGGCGCGAGGTGGGCCCCCGTTTCTCCACTGTCGTGACGGCATCGTGTCACGTGGTGTGACGTCATGTATCACGTGATTTGGAGGCGCACAACCACAGCGACGGCGCGAAGTGGGCCCCCGTTTCTCTACTGTCGTGACGTCATCGTGTCACGTGGTGTGACGTCATGTATCACGTGACTTGGAGGCGCATAACCACTGTGAAGGGCTGAAGTGGTAGCTAAAGTAGTATGCTTCGCATAAAATGAGAAGGGATTGCTGCAACTAAGCCGGCATAAAGCTTGACCTCGCTCTGCGCCGCTCACGTTGTGGGCATGAGCAAGATGCGTTAAAACTATGCTCTCTCATCTTCGCCACATTGGATGGCGACGAGTCTGTTCCTGATGGTAAGCCTCAGAGACCAGTACTGCGCCATTTATTGGTTATAGAATAAGCATTCACATCCAGACTTTCGTTTTATTCCATTGGGATTTATTATGTAGTGCATTAAAACTAGCGGTAAAATCTTGCATTTGCCGCATTCGTTCCACCGGTTTAACCGGTGTTTTCAAAGAATGATTCACTGACCAGATTCTACAAATATTTAAAAAAAAAGTTTTATTCTGCGTATAATCCAGTGCATTTTCTCAATGATTAATAAAATCGGTGCACATAACAACTGACTTTTATTTATTTATTCAAAATACCCCAAAGGCGCTCAGTTCAGGGTATTACATGGGGGGGAGGGGGGGGGGGAATTAGTACAAAGCATTGGTACAAGGTTAAAATATTGCACTAAAATAAATAGAAATCACAAAATATTAATAAAAAATAAGCATCCACAAAAAGAGTCTCAACAATGCACATAGTAGCAAAATTTGAGGAATATATTTTAATTTTTGCTGTTTTATTCTTGTTTATTTATTTTTATTTTTATTCCTGCTAAGTTTGGTTTTATGCCTTTTTTTACTCTTCTGACATCCCTTTGATACCACACAGCTGTATTCAGCACTGAGAACTTGGAGTTCAAAATATAATTTTTTATCCTGGTCCGGTATTCACACCTGTTCTGCTGGTGATTGCGTCGAGACTAATATAATTTCTGCAACGACTGGCTGAAATAGATGGCGGCATGAGTTTAGCCTCAAAGGTACGAATTAATTATCGTCAACAATGCTGCGCAAAATTTCCTTTCATGAAGGAACCAGAATTTTCCTGTTCTCATTTTTTGTACTTCATAAAAACTACATTCATTGCGAGGGCAGCCCATCAGAGGTGTCGCAAAACGTTTTGAGAACGTTTGTTTGTCATCAGTATCATCCCACGCCCCCGACAAAATCTCGCATCGTCTTTGAAATATATGCATCAAATGACAAAGATACTGTTGAGGTATTAGCGGGGTCGCGGCAGAGCACAAGAGAGAGACGACCAGCGTGGCAGGCTTCTAGTTCCGGACTGCCCGTGCCGGGCGTGCGCGCCCAGCACGCGCTGTTCATCTTTATTTTCCTCTAGCGCGGGAACGCCGATCTCAGCGCCAGCGCCGCCGGGCGCTACAGGGCCCCCGCCTAGACGGAACGTCGGAATGTGCGCTCGGTGAAGGGAAAGAGAGAAGAAGTGTCCAGTAAGTTCATGTCAGGGGCCGGGAAGAGCTGTCGGGTGGAGTGCGCGGGCTCAGGTGGACGAGCCTGGCTGCTGCGCAATGGGCGAATGATGCAGGGTGTCGAGCTGACAATGGACATCGGGGCAGGGGAGGCCATGAGTGGGCCGTCACCGACTGTAGTGCTGCCAACTGGCACAAGTGTCATCAGTGTCGGAACGTTGCAGCTGATGCCGATGGGAATCTGACGCGCCGAGTACACGATCACAGGCACAGGAGCGGACGAAACGGCTCCATGGACGGACAGCAGCTGTGGTGTGACCGTCGACACAACGGTGACAGCTGGGACGATGCGGGAGGAAGTCGCTGGGCTCAATTCCAGGTGCTTGGGCGAAGCGGGAGTGACAGTCCTGAGCGACTGGCCAGTGCTGATGTGCGTGTGGGCACGGTTGGCTGTAGGTGGCTGCCAGGAGGTTGTGGCAGTGACATGCCGTGGAGCGGAGACTGCTACATCAGACGGCTGGCCGACAGCAACAGGCACAGGTGGTGGTTCGACAGTGGCTGCACTACTCGGTGTGGGTAGCTCGACCATGCGGTGCCGAAGGTGGCTCAAGTCAGGCACCAAAGCAGACGCTTGCTGCGGCGGAGTCGAGCTGCCAGGGTCAGAATCCGAGAAGCGGTTGACCGTACTGAGGGCTTGGGGTGGGGCCTCGTGGGCAGGCGGTGTGGTCGCCAGGGTAGTGGGGCTAGTATGTGGCATATGCTGCGGTGGCGGCGTCAACCTCACAGCAGAGGCCTGCAGAGCTGTTGGCGGTAGTGACGAGGTAGATGGAGATGCCGGAAGCCTCGGCACGGCTGCTGCCGCAGAGTCGTCTTTGGCTGCAGGAGTCTCTGGCGACAACGCCACTGAAGCGCAAAGAGGCAGGGCCAGAGACGCGGGTACAATAGTAGTGGGAGGACGCGAGGCGAAGCTCGTGCGGATCCCACCTGGTGTGGCGTCGAGAGAGACAGCCGGGCTGGAGACGCTGGACTGGAGTGGCGGCGATGCGGCGAGGGGCTGCTGAGGCGGGCCGGGTTCTGATGAAGGCTGCGTGGGCGCGAGCGAGGCCGGTGCAGGGCCAGAGGCTGGCGGCGGCGAAAACGGGTCCGCTGCGTCGTAGAGCGGCGGCGGAACGTAGTAGGCGCCGAAGTCGGCCAAGACGGCCGCACGCAGCTCATCGTATGGCCGGCCGCCGAAAGCAGAGTAGGTGAGCCGACGCAGGAGGTCGGCCGGGAGGATGTCACAAAGGACTTCGTGTTTGAACGGCTGGATGGTGATGCCGTTCAGGTACATCGCAGCCTCCAGTTGGGCGAACCACCCGCCGACGCCTGCAGGCCGGAACGCCGGGAGCGGCGGGTCGAAACTTCGGTGCTGCCAGTACGCCATGCTGGAACGCCGCTGAGATAGAAGGCACAGTTCGCCAGGTCACCACTGTTGAGGTATTAGCGGGGTCGCGGCAGAGCACAAGAGAGAGACGACCAGCGTGGCAGGCTTCTAGTTCCGGACTGCCCGTGCCGGGCGTGCGCGCCCAGCACGCGCTGTTCATCTTTATTTTCCTCTAGCGCGGGAACGCCGATCTCAGCGCCAGCGCCGCCGGGCGCTACAATACTTTTATAGCGGTAGGGCATATTCGAATCTTGCGCTTTTAATTCCACACAATTCAGAATCTAGACTTTAGCAGCCAAATCAGCAAACGCGTAGAAGGCGATTAAGGTGAAATGTCGGGAATCAGGAAATTCTGGAATTTAAAACTGATGTCACCGCCTGGAAGATAAAGGAGTGCACCGCCTAGACGAGTCTTATATTACCCGCTTTCCGGAAACTTATGGGCTCAATGCGAATGCTAATGAGGGCCTGCCGCACTGCTGCTCGAAGATGGCGAAAATGCGTCCCGACAACGACAGAGCGTCGACTTCCTTATTTCCGAGAATGTGGGAGCGAATGGGTGAACGAGGGGACGCGGAACGTGCGTTCTGGCGGATGAGGGGGAGGACGGGGGGCCTTTTTCGAGCTGGCCTACCACCAAACTTGACCCAGCCCTACCAGGTCCCGAGAAATATGGAAGATCGGGTAGCGGGCGATTTCAGGCGCGTTCCATGGGCTTCCGCCTTGTTAGCGTTGCCTTCTAATCCATGATCATTAAGGAAGTCATTCCGAGGGTATCATGGGAGCTAAAGGTATAGCTGTGGTAGTGCTGCGGATTTAATGTTGTGTTGAATGGCAATATAAATGATTTCTGAGTAAATGAAAGGCGAACTGAATGTCGCACTCTCCATGGACACTTCAACTATGCCGCAGACGATCGGATGAAAGACAAAAAAAATAAAGTAGGCAAAGGGAGAGAGAGAGAGGAGTAGTTGAGGACTCCAGAGTAATTTCGCCCACCTGAGGTCCTTCAACACGACCGTATATCGCATCACACATCGGCCTTTTTAGATTTGAGGGATGCTCGTCGTTTCATGCTCGTTCTGACCGCTTATGGAAGTCATCGTACTATGTTCCAACATCGCAATCGATTATTTTCAGCCTGTGGTCACTTCATATTCCACTCTCTCCTGTATTCAGTGCGTACTTCGCGTAGCCTTTGCACACCTTCGCCCACTGCGCTATTGCTTGGTTTAGAAAACGCTCGTTTGGTCTCAACAGTAGCTGTTCTGTATCGGTATGCATCACTTTGAAAAACTCCACCGCTTCGTAAGACTCATTTTTAAAGCTTCTCTCGGCTTCTAAAGTTTACAACGCCGCCTTTGAAGCGAAAGCCTGTGAAACGTCTCACTAACAGCTGTCGCTTTAAAATGACTTTGTTCAGCAATTTGTGCGCGTTTTTCTCGTGAAAAAGAGAACAGAACTTGAACACAGGTCACATCGTCCTCCACATAAATTTCCCAAGGGTGCTAATGCTCTCACTTTCTTAACTCTCATCCCTCTAATTCAAACCCTTTATATTCCATACTCTAGTGCAACGTTGCTGAACGCACTGCATTCCGCTTGATCTGCATTTATTTGTTTCGAACTATTGAGAATATTCGCCCGCGTGCTCGTTCTCCTCGGCATTCAGCTATTTATTTTTTTAATTATCTTTCGCCAAATGGAGCACCTTCTCCATTCCTTAACTCAATTCCCGTCTTTTCTTAGCTTCCTCTCTCACATTTCCGGCACCTAACACAAAGCCCAATTGGAGAACTGCCTAATTTCGCTTATCTCGCAATCTAAATTGCCACGCTTATCTGGAAATGTGTCTGAAATAGCTTACAGAACAGCGCGTGCAACTAAAAGCATCAATAAAGCAAACAGCACCCTTTCTCTCGCCAATAATTTGCTCTTGGATAATTTCATCAACAAATATTTGGTGATCAGCGTTTCTCCGGTTCCTATTTCGTACGTACAACTATCATACCGGTTAAGAATGTATTCTCGCTCTTCTGTTACAAAATAATTCTGGCATACCGCTTAGGTGCGGTTCTTTTAGTTTGTTCATGGCATGGTGTGTTGCCGCTTTGTTTGGGTGTTAACGTTTTTTTCAAGAGGATAAAAAATTCCTCGTCAGTCTCTGGTAAACATCAAAGCTGCGTAGTTTCTTTGAATACTTGCACAACAAAAAGTAACAAGAAAAAACACTTATAGAGCACTAGCACTTAATCTTATGAGGTGTCTCAGCTCTGTGTGAACCAATTTTCCAAGTTTCCCAACTGCACACTAAATTAACCTTCGGAAAGCAGAGGTTAGAAATAGTTCTGCGCACACTATTAGGTGAGAGCGATTAGGATTTATAAAGGTACTTTGCACTGTGGGTCGCCATCGCCCGGAGTTCAGAGAAGCTCGGTCCAGTCTCTTCCTGAAGTTTACAACCCGTCGTAAACGCAAAGCCGAGGTAAGACGTGGGTTCAACTCGCATTGGTCATCGCTCCTAGCTCGACGGCTTCGTGGCGACAGCAAAACAGGATCGGATGCGCTGTACATCCTGGTTACAAGGAACCAACGTTTCCTTCTTTTATCAAATGGTGTTTGTTATGTTTATCACAGTGAGCTCCTGAAATGTCTGCAGTAAGTTCTGTTTTTCTTTGTCGCACCATGCTGACAACATATTTGATAACAAGGGACTGCTATCATTTTTCATTAAACTGGGGCGCTTGTAAATTGTCAAGTTCCAACAGATTTAAAGACTTTTTTCGTTGTTTTATTGCATGATTTTGTCGGAACCTTTTCTTGTTTCCCTCGCTATGCTCAAGTTGTTATACTAAGCAAGTTTATTTCTCAGGCTGCCGTTGATGACTTCAAAAGTATATATTTGAACTGATAATTAAGCCTAAAAGCAAACACCTTCGCAATCACAGGACAGTTATAGATGTTGAGCTTAAAACTAAAACATAATGGAACGAAAAAGTGTTTTAGATAAATTAAGCAGCACCAAACAGTTATTAAATCAATCTAAGCCATAGCTACCTATAGTGTCTTACTCAGGCTGAAGCAAGGAGTTCAACATGAATTTACGAGCAGAAGCAAAATCCATTCTCCGACACCAATTACGGGCTCCCATAAATATGCCCAAAAGCCGCCTATAAACGCTACATGACTCGGTAGCGGAGAAGCGTTCACGAATATTGGGTAAGCGCATCATCAAGCATGGCGAGACTTCGTATTACTGTGGAATTTTGTCAGAGTTGCAAGATAATGTTTTGTTTCAAGCGAAAATACTTGCGCTAAAGAACATGTTCGTGCCACAGGGTTTTTTTTTTTTGTGAGATGCCGGGGAGCCGCATTAAAATTTACTTGCCTCCCCAACGTACACCATGCATACCCAACAATTCTGGTGAAAACCATTTTTGTGCGGGAAACGCTTTATGTACTCAGTTTTTATTATATATTGTCAGATTTCAGTATAACAATCGATATATCCGCCAGCCACCCGACGGCAGTCTAGAATTATTTTTGTTATTAGCGTTTTTGCTATCGTCAAAAGCGCTCCCCGTTGGTTTTCTACGGCAGTGTTTACTGCTCGATGCGAACGATGGAAACACGTTAAGGGAAAGTTTTTGTTACACATCAGAAGAATGGACCATTGTCTTCAGTATTTCCATAACGGCATCTTATGATTTTTCAATATTCAAAATTTTTGTCCGAGAATGTTGAGCATGGACGTCGGTTTCATCTTGCTATGCGCAGACAAGTAGAACGAACTGCAGTATTTCGCTCTCTGGCAAACAATGAAGTGAAAACTGTAGCTGTTTGTTGTTGTTGCCTTATTGAATTTTTGTTCATTCGCTGTCTTTTAGAGGCATCACTTGCAACGTTACGATCCACATCAAGCAAGCTCTGCTCTTTGCCGGCTGTGCCATCAATGCCAGTCGAGGTGAATTTAACCCTTTATCTCCAAAACTGTTCCACCAAAAAATAATCAACAAGTACCAAACTGAGCATTTACGCATCAAAGAGTTCAATAAGTTATTCAATATGCAACCAAATGCAATGGAAAATTTTTTCGTTAATTCCTGGCTATGTCTAAACTGTTTACCCGGAACGTTCACTTTTAAACATTGTGATCGCCAAGAAAGTAGTTTTTTTTAATGCGATGTTGATTGCCTCATGGCATAAAACGGCATGTAATGATAAATGAGGATGCCTAAATAAATGAGTAAAGGTTCGCTGATCTAATGAAATCGAGCAGTGAACGATGATGAGGTCCTTGTGTCCAAGCGGTGTATGCAGCACTATTATCGGGCGAAAGACCCGCTTCCGCCAGATGCCGAATTCTTGTCGGCTTCAACGCCGGGCAAACCCACAGCAGGTTGTGTTGTCGGCCTCAAGATTTCTGTTCTTGCAGACTGGACACCCGGGGCGGGGAAATACACCTTCGAATTGCGGCCACTTTCGTGTAACGGCCGGAGTTAGGGCAACCCCGACCCGGATCCTCCGAAGCGCAACCTCCTCTGCACGGGTAAGACCACGGGGGAGGGTTACCGCACACGGAGGGATTAGAGCACGTGTGCGGCGCCGGAGGTGTTCCTTTTTTGTTAAAAGGAGGGTGGTGTCATCCAGTGTTAGGACTCGAGGCGAAGACGAGGTTGGGGTCACAAGGTGGGTCGAAGAATCTGCACGGCTTTGCGAACTCAGGAGGTCTCGTGGGACCCACTGAATTCGGATTGGCTGCGGGATGCGTGCTGCGAGACGATGGATGTCCTGGCAAATGCCTGGGGTGCGACTGACGCGTCGTAGTAGGCGTATGACTTGAAGAGCGTCGGTGCGGATGACAATGCGAGCCGTCGGTAGTAGGGGAATGGCGGCCACTTTGCACAGTGCCTCTTGAACGGCAAGCATCTCCGCACAGAAGGAGGAAGGAGGTTCTGGGAAGCGAAACCTGGACGTTTTGTTGAGGGCAGGCTTGCAAGTGCAGTAAATTGCAGTAGTGGTTTCGCAAGCCTGGTTGCCTGCGTCAACGTATAAAACGATGGAGCCATGCGGCAGATGGGCGTCTTCCTGTGTAATTCGTTCGCGAAATGACGCCGCCGGGAGGGTAGATGATGGCCGACGTAGATCAGTTGGTTTGTTATCGCTTAGCTGCACAAAATGCCAGGGAGGGAGAACTGGCGGAGGCGGCTGTCGAATGGAGTGCGAGGAAGGATACGCCCTGAGTGCACACGTTGCGTGTGTAAGGTTAGACTTAAGCCGGCGAGCATCACGTCTTTGCTGCACCAGCTCATCTAGAGTATTCAGCTGCGCATGTTCTTGGAGCGCCACGATCGGGGTGATGCGGGGAAGGCAAGTGATGACCCTCATTGCCTCTCGATTAACGGCTTCAAGGCGATCCCACTGAGCCCTTGTCAAATGCAGGAATTGGGCTTGGTACACGAGGCGCGGTTGCACAACCGCCCGCACCAACTGCCTTGCAACATTAGAACGGGCGCCGCCTGTTTTAGGAGCAATTCGTCTAATCAGACCTAACGCCTGAATCGCTTGCTTTTTAGCTCGAGAAAGCCAAGCAGTCCCTGTTCCTGACTCGTGAATCGTCAAGCCCAATATTTTGGCTATCGAACTTTCTTGAAGTGGAGTTCCGGATAGATGGAGATGAATTGGTGTCGCAGCGAGTTTACGGCGTCCCCAGCGGTTCGACAGACACATACGTAGTTTGGAAGTAGTAACTTTTGTGCAATAGCTGGCTTGGAAGCTAAGAATTGCATTGCTATTGTACCCTCAAAGCAGGCGACGGCGCACTCGCCTCACCAAATTCTTCGCACCACGTCCTGGTTTCTTTTCAGGTGCTTTTCAGTTTGTCACCATCTTACCTGTTAAAGCAAATGAAGCAGCAACGTGCAGCTGCCGTGGAGAATGACGCCTATAGACCTGGCACCAAACTGTCGGACATAACTCCTTTTCTACTCAGGTTGCGGGGCTGAAGATTTTCAGTCACCTGAATCTCCACTGCGTTCATCCTGAAGCACAGATACTTCTTACCACCTCTAAATGGAAAAGGTAGTGGCGAAGGCGGGGGACGGTCAGTAATCACCCCTGTCCACTGTCGGCTCGGCAAAACACCTTCGAATTCAAAAATCGTCGACTCCAATGTGACCCACAAAAGCTCAGTGACATCCGTCTATCAAAGCAGAGATTGATTTCGGCTTCTGCATCTGAGGAAACATCGATACATCTCTGTTTACAGCCCATTTTTTTTGGCAGAATCGTCTGCTCGGGAACTGTCCCTACCCCAGGCCGCCTTATCTAGTCACCTGTTATTATATTTCAAATTATATACGGCCCGATTTGCCGGCCCATCAATTGTTTTTTTTTTTGTTTTCTGTAGCCTCATGTGTGATAGCGTATACGAGAAGCATTGGAGCAACAGAGCTCGTATTCGCTACGGGGTTGGAACCTGTGCGAAATACGACGGGCCTATCTCGTTTTCTGGGACAGCGGTACAAAATTAGTGCGTAAATCAAGCTCTTCCCATTACTGAGAGTGATAAAGGATGCATAACCGGGAAAACCCGCTAGGGGACATTTACAAAAAAATAAAGCCGAGAGGATCGTTACACGACACGTCTCTCGCTTTTCAGAATTAGTGGATTGGTTATCAAAACGCCTTTTTCGTATTGCTTTACTAAATTCTTGCCTGAACTTGCAGATCGGGCTCGAAAACTTTTCAGCGCTTTTGACGACTTTTCTAAGCACACCATTAACCTGTGATTACACTCTCAGAACTCTAAAAAGAAGGTCCTTGAAATGTGTGGTCTGTCCTGCACAAAAGATATGGATTTGACTCAAAACCTGCTTTCACAACGTCGAAGTTTTCTTTGTTCTTTAAGTGAAAGTTGATTTCGAGCCTTGAATTGAAACTTCAACCTCTTCTGTCCATATCCGGCAGCTAGCTTCAAGCCTATTATGGCTGTGCTTCTCAACATGCCTCATCGGAAGACAAAATGCTAAAGTAGTCAGGTAAGAGGCGCGAAGCTGATGGTTGTTGCCACTGTCGTTTTTCTTGTACTTTGCGAGCTTCATTTTAAGATACTGAAAGTGCAAGTATACTTTGTTTTTTTCTTTGTTTCTTAGCAACTCCAGGCGACTGGAACTTGAGAAAACCGACAATTAAAAATTCGATATTCAGAAAGCACTGCGTCTTTCCGCTACGGGATACCGCTATGCATAGGTAGATCTTATTCGAGGCAAGATTTCTTTTTGATTACAGGATCGCTGTAGCCATCGCTTGTGCTTGACAACTTATGCGCGTTTCACCAGAATTTCTACTCTGTGGCGTGAAAGCCCATCGCGCGGTATCTTGCAAAGACTTGAGAGATGAATTATTAGCCAGACCGTGGCACCCGAATAATCTAATTACCATTACAGCTAATCGTGTCCAGTCATTAAAAGCTTCACCCCTCATCCGTCTTTTTGCATTCAACAGCAAGAGGAGAGCCAAACCAGCGGCCTACATCAGACAAGCTGCAGACGCTAATCTATCGCTGTTGCTTTTTTTTCATTCGCAAAATTTTCTAGATTGTAAGATTACTTTAGAGCTCAGGGTGTTATTTTGTCTCTGAAAAATGTGCTGCAACACTTATATCTAAAGCTCCTGCGCTCCAATTTTGAGATCCTGAACTGATGTTTTTGCAGGTTTTCTACGGCAGCAACGCAAAGTGGATCAAGCACGAAGCTATAAAATATTCCATGTTCTTGTCTGTTACCGTTTAGTTTCTTCAACTTGTAGATTGGAAGTGGGTGCTAAATATTAGGAAAATAATGTTGATAGCGAAATGAAATGAGGACAGAAAATTCATGTCCCTTCGTCCAAAGAAGAAGCCAAGGAGGACGAACGAGTGGGAAGCAACATCCTTACACAACGCAGTTTGGCAGCCGTAGTGTCGACGTCTCATGCTTCGTCTCGAAGAGCACTGGGCAGTAAAGGCAGTCGCAAGACAACCTGTACAAGAAAACGCCTTGTGTGCATGGTCACATGACCTCTAGGAATTTTATCTTTCTTTCGTGGTTGCCTGCAATTTTTGAGGAAAGAGGTAAGTAAATTCGGCCGCCCTAAAAAAGTTGGCGATGTCAGCAATTTTCAGAATCACTTCTCAGGTTCGGTTACGGGAACGAGTCATCATTTTCTTTCTGTACGATGAGCGTGCCAGAGCCAAAAATACAATTAAACATTTTGAATTATAAAAAGTGGACCAATCTGTGGTACCTCTAATGGAGAGAACGCCTGCTGTTTTCAAACGACTTTTCAATATTTAGACTCTGTAAAGGACAAAATCAATTAGTGCGACTTCAACTGAGCATGGACGATCTTACTAAGCCAAATTAACCTTTCTTGCCCCAGTGAGCATAAATCCCAAGCCACTACATGGTAATTATGTTTTACATGAGTTGCTCTTGACTTTCTATGATTAAAAAATTATTGAAACAACAGTAAAATTATAATTCGCTACATATATATATTCTAAGCTTTTAATGTTTGTCGTGCCCTTATACCCATGCATGCCTCCAGTTAACAGCTTAAAAAATTTACAGCTTATGGTCGGATCTTCAGGACGCCCAAGCGCAGCATGAAACAGTCCAGCAAAAGATATATCGGTCTGCAGTTGCTTAGAAGTATCCTCCCTTACAAAAAAGTTTTAGACAGTCTATAGATTGTCTAGACAATCTATAGATTTATGGCCATACACTTTTAGTAGACTTTTGTCTATAGACAGTCTATAGACTATAAACAGACAAAAAGCAACATCTATAGGAAGTCAATAGAGTCAATAAGGAGTATATAGACTGTCTATAGACCATTTTTATAAGGGCTCCATAGCTCTCTTAACTACATTGATTGCGGTGTGCAAATCCTTATGTTCCGTCGATATGCAAGTCAACATGTTGCACTGCTTCAATTAAACCATTCGGACATAGGCACCAAGCATCAAAACGTTTTTGCTTTGTAGCCTAAACAAAGTTATCCCCGTGGTAGTCCAGCCACAGCCATGAGGCTGGCAAAAGAAATCCTGATCTTTTAATGATATTTATCAGTTCAAACGTCGTTCCATGTCCGGGAATCGATCAAGAGTCCGCCGCCTATCTGAGGCAATGTGCCAACTTAAGGAATCAGAACGCCTCACAGATGACAGTGTGAGACCACATTCGATCAGCAGCTTAAAGTTTGAACGGTGTTAGTCCAATGTTGTAGCAGCATGGTGGCGCTTCGATCGATGCTAATGACGGCCCCTTTATTACAAACCTACACCACCTAGGGAGATTCCATTAATGACTTTAATAACAGCATTCCGACCTTGAGCTCTTGATTAAACTCGGTATTGTCCTATCATTTGCTATTCGTTCTGTTTAGTTTATTTGGCACATGATGATGATGAATTTTGTGGCGCAAGGACATACGTTGCCAAAGAGCACATTGATAAGGTGTTTTTCGTGAACTCATGGTGAGGTCAGAGAGGCAATTCCTAGGCATTTCATTATAAATAACCCGCGAACCGGGCCAGGAGAGAGCGTGTGACCACTATATGACCGGCGGGTAGCCGGCGGCACTGGAAATCTAATCACGCACATCCCGCATGTGAGGCAGATGCTGAAACCACTAGGCCACTGCGGCGGCAGCTTATTCGGACTGCTCTGGATCGGCGGAGGTCGCGGGCTTGGTCCCCGGACCAGGAGAAATACCGCCTCGTTTGCGAAGTTTCTGTGAAAACTATTTAGCGTTCCTTAGTAGCTGCACAGTTGTGATTGGACGGATGCTAATGAGTACTTACTCCCTTATTACATGAACAAAGTTTTAGTGCTTGTTTTCCTTTCGATTTAATGTCCCTGCAGTTTGTTTTCTTTCTCAAACTTGCCATAAGGTCATGAGTGGGGTTTGCTCCATACAGTAGGATATTTTGCAAGAAAGTTTTGTGAAGGAGCCGAAGAAGGCTCCTGCTCTTATTGCAGGAGGTCATTGGCTGCAGTTAGCAAGGCGAGCTCTTCTCCGCATATCTAATAAGACCTGCGAAGAAGACATGAGAGCTATTTTTATATGAGTACAAGCCACTTGAGAGGAGGTCAAAGGATGTGGCTCCACTCTGTTCAACATTGTTTCCAATTTTAAAAATGGCTTCTACCATCTTTTCTTTTCCCGCAGCACCCACCCCGTAAAATTTTCAGGAACCTTCACTTAGACCTTTGTCACTTTTAAAGCTAACATACTACATGTCACCAAGGCGAGACTAGAAAAAGCAGCCAGCATGTAAATGATGCCGACAATTATGCTCCACATCTGGCTTTTTCCGCAGGGTGGATATTATGCGCTAGTATTTCCTCGTAAAAACCTGGTTTCATGGTGATAATTTTTTTTTGCACGCAAAGTATGCCCTCAAACACATTTCATTCCAAAGAGCGGAAAAGAGAGAGCGAAAAACTGCATGCGTTGAACTGTACAAAATAAAACAAAGAAACATTCTCATCTCCTCAAACAAATATGCGCAGAAAGTATAAAATATTTTCGGTAAGAACGACTAGTTTGTCCGGAATAACATTTCAAGCTAGTGACACACATTCACTCGCTGTACTGTTATTTCCCGCGATCGAACAAGGACGGGTCTAGGATGTCTTCTTCTGCGCCGTCTCCTAACTTGTGCGGGTAATACGGTTAGCCTCGCTGGCTTAAGCCAAGGATCGAGAAGTCGTTGAACTTCGGAAGCACAACCTGAGCTTCTGTTCAGTGCGCTCATGCTGTCCGTGTTCCTGTGGCGCTGTTTCAACACCTCAGGTCTCTAGTGCAGTCATTCCCGTGAAGAGCCCTTACGCATTTATTCGAAGAAACGCCTGTTCGTTTCCCTGCAGCAGAATTTTTGTTTTCTGATACAGCTGCTTTGAAGTGCGCTTTTATTGCCCTGTTTCCTGCAATTGCTTGGTGCCGAAATTCAGCTTCACCGTTTAGGAGTCAATTATCGTTCTTGCCGCAAGCAGTGCCGATAACTCAATCCCGAACCTCAGACATATGGGTAGAGATTTTCTCAGGCATTACCACCGAACAATACGTGCCAATGAGCAAGGTGCCTTTCATGTAAAGCTGTGATGAAAAGTTATCTACACCGGGCACCTTTAACCCTTTCTCAATGCATTTTATTAACGAGACAGACGTTGCATCTGAGCAAATTCTGAGTAGCAGTGTCGATCAGCAAAGCCTAATAAACCAACCATGAGGCACCTCTAACGTAAAGATTGCTGGGGACGAATCCATAGAGTGACAGAAATTACAGGGCACACTGTCGGACCAAGAACGCATTAGATTGTTAGTAACTAAATTAAGGCAAGGCGTACTGCCGGACAAATGTCCTCCGGAAGTACGAGCAACCAGAGAAATGGAAATGTTTTTTGTCGGCTGGTTGCTCGAGACAAAAGTAGTGGAGGTGACAGACTCCCTTTCTTTACTGCAGGATGGATTAATTAGGCTGCAATTTGCATACATCACCTCAATTCGCCCACATCGCCATTCGTGCGTGCTGAAGACATCCGTTCCCGTTAGTACATATTAAAACATCAAGAGAAATACAGCAGCCGTCCCACATGTGGCATAGGCAGGAGACGAATAAAAGAGGGAGAGAGAGGGATGGTTCGAGACTTTTTGTCAGCTAAACAAAATCCGTTGACCCCACCAAACAGCGTAGAGAAACATTATACATAATCGAAAATTTATCACCGTGTAATGTAGCCAGGATAAATACCATGGTAGGAAAACGAAGAGGTGAAGCTGCCACAACTATAGAAAGATATCACACAGGTAACGAAAAACACTTCACGACAGGAATTCAATGCCCTTGCGTATGGTGCTTTGTCTACATATTTTCTCACGGCTCCTTTGCGTCTATTCTTGTACAGTTTCAATCTAGGTGCCTGAGTGTTTTAAAGGCAGATGTGTTTTTTTCCGCCAAAATTAAACATTTTTTTTTCAATTGATGCCTGCTATGAGGCCTTTCTTTTTTTGTGCCAATGGCTTCCTGGATGACCACGGTTGTTAAATGTAAATACCTAGTGGAACAATCCGATTGTGTGTGCTATCGCAGCTTATTTCAGGTAGGTAGTGTTGCATTTTGAAGTACAATTAAAGAAGCTCCTCAAAAGATGTGTATTTGCGTACCAGGAGTCCGCAACAAACGTCTCAACAAAGCGATTCTGTCGCAAGGCCAAGCGGGTGCGCATAGTTTTTCTGCGAATAGGGGATACTCCGGGGGATTAAGCGCGATATTTCTGCTGGCATCTCTCTTACACGGGAACACACCGTAGCAACGAATAGGAGCAGGAGCACTGCACCGGTTACGATTAAAATAGGCGCTAGTTCTTTAAAATGTTTGAGCATTATCTTCTTTTATAATATAGTAAACCTTAATGTGTGCTACATGACACTTCCCCGCCTTTTCTAATTCAATATTTAAGTGCACTAGCAATTATAGCGCCCGCCCACCCGCCCGCCCGCCTGCTTGCCCGTTTGCCCGCCCGCTTGTCCATCCGCCCGTCTGAAACCGGTTTTGTGGCAGGATGCTCACCTGCTCACCGTGTCAGGTTGCAGCATATTCATTGGTGAGAGGCTGCTCGGGAAGAGCAACATGGGTCGCAGTACAACCCAAGTTTCACCACTGGCAACACCTGCCATAACACTTACTTTGTGCTCCTGCGCCACTGCTAACCTGCCTACTGGGTGGCTTACCTGCCAAACTGTAGCCGGTGGGCAGGTGAGCAGTGGCGCAGTGGCACAAGGCAGGTGCTATGGCAGGTGTTTCCATGTCCCCATTTCACTTTTGCATGAAAAAACACACACAAACAAAGCACCTTAACCTAGCAGAGCAGCGCTGTACCGAAGCACGTCATGCTAGCGTCCATATCTGCATTCGGCCTCAATACACAATTCGACTGATAATTTTTTTTAAAGAAACTAATGTTTGCCCAATTCCTAACTGGGAAGGTCCTATCTTAATACACAAGAACTTAACATGTTTCATAATGTGCTAAGAAAACCTGCGAGGCTGTATTAGGCACCCGAATTAATAGCAAGCACAATGGCCACTTTCTTTCCATTTTACCTGCAGTAGCACGAATGCAATAAAAGCAAAAATTACAATGATTACATGTTGGCCAAGAAATAAACGAACACGCTTCCGTGTCTTAACTACGCGGTACTCAAACGGAGGCAGCCAAATGGCCGCCACCTTTTTGGATTTGAGCGAGTCACCCGCAGATATTGCGGGGGAACAGCGCAACGGCGGCGGTACATAGACTGCTGTTTCCGTGTGTTGCCGCTGCAATGAATACGAACGAACTCGCTTTGATTTAACCTTTATCTACAGATATACACTAAGAAACATTTGAACCTGAAAACGAATTTGTACGTCACATTCGGTACTTAGTGGCATAGGCAGAGGCAATTTACTTTTCTTTCCTTCCATAACCTTAACGCAACATTTTACCGCGCCGGATGAAGTCATGTTATGACGCCTTACTATTGATTAAAAAAATAACATTTGGCAGTTACGTCCGCTGTTCATCCCTACAGACATCCAATATGGACCCACCATTATGAGTAGAAGACAGTGGGATTAGTACCACTGTCATCATTCAAAACACGTGCCAACTGAAGCTCTATTAGAGGAAAGAACTTAGATTTTAGAACATTGAGAAAGCGCTTTTTAGTGTTTAGTTTACATACAAGAACTGAAAAGTCGCATCTGCACCCGCTGTTTGCTTCTTTGCGTGTCCAAGAACACAATAACTCTTGTACACTTCCATACTTCCTTCATCTCGCTCATACAGTTCAGAATTTCAAAACTGTGTTCCCACAAAACGACAACTGCCATTTAGATCTTGTCCTTCCGCCGTGCTACAGCCTTCCTCTCCTGTCACGCTTCCGACAGAGGCGGAAATCTCGTTGTGCGCAACTTGGCTACTTTCCCTCGACTGAATTTCTCTCACTCTAAACGAAGTGAGTAGTGCGCTCAGAGCAACATTAAGAAACTTGCTCTTTCGCATGGATACACTCCAGTCGCAAAACCGTTCGGGGATGTGCAAGACAGACATTTCTTTGGGCGACTACTTCTGCGACCCCGAACCACAGCCGTCGATCAGGAAAACGACCACGCAGACTTCCGACATGCCGCTCTCTGGCAGTACAAAAATCGCATACTGCGCTGCCTGCAAGCTCCACTCCGAAACATTTGCCCCAATGCACTGAGCCCAGAGCAGTGGGAAGGACGCCGGCCGAGCTAGATAATGCACAAAGTGAACGTTTATTCTTGCGTTCTTGTTTTCAACCTTGTCGTGAGGTGCAATACGATAACACGCTTTTTTTTTGCGCGCGTGTGAGTGCTGTAGGAGGTCATAGAAAAAGAGATATCCAGGACACATAAAAAAGTGCACAAGAAAACTGCATGCCTGGCGCTAGCGTAATAACGCTATTTCAGTTGAATTAGCTTACTCTTTTTGTTTTTTTCTGTCGTCACTTTGTTATTCGATCTCGTTTCCATGTCACCAACTGTAAATACTGTGTTTTTAACAACAATAAAACTACGCAAAATCCAATGCACACAATAACAACAATTATGCGGATTTGACCAAGATGGCATAAAAACAAATATTTTTTATGAGATGAAACACTACACGAAGCCGCCGCGGCGGCTCAGCGCTTATAGCACTCGGCTACTCACCCGAAACACGCGGGTTTGATCCCCGCCACGGTGGTCGAATTTCAATGGAGGCGAAATTCTAGAGTCCCGTGTACTGTGCGATGTCAGTGCACGTTACAGAACCCCAGATGGTCGAAATTTCCGGAGCCCTTCACTACGGCCTCCCTCATAGCCTGAGTCGCTTTGGGACGTAAAAACCCATAAAAGCGAAACTCTACACGATGGAATCAAAAAGCGTTTTTCTGGATCCGCGGAGCTAAAAATGGCAAGCTACGTTTCATAATTCGACAGTTCCTGCGCTTTAGAGCATCCGACGATTGCATGCCACGCGCCTAGGTGAAACGCAAGGAGGAAGTGTATCCTGTGGTGGAAGCTATAGTTACTTTTCACCGGCAGACAGGCAGAACACAAGCCCACATCCCCAATACAACCCTAGCTGCAAACATGAAATTAATTTTTATATACAAAACAAGCTGTGCATACACGAACCTAATCTACCAACAAAACTTATACTGGCGGAAGGTGAAAAAAAAACACAAGGATATGAGTTTTTATTATTATCTTAAGTTTTCTCTAGGCTGAGTTCTGCAGAAGACAGATTGCAAGATTACTTTCAACTCCTCCAGGCGCGTTTGTCATTGCCTGTCGTGCTTGCTACGGACCTTATTTCTCTGCTTCCTCATGATGATGATGATGATGATGATGATTATGATGATGATGATGATGTCCTCAGGCTTAATGGCACCTCTTATCCTTTTATGTCGAACTCATCCTCCTCTCTCATTGCAGGTTAGCCAACCGGGAAATTCTTCTGGTTAACCTCCCTGCCTCTCCTCTAGCACTTATCACTCTCTCTCTCTCTCTCTCTCTCTCTCTCTGAGCAGCAAAACCACCTCCGTTTTAAATGAATGAAAACTCTCCCATCTTGTTCGTCCACTGGAACGAGGCAAAAGCTGGGTCAAAATCTGATGCAGAGGTTGCACAACTTTTAGTTTCAGTGCGTAAGCAATGCGGGATTCAAGCCTTGTACTGCCGTTCATTCAGCTGCCCACTCCACATATAATGTCCCCAACACGAGGTCACTAAAGAATAATAAGTAAATAAACATGCATTGCAAGGGATCGCGTAATGGTAATCTACTGGCTGTAACTTCATGTTCTGGCTTAACTGGTGCGAAATGGTGGTACCGCGATTTTGCAAGGGAAACTAGCTTTCCAAAGTCCTTCACGTGATTACTTTGTCTCCATTTCTGTCGAGGAAACCTTAAGATTCATAAACGGGGCCTGCCAGCTTGATCTTCTGTTTGTTCTGACAAGACTGGGGCTATGGCAAGTAGTACGAACTAGTGAAAGCAAGTCCCAAAAGGCGACACATGCAAGAGAGAAAATCTATTTAAACCCGATACCCAACTACATGCTCCACGAACGGGAGAAGCGTAGAAGTCGAGCCAGGGTCAAAGCACTTGCAAAAAAACTATAAAAGAACCGGAAGCGGTATACTTGGACATCGGGGCCTATGCCGAGCCAGGCAGGTTCGCTACTACTGCGGTCGACAACCAGATGAGAACAATCATCAGGGCTTCAATCTATGTCAAAGACCCTGCGGAAGCGATATCACTGGCCATCGCCAGCAATACTCAAGACCAACAGGAAAAATCATCGCACATAGCGACGGAGTCCCAACAAGCCTGCAGGGGATACCTTACTGGAAAACCTCACGGAAGGGTGAGCACACTATTAAATACACTCTCGCACTCACACAGAACAACATGGACACCTGGTAACGAAGGCCAAGCCGGAAACTAGATGTCGAATGTTCCAACTAGAGCGCTAACTAACCGGGCGGACCGCCGTCCCTACTCACCTCCTCCTAGGACCTTATGGTGAAAGGCTACAACACCTCAGGCTTGAGAGAACACATTTCTCACCGCCACACAAACTGTTGCCATTCACTGGAGGAGAATACAAACACATATCAAACAAGATCACACCCACACAATACCCAAGTTACTGTCCTTGTGTAGAGCAGGCCGTCCGCACTGCGTTACATGTTGGGAATGCCAGGACAAACCGCACATAAAGTCAATAGTGTTATACCCGACACACGAGCAGTGGGAGGAGGCCCTGACGAGCAACATCCTGGACCAGCAAGCCTGGATCATTCAGCTAGTCCGCAAGTCAGCTGCCGCCAGCGCAGCCCTGGACTAGGGGCCCGAATACCGGACTTCTGCGAATTACTCTATTCTAATTTACGCTCTCTCTCACTCTGCTTGCCTTAAGTTCGTTTCAGCAGCACAGACATGATTGAAGAAGGAGTCAGTCGGTATCCGTGAAAATTTCTTGTACTGCTTGAACAGTATTTTCTTCTCATCTACTTGAAGAAGAGTTCAGTAAGGTGGCTTTTTGGGCTTGTTGGTGGTACATAACTTTAAAACACTGTAGCGCAACCAAAGACGAGGTCAAAAATGAACAGAAGGAACACCACTTGTGCTACCTTCCAACAAACTTTATTGTTCTCAAGCAGCACATTTATATGGCAGTAAAAACACGTAGTGAGTTTTCCAGAACATTATCGCGTTCCCAAAAAAGCGTGCTCTTTATAACTGAGAAAGATGAGAGGCGTTCCAACACACGTGTGACCTGAACTAATTATCTTCTCAGCTTCAATGATTTTTCGTGCTAAGCTATCTCTGCGTTTTGATATGACAACATATTTATCCAGAAAAGTTTTGCATGTTTTTGTCTGGCCCAAAACAATATCTTCAACGAGCTTCCCTCCTTTCCTCTTCTTGATATTGCGAGCATAATCCATTAGGCGCTCATTGAGGCACTTTCCTGTCTGCCCTACATTTTTGTTACCGCAAGATAAGGGAATCTTATACACGACCCTTTCATCGCACGCTACATACGGTTTCTGGTACTTGACTCTGCATCCACGTGGCTTGCTGCTAGTTTTTCGAAGTTTGCACAAGGTAGCAAGTTTTTTAGGGGCCGAGAACTCAACACCACGGTTCTATTCGCCCTTTGACCTAATCTTTTCAGGCTGTGAGAAATCTTATGCAAATAAAGATTATATCAAAGGGCGAATACAACCGTGGTGTTATGTTCTCGGCCCCTAAAAAAACTTGCTACCTTGTGCAAACTGCTAAAAACTAGCAGCAAGCCACTTGGATGCACAGGCAAGTAGCAGAAACCGTACGTAGCGTGCGACGAAGGGGTCGTGTATCAGATTCCCTTATCTTGCGGTAACAAACATATAGGGCAGACAGGAAGCCACTAGCAGCAAGCCACGTGGATGCACAGTAAAGCACCAGAAAGCGTACGTAGCCTGCGAGAAAGGGGTAGTGTGTGTCAGATTCCTTTATCTCGTGGTAGCAAATATATAGGGCAGACAGGAAGGTGCCTCAATGAGCGCCTAATGGATCATGCTCGCAATATCAAGAACAGGAAAGAAGGGAAACTGGTTGAACATATTTTTTTGTGCCAGACGAAAACATACAAAGCTTTTCTGGATAAATGTGTTGTCATAGCAACAAGTACAGATAGGTTAGAACGAGAAATCATTGAAGCTGAGAAGATAACTATTCCACGTCATACATGTGTTAGCACACCTTCCATCGTTCTCAGTGATAAAGTGGTTGCTTTTTTTGCGAACGCGATAATTTTGTGCAATACTGACAACGTGCTTTCTTCTGGCGTATAAATGTGCTGCTTGAGAACAATAAACTTTGTTGGACGTTAGCGCTCGTGGTGTTTGTTCTGTTCATTTTTGTCCTCGCTACCGTGTTTCGAAGCTACTTGAAGGAGACGCGCAAATAAACAAAAGAACCCAGCGTCGCAAGATATATCCGTGCTGCAGGGCCAACGTGTGCGATAAGAAAGTCCTTCTTGAAAGAGCGCTCTCTACATGATATTTGCAAACGAAACCTGAGCTTTATACCCTCAAGATGGAACCTACTGCTTAGGTTTCTGCCATTTCTTAAACATTTCCGCATTCCTCAGGTACTCTCGGTTCATAATTTGCAGTTTACTTCCATCCCTCTGCGGTAATTATATAACAGCTGTATCCTACTAGTCATCAACCAAGGGGCATAAACGTGGAAGCTGATGAAAAGGATTCAACTTAAATTGAGGACCACGCAGCAATCTACGGAAAGCAAAATGATAGGCGTAACGTTAAGAGACAGGAATTGAGCAGACTGGGTCAAATAACAAAGGGAAAAAATTTATATTCTGTTCGAAACGAAGAATAAAAATCTCTGCCTCTCCCGTAACCGAGAGTAGAGTAAGCATGAAATGTTTACGGGCCTAATGTCATCTTGATGGACACCCGAACCGCACCGTACAGGAAGGGAGGAACGCCACCACCCGTTCAGCGCGATGCCTTGCCATTTGAACGCAAGGTTTTTTGAGGAAAGGAAATGGCGCAGTAATTCTCTGCCATCTCGGTGGACACCCGAACCGCACCGTAAAGGAAGGGAGGAACGCCACCACCCGTTCGGCGCGATGCCTTGCCCTTTGAACGCAGCGCTTCTCCCCCGGGCCCCTGTGCGCCTGCGCGGCTTTGCTTCGATGCGCGAAGCCCCTAAGAGATCACGTATGACAACGAAGTGTATCGTGGCATTTATGTGCTTTTTACACGCGTTATTAGAAATCGGAAATTATAATTCCGTGCATTATCAAACGCACAGCTCGACTGATATCTTGATAAACATTGAGAAGGCACTGGCAGCAGTTATTTTTTGTGACTCCTTTGGAGACCAACCGACGCTTGCATGCCGGTCGCGTAGGAGGGCTTAGAGAGTCTCGTTCAATCTCGTTAAGTCTCGTACGGTGCCCGGATGTTCTCGTTTCAGAGCCCGGATGATGGCTCTCGGTCTCGGCGTGACGTCACCACACTGCCGACAACGGGAGCTAAAAGCATTTCATGCTTAAAAATGGGATTGAGCAGGGCATGCAATGCGAAGGCGAAATAACTGACAGTCTTTTAAGTGTAACGCACTGAACCCCAAGAGAGAGCAAACGCAGCCGGAGGTAGCGGTAAGACAGGCTGGGGCATGAGATTAGCAAGTTTGCGGGGATAAAGTGGCCGCAGCTGCCATCTCAGCGTTTACTGGAAAGACAAGGGAGCGGCCTCAACCCTGCAACTGTAGATGGACTGCTTATAATGATGAGCAGTTATAAAACATTGATGCTGTTCCTTACCCTATACGCACCTTCACGAGCGTAGTTCGTTGCACGAATTCAAGAAACGCGGCTCTTAATATCGCTCACCCAGCAGCATTTTCTACGTACATGGCTGAAGTCAGCACAATTGGTGCATCTTTGTTGCGCACCGAATGTCGCAGAATGTTCGCAGCCCAAATAATTTTGCCAACTCTCAGACCTCTTCCTATTCTGGTGCACAAGTGCAATGTGCAGCTCGTCAACCTTTCCTGTACACTTATTTTCTTGGTGTAAACGTGGAACCGAAGTAAGTCTCGCTTGACCATTTCTACCAAGCACGACGTCCTCTTCGCGATGGTTTTCTTTAGAATGAAGGCGAAATAAGATCAGGACTGTCATAAGATCAAGTGTGTTGTGAAAGAAG
Source organism: Amblyomma mixtum (assembly GCF_055824585.1). NCBI lineage: Eukaryota > Metazoa > Arthropoda > Arachnida > Ixodida > Ixodidae > Amblyomma > Amblyomma mixtum. Next base: position 94,310,437 of record NC_143013.1, on the reverse strand, counting down.
TTTTGGGGAAGAGCACGTCCAGGACTTCGCCGCTGTTGACCCTCGGCCGCTTAACACCAACGTGACAATATAGCATCTTTGAAGCACGCACAACTTGTACAATTCGCTAAATTTTCCTTGATCCCAACGTTTCTCTTATTTCTCAGGTGACACAACCCCCCTGCTGCTGCCTTTATACGCGAACCTTTAACACAATGACAGCCTTGCTTCTTGCATTAAGAGACACGACGTCCACATTTTCCTGCCTCACCTCCCATCGCTCGCCCCAAAAAACTCAGTCTGATGCGTTTTCCCGACTGTCAGGCAAAATCGGTGCTACATAAAGCATTTCGGTCGGGAATACCTCAGCAGCCATGTTGATGCTGATGGTCAAGGGCATAACCAGCAATTCGGTTGATGCTAATAGTAATAATCAGAGCGATGATATTGATGCTGATGCTACCGAACGCAATGCTCGTAACTGATATTTATGATGACGGGTGAGATTTTGATGGTAATGAGTCAGTGTCAAATGAGCTATGAAACGCAAAATTCCGTTATGGAACATTAGTCTATTCAGCCCGTCAAAGTAATGCTGATCGGTTTTGCGACCATGGAGTTAAACAATACCAGACATAGCTGTAAAATTAAGATAATTTAGTCGCATTTATATTCCTTGTTAAGAAAGTTAAAAAGGCGGTCACTACTATCTGTACTATCCATACTATCTATCCATTCTATCTCATCGTAATGAGCCTCTCAGAGCATTTATGTTGTAATCAGTGACTTACAAATAACATATTTAGATGACGATGGGGGGGGGGGGGGGGGGAAATTGGCAGTGTTGGTAATTAAAATTGGCTAGGATTAATGCCTTCACTTTTTAAGAGAGAGTAATTTTCTTCTGGAAACTGCTAGTAGGAAACCTTAACTGTCAGTAATTAAACCAAATCTGCATGAAAAATATAATCCCCCTCAGAGTGCGTGATGAATTGGTCAGAAAAGAGGAACAATATGAGAGTTTCTAGATAGACACGTATAGGCTGAGGAGCCCAACCAGACGACATTTTTCACCTCTCGAAATATGCAAGGTTAAGACTGTGGTTGCCTACAAAGTGCCCTCATCCTGCGTTATATGATTCCGATGGAATTCATATTATTAAACATGGTGAGCAGCTAAACGTAAGAGAAAGGAGGAGTGTAGAGAACTAAAAATTTCAAAATATGTCCCAACATCAAAATATACAGGAACAGAAATTGACGGTTGCTAGAAACTCGCGGTCAGTGATGCTCAAGCAGATAAATACCAGGATGCCCACCGTGCAGCTTTCCTATAACATGTTGAAACACTTCATAGCAACATCTCGGCGGAGATGCGATTCATAAACGCGCAAGTTTCTAAATACAAATTATTCACACCACAGTACTGTACACCAGAAAAAAGCATCATTTTCACCAAATTGCGCTGGCTAACGCAAATGCTTAGCACTGTAGTCCTAGGATGACGATAGAGATGCAACTGAAAATATTGACAGCGACGGTTTCTACAGTGCAATGCCAAATTCAGCGGCTCCTGCCGTACACCAAGACTGCAATGAGGCCTGCAGTCGTAAGCGCCCCTTGCAGCGCAGAGCAGCAAAGCAATGCCAGTTTCGTGAGGTCATTGCGAAAACATACTACAATCACACACAGAGGAAATATACCCGGAAAGCTCTCTCTGCGAATTCACTTGAAACGCCTTAGTGATTCCAATAAGTGTGGCTTAGTTGAGATGTTTCCGTTCTCCACCGTGTGCGGCACGCGCATTGTTGTCTTGACCCCGAGGCCGCCTTGTCATAGCTCTGGCGATGCGCAGCGCAGTGCTTAAAAAAAAACATAAGGAGGCCTTCAAGCTTCGCTGCCAATTTTCTTCCTATTTTTGGTTTCTTTTCTTCAATTATTTATTCAACGCTTTTTCTTAATAGTATGCAATAGAAATGAAGTTGGCTTTTTAATCTATTTCAGCATCATCATCAGCAGCAGCAGCAGCAGCAGCAGCAGCAGTCTGAATACGCCCACTGCAGGGCAATGGCCTCTCCCATGTCTCTCCAGTTAACCCTGCCCTCCGCCAGGTGCGGCCACCCTATCCCCGAAAACTTCTTAATCTCATCCGTCCACCTAACTTTCTGCCGCTCCTCCTACGCTTGTCTTCTCTTCGAATCCACTCCATTGCCCTTAAGGACCAGCGGTTCTCTTACCTTCGCACTGCATGCCCTGCCCAAGCCCATTTCTTCCTCTTGATTTCGACTAGGATGTCATTAACCCGCACTTGTTCTCTCACCCACTCCGCCCGCAGCCGATCTCTTAACGTTACACCTATCATTTTTCTTTCATAGCTTGCTGCGTTGACCTTAAGGTGAACCGTCTTTGTTACAGCATTTGTAGACTTTTCTCTTCAGGGATACTGGCAAACTGTCATTCATAACCTCAGAGAACCTGCAATATGCTTGAAAGCACGAGCTGCAATATGCGCTCCACCTCATTCTTATTCTTCAAGTTATTTCCCTCTTATGATCCGGATCAGCTGTCACCACCTGCCCTAAATAGACATATTCTCTTACTACTTCCAGCACCTCGCTACCTATTGCGAACTGCTTTTACCTTGATGTGGAGCAGCAGGCCAGGGCCATGTTACGACCAGCCGACCTCTCCACCTTTTCCTCTCATTAAAATTCCTTTCTCTCTCTTGTTCCCTTTCTAGTCTGTTGAATATTACTTTGGTTTTCTGCATGATAATTTTTATCCTCACCGTTCTGCTCTGCCTGTTTAACTCATTGATCATGCTGTGCAGTTCATATCCTGAGTGACTTGGCAATGTCATCAGTGAATCGCAGATTACTTAGGTATTCTCCATTAACTCTTATCCCCAACTGTTCCCATTGCAGGCCTCGGAATACCTCCTGTAAACAGGCGGTGAATAGCATAAGCGAGATCGTGTCTCCTTGCCTGACTTCTAGAATCTAAACTTCTAAATTCATTTATAAAAAAACCACTCATATACCTGCGGTACATAGACGATATTTTCATGATATGGGAGCATGGGGCTGAGACCCTGAAGGCATTCGTCACACATTTCAATTCATTCCACTCCAGCATTAAATTCACCTTCAACTCCTCGAAAACGCAAGTCAATTTCCTTGACACCACTGTCTATTTAGAAAATAGCAAGCTCAAAACCACACTTTACAGGAAGCCTACTGACCGACAACAATACTTAGATTTCACTAGCCATCATCCAAGACACTGCAAACAAGGTATATTCGTAGGACAGGCAACGAGACTAAGAAGAATATGTAGCGACGACGATGACTACCTGAAACACCTCCACTCGCTAAAAAATACACTAATCACCAGAAACCATCCACAGACAACCCTTAATAATGCGTTCCAACGAGCAACCACTTTGAAACGAGATGTAGTTCTTAAAAAACGAACAAAAGCTAACAGTCAACGACCTCCTGCACTTATAACGAAATACTCAAACGCGCTTCCAAACATAAACAATATCCTGCGGAAATACTACCCCATTTTAACTGGTAACGACCGTCTCAAGAAAATATTTCCCGACGCACCAAGGGTAACATACAGACGCAACACAAACCTGAGGGACATCCTGGTGCATGCTAGGCTCGGTAAGAAACCACCACCGACAGTAACTTCATGCTCTCGACCTAGATGCAAGACATGCAAACATTTACAAAGGGACACTACGGTTAAAAGTACGGCAAGCGATTTCAGTTTCGATATAAAGACCAGTTTTGACTGCACATCGTCCAATATTATCTACATGCTCCAGTGCTCCTACTGCCAGAAACAATATATCGGAGAAACCGGACAAACAATGAGTGCCAGATTAAACGGGCACCGGGCTGACACAACACGGAATGAACAGAAGGCAGTGTCGACCCATTTTGATCAACGCCATCACAAATTCGACGAACTCAAATTGTTCATTCTTCAGTCAGGCTTCAAATCGACTAGGGACAGAAAATACAGAGAAGCATTCCTAATCCACAAATTTAAAACACTGCAACCAACAGGGATTAACATGTCCAGAGGAAACCTGGAATCTCTCAGGTACATTCCAGGGTCAGCATAATTTTAAATTAACAAATGTCTTGCACGTGGTCAGACTATTTCCTAGAACCTCACATAAGTATATTGTCGCTCCTTGCACCCTTCCCACGTCATATCTTCCACCACATTTCCGGCCTTGTCACCCTCTCCCTTTGTTCACCTTTTTTTTTTTTCTCCTAATCCCCTGCTACCAGTTCTCGGAAACCATGACACTCCTGTTACCCCCTCCGCCCCCACTTTTTGGCTTTCTCTGAACACGAGCCATTTCCCCCCCTCCCCCTGCCTTGTCCTTCCTTGGAAATGCCCCCCTTCCTTTCTCCTTCCAGTGCCAGCTTCTTTTTTTTTTCCCCTTGTTCTCATTTCCCTGTACCACGCTGACTAATCCTTTTATCTGAGTTTTGCAGGTTCACCCAGCGCCTCCTCCCCCGTCGCAGCCCCTTCAAAGCCTTTTGTTCATTACACACCCCCCGGATATAAGTTGTTCCACTATTGCAGCCTAAGGAATCATGATTCACCTCCCTCCCCTTCCTGACACGCATCCCCTCCCACACCACTTTCCTTCCCCACCCCCGGGGCCTTCCTCCTCGGAGCGAAGGCCCTATTTAATCCCTGCCGATGATGAACGCTTTGCCCAGACGAAGACAAGTCCCCTTGTCGAAACGTTGGCTCTAGCAACCTGAGGTTTTCCCCTCCCTTGTTCATTTTGTGATCGCCAAGGACCATCTACCGCACCCTCTCTCTACCATGGACCTTTCCTTATAGGAATTTTATTGCTGACTTTATGGAGAATTATGGTAGGTGTGTAATCGTTATATACATCTTACAATATTTACACATAACACTCTTCTACACCCTGATTCCACAATTTCTGCATGACTGCAGATGTTCCTGCTGAGTCGAATCCTTTCTCGTAATCAATGAACGCTATATACAGAGGCTGGTTATATTCCGTGCATTTCTCCATCACCTGATTGATAGCGTGAATATGGTCTATTGTCGAGTATCCTTTACGAAAGCCTGCCAGATCATTTGGTTGATTAAAGTCTAAGGTTGTACTCACCCTATTAGCGATTATTTTAGTAAATACCTTGCATACAATAGATAATAAGCTGATCGGTCTGTAATTCTTCAAGTCCTTGACATCTCCTTTCTTAAGAATTAAGATAATTTTAGAGCTTTTCCAAGCTCTAGATACGCTCGAGGTCACAAGGCAATGCCTATACAGGGTGGCCAGTTTTTCTAGCACAATCTATCGTTCATTCTTCAACAAATCTACTGTTATCTGATGCTTACCGGCTGATTTGCCCCTTTGCATTGCTCCTAAGGCTTTCTTTACTTCCTCCTTTGTTTCTGGCGGGATGTCCCATTGCTGTCCTCACTCCGCAACATTCTGATTACAATAGCTACTGTATAGATTTGTGTAGAACTCTTCGGCTGCTTTAACTATCTTATCCACATAGCTATGACATTGCCATCTTTGCCTCTTAGCGCATACATCTCGTTTTTACCTATGCCTACTTTTCTCTTCACTGCTTTTAGGCTACCTCTATTCATTAGAGCATGCTCGATTTTCTGCATGTTAAACTTACTGATGTCGGCTACCTTGACCTTATTTATTAAATTCGACAGCTCTACTAGTTCTATTCTGTCTGTGCACTGAGACACCTTCATGCTTTGACGTTTCTTAATCAAATCTTTAGTCTCCTGAGATAGTTTTCTGGTATTCTGTCGAACCATCCGACCGCCTACTTCTACGGCACACTACGTAATGATAGCTGGGAGATGATCGTTCATTGTTTCAACATTACTGTCATCTTCTTCAGTTAGTGCGGAAAATGTGTTCCGCAGCTAAATCCTGAATTCCTCTAATTTCCCTCTTGAAGCTAACTCATTAACAGACTTCCGCTTCACTAATTTACTCCGTTCCCTTTTCGAATCTAAGCGAACACGGGACCTTACCATTCTGTGGTCGCCACAGTGGACCTTTCCGAGGACCTCCACATCCTCTACGTTGCTATTGTGAGCGCACAGTACAAAGTCTACTTCATTTTTAGTCTCGCCATTGAGGCTCTACCACGTCCATTTCCTGTTTGCTCGTTTGGTGAAGAAGGTACGAGGGGGTACCCAAAAGAAACCGGGCTTATTTTTGTTTGAACTTATTTGTTCAGATTTTAAGCACAGGCCTTCAATCTCCTTCAAAGTATTCCCCACTTGCAATGATGCGCTTGTCGAATCTTTCATTCCATTTTTCAAAACATTGTTTAAATTCATCTTTTGTAGGCTTGATAGTGCCTCCGTCGTTTTTTTCTTCACCTCAGCAACATCAGCGAAACGCTTTCCATTCACCTATTTTTTCATTCTAGGAAACAAAGAAAGTAGCACGGGGCAAGGTCGGGAGAGTATGAGGGTTGAGGAATAGGGGTCATGCCATTTTTGGTCCAAAATTGTCGTAGAGACCGAACTGTGTGAGCAGGGGTATTGCCATGATGGAAAAACCAGTCACCCGACCGCCACAAATCTGGCCGCTTCCACCGCACACTGTTGCCCAATCTTTTCAAAACATCCAAGTAGAAATCCTGGCTAACTGTCTGACCCTGCGGAACAAATTCTCAATGAACGACTCCTCTCACGTCGTCGAAAATACAAATCAGCATTGTTTTGAGGTTTAGTTTCACCTGACGAGCTTTCTTGAGGCGAGGTGAATTTGAAGTTTTCCATTGGCATGATTGTTGCTTTGATTCAGGATTCGATTCAGGAACACTTGAGTTGTCCGCATAGCATCGTCCTTGTACGTCTTTTCGTAATATTTCAAGAGTTTCCATTCAACTTTTTCCGTGCAAAAATCAAAATTTCACCGGCGCACGCTGTTCACGAAAATCAGCCATTGCAAAAACGACGTTCACACAAAACAGTCGTCACTCTAAAACTCTGCCTAAACTAGTCTGACCTCCTTCAACGACGGCACTCGGCTTACTGACTCTGGAATGTTCGTTCTACGCGCTCCTAGTGGCAAAACGCGGTACCACAGAAGCTTTGCCGACCAAAAAATTTAGTGCGGTTTCTTTTGGGTAGCCCCTCGTATACCTGATCCGTAAATTTTTTCTATCTGCTCTTTCTACTAACAGCTCTTTCCTGCTATTCCTAGAACCTATGCAATAGTCACCTACCGCCTGGTCTGCAGCCTGCTAAATGCCTAACTTCACATTGAAGTCGCCCATCCTTACAGTGTACTGTGATCTAACTTTGATCATTGCGAATTTATTGTCTTCATAAAAGCGTTCAACGATCTGGTCATCATGGCTTTATGTAGGCGCGTAGGCCTGCACCACCTCCAGTTTGTGCCTCTTATTAAGCCTAATTACGGTAGCTGCCACCCAATCAATACTATAAAACACCTCTATGTTGCCAGCTATACCCTGGTTGTTAAGGGATCTGTCTAACGCTGGCTAAATTTTTTAAGATTAGGAGTGTTCCCAACGAGACAAATACGAGGGGGTACCCAAAATAAACCGGACTAATTTTTTGAATCGGCACAGCTTCTGTGGTACCGCGTTTTGCCGCTAGGAGTGCATAGAACGAACATTTCAGAGTCAGTAAGCCGAGTGCCGTCGCTGAAGGAGGTCAGACTAGTTTAGGCAGAGCTTTAGAGTGACGACTGTTTTGTGTGAGGGTCGTTTTTGCAATGGCTGATTTTCGTGAACAGCGTGCGCCGGTGAAATTCTGATTTTTTCTCGGAAACAATGAAACTGAAACTCTTGAAATATTCAGAAAGATGTTCAAGGACGATGCTATGGGGACAACTCAAGTGTTCCTGAATTAAATCCTGAATCAAAGCAACAGTCATGCCAATGGAAAACTTCAAATTCACCTCGCCTCAAGAAAGGTCGTCAGGCGAAACCAAACCTCAAAACAATGCTGATTTGTTTTTTTGACGTGAGACGAGTCGTCCATTCAGAATTTGTTCCGCAGGGTCAGACAGTTAACCAGGCTTTCTGCTTGTAAGTTTTGAAAAGATTGGGCAACAGTGTTCAGTGGAAGCGGCCTGATTTGCGGCAGACGGGTGACTGGTTTTTCCATCATGGCAATACCCCTGCTCACACAGCCCTCTCTCTACGACAAATTCTGACCAAAAATGGCATGACCTCTGTTCCTCAACCCTCATACTCACCCGACCTTGCCACGTGCTACTTTCTTTGTTTCGTAGAATGAAAAAATAGGTGAATGGAAAGCGTTTCGCTGATGTTGCTGAGGTGAAGAAAAAAACGACGGAGGCACTATCAAGCATCGCAAAAGATGAATTTAAACAATATTTTGAAAAATGGAATGAAAGATTCGACAAACGTATCATTGTAAGTGGAAAGTACTTTGAAGGATATTGAAGGTCTGTGCTGAAAATGTGAACAAATAAGTTCAAACAAAAATAAGTCCGGTTTCTTTTGGGTACCCCCTCGTATATATTTTCATTCCAAGCTTCTTGATCTGACGGAAGAAACCACGCTTGTCGGGCGCGTTTCACTGAAGCTCTTTCTTATTTCCATCTGTTTCTTTGCCTGCACACTTGCAGCGCCTTCTGCGGCACTAAGCGTAATTTATTCACAGATCTTCCTTTCATGTTTCTTCGGTCCTCCATCCATTTTTATCTCCGTCTGTCATTCGTAGACACAACCACTCACGTAAAGACGGAAACTTAGCAGCTGGTGCCTTGCGTCCCTCCAGCATCATAGGCAAACCATACCAACAGAAAAAAGACAATATAATTCATCAGTAAAATAAACACTAGAAAATAAAGCTCCTCTACTCAGCTTCTACTCGCTGATGCTACAAAGTGTCGCATCGAGGTGCAGGCCTCCTTATGCTGCAGGGATATATTGATTTCCCAACACACGAATTTTCACACATTCTCATCTAGGTGCTTAAACAGAAAGTGCCTGCTTGGGTCTTTACAGAAAGGAGTTCGCAACGTGGTCAGTGGCCTAGCGTGTTGCGTGGTGTCGTTTCACAGTAACGAATATTCCATGGTAATCGAGGCTTGCATTAAAAGAAAAACAACTGGTTTGGTTTGGTTTGGTTTCTGGTGTTTAACGTCCCAAAGCGACTAAGGCTATGAGAGACGCCGTAGTGGAGGGCTCCGGAAATTTCGACCACCTGGGGTTCTTTAACGTGCACTGACATCGCACAGTACACGGGCCTCGAATTTCTCCTCCAAAGAAATTCAGCCGCCGCGGCCGGGATCGAACCCGCGTCTTTCGGGTCAGCAGCCGAGCACTATACCCACTGAGCCTCCGCGGCGGCAACTCTGTTGAAAATGTGTATAGGTTTGACTGTGTTTGCCAAAACGCTTAAGGCGCATTTGGTTTGGTTTCATAGGTTTAACGCCTCGTACCAACTCAGGCTCTGAGGGACGCTGTAGTAGAAGGCTCTGGAAAATTTCGGCCACCTGGAGCTCTTCAGCGTGCCCTGATGTCACACGGGCTTCTAGCATTTTGCCGCCGCCTAAATGCTACCGCCGTGAGTGGGATCGAACCCGCAACTTTCGTTGACTGTGCCACGACAGTACACGTCAAAGAACTCCATGTGGTCGAAATTATTCGAAGCCCTCCACTATGGACGGACTTCCTCATAGCCTGAGTCACTTTGGGACGTTAAACACATGAAACTAAACTAAACGGGCCATAGTGCTGGTTGCTAACTATTTCAAACAGGATACACATTTTTACATATTGAATAGCTAATGAATTCCCGTGATAAGAAAACAGAACTATAGCATGGCTACTCCCAGGGCTCCCGCCAACTTAAACAGAGAGGAACAGGCATGCAGATGCACAAGAGCTTCCTCTTACTGTTCCGTCTATAGGCTTAACATTTCTAGTTTGTTTTGATCAGTTAAAAAGCGCCTATGCTATGTATCCTCCCTGTAACCGTTATCATAACTAGCATAAACAAATGAGAAGCACGCTTACATGAGAATTTTTTTCCTCAGCACAATCTTTTTGCGCAGCCATCTTCAACAAGAACAGGCGTGAGGGCTCCAGGCTAGTATGTGGATAGACGACGGAAGGAAGTATTAGCCAAACAAACCGTACTAATGAAAGGTGTATGGAATGAAACGTCGCCTGCTAATATATGATACATCAATCGGGTTTCATGTGAAGATGAGAGAGTTCAGGAATATTTCAGGCTCACCGGTCTCATGTAAATAGAAAAGTACTGAAACAAGCAATCACAAATGTGCACGGATGGTCATCTTATTGCTCGCCGCTAGTGCAGAAGCAAGAAGATGGATGAGAGGCCGGGGCTTTCCGCTGCCGGATGCAATTTATCATATTGAAGATCACAGGCTGGCAGCAACTCCAAGCACAGTGGAAATTTTATGCTTCAAACTCAGTTTTTAAATTAGTGGGCAGGGGGATTTAGACTTATCTATAAGAATTGCAGCTAACCGAACTGATTGTTGGGTCAGTTGGCGCGCAAACATGTTAGAATAACAGCGGAACTTACAAGGACGCACAGGAACGAAGGCACACATTTATCCGATGCGGAGCCCTCGGTGAGTGTGCCCCCGAAAGAATATAACAATTCGAAAAAAGGCACAACGCTATCGCATTTAGCTGGCCATTGTCGTGTGCGCGGAGTGGTCGCTTTTTAATGGTTAGAGACATGTGCTCTTAGGTCATTTTAGACCACTGGATAAATAATAAATGGGTTCTACATAGAATGTGTTCTAATAGAGAGTGCTCTCTAAGAGAACAAACTCTCCAGCTTTAGTTTTCCGTCCATCTTACTCTGTCACCGCGAGCTTGCTGTTCTCGATAATATGTTTTATTTTTGGGGTGGAACAAATGGTTCTGCTTTTTATTCTGTTGTTTCCTTCAAAAAGAAACAAAATTTTGGCGTCGCCCCATTTCTCTCTGCGTGTGGTTCTCGTACCACGTTAATTTTAATCAATAAGAAGGTTAGGAAAAACAAGGGAAAGTGACACGTTGATGAAAATTGTGAAATGTGTAGGAAAAGACGCAGACTATCTTCTACGTTTCGTTTTAGCTTACTGATTTTCTTTTCATAGACTACGAATATTCAGTTGGGACGGTAGTCTCACGCGTTAGTGAGTGAGCGAGTGAGTGAGTGAAAACTTTATTAGCTCTAGATTCGGTTGTGTTCGGCGGTTTTGAGATGGCTTCGTCCATCTTGCTCAAAGGTCGGTTGCCCTTAGTCCAGGGCTCCGCTGGATGCTGCTGCCAGTTTTGCTCGCCGAATCAGACCTTCTTGGTCGACCCGGCGATCGCTGGAGAGCACTCCCTCCCATTTCTCCGCACTCGGGTTTGTTATGACTGAGTGCCGTACTTGGTGCGCAGTGATGGAATGTGCCATATTTCATCATAACGTGTTTCATGAACATTATCATTTCTCATCAGGCTCGATAATGTTGCAATGAAAGTATTTCCTTGCTTTCTTGTTTTAAAGTATCGGTTGAGTAATGTGTCATTATACAGAAAGTGAACCGGGAGGATTTTCAGATTTTCAAAGAGCGGTTCTGCATGAGCATCACATGAGGAGTCGGAAATGACGTGCACTGACTTTTTGTGCAGTAACAACAGCTTGTTCATGTTAGAGGCAGTTGTAGTCCCCCAAATCAGATGACAATAACAAATGTGCGAAAGAATGAGTGAGTTATAAATAAATAATTTTATTTCATTTCCCTGTGCGCTCGCACAGCAAGACTTTGGACTGCGGACAGTCCCGAGGGATTGGGAAAAGTGAATGTAAAGGCTACGGTTCGTTAAAATGCTCATTGGGCTTAACTGTGTCCTGAAGAAAACAGAAACACTCAGCGGGCATATGCATCAAGTGATTTGATATGAAGCATTCGAATTGATTGTGCTGAGAGTTTATGTGGATCACATTACCCAACTTGTGTCGAGTTGGAAAGTTGTTTGAACAAGAATAACAACCCTTTGGATATCTTTGCTTTTTTTTTAGTCGAGATGTTTCCCATTATTCATGATGAGAAAGGGAGAGAACGTTAGAAGAAGGGGTGTAATCAAGCCTGGCTTAAAATGTGGAAAAATTACGCGATAAAGCGATTATCATGTGTCCACTTGCGATAGTCGCCTGCCACGTCCCATCGCAGGCCTACCTTCCTTAGGAAGCGCCGTCCCACTGAGGCTTTAGCCGGGCAAGAGCAGCAAGTGTTTTTCGTCACACTCGTCGGGCGCAGCAACACAGTGGGGGCACTTGTCAGTCATTTCGAAACGTTTGTCACGACTCTGATGACGCACAGAAGTCAGAGCAGCTCCTGCCCGTATCCGGCGCACAGATACCTCCTCCTCCCGAGTGAGACTCCGGGGGAGAGGGTACGAACACGGAGGAATTAGAGCGCGTAGTCGCTAATGCAAAGCCTGTTTCTCAGAAACATGGGACAGGAACGGATCTGGGGGAAGAGGGGGAGAAGGGAAGGTGGCGGGATGTCTGATGTGTCAAAGTGTGTTATTGTGTCCGCATGAATATCATGCGGATAGTAAGCATGGCCGCGAAGCCAGTGTATACGCACAGGACAGGGGTGTTTTGTGCAAAGTTGGCGAATGAATTGCGTAATTTGAAATGTGCGCCAGACAGCCCTAAGCTGCTTAAGGGCGGCAAAGAAGTCAGTGGAAATGTTGAACAATATTACGAGTAACTTCACCTATTCGAGACACTGACACGGCTGAACCATTAAATTATACATTTTCATCCAATTTTACCCAGGATCCTGTTGGCGACATGCCTGACTTTCCTTATTTTTATTACCCTCCTACGCCTGACATACGTTTCGACCCTAACGGAATAATCGCGTTGATCGATTCCATGAAACTAATTTCATCTGCTGGTATAGATGAAATTAAGACAAATGTTCTAAAGAATACTAAAAACGTCGTAGCTGTTGTTCTTTGTCGTATCTTCCAGCAATCACTCGAGTCCGGTATTGTACCCAAGACTAGAAAGTGGAAAAATCACCCCAGTGCACAAAAAAGGCCCCCCATCGACTAGTAAGGACTACCGTCGCAACTCCCTCACTAGCATTCTCTCTAAATTACTGGAGCACGTAAATTACTCACACATCATGACCTTCTTGCAGTCTGTCGACTTTTTTTACCTTTCTCAACACGGATTCCTGAAAAACCTATCCTGCTCTACCCAACTGGCCCCCTTTACTCACGGCATCAGATCTAGTATGGACACGAACACACCAGTGGATGCTCTTTTCTTAGCCTTTGAAAAAGCTTTTGACAAAGTTTCCCATCAACGCCTCTTATTTGAACTTTCGCGCCTAAACCTCCACCCACTAGTATATGACTGACTCCGACATTTTTTGACTAACCGCCAACAGTTTGTATGGGCTAACAATCACGCATCTTCCATCTCCCCTGTAACTTCCAGCGTACCACAAGGCACGGTTTTAGGGTCTCTATTATTTTTAATTTACATCAACGACCTCCCAAGTAATCTATCTTCCACCGTTCGTTTGTTCGCCGACGACTGCGTCATCTACCGGAGCATCACTAGGAACAGTGACACCATCTGCAGTGCGACATAAAACTGGTGGAAGAGTGCTGCGCAAACTGGCTAATGTCTTTGAACGTTAATAAAACAACGCTAGTATGATTTCATCGTCTTCAATCGTATCCTACTCCTAACTATACCCTTCGCCGTTTCTTGATCTCACACGCATCTTCATATAAATATTCAGGTATTAGCTTAACACAAGATTTCTTTTGGACCACCCGCAAAATGAACATAATCAACGAAGCTAACCGTGTTCTTGGTTATCTAAAGTGTAACTTGCGTGTGGCACCTGCTTCCGTAAAACTGTCCACCTATTCAACTCTTGTCCGTCCTAAACTTGAATATTCATACTCAATCTGTGACCCCCACCAAATTAACCTAGCCAGAACCCTTGAGTCCGTCCAGAGACGCGCGATAAGATTCGTATATTCTGATTATTCATATCATACGAGCGTAACAGCATTGAAAATAAAAGCTAACCTCCCCAGCCTTGAATCCCGTAGAAAAATAGCCAGACTTTGCCTTTTCCACAGGTTTTATCATTCGCATTTGAGTCATTCCATTATCACCCTTGCACACCGCCTTTCACTTCGCATCAGTCATCCGAAAGCTGTTCATACACCTCGAGCATCCCCTTCTGCGCATCTGAAATCATTCTTCGCCCAGACCGCAAGAGACTGGAACGACCTGCCCGCTGAAGCTTTCATCCATCCTGGCCTGGAATTCTTCAAACCCTTCATCACTCATTTATTTAAATGATATGTATGCCCACCCCTCATGCAATGCCCCTAGTGGGCCTTTGAGGTACTAATAAATAAATATAATATACAAATGTTGGCAACCAATTTCCGAAAGTGTTTTAAAGAACAGTTTAAAAAAACAGTTTTAATATATGCCATTGCTAAATTTATAACTAAATTTCTAACTGAATTTCAAATTCTAACTTTTCTAAATTTCAATATATCAATATTACAGAAGTCAACGAGGTCTTCGTCTTTTGTTTCGGAACAGTTTGAGTTTATTTTCTATATTTTGCCACCGTGGTATAATTTTTTCTAAGGCAACATAAACAAATTCGCACATGGGGTGCATTTTAAGTAACATATTAGTTGTCAGACGAATTTCAAGAAGCATCGAACCATGAGTCAACCAAGGTTCGGTAACAATCACGCTGGCAGGGTCATTCTATTTCATGACAGTTTTGTGCCCACCTTTTTTTCTGGGCTCTAGAGCCCGGACAGCTAGCCGAAATTAATATATTTCGAGGTGTGGAAAATAAATAATATACTGTCTACCAAGCTAAGAAGCAATACCGGATTTGTTGTAGTAAACACGCTATAAAGGAATAGGAATGCCGGCGTTCGCTCTGGGTGTAGTACCCCGCAGACAACTGTCAATGCAGGGACGCACGGTTCCTCTACGTATCAGCTATGCCAAGCTTTCAAACTTGTCTTCGGTTTAAAGCAAAAAATATGGTCAAAACCTCAAAGAGGAAGCCGACGACGCGCTCTGAGGAGACAAATTGCGCAATGTATCGTGAGGCCACGAAGCGAAGAAATAACCACCTACTTCGTAACCAGAATATGTGCGCACAATTGTATGTCCTCTCCGGCCAAGGCGGACTAGCTGTCTCGCTGGGAAGAATAA
Organism: Amblyomma mixtum; assembly: GCF_055824585.1. Classification (NCBI taxonomy): domain Eukaryota; kingdom Metazoa; phylum Arthropoda; class Arachnida; order Ixodida; family Ixodidae; genus Amblyomma; species Amblyomma mixtum. The sequence continues at coordinate 94,295,155 of NC_143013.1, read as the reverse complement.
ATAATACAGCGTCGAGACGCGCTTCATCTCGGCTTCGCATCTGGCAAGGATCGGTAATCAGTAGGAAGTGACTAGACATGGTTAGGAAGAAAAACTGACAGACAATTACTATAGTCGGTAATATGAAGTTTGAGCGCAGCTCTTTACACGCCAGCTGCCACCGCTGGCAGGTGGTATGTTACGCTTCTAGTCACCCTCTGGGATTTTTTCCACGAGAAGATCCTCTCGCTATGGCAGGTTGCAATTCGCTCTGCTACTACCTGCCAGCACACCATCCTTCACACTCCACCTTTCAGGTGGCGTTAACATAACGCCGACGATAACTACAACGCGGCAACAGCGAACGGGCGCCTAAGAGCCGACAAAACACGACAAAAGAGGCAGGGCACAAAATTGCAGTCGATTGCATTTCACTGAGGAATATGAACTGCGCTTCATGCGCTGGACTCATGCATTAAAAAAGGCAACGCAGTGCCGAAATTCAGGCCATTGAGACATCTTTATACTTCCTCGTATATATGCACATCTTGCAAGTAATGTCAGCCTTAAACGAAAGCAGGATAGCTGAATCGTGATCAATAGAACATAAAAATTTTAGATTCATCGAAAGAAACACGGGGTGGTTTATTAGAATTTCGAAGGAATTCTCTCACACTATTTTAATTAAATTCAAGTGCATTAATGTTCATTCCTCTTCAGTTAACGTCTTTCTTCTTTTGCTACTTCCATTGTCATTGCCATAAGATTTCCTCGTTCCACAGTGAGATTGTGTGCGTACACTTACACGGTTGTCTTGGACACACACAGACTCGGCGCTGCGGCGTATGCCATCTACAGCCCCAAAACCCCTCCACCTCGATTACACCCTTCGCGCCTACCGATACGACTCTAAAAATTCTCCCCGTTATACATGCCGTCCTACCGTGCCTTCAGGTACCCACCCATCAGTCTACAGAATATACACGGTCTCCCGGGTGCCATTCGCTCCCTACAAAAGCAGATAATTCCTGCAGACCTCCACGACTCTCTTACTGAATCCCTTCATAATCATACCTTCTCTCATGTCACCGTGACAATCAGGTGAATATTATACTCGGTTTCATGCATCTGGTGCCACGCTGCCAAAGCTAGCGCTCTTGTTTGCGCTTCCAACATCCGCAACCAAAAATAGTGCGTTCCTTGTGGCTAGCGCACCATAGTAAATGCTTTCCCTGCAAGCTTACTCTGACACATTCGTCAGGAGCTTTATTAAATGCTCTCTTATTCATGATGACGCGCTGTCGCTTTCTCGTGCCTTAGTCTACTCTGCCACAGAGCGAGCGCGGAGTAACACTTCCGTGCCTTTCACACCGCTGCACCTGAATTATGAAACGGAGTATTGGTGCTTACGTACGAGTAGCTGGAATATGAAAGGGAACAGTCAGTTGGAATACAAGGGTCGCACCTGAATTCTATTTTAAAGCAAAATTACTGCGTTTAAGTTACTCTACATCATGCATCCTCCCCGTAACTTGCACGGACTCTACGGGCAGCGTCAACAGGAACTATATCATGTGCTTCTGTGTGCAGTGTACGCTGTAATGTTCAATCCCGGGAAGAGCTCTATCTTTTTCGGGGAGCTTTTCCACTAAATTTGACCCTTACTAGGTGAAGGAAAAAGCCAACAGTTTTCTGAAAATATTATTATTTAGCGCAGAAATCAGGTGCATTTTGTCGGCTAAAGATACTTCCGGCTAAAGATATAGATCGCGGCCAGAGCAGGGCAAACCCGACTCCAGACGCAGAAAGGAAAGGCGAAAAGTGCGCAGTCGATGCAAGTGCGGAAAGCCTTATCCTTGCAGCCACCTTCGATCCTTCTCAAAGTATCCTTCTCAAACGTTATTGTACAACAGCGTTGAGATTGCGGAAGAATATGCTGTCTGCCGAACAGTGACAGAACAAAAAAGTTTGAACCTCTTAAATTCAATCACCCTCTCGTATATACCACGTTTCTACGAGCGCCTTTGCGCTAAGGTTCGGCGCAAATAGAGCGCTGGCTCACGTTACGCTCACGTGATTAGCGTTATGCGATACCTTGTTCCGGGCACCGTAATCACGCTTGCTGAGAGCTTCCGTTAGATGACCTATCCTTCATTAGAGCATCATCATAACTTTTCTCCGGTTCTCGAAGTTAGGGCAGCGACCAACGGGATAGCGCGGCCTTGTGCCTTTCACAACGCATAACCAAGAGTTGTGTGTACTGCACTATACGATCCTTAATGTAGCCATTGAAATCTCACTGCGTCATAAGTACTTGGGAGTGTACCTCCAGCTTACCTGCCTTGTAATGCGCACGTTGAATACATATTAGCGAACACTTAAAAAACTTTTGGTTTCATACGACGGTCTTTGCGACATACTAACAAGGCAACTGAACTACTTGTTTACGACAACATACAAACTAGAACCTTTCTAAAAGAAAGCTATGCCTTTTATTGCAAGCAACTACTCACCGTCTTCCAGCATTTCAATGACTAATCGTAACTTAAATCTTGACCTGTTAGAAACCAGGCGCAAAGTTCATTGTCTGATACTTTTCACAATCTTTAATATAACCGTTCTGAATACACTGCAAATGAAATTAAGCCTGCTACTCATATCTTTCCACGCATCGGCCATGATCATAAAGTGGAACCTGCATTTGCCCGAATAAATTTATTACGATTTTCGTTTCTTCGTTTGGAGATTGCTGAGTGAAATATCTTTATAAAGACATTGTTTGCAGACCGAACAAAGAAAAATTTGGAGAATGCCTTGACACAATTATTGACTTAAATGTTTCCTTCCCCCACTTTATTTCTCTCTCTCTCGTTCTTTTTGCTTCTCTTTTTTTTCTGCGTGTACCCTGAATATCTCATTCGTTTTTTGTACGTGTTATAGTCACCCTGCTTCATGCGTACAATTTTATATGCTGCCTGTCTATACCGGACTTACCGTTTCTCCAGTGTTGTATTACTTTCTTGTTTGCTTTTAAAAATTGGTATTACTAAGTTGTGTGACACAATGTAATGTATTGACAATGTTTTGATCACGTTTCTTTTGGCTCTGAAGGGCAAAAAATTGAAATTAACTGAAATGAAATTAAAAATGATAGTAAATATGGTGTTCATGTTTTGCTGAGAGTTAAGCGACTGGTAAAAGTTATGTATGGCATTCCATTATGCCATTCAATTTATTGCTTCTTTCTTTTGCTTTTATTCAGAAGGGTATTTTGAATAAATAAAGGATGGATATAGATCGCTCAAAACTTTTACTTATTTATTTATTTATTTATTTATGTATTTATTTATTTATTTATTTATTTATTTATTTATTTATTTATTTATTTATTTATTTATTTATTTATTTATTTATTTATTTATTTATTTATTTATTTATTTATTTATTTATTTATTTATTTATTTATTTATTTAGGACTTAATGCAGGCCCAGTGAAGGACCCTGGCAGTCAACTATACTCACGGTCGACTATATCTCGGTCAACTATGTCGGTCAACTATACTCACGGATGACCACTGTTTCAAATACGCGGTGGAGTGCGAAAAACAAAACATTAACATCAGTAACAAGTAGTGCTCAGCAAATTTCTTCGCTTGAGCGTTAACTTCGATGAACAACTAGGATTAAAGAAGAAACTACTTATGGTAGAAGTCAATATGATGAAGGGAAAACTGAGGCAATGTTTGGCTTAGACTAGTGACATCAGTTAATAAAAAGACAGCTCGAAATATTATTTTTTCTCTTCCCTTTATCTGAACGTACACTGGCGCGCCCTTGGAACATCAACATAAATATACTTTTCGCATCTGTCAAAGAAAATAACTTTTGCTTTTTTCTTCGCCCATTTCATTGCCAACGTGTGATGTAACTACGCATATTTTGTCATCCATTATCATATGGAACAGACGTTGGCCAACTGACACTTTTGGCCGGTGAAATGTGTTGAGGATGGTCAAAACAGAAGCACCGCCCAACAAGCTTACAAAAAAGAAAGCACGAATGATTTCATCATCTCCAGCGCGACGCGAAGTGATGGCTGGTTAAACAGGAGAGGCAGACAGATCGGGTTCCATAACCTTTGCAAGATGTTGTAACGTCAGCTCTTCTTAAGGGTAGACGGCTGGCTCCTCCGCCGTTATGCTGCCTCCCCCCCCCCCCCCCCCCAAACGCAAAGGGATCAATACACTTTCTCCGTAGACGCCCGTGATAAAGAATCGGCTTCACGGAATAGTTTCGGGAGTGTTCCCTTTGTTTTGCCGCTGACTTTTAAATGTAATCTACTACTTGCCTACTGCCATTTTTGTCTGTCTCGATCCTTCTAGCTAGCTGAGCATGGTCGTTAAACTTTTTGCAGAGGCAATTCTCCATGCAGCGTACACTGCTACACAGGGTTTTTCTGCCGCATTTGATGAAAGGCCACGTAGACATTTTCATATTTCGCAACTAACGGTTCAGGTATTTCTCCGCCGTTCACTACCTGCTAAAACAAATCTAACGTGAGTGATCACAACAGGTGCTCTCATGTAGGCGCGTCAATTAACCCGACCGATAGTTTTGTGCGAACGGAGGCGCTAGGCGTGAATCCCTTATGTGTTGCGTTGCGTGACTGTGAGCTACTGTATGTTGGTACACCTGACAAAGTTTTTCCCATATTGGAAAAATTGGTATCTTGACCGCCAATATTTAAATCTTGACTTTAAACAAAAAACCGTCAGTTTGAAGTCAGAACTTGTCTTCTTCACTCACTTCTACCTTTTTTATGTTCTGTCTTGTTCACTTCAAGAAATCACAGTGTAAAATATTTGCTATCGATCGCAGAAAAAAAAATAGAGTGAAGGAATTTCGCTTTCATCAGTCCTAGCCACCTCCATTCCAAGGCGGCATAAAATTTAAAGGCACTACCATTAAGAAACCTCCGTGCTGAGAAGACAAAGTGGAAAAGTTGTTTTTCGCCCGTCAGCTAAACAGATACAGACCCGAATTATGACCCTTCAGTACGAGCTGCAATCTCGAACATAGTTGTACCTCACTTATTTTTCTTTTAGCTGAGTTTATGTTCGCAATTTTTATCCGCTACCGATCACTGCAGGGAACCAAAGGGCAGGCCACCGCTGTCCATGAGTATTTGGGCAAAGCTGAATGAGTTTGGCATTTCAGGCCAAAGCGTATAAGTGCAAGCATGATGGAAGGACCGAAAATCACGGTTTGGTGGCAGCAAAACATTCACGGAACGTTGAGCAATTGCGATTGCTGTTTTCGTTAGCTTGTAGCGTTTTCATTAAAAGCTAATTATTGTGGGCAGTTTGACAGGACGTTCCCTGAAACAAACACCACAAATTAAAATTCAGTATTTTTCTCGGTACATCCATGAGGACGTCAGTATCTTTCGGCTTTTTCCATTATAATTTTTTTTTTTCAAATAGACTGCATTTCCTCCCCTTGATATCTTCTGCCAGATAAACCGATACATGACTCTGTTAGCCGAAAGCTGTAACCAAAATTGAAAGGAAGTACAGCCTGGTCTTCTCTTATTTCAACAAAAAGAGGCATTAAACGCTCGCATTTTCGGCAATAATTAAAGTAAAAAATTCAGTGCACAAGAAATAGTACGGATATTGTGCAAGTAACACTGACGCAAGGATACAGCAAATACTATCATAATAAGTGAAAAAAAAATTACTTGTTCATTGTGCTCATATTCCATTATTCGGCGATTCCGTTCGTGCACGGGCTGTTTGCATAAAAATACTCCCATTCACCCAAGAATAGTAAAAAAGCATTGTTTGTACATGCAACTAGTTTAAGAAAGGTTGACACCTTCAGCAAAGGAGCTTCGACCGGCCGCTGTTATGAACTAAATATAACACATGCAAAGCTTAGCATAGCAACTAGAATGAGGTTAAGAGCAGTTATAAACCGGAAGACCTATGTAAAAGTGTTCGGTGTCCCAATACACGCTACCTGTACTGGCTTTTTTTTTCAACAAAAGTTCACACACAAACGACAGCAACAGCTAGAACTTGAGGTAGGGTTCTGAGCTGAGGTTGCAACTCGCTTCGTCTTAGTTCGGATGCATCCGAATCATAATTGGCAGCGACTCTTCCACCGCCTAGCGAATGGGGCGAGCTGCACAACTGTTCTTAGATGCTGATTTCTGTTTTTAAGCACGAACAGCTGAAGTGCAAAGGAACGCGTGGATTTTTGTACTTTATTCCCCACGCTAGCGGAAGATCTTATTTCGAAGAGAAAAAAACGAGAACATCAAGCTTAAATGTACCCGCTCCATTAAAATCATACATTAATTTTCAGGTCGAAATGAACGTGTTATTCACCTTAGGAGCAGGAGCAGCAGCTCACCGACATCTCTGAAAAGAGAAGTGTGTGATAGAGCAGATATCGTAACAACTCCTTCGTCGGAGAGGAAAGAGAAAAGAGTGCCATTTAATTTACATGCAATGCTTTTTACTGCAACATCATTATATTTAACGCTTCGGTGGTTTTCGGTTTTGTACCGGGAGCGAAAACTAAATCACGAACACCAAGTCTCCATTCCGAATCCATAGCGGTGATCTAGGTTTGTGGCATAGCTAGTACGATTACACCGCCTTGAATTATGTCATATCCCTACGAAGTCAGCTATGGAGGCCGAGGAGTGCACCCTCTCAGCAAGGGGCTGCGCTACATTTGTTTTTATGCCGTATATCTTCCCTCCCCGAAAGGTGGAACATCCGGGTGCGCCTAGGTGGGGGTATCGATTTATATTTACTTGAGTCGAATACACATGCTGGGTCCGCCTTTCACTGTTTTAATCCTCATCGACCCTCTATACAGTTGGCAGAGCCAATTCAGGTAAGTGCTGCAAATTCCTGGCATCCGATTGGTTATTTACACATGCAAATAGTCCATGGAGTGCCCTAAAAGAAATGATGTGTGCACTTGAGCATTCTAGTAGGTTGCTGTCAAGGGCCTGAGTGTGACGTATAAAGACTGACCTCCGCTGTCTCCATCCCAACACGGTATGCTTCCTCATCTATCTCCAGGAAATGATGCCTCACTTCCTTGTTCCTAGAACCCGGAAGCCTATTCGTTTATCCTGGTGCCGCAGGAAAGGCGCTAAGTATTTCACGACGACGCCCGTTCTAGCTAGAGTTACTCAACGTGGATTTCGTTTCCTAGCGGTACCGCAGACCTGCTGTCCAGTGGTGGCTCATAAATTAATAAATTTCCACTCACAGAACGAAGCTGGTGTCTCCCTTCGCGTGGTCGCGTAAACGAAAACATTCACGAGGTGTTTTTGTTTTCCTTTGTACTCAGAGTCTTGGAGCTTCCCGAGTAATCCAGTTTTCGCGAGTCTTCGTGTCAGACGCTCTCGTAACAAGTATTTATGGCAGGAACAAGGCGGCCTTGCAGCAGGAAGACGCGATGTCTTTTTCTAGGAGCATAATTTCGCGGCCACGCGCTCTTTCTAAGCAGCCTTGGAGGGGCTTTCCCGCTGCCAACACTTTTTTTCATTAATGTGCACAGCCCAGATCGCCGTATTTTCTTTTTGTTACTAGCAGGCACGGTTTAGCACTCGCCTGCTTGTCAGTTGTCTCATCAGATCATCTTAATCTACTGCATATCATAAGCATGTCATATCTTTTTTTCCTGATGTGAAAAAAAAGCTGTCAAGTCCCATTGAAACATACGGAAATAAAGTAAAATATATACGTTTATGGCCAAATGCATTTGTTTAAGCACATCACCCTTGTATCGCCCGTATTCCTCGCGGTAAGAGAATAGCTAACCCACAACCTGGTAGACAGAAGAGAGGAAGACGTGACTCTGGAAAACACAAAACAACGAGAGCGGGACGATAGCTTCAGTCCGCTAGATAAGGTTTCTATAAGGGGACTCTTTGTCGTCCTGGTTTCTCTTGTCTTTGCCCGACGAAGAAAAGTCCTCTTGCCGAAACGTTGGCTAGCTGACTGAGGCTCCCCTTCCATCCCTCCTTCAATTTGTTTTGTGTTGGGAATTAACCCCATGCAGGCGAAATTAAAAAGGTACGCGCACTGAATTTTTGCATTTAATTCTTTATTCCACGGACATTCTTTTAGAGTTTAAAATTGCGAATGCTTTGCTTTCAAAGCGTAGTTCACAATTTCCATCCCTGACAAAGCAATTAAATAACACCATCTGCCGGACCAGTTGGTTGCGATCCATATGTATCAGCCGCGCGAACACAAAACAGGAGGAACTGTACTATCTTCTCCTTCTTCCTGTTTTGTGTTCGCGCTGCTAATACATATGACAAAGCAGTGGCGCTTTAGCTGCGCCGTCATAAGCTGAAAAATTAAGTGCATGTGTGGTGCAGGCACCAGTGGACGAAGCAATGGATCCGTCAGTGTTGTTGTGAGCCCGCGTGAATCCTGGCGGTTTTTCGTACTAACAGCTGAGGCCATAACCTGCCGAAACTGAAGACAGAATTCCAGAAGAGAGAAGGAAAGAACTGTGCTATAACGAAGTGCGTGAGGGCTTCTCCATTAAGCTGTGCACGGCTACAATCCAAATGCAGAACCAGAACCTGAGAATCTGGTGTGTATATTATTTTAATCAAGAGCTCTTCATTATGGCAACTCCACCGCTCTTCACTTTCTTTCCGCACTTTCTCCCTTCCCTTTAGGCGCTTTTAAGCTGCCACACCCTGAGTAAAGCAGTTACTGTGCCTTTGTTTCTACGTACTTTCTCCACCCTTTACACACACACTTTTTTATGTACACGCGCGGCTCCTCTCCTATTTCATCAGTGATGTTAAGAATCATTATGCTCAACAGACCTCCTCTAGACGCCGCACGGTGCGTAGGCACTGGAAAGATGTATTTGAGTTGCAGTACTCAGCAACTCAAATCGATCTTTTCAGATTTTAATCGCAGTACGAAGCCAAGACGGAGATGGTGCCTGTACATAGCATCAGAGGGTGAATGCATATTGGCAGGAGACACTTTCCTTCATACCTAGGTGGATAGATTTAGCTGTCTAGTTGCGTAGGACGCTGTTATTTTTGCTTGCGGCTAAGGCGTGTTGCTGCACCTGTCCTAAGGCCAAAACGTTGGGCGAAAATAGTCTAAGCTTTATCATGAGCTTGTATAGGAGGCGTCATGAACGTTGAGATTAATTTCATGCCTTCGAGGGCTGCCAGAATCAGGAACGTCTCTCCACTATAGTTGCGCTGTGAACAGGAAAATAACTTTGCCCCTGGAGAAATATTGCCAACACTTGCTTTTCTACCATTTGGTACTTCAGAAATTTATGCCAACGCCATTTAAGAGTTGTAACTTCCTCGAACCAGCCCCAGATACCATTTTCTTACAAACAAAAAAAGAAGCCCTAAAATGAGTGACACAACTCACCATCATTTTTCTTTCGTGACGTCCAGTTGTACGGAGGGCACTGTATGCAATCCATTTCAAAATATTCGGGGTCTTCAGAGGCCACTAAAGCGGAAATACTGCCCTCAGGAACTTAATGACCTGTGCTCTTCGAAGGAGTGTATAACTGCCCAGCATGACAAACGACGTCGTCTGATCCCGTCAAAGCTAGTGTCATATACGAGAAAGACACACTCATTCTGGACAGCCTTGAGCGAATTCCATTCCTTTTAAAAACGGTTTGCATGCGAGGCCGATGTGTGTAAATCATGCAGAATAGCTTTTCTATTTTCGTGTTTATCAGTCATATTAGGAATATTTTGTAGGAAGAAACAGCCACGCTTATTCAAAAACTGTCGTCAACAACGAGAGCTCATGCGCGCGCGAACACACACACGTGTTCCTTGTGTGCGCGCGCGCGCGTGTGTGTGTGTGTGTGTGTGTGTGTGTGTGTGTGTGTGTGTGTGTGTGTGTGTGTGTGTGTGTGTGTGTGTGTGTGTGTGTGTGTGTGTGTGTGTGTGTGTGTGTGTGTGTGTGTGTGTGTGTGTGTGTGTGTGTGCGCGTGCGCGTGCGCGTGTGCGTGCGTGCGTGCGTGCGTGCGTATGTGCGTGCACCGGACGCGTAATTCGGAGGTCGTAGGTTCGGTTCCCACCAGGCGGCATGTGGCTGTTTTTTCTTCTGCTTTTTTAATCAATTATCTTTAAGCGATAACGTATTCAGTAATATTCTCCATTGATCGATACCACAAAATAAATAAATAAAAAATCCCCTGTGTACCTTGGTTTCTGTGGCTGTTGGATTCTAACACACACACACACACACACACACACACACACACACACACACACACACACACACACACACACACACACACACACACACACACACACACACACACACACACACATATACATAGTATTGTGCGAAACTTTTTTTAAATCCGGCTGCTCTAGAAATTTATTCGGGACAGCTTTTTTCTTTTGTTTGCACTTTTTTTCCGCCGTGGTACAAAAATCTAGAACTGCTCGACCAGAATAAGCCCTACGGGGTCTTCGAGAACGCATTCGTAAAGGCTAACACTAGCATCTCGTTATAAATTTGTACATCATATTTCACCCCACTGATGAATCGCTCATAAAGCGCGAGCTAAGCGTGGTCTACAAAAAGTTTTGGTTTTTTATTTTGGTTTTATTAGGGTTTAACGTCCTAGAGCGACTCAGGCTATTAAGGACGCCGTAGTGAAGGGCTCCGGAATTTCGACCAACTGGGGTTCTTTAACCTGCACTGGCATCGCACAGAGCCCGGGCCTATAGCATTTAGCCTCCGTCGAAATTCGGCCGCCGCGGCCAGGATCGAACCCGCGTCGGTCTGTAAAGAAAATTCTAAAAAAAGTGTCTGCGTAAAAAAGAATCCTCTTTTTTATGTTCACAAGCGTCGATCGCGGTCATTTCAAATTCATCCATGGCCTTCGTCGCACTTTTCAGTGAGACAGGTATCATTATTTCACAGAGCAAAGTCCACTGTATTCGCTTTATGCAGCGCTCTACATAACAATGCGGAAGCAGCGATCGGACTTTTCAAGCAGGCCACGACTTTCATTTTCCCGACAAGCTCACCTCCTTGCTAGTCTTGGATTATGGCCTTATCAAGCTGTGACATGCACAGTGTTGCTGCCTAAGTTTGGAATTCTTAAAAAAAATATATGCAACTTTCTTTGATAACTACGATCCTGACGGTGTCCATGACAAAAAGCTGTGACTACCGCTTGACGGGGGCTCGACAGCCTTTTGTCTAGCACAAAATGCAAAGAAACTTAGAGGACCAAAAGCACGCCAATTCATATGCAACCAAAATAATGGATGCTGGAGGAGTTCGAAAACGAGTACGTACGACTGCATCGTCATTAGTTCTAAATGTCAGCTAAAAACATCTCGTGAAGTTTAGCACGCATGGGGGTGAGGAATTTAGTACATTTACTGAAGATCCTCTCCCGAGTTGACCGATATCCAGCAACAGTCCTTACCGCCGAAGCTAATAAGGCTCTAGGACAAAGGGATGGCGAAGCATGGCTTTTCTGAAATTGGTTTTTGCAGTTTGAAATATCATTTTCAAACAAAGCACGTGGTGGTCATATCTTTGCGCGTAATATTTTGGTGCAAAATCGCGTAAAGCCAAACAATTTCCCACGAAAAGCGTATCTCAATTCAGGCGCTGTTCTCAGTTTAGCTTACTGCCTGAATTATATCTGAGCGCTCTGATTGTCTTAGGCATATATTCGCCGACATTTTCAAGGTCATAAATAATGGCCGCTCAAGAGTATATTTTTACTTTGTAGGTTCCAACCCTAGGCCTCATCTAGCTTCGTAATAAAAAAATTTATATGGGCGTTATTTGATGCGCCCCAGAAAAACAAATGAAAGAGTGCTATCGAAAATAGCACGGCTGATAAGCCTTTGACAGAGTAAAACTTTTATGGCAGAGCAGACGGTGGAGCGCATGGAATTAGCGAATGAAAATGGATTCCAAACTTCACTAGTTCCGCTTTGTGCATGAACTTTTCTAGAGAATTACAGACACGTATGAGCCTTTTTTAGTAGCACAAGGACGAACACAGCATGCATGAATTATTTTATGACTACTAAAATGGTTGTCTGAACTGGTAGAAATATTGGATAACACTTGCTTTAAAAAAATGTTTGAAATAGCAGGCCACGTTAATGATATTTCGGGGCTAGCTACAGAAATAGTTTCCGCTTTTGCACTGAGCTACTAATGCGCTTATAGGATGTGTATCTTAAACGAAAATTTAATTACTGCAATAAAACCCAATAAGATCAGCAGTTATTAAAGCCTGCTGAGTAAACAGAAGTTCTGAAGTATATATATTCCGTAGCTAAAGTAATCGTTTTTAATGCGAAAGCGTTACTTAATGGCACTTACTTACTGGATACTTACTTACTTGATAGCACTTGATAGAAAAGCCGGCGGAGTGTTTTCATGTGTGTACTCACTGATGATACAAAAAAATCCCAGTGATATCAAGAAAAATAGGGTGACGTCATCAAGCGGCCGTAGGAGGTAGGACGGACACAGTATACCGAGCACCGCCATTTCTCAAAATCGTATGCGTGTTCGTTCGCCTTTATACACTCCCCCCCCCCCCACCCCCCACACACACACAGGCTGACGTCAATGTGGCGCCAGTATTCCAGACTACGTTCATACCAAATTTAAAAGCATCCGTTTGTCGTACAGCGTTCGATTTTTCGTTGCGTATAGTTTACTTGTGTTAGTCGTGTTGTAAGCTTGTCTCCGACTTAGATTCGAACCGACGACTGATGCAACTTCAGTTGTACGCCTTTCCGAAGTCATTTCAGGCTTCGAGCTGGACGGCGCAGCCTCCCACTGCTCCGGTGTTGGTGTGATCGACAGGGCTCGCAAGACTGCAAAGGCCGCTGGGGCCGTGGACCGAGGGCTCCACCAACGCTGCGAGAAAGAACTCTGTACAATAAAGTTTTTCATCCATTTCATTCATTCCGAAGTCTTTGCATCTTCTCTCAAAGCATTGTTGAGGTTTCCATCGAGATGCGACACAGTAACTGCACTATTCCTTTCCTCAAAAAAAAACTTTCGTACTGAAATTCTGACGCAACCTTGTCTTTGGTAGGCTATAGCTCCCGACTGGTTTTCAAACCGAGTGGTTCACTCTTACCTTTATGGATTCTGCGCTTTTGTAGTGATAGCTACATTACGTCAGGTTTTGACTATTCGCCGTCGCCGCGCTTTGAGCCGTGGCCGCACTGACGCCGTGAAGTCACACCACAGCCCTCGATTCTACGGCAACTCGGCTCGTCGTGGTCGCCGCGCGGCCACCGCTCCTGCCGTTGGGCGCTCGCTGCGCCCTCTGTATGACGTCGCACATCGCGCTCCGCAGCTGTGATAACCAGGAGTATAGAAGGGGAGATCTCGCGTCACCTCAGCCGAAGAGATGCGAGCGCGGCTTCGGCCGCTTATCTGTTTTTTGAGCAGCGTCCGTTCCGGCGGACGCGGTTTTTGCTGCGACGCGCGTCTTTCTTTCCTTTCTTCTCTTCCCTCTTATCTTTCAACTCTCCTCTATCTGAACGTGGCAGCGGTGGTGGCTCGGCTGGAGCCAGTTGGCAGGCCCGTGCACTTTCCTTTTCATTCTTCTGTCAGTCGCAACAACAACAACAACAACCGCAGCCATAGTTGAGGCCGCAGTACGGATGGTGAGAAGTCGGCCAGCCTGACTGAGGCCAGGGATCGCCGTAGAAATGAAGTGGAGACAGCGCGCTGAAGAGACTCAAGAGGAGCGTGCCGAGCAGTTGGCCAAACGCCCGCCAGGAAAGCGATGCCGCTAGACGGGCTCACTTAGCCTCTAACGATCAACAAACTACAAGCGAAGCCTAAGCGCAGCCGGGGGTCTCTAGATATTGCTACTCGAATAGGTTTAACCAGAGCTAAACCACAGCCAATTTTTAGCATGAGCGTTCTGAGTGGCGTCTACGTTTCATTTCTCTGTATGCAACCTGTGTCGAGGTCAAATGCTCACGACGACACACTAATGCTTTCGCCTTCACAGCACGTAAGCAGGCTTAAGTGTCATATAAATTTTTATTCAGTTCTTATTTGAAGAGTAAAGGTAACTTTCGCTATAAAGGTGCAAGCATTTAATGACTCATTCTCCCGTCCTTCCGCAGGCGTTACATCCAGCCCCCTGGGGTGACTCATCGACGATGATGGGTGTCCCCCGAGATATGTGAGACAGTTACTGCGTATTTTCCTTTTCTCAAATACCATTTTAATTTTCTTCAATACGGCCCCTCTTTCTCTTCCTTCTTTCCCTGAAACTTCCTCCCTTTCTTTACGGTGCGATTCGAGTGTCCACCGAGATGACAGAGAATCACTGCGCCATTTCCTTTCCTCAAATAGGCTCAAAGCTGTTTCCAACCGGCAAGGCGTCGTGCCAAACGGGTGGTGGCTTTCCTTGGACTCCCTTGCAGCGTTACAACACGCTGTGGCGCTCTTCATTCATTCATTCATTCATTCATTCATTCATTCATTCATTCATTCATTCATTCATTCATTCATTCATTCATTCTGTAAGGTGGGATTTGTACAGCGAAGCTTCTCAACGGGAGCAGGGCTAACAGCAGTCCGAGGTCAGGCAGTGGAGCCAGGAGCGTGCACCAGGCGATGGCAATGCGGCTCGCGCGTATGCCCGTCGTCTTCCTTACAATGGCTCCTGGACAGAAAAGGAGCCATCCTGGCGACTTAAGGGGCGGACAAGACAGCGGGGTCGTCGTATGTCTTGAGGCGGTTGATATGGACGGTTTCACGGCCGCGGCGTCTGAGATCGGGTGACGACGTGAGGGGCTCAACTATATAGTTGACTGGAGATGTTTGCTGCAAGATGCGGTAGGGCCCGTGATACCTAGCGAGCAGTTTCCTGTAGAGGCCCGGAGTACGGGGAGGTATCCACAGCCAGACAAGAGAGCCGGGAGAGAAATGTTGGGGAGGTTGATCTTCATCGTGGCGGGTTTTCTCAAGGGTCTGGGTAGCTGTCGTGAGCGACCGTGCGATCTGGCGGCAGTCTTCGGCGTGCCTGGCGGCTTCGGAAACGGTGCTGCACTCAGATGCATCAGGGTGGTAGGGAAGAACAGTATCAATGGGAACGGAGGGATGTCGGCCGTAAAGGAGAAAGAAAGCAGAAAATCCGGTTGTAGACTGTGTAGCAGTATTGTACGCGAACGTAATATACTGGAGAATGAGGTCCCAGTTCGTGTGGTTCGAACCAACGTACATCACCAGCATGTCCTCCAGAGTTCGGTTAAAGCGTTCAGTGAGGCCGTTTGCCTGATGGTGGTAAGCGGTGCAAGTCCGATGAATGACGTTGCACTCACGGAGAAGAGCTTTGATGACGTCAGATAAGAAGACACGGCCTCTGTCGCTAAGGATTTCACGCGGGGCACCGTGTCGAAGGATGAATCGACGCAGAAGAAAGGATGCCACATCCTGTGCCGTGGCAGCAGAGAGCGCGGCGGTTTCAGCATACCTCGTGAGGTGATCGACGGCAACACTGACCCATCGCTTGCCGGAAGCAGTATACGGGAGGGGCCCATATAAATCAATGCCAACGCGGTCGAAAGTTCGAGGCGGACAAGACAGCGGCTGCAGCTCGCCAGCAATACGGTTGGTGGGTTTCTTGCGGCGTTGGCAGTTGAGGCAGGAGCGTACGTATTTCGAAATGAAATTTTACATGCCACGCCAGTAGTAGCGGAGGCGGAGGAGCGTGTAAGTCTTGAAAAGGCCCGCGTGACCGCACTGCAAGTCAGCGTGAAAACATGAACAGATATAGGACCGGAGGTGGCGAGGTATGACGAGGAGCCATTTTCGTCCATCAGAATGATAATTACGGCGATAAGCGTAGGTTATCTCTGATCTCAATATGTGAAGCGTGACGGCGCAGGGCGCGGGATGGTGCAACCGCCGATGGGTCGGAGAGAAAGTCGAGAAGAGCACGAATCCAGGGATCCTTACGCTGCTCAGAAGGGAGGTCACTGATGGTGGGAGACGGAACAGGGGCGTCGATTTCGCAGAGGCTGGCAAGTTCGGCGGGGAGCGGGGAGCGAGACAATGCGTCGGCGTCCTGATGCTTGCGGCCCGACCGGTACACGACTCGGATGTTGTATTCTTGAAGACGCAGCGCCCATCGCGCCAAGCGGCCAGAAGGATCCTTTAGTGAGGAAAGCCGACAAAGGGCGTGATGATCCGTAACGACGTCGAAAGGACGGCCGTACACGTAAGGGCGAAACTTGCCTAAGGCCCACACAATGGCGAGGCACTCTTTTTTAGTCAGAGTAGTGAGACTCAGCCTTGGTAACTGTACGGCTGGCATAGGCAACGACATATTCGTCGAAGCCAGATTTTCGCTGGGCGAGCACTGCACCAAGACCAATACCACTGGCATTGGTGTGGACTTCAGTGGGGTCCGCAGGGTCGAAATGGCGCAAGATGGGTGGTGCCGTGAGGAGACGACGCAAGGTGTTGTAGGCGCCGTCGTATGCGGGTGACCAGGGCGAAAAATCAACATTGGTGCCGAGCAGCTGAGTAAAAGGGGCAGCAATTGAGGCAAAGTTGCGAATGAAACACCTAAAATAAGAGCAGAGCCCTAGGAAGCTGCGAAGTTCCTTAGTTGTGGAAGGTTTGGGAAACACAGTCACGGCTCGAAGTTTCGCAGGGTCAGGGCGTACACCATCTTTCGACCCAACGTGACCTAAAATTGCCGGTTCGGGGGCAGCAAAGGTGCATGCTTTTCAGTTCAGCTGCAGGCCTGCGTTTATGAGGCATGTCAAGACGTGTTTCAGGCGACACAGATGCGTTGGAAAGTCGGGCGAAAAGATAACTATATCGTCCAGGTAGCACAAGCATGTCTTCCACTTGAGGGCACGCAAAACGGTATCCATCATTCGCTCTAAAGTAGCAGGAGCGTTACAGAGGCCGAAAGGCATGACGTTAAACTCGTAGAGGCCGTCAGGGGTCACAAACGCGGTTTTGGCGCGATCTGCAGCTTCCATTGGGACCTGCCAATAACTAGAGCGCAAATCAAGGGAAGAAAAGAGCTCCGCGCCTTGTAGACAGTCCAGAGCGTCATCAATACGGGGCAAGGGGTAGACGTCTTTGCGTGTGATCGTATTAATGCGGTGGTAATCGACGCAAAATCGAACGTAGCCGTCCTTCTTCTTGACGAAAGCAACCGGTGGGGCCCAGGGGCTGGTGGAAGGCTGAATAACGCCGCTCTGAAGCATGGTGTCTACCTGTTCTTCAATAACTCGTCGTTCAGTGGCGGAAACACGATATGGGCGCTGTCGCAGAGGGGCATGGGCACCGGTGTCAATGCGGTGCTCGACAGTCGTCGTGCGCCCCAAAATACGTTGGTGGCAATCGAGGGAGGAGCGGAAATCTTCAAGAAGCGCAAGAAGCTGGGTTCACTGAGCTGGCAGAAGAGTGGCGTCAATAGAGCGAAGGAATAGGTCGGTAGACAACGTGGAGGGCGCAGGAATAGGTGAGCTGAGGGCGTCCATGGCGACCGGCAGTGTTCTACGGCAGCGTCGGGGTGGTTGAAAACAGAATCAGAGCTGCAGGGTTCCGAGGCATTCCCCGCGGCGCAATGCGAAGGGGCTGGAAAACGGGTTGAAGACCCACAGTGCGGTGAGGCCGGCGGATAAAGTGAGCAGGGCATAAGGCAGCGGCAAACAATGGCGGCGTAGAAAAGTGAGAGACAGCGTGAAGAGGACACTGGCATCGCGAACACAGTCACAGGAGAGAGGCACAATCACGGAAGAGCACGCAGGAATATCGTACTGTCGGCGACGAAAACTTTGGCAGAAACAGGGGCACCACAAATTTCAGTCTCTGGCACGAGATTCGGCAGCGTAGAGAGCGCTACTGGAGCCCGAGCACAGTCGATGACCGCATCGTGGCGCGATAGGAAGTCCCAACCCAGGATGATCGAATGCGAACATGACGGCAGAACGATGAACTCAATCACATATAAAATGTCTTTCATGACTACTCGAGTAGTACACGTTGCTAACGGCTGGACGAGGTGCGCACTTGCAGTTCGTAACGTCAGGCCAGAAAGGGGCGTCTTCACTTTCCTCAAAGAGCGACAAAGCGCTGCATCCATGACAGAAACCGCAGCACCGGTGTCGACAAGCGCCATGACAGATACGCCCTCTAAAAAAAAATCGATTAAATTAGCGGTAGACAAACGAGGCCTTTCAAATTTCGACGACTGCGCACTTCTCGCCTCAGGAACTGCGGCACCTAGTTTTCCTCTTGAATGGTCGAGGGATGCCGTCGCATTGGAGAGATGGAGCGCCGACGTGGAGAAGGCGAACGGCGTCCAGAGAAGGCGGTGCGCTCAGGAGACAGAGAACGGCTCAGGGGCGGCTCAGCAGGAGGCGAATACAAACTGTCGCTGGGACCAGTAACCGGAAACTTCAGGAGGTGGTCGTGAGGCATTCATGCGTCGACGGCAAAGGCGCACCACATGACCTGGCAAGCCGCAGAAGTAGCAGATCGGACGGTTGTCAGGCGTGCGCCAGGAGTTGCCCAGGTGAGCTGACGGTCGAATGTTATCAGACGTGCCCCGGGAGGTTTGCAGATGAGCAGGCGGTGGAATAAAAGCAGCAGGCTCTCGAACAGGACCAAGAGGTGGAGCATAGGTAGGCGGTCGAGGTCGCGCAACAACCTCCGCATACGTCAGCGGGACCGCGAGAGGTGCGGGCTGAGGGCTTGCGCCTCCGCGACCTGTTCTTGAATGACGTGCCTCAGATTCGGAGTGATGTGTGGTGATGGCTCTTGATGGCTGGAAATAAGCGAGAGCTGCCGAGCAACTTCACGGATGAAGCTCTTGATGTGCGGCAGGAGCGATGACTGGTCTCTTGCATCATTGAGGCCAGCAAGCGAGTCGATGCTCGTGGTGTGTTCGCGTGTCAGAGCCCTCTGCTTGCGTAGTTCGTCGAAGCTCTAACATAGGGTGACGACTTCGGCGACGGTGCGCGGGTCTCGCGCCAACAACATCTGAAAGGCGTCGTCAGACACATCCCTTGAGGATGTGCCTGATCTTGTCGGCTTCAGACATCTGTGCGTTCACCCTCTTGCACAGGTCCACGACATCCTCGATCTAACTCGTGAAGTTCTCTCCTACCTCCTGCGACCGCGCACGCAACCGCTGTTCGGCCCGAAGTTTTCTGACAGCCGGGCGGCCGAATACCTCTGAGAACTTCGTTTTCAAAACGGACCACGATGTAATGTCCGCCTCGTGGTTCCGATGCCACAGATTTGCCACGCCCGTCAGATAGAAAATGACATTGTTCAGCTTGGTTTCCGCCTCCCACTTATTGTATGCGCTCACCCGCTCATACGACGTGAGCCAATCTTCAACATCATGGTCGTCTGTGCCGCTGAAGATAGGGGGGTCCCGCTGGCGGAGAGAACCAGCACAGACGACGGCGGCCGGGCTCACTTGTACGGCTTGGTGGGTCGAAGGCATCGCGGTAGGGGGTAGCGTTCGGCTGCGGAGTTCCAGGGCGAGAGGATATACCCCAGCACCTGCACCAAATGTAAGTTGGGATTTTTACAGCGAAGCTTCTCAACGGGAGCAGGGCTAACAGCAGTCCGAGGTCAGGCAGTGGAGCCAGGAGCGTGCACCAGGCGATGGCAATGCAGCTCGCGCGTATTCCCGTCGTCTTCCTTACAATTCATTCAATCATTCATTCCTAAAGGCGAAGCTTAAGCGTCATTTATTAACACTTAATTATTATTAACACATCATGCAGTAATTAGCCATTAATTAGTACTTTGTTACTATTAAGTAATTATTCATTCATAATGTGTGACGTCATCCACGGGTGGCATTACTTAGTCATTATGTCTGACATCATGCAGTGGTGACGTCACCAATCCCACAGAGGCAAAGGGCGGAAACGCTTTCGCCTCTATGCGGTTTAGACTTCTTCACCCTTGAAGAGAAATTTATTAGACTGATTATTCATACAAACAAGAACACGACGGCGACTGCTGTCGCCGTTCACACAAAATCATTCACAGCACAGAATGCTCAAAGGGTCCATAATGTCCAGGCATCGCGGGGGAAGCACCCTTGCAGAGAAGTTTATTGGACTGATTATTCATACAAAGGGACCATAGTCCCTCACAAAGACAAAAACACCAAGGCAGCGACTAGTGTCGCTCGGTACAAAAAAGCTATGAAACAAGAACACGACGGCGACTGCTGCCGCCGTTCACACAAAATCATTCACAGCAAAAAATGTTCAAAGGGTCCATAATGTCCAGGCATCGCGGGGAAGCACGCTCACTGAATACGATGAACGCGCACCGACACCGCGCACCACACACTCAATACGGCAGGAGCCGCACCGTCACGCGGCCCCCGCAGGCGGCGATGAAGCGGGTGCTCCACCGCCGCAGGAACTCTTCTTCTGGGAGGGTCACATGATCTAAACACGCCTGTTGAAACAGGCGCGCCCGAACCCTCTGCAGCATGGGGAACATGGAGCGTTGAGGCCGGCCCTGCAAGGAAGCGACGCCTCTCTGGCGCCACAAAACAAAGGCCCCAACACACAGCAAGAGCCGCACAAATGCGTCGCGCGGCCTGGTGTGCGAGTCGAGGCTAACAAAAAACATGCGCGACATCAGCCTCCAAAAAGTGCGCGCTACGGCGGACTCAAAAAGCGCGTGTTCGAGGGTCTCTGTCGCACCTCGCTGGGGACACCGAAGAAGAAGGAGCGATGCCCCACGCGGCGATGTGGACCCCCGTTGGGAGGACTCTCCAGCCTCGCAGCCAGCCGAAGTCGCGGACGTCTGGTGGTATCCAGTGCGACGTCAAGTCTCGCCACCGTACCCGCCTGCTCCGCTCTAGCTGTTCAGGTGCAGCCTCCTGGATGGCAAGGAGCTCGCAAACGCGGGAGATCTGCGTCTGAGAGACGTTGACCTCGGGCAGGGTGGCGGTGAGAGACTTGGCCGTCCGACAGACATACCGGAAGAACGCCGGCAGCCGTTCGGCTGAAGGACCAACGAGTTCCCCAAAAAAGAGGCGCCGCGAAGTCCCGAGAAGGTAGGCGAGGAGCCCTCTTCCCGGGTAGTCGGTGGCGTTGACCAGGTCGCGGACGCCTCGAACAGCAAGCACGCTGCACATTGTGCGCAGGTTGGGCAGGCTGAACCCGCCCATGCGCGTGGGGAGACGGAGGAGCGCGCGAGCGACGGTCTCCGTTTTTCCCGCCCAGAAAAAACTGCCACAGAGAGTGGCCAAGCGGCGCGTAAAGGTGCGCGGCGGACAAGCGACGCGAGCTATATAATAGAGCGGCGCGCACACCGATGACCTGATGATAAACGCGCGTTCCGACAGCGACAGGCGGAAACGCGCTGCTACTGTCAGGCGTCGCTCAGCGGTCGCTCTCAACTCGGTCCACGAGTCGCGGGCTACCTCCCCCGAGGAGAGGAACACGACTCCTAGCACCTTACAAGCCGGGACCCACTCCACCTCGCCCAGCAGGTCCGACGCGAAGGGCCCGAAACGCAGAGCCTTGCTCTTGCCCCTGTTGAGGAGGGCGCCGGACAGCTCGCTGTAACTGGAAAAAATTACGAGGAACTTTAGCGGCTAAAGTGCTGAAAGGCGAAAGCCTGAGTGCTGCATTCTGCTACGCGATTGTTCACTTCACATTGTGTTGGTGCATTAATTAACTGCCAATTAATGACGCTTAAGCTTCGCCTTTAGGAGTGGAACGCGACAGCGTGTTGTAGCGCTGCCACGGAGTCCATTGAACGCCACCACCCGTTCGGCGCGATGCCTTGCCCTTTGAACGCAACGCTTTTTAAGGAAAGGAAATGGCGCAGTAATTCTCTGTCGTCTCGGTGGACACCTGAGCTATAGTGCCTAGAATATACTGGCACTATACCTGAGCCGCACTGTACAGGAAGGGAGGAAGTGGAGTGAAAGAAGAAAGAGGGGCCGTAATGAAGAAAATGAAAATTGTATTTGAGGAAAGGAAATTACTCATTAACTGTCTTGCATATCTCAGTAGACACTAGTCGAAAATTGTATTTGACGAAAGAAAGTTGCGCAGTAACTGTCTCACATATTTCGGTGGACACCTGTCAAAATTCGCGCGTGGTGACATCACGACAATTTGGACCAATCTGAAACGCGGACAAATACGCCTTGCTCGTCAGTAAATTGGTTTTTGAGGAAAGGAAATGTATCTGTCTCTCATATCCCGGTGGACACCTAAACCTCGCCGGAAGAGAAGGGAGGAAGATGGGAGTGAACGAAGACACCGTGTTCATTAGACGCACCTTTGTTCATTCAAACCATCGAGCTGGCATGGCGAAGTGGTAGCGTGCTCGACTCGCACTCCGGAGACCGGGGTTCGATTCCCAAGCTCGGCCAATGTCTTACTCGGTTTTATTTATTTATCTGGGCTGACAAGAAAGGTTAATTGGACTAATTGGTTAAGTAAGCAATTAACTAAACTCAATCTTACTTGGAGCATCACTATACGATCCCTTTATTTGGTTGCATGGTTAGTACCCAAAGTACAATTGGCCCCGTTTGAAATTCGCGCACTGTGACGTTACGACCGTTTCGACCAACTGAAAAGCGTGACATTTTCTGTCGACAGCTCCTGCTTACAACGATGAGGCATTAAAGGCTTCCGCCTTAAAAAGCCGTACAAACGCTACGAAGCTGTCAGCATCCCTCAGAAACAAGGACACGTCGTCAGCGTACGCTGACACCTTCACCTGGCCCTGGCCAGGCAAAGGGAAACCGCGAATCGATGGAGACTCTGCTACACGACGCAAGAGCGGGTCTAAACATAACACGAAGAGCATAGGTGACAGGGGACAACCCTGGCGAATACCGCGCTCGATGCTGGAACAAAATCTTGGAATGATGCGATCCTCTCATAACTGCGAATTGTCCAAATTATGCTTTTACTGGAAACAGAGCAAACAGTTCCAATCTCCGTGCGTGTTCACTCTTCTTTGGTGAGATTCAAGGCAGCAAAACCATGAGCTGAACTTCATGCTTGCTTTTGCCAGAGAGGAAGAGCAAC
This sequence comes from Amblyomma mixtum, assembly GCF_055824585.1. Taxonomy (NCBI): domain Eukaryota; kingdom Metazoa; phylum Arthropoda; class Arachnida; order Ixodida; family Ixodidae; genus Amblyomma; species Amblyomma mixtum. Next base: position 94,272,048 of record NC_143013.1, on the reverse strand, counting down.
ATCTTTAATCGAGAGTACATGAGGAACCAAGCGTAAATGTGCAGCACGCGGAAACCGAAACTACAGAACCATTTCCAATCAGGTTTCCCACGTGCCAGGCTAGCCAGCTGTGCAGCACGCCAGTGTTGAAGGCGTGAAAACACTTTCTCGCTTGCAGTCAGCATTTGCCTCCCACTGTTAGCCTTGCAATCGCGTCATTACGCAACAGCGAAGAACTGCCATGAGAGCAACGAGCGCTAATGAGAATGTAGACGTCAACGTCCTCCGAGCTTGTGCACAAAATAGGTTTTTACCATTTTCGAATAATCAAAAGGTGTGCGTTGGAATCGCGCACTTGCAAATGTATCTCCAAGAATGATAAGTACAATGTGTAAATTCGTCTTTGAGGGAAGGAAATCATTCTCGCATACCTCGATGGACACCTGAACCGCGCCGAAAGGGAAGGGATAAAGGAGGGAGCGAAAGAAGAAAGACGTGCCGTAGTGGAGGACTCCAGGATAATTAAGACCACCTGGGGATCTTTAACGTACGCTGAAATCACACATCACACGGGCGCCTTTTGCGTTCCGCCTCCATCAAAACGCCGCTGCCGCGGTCGGGTTCGAACCCGGGTACTCCGGTTAAGCAGACGAGCGCCTGGACAAGAAGAGCCCATTGTATTATTGAATAGTGAGCGCACTGTCGCTTTTATTTCTCAACCAAGCCGCTATTAAAATACAGAGGAACCTCACCGAGCACATTTATACCCAGGGAAGCCATAAACAGCTGTATTTGTTGCCAGCCATTTATTGTGCCCACAGAGCGGCAAAAAAAAAATGGCTGTGGTTTAGCTCTTGTTAAACCTGGAGGATTCCGAAAGCAACATCTGTGCGTAGTCATATATTGTTGCGTGAGCTACACTGCCCACAGACTCGCCGTTTCGCATGATCTTGCATGACCATACTGCGCATGCGCGAGGAGCTAGTGACGTCACTACGCACAGCAGGCGCGTCTTGCGGAGGTCCCGGCACCCGTCACGAAGGCCAGCGTGCCGGGGAAGAAGAGGAGGAGAAAAGCATTTCTTTAGTAAAGTACAGAGAGGTGCTCGGGGAGAGGCCCCTAATGGGTCTCACCCCTTACAATGCTAGGCGGAGTCCCTCATTCCGGGATCCCGTTGGTCGAGACCGCTACACAAGTCCGCCGAACCAGGGCCTGTTGGGCTGATAGTTCCGGGCAGCTGAACAGGGCCGCCTCCCAGTCCTCTCGGGTAGGGGAAGGGGTGATTGGGGGGAGAGAAGGATTTTTTCTGCATGCCCAAACCATGTAGAAGGTGTCGGCCACCTCCCCACAGAATGAGCAGCGGCCGTCAAAAGAAGGATTAAAGTGCTTGAGAACCGCCGGGCACAGCAGGGTGTTTGTAAAGAGCCTGAGGAGAATTCGTTCGCCAGCTTTACCCAGTCCTTTCATAGGAATTGGGTATCGCCGGTGTTCGGCACGATAGTGCTCAGTAATTTCTTGGACGGGGAGTAGCGGGCTTCCTTATCTGGCGGAAAATAAAGTTGATATCATCATCATCATCATCTGGCGTGCCTCGCCGCGTGCGCTCGCCTTCCTTTCCTTACAATGATCTGAGTGTAAAACGTTGACAACGGCAACGCCAATGAACACAATGAATGCTTATGGCCTACGGTTTCAGCGCCGCGTTTCTGGCATAGCCTTGTAATGCCTGCTGCTCACATCTCTCTCTCTCATCACTCCACGTACCTATAAGCACGATTCAGGCGTCCACTGACCCAGTGGGTGTTATGCGCGCTTCAATCTTACATTCGAGTCCAGGATAAAGAACATGGCCCTTTTCATTTAGGAACCAGGGGTACACCCCAGGGCGCGGTGCTGTCTCCCCTGTTGTTCAATTTGGCTATGATGCGCCTACCGGCCCAGCTGGGCGCTGTCGCCGGTGTGCAGCATGCGCTGTACGCCGATGACATCACCCTGTGGGCTACACAGGGTTCCCTTGGAGACATTGAGGCCAACCTGCAGGAGGCGGCGACCATAGTGGACCGTTATGCTCGCCGCTGCGGCCTCCAATGCTCCACCCAAAAGCCTGAATTTGTGCACATACGCCCCTCACCAAAGTGCACAGCCAAAATTTCATTGTCTCTTGAGACAGGTCCAATTCCTGAAAATATCGAAGTCCGGGTACTGGGGCTCTTCATACATCAAAACAGACGGTCAGAAACAACATTGGCCAAACTCCGTCAGGTGGGGGACCAGGTGGGCCGCTTGGTCCGCCGGGTTTCTAACAAGCGCGGGGGGTTACGATGTAAGGACGCCTTGCGGCTGGCGCATGCATTTGTAACCAGCCGAATTCTATATTCGACTCCATACCTCCACCTGCGGAAGCAAGACGAGGATTCACTCGAAGTCATCCTCCGCAAAATTATTAAGCGAGCTCTGGGCCTCCCCGTGAACACCTCCAACAAGCGCCTCCTGGGGCTGGGCATGGTGAACACATTTCGGGAGCTCCGGGAAGCCCACTTGGCCAACCAATACACACGTCTCTCAAAGACATCGTCGGGTCGCCGCCTCCTTGCCCGACTGCACATCCAACACACCACTCTTATGGAAGAGCGCGTACGTATTCCATCCCAGTGGAGATGTGCCCTCCACGTGCGCCCTCTTCCCGCGAACATGAACCGTGAAGACCATAATGGCCGGCGCCTGGCGCGGGCGGAAGCCCTGGCCCGCCACTATGGATCGAAACCCGGCGTATTCTCCGTGGATGCCTCCGGCCCCCACCACGGGGGATGGTACACGGCCGCAGTCATCCACCAATCCAAAACAGTGAACGGCCTTACTTTCCGAGCCCGTGACATAACACACGCGGAGGAGGTCGCCATTGCGTTGGCTGCATCTGATTCCAATTCAAAAACAATTATTTCCGACTCGCGAGGGGCATGTCGGAACGTCGAGCAGGGCTGGGTACCGTATCTAGCCCACCGCATTCTCCAAAACAGCGTCTACACCGGGGACCCCGCGCACCGGCGTATCGTTTGGGCTCCTGCTCACATGGGCCTTGAGGGAAATGAGGCAGCTGACGCCGCCGCCCGCGCGCTCTCTCACCGGACATTCCCCTCCGACCCCGACGATCAGGAACTCGAATTCACTCCCGCTTACTCCTTTAAAGACATTGTTTTACATTATAAATCTGGCCATGGTCTTTATCCCCGCCCGTGTAAAGGTCTCTCAAAGGCGGAGGAGCGGCTTTTGCTTCGCCTGTATACCAATACTTCGCTGTGCCCGGCAGCTCTCAAACACTTCGACCCTTCTTTCTCGGGCAGCTGTCCGCACTGTGCGGAGAAGTCTTCGGACATTTACCACATGGTGTGGGCCTGCCCCTCCAACCCTGCTATCCCCCCTCACCCCAACCCAACCCGGGAGGACTGGGAGGCGACCCTGCTCGGCTGCTCTGACCTGCAGGCCCAACGGGCCTTGGTCGCGCGAGCCCGGGCGGCGGCCGACGCCACTGGGGTCCCGAACTAGGGACCTCCACCTAGTACTTGTAAGGGCTGGCCCCCTCTGGGTCAGCTCATACAATACCTCCAGTAGTGCATGTGTAAATAAATGTTTTCCACCACCATCCTTAAAATGATCGGAGTGTAAAACGTGGTCAACGCCAACGCCAATGAACACAATGAACGCCGATGGCCTATGGCTATAGTGCCGCGTTTCTGTCACAAAGTGTCAATGCCAACGCATGCAGCGCACACCTGTCACTTGTACCACCTATGGCGTGCCCAGATCCACACTTTTAAGGCGGAAGCCTTTAATGCCTCATCGTTGTAAGCAGGAGCTGTCGACAGAAAATGTCACGCTTTTCAGTTGGTCGAAACGGTCGTAACGTCACAGTGCGCGAATTTCAAACGGGGCCAATTGTACTTTGGGTACTGACCATGCAACCAAATAAAGGGATCGTATAGTGATGCTCCAAGTAAGATTGAGTTTAGTTAATTGCTTACTTAACCAATTAGTCCAATTAACCTTTCTTGTCAGCCCAGATAAATAAATAAAACCGAGTAAGAAATTGGCCGAGCTTGGGAATCGAACCCCGGTCTCCGGAGTGCGAGTCGAGCACGCTACCACTTCGCAATGCCAGGTCGATGGTTTGGAATGAACAAAGGTGCGTCTAATGAACACGGTGTATTCGTTCACTCCCATCTTCCTCCCTTCTCTTCCGGCGAGGTTTAGGTGTCCACCGAGATATGAGAGACAGATACATTTCCTTTCCTCAAGAACCAATTTACTGACGAGCAAGGCGTATTTGTCCGCGTTTCAGATTGGTCCAAATTGTCGTGATGTCACCACGCGCGAATTTTGACGGGTGTCCACCGAAATATGTGAGACAGTTACTGCGCAACTTTCTTTCGTCAAATACAATTTTCGACTAGTGTCTACTGAGATATGCGAGACAGTTAATGCGTAATTTCCTTTCCTCAAATACAATTTTCATTTACTTCATTACGGCCCCTCTTTCTTCTTTCACTCCACTTCCTCCCTTCCTGTACAGTGCGGCTCAGGTGTCCACCGAGACGACAGAGAATTACTGCGCCATTTCCTTTCCTTAAAAAGCGTTGCGTTCAAAGGGCAAGGCATCGCGCCGAACGGGTGGTGGCGTTCAATGGACTCCGTGGCAGCGCTACAACACGCTGTCGCGTTCCACTCCTAAAGGCGAAGCTTAAGCGTCATTAATTGGCAGTTAATTAATGCACCAACAAAATGTGAAGTGAACAATCGCGTAGCAGAATGCAGCACTCAGGCTTTCGCCTTTCAGCACTTTAGCCGCTAAAGTTCCTCGTAATTTTTCCACTACCTTTGGGAATGTCCTTCCCCAAAGGCAGTACCCCCCCCCCATCTCCAATCCCAGTCATTCTTCCTGGGTGGCTGCTTTACGGACCGCTCAGCCCGCCGGCCAGAAATGGCCGGTGGATCGGGCTTTACGTGGAGCACAAGACCGTGGACTCCTGGACCAGTAGGGGACCACCCTGGAAGATTTTTTTGTGTAATAAAGTTGTCTCTTTCCATCCTACCGCCACTAAGCTTAAAGCGTGATTAAGGTGTCCACCGTTCCAAGAGTGCAGTTGTGCGCCTTCCCTCTGGTTAAGGTGTCCACCGAGATGTGGACTCCTCGCCCTCACCTCACGCTACGTTTATCCTAGCCTAGCACAGCTTGTTGTTGTTGTTGTGACTGAGAGAAGGATGAAAAGGAAATTGCACGGGCCTGCTACTGGCTCTAGCCAAGCCACCACCGCTGCCAACGTGCAGATAGAGGAGAGGTAAGAGATCAGAGGAAAGAGAAAAAAGCAAGTAAAGACGCGCGTCGCAGCAACAACTGCGTCCGCCGGAGCGGACGCTACTGAAAAAATCAGATAAGCGGCCGAAGCCGCTCTCGCCGAATCGAGATCAGATACTCATCCCTAGCACAGCTAAGCCACCGCCAATTTTATATACACCACAAACCACGCAGATGGCGATGCGCAATCGCTACTGCGCATCAGAGAGGGAGAAAGAGGAGACTGTCGGCGAGGCGATGAAGAGCGCACGGCTGTGGCCCCGGCGCGCCAGCTGTGCGCCGTGTGACGTTACTCGATCTTCGCGCATGCGCAGCTTGGCCTTTCCACAGCTCCACGAAATTGCAGGGTGACTAGCATAGTGTTGCTTTCGTAACAATATTGTGACGAAGAAGACAAAGCTGGCAGCGGCTAGAGTCACTGGATAACCTTATTCAGTTACTCTAGCGCCAAATAAGCAGTGGCGCTGGACGGTGCGCTCGTGCTAGATCAGCGGCCATTAAATCATCTCTGCCGAGGAGATCCGTCATGGCTGCCGAGAGGTGCGGACGTGTGTCGCATCGCCTCCGCAGTTTTTGACCATTCCGAACCGTACCAATCCACAGCGCCACCAGATTTTATTTGGAGCTGAAAGAACTCACAAGCTGCCCCACCTGGACATCAGGTTCCGAACCGTAGGACCAAATTTTTGCTCCTCATCGGACTTGGACTCTGCGATTCGGACGGCGTCTCGCCGAGCCTACCGGCAGGACATCTTCGACTACGGGAATACATGGGCCGCTAGGCCTGACAAGGCAGCGGTGGTGCGGCCTGAAATCGACCCCGCTCTGCGAACTACACATTCGATCAGACCATGGAAGGATTGCCCCAAAACTTGCCGGACGCCCAGGAGATGGATGAGGACGACCTCAACACCACTGACTCCGAGAGCCCGGTGAGCAACGCTGACGCGGCGTCCGCCACGCAGGAGCCGCCCAACCCTTACAACAACGACGCCAGCTGGGAATTGGCATTGTCCAAACGCCAGAGGAAACTCCAGAGGAAAAGCAGACGGATCGCTGCGGGGAACAATTCGACCACCCAAAACAACCCCGGCGAAGACAACTCAACTCAACTCACCGCGACCGACGGAGGGCCAGCCGCCGCCGGCAGAAACGCCAACGGACAAGGAACAGGACACCAGCCAAGGCGCAGGCTGCCTCCGAGCCCTAAGAACGATTTCAAAATTATCATTCGACCGAAGAAAGGACTTGCTGTCAGACAGCTTCACACCCACCAGGTAGCCCGCGCTGTAGTCGCAGCGTGCAACCAACAATGCAGAGACGAAGATTTCATCATACGGCTCCGGCCAGGATCTAACATCATTATCGTAAGCACCCCACATGAATCAGCTGCCCAACTCGTGAGACGCATTACCAGCCTCAACTTTGCTGGACGCGCATTTGAGATGAACACCTACGTGGCCGCGCCGGACGATGTCCAACGCGGCGTGATACATGGAATTGATCCCGGGACGACACCGGAAGAACTCAAGGCCCATTTACGAATGCGCACCCAAGGAGTCACCATACTCAGCGCCCGGATGTTAGGAAAAACCAAGACGGCCGTCATCACCTTTGACGGTCCCATCGTCCCAAAATATGTTATCTACTACGGGGGCGAGACGGCATGCTACCCGTACCGCCCCACGAGACAAGTGTGTTATGTGTGTTTCCAGCAAGGCCACCGCTCCGACGTGTGCCCCACACCTAATGTGCGAGCGTGTAGCCAGTGCGGAACGCAAAACCCGCCGACTGGACATTCCTGCACTCCAAAGTGCGTGATTTGTGGTGAGGCCCACCCTACCGGGTCGAAGGACTGCCGCGAACGACTCAAGAAAGTCAGAAGGCAGCAAACCAAGACCGCCCTCAGCAACGCTACAGGTGAAGACGCCAGCAACAGCGGCGGACGCGACAGCAGACGCCGCAGCCGCGGTGACCGCAGCAGACGGCCGCGGTGGTTCAGCTCGAAGGGAGAGACATCACGGAGCCGCTCGGGATCCCGCTCATCACGGCATCGCTCGCGGTCCCATTCGTTTCCCCCCCCCTGCCACCCCCTGCGGGGACGACTGCCGGGAACCAGCACCGGAAGAACGAAGACACCGGGTCCGCCCAGAAAAGCAGCAACAAGGTGAGCTGGAGAGCCGATGCTCCCGGGTTTGCTCCACATTCGGGTGGGACTGGTAACAAACTCAACACCAATACAAACAACGCAAACAACCGTGACCTTGAACATGGAGACGCAGAGAAAGCAGCACTTAAGCGCGAACTAGAACTTGCTCGCGTTAAACAGAATGAGTTGGAACGCCAAATTGCGGAACTCACAAAGATAGTTCAAGACCTAAAATCCAACTGCCACCCGCTGTCGAACGCTACACAAACGAACTCCTCGCTGCAGATGAGCGATGAGGAACGCTCAAACTTCAAAGCGGAAATACAACAGATGATGCAACAAATGATGCAACAAATGATGCATCAGGTACAAGGACAACTAGCAGAGCTACGGAGTGCCTTCCGCAAACAAAAACACACAGAGAACATTAAGGAAAAGGCCTACAACCGCCCTGCGTTAGCAGCTCTCGCCAATCCATCTACATCCCAGGGAACGGGCAATTGCACAAGCTCAAGAACCTAAATCATGGCTAACACGAACCAAAGCAAACAGGACATCTTAGACATATGGCAATGGAACTGCAGAGGCTATCGCAAGAAACAAGGCCTCATCAAACAATTCATTCAGACGCAGCTAACACCACCTGACGTTATCGCACTTCAAGAAACGGGCGCGACACCCACTCTCACGGGATACACATGCTACGACAGCCACATGACGGGAAAGACAGCCATCTTAGTGAGCAAGGCAGTCATAGCCATCAGTCACGACAGCATACCCGACACTGACATTGAGCATGTGATTGTAGAGATCGTACCGAAAAAGAAAAGGAAAGGGGGAAGTGTATTCATCGTCAACGTGTACAGCCCCCCGAAGCAAAGAAAAGCTAAATTTTTTGAACTTTTTCACGGTGTCCACAGACTAGCGAAAAACAACACGCTAATCATCTTGGGGGATTTCAACGCCATGGACAAGAGCTGGGGGTACCAAAAGGCCACCATTAAAGGCAAAACGCTAGCCGAGGTTGCAGATAACTTCAACTGCAACCTACTCACGGACCCAGCAACCCCTACCAGAATTGGAAATAGCGTCAGCATCGACACCTGCCCCGACCTCACATTCGTAAGAGGACTCGGACAAACACAATGGGAGAACCTATTGGAAAATTTAGGCAGCGACCACTTCATACTCAAGACGCAAGTAACCTCAGACAGGCTGAGACGCCAGTTGGGCGCGGCAAAAATAACGGACTGGAATGCGTTCCGCGAAGCATGCGACAGCAACCTTACCGAGAATGGCATACAGTCGTTAGAGGAATGGGGAAGCAAGCTAAGGGATACGCAAGACAAGTACACCAAAACCATAAACCGAACAGCGGAAACACCCGAGGTGGACGGTCGGCTGCTCAAGCTTTGGGATGCTAGGCGCAGTCTCACCAGGAGATGGAAAAAACAAAAACATAACAGGAAACTCAAGCTTAAAATCACCGAAATTACAGCGAAAGCAGAGGAATACGCCACACAGCTGGCAAAACAAAATTGGCAACAATTCAGCGATTCTCTTAGTGGGACGCTAAGCACGACACGGACTTGGCGTATCCTTAGAGCGCTCCTCGATCCGACTAAGACAAAAGCTGAAAACAATAAATCCATATACCGGTTCATTCACCAGTTCGAGGGCACTGACTCGGAACTCCTCGACAGATTGCGCGCCAAATGCTTTGGCAGCACGAACCCGCCGACCTATACAGGGGAGTACCGGGGAGACGATAACGCTAACCTGGACAGACCCATCACACGAGAAGAGGTCTACGCGGCCATGCGAAACACCACCAGAAATACGGCCGCGGGAGCGGATAAAATAAACAACGCACTCATCTGCAACCTCAGCGATGCGCTGGTCGCTGAACTGACAGACTTCCTCAACAAACATTGGGAAGCTGAAACTGTACCCGAGGAGTGGAAACATGCTGAAGTGGTGATGATACCCAAGCCAGGCAAGAAACTGCAGATAGAAAACCTCAGGCCGATCTCGCTTACGTCATGCCTGGGAAAACTATACGAGCGAGTGGTAACGCAGAGACTTCAAAACTACATGGAAGACAAGGAACTGATCCCTCACAGCATGTTCGGCTTTAGAGCAAAATTATCAGCTCAAGACGTACTCCTCCAATTATATGCAGGTGTACTTCGGAACGTTCCTCGGGACGGAGAAAACGTGATAATGGCCCTAGACATCAAAGGGGCTTTTGACAATGTGAGCCACGAAGCAATCCTTACGGGCCTGGACAACCTGAACTGCGGGCGCAGGATTCACAGCTTCGTCAAAGCATTTCCCTCCAACAGAACTGCAACCATCGGTATAGGAGAACTTCGGCCCGAGAAGTTTCGAACGCCTAACAAGGGAACACCTCAAGGGTCGGTCATTTCACCCACGCTATTCAACGTGGCCATGATCGGACTGGCGAAGCAACTAAAAGAAATTGACGACATCCACCATGCCATTTATGCCGACGACATCACAATATGGACTAACACTGGCTCACTCGGCGAGAAAGAGGATAGGCTACAAGAAGCGGCCACCTGCGTTGAAAACTATGTCAAAGCAAGAGGGCTAGCATGCTCGACCGAAAAATCTGAGCTCTTACGGGTTTGGAGAGGAAAACAGAACCGAACAGTCCCTACCAGTAAAGAACTTCGACTACAAGTTTACCTCGAAGGAGAACCAATACCAGAGAAGACACTAATACGGGTACTAGGGATGTGGATACAGTCAAATCAACGCTGTACTCACACCCTTGCGCTATTAAAGGCATCTACACTCCAAGTGGCCCGCATGATTACGCGCATCTCACACAGACGTCATGGCATGCGAGAAGAAGACACACTCAAGCTGGTCAGGAGCCTAGTGGTCAGCCGCGCGACATACAGTCTCCCGTACTACAATCATATCAAAAGTGAAATACAACAGGCGGACGCGATTTTACGCAAAGCGTATAAAACCGCGCTTCGACTACCCCATAACACCTCAACTGAAAAGCTCTTAGCCTTGGGACTGCACAACACGTTCGAGGAATTACGGGAAGCGCAGCATGTTGCCCAAATGCGCAGACTACAGCAGACCCCCACAGGCAGAGTTCTTTTAAAGAAACTGGGCTACACCGAACAAATTCGAGAAATATTGAGAACTGAACGATCCCTGATGAGTACCGCAGCACGCTCAGGGTTGCACCAATACCAAGAAACATGGACCCGAACCTCCACAAAGATCGAAGAGAGGCAAGGGCCGACCGCTTACAGAAAACACACGCATCCCAGGATACAACAGTGTATGTCGACGCTGCCACATATGCCATGACAAGGGGACAAGGCACCAACAACGCAGTGGCAACTGTAGTCAACTCGGAATTACACGAGATTACCAGCGCCTCCCTGCAAGACTGCACGATAGCTGAGGCTGAAGAAGCGGCCGTCGCTCTAGCGGCAGCGGAGGGCTATCGGACTGGGCGGTCACTGACAATTCTTACTGATTCACAAGCAGCCTGCCGCAACTTTCTTTGCGGCAGAGTCGGTCACAGAGCGCTCCGCATACTCCGCTCTGTAGACTGCAAGACGCAACAAACACATGCAAAACCACACAAGCCGATCAAACATAAGATCATCTGGGTACCGGGGCACACGGGGGTGGCAGGAAACCAAGAGGCAGACAGGATAGCTCGAGGATATACTAACTACCGAGCATCCAACGTCAACGACCTTGAGGAATCCCTGCCAGTACCTCAGGAATACTCGGCCATACTCAACAACTACAAAGGCAGCAGGATGCGGTACCCACCACCGCACAAATCTTTAAACAAAGAAGAGGCTGTCACATGGAGACAACTTCAAACGGGGTCATATCCAAATCTAAACACACTAAGTAAAATTCACCCCACACTTTACGCACACAATTGTCCATGGTGCCATGAAAAACCTACACTGTATCACATCACATGGGCATGTCAAAAAGTCGACATCATCCCAGTTATACAAAACCCAAGTGTGGAGCAATGGGAGGGTCTGCTCTCCAGCGACTGCCGCGATGACCAGATCGGTTTGATACGGCGAGCTCAGCTGACGGCAGCATCCAGCGGAGCCCTGGAATAGGGGCAACCGACCGTTGCGGATGGACTCATCTGACCACATAAAAAAAAAAAACACTTGTGCTAGAGCCAAATAAAGTTATCCTATCCTATCTCTGCCGACGTTCATCACGACCCATTCTTCGGCTGGCTGCCTCGTAACACTTGCTGCAATTTGCGGGTTATCACCCACCTTTCATCCTCCTGGTCATCATTGTTCGGAGAACTCTGTACTGCTGGGATCCTGGTCCGCGTCGCCTAGCCGTGCCCCAGCCTTCCAGACCCGAACTAACCTCGCCGTTCCACCTCCGCCCCGTCCCCCGCCTCGACCATTCGACACGATTCATGGATGGATGGAAAAAACTTTATTGTTGATAAAGTGTTCTTGGCCCTTCCAGGTCACTGAGCGCCGTTGTCGATCCTTGGCCCAGGTTGCCGCACTTGACTTCTGCCATCGTGGCTCGGCGTACAAGAAATCGTTGCGCTTCGTCGTCCTCGCTGGCCAGCAAGTGCTCCCACTGCATCACACTCGGGTTGTTTGTTCTTGGCTCAAAATCTGCCTTAGGGCAGGTCCATGTGACATGTTCTAGTGTAGGTTTACCCTGACACCGTGGGCATTCGTCTGCATATTGTGTATGGAAAATCTTGTGAAGTTTGTGCAGGTGCGGGTAGGTACTTGTTTGCAGTCTGCGCCAGTCTATCGCCTCTTCTTCGGTAAGTCTTTTGTGTGGGGCTGGGTAGCGTTTCCGCTGACCCCTGTAATCATCGAGTATATCTGAGTACGATGGTGGTAACTGGGTCAAAAGTGCCCGTGGTGCTAAGTGTGGAGTCTGCTCGATTGACGTACCCTCGAGCTAACTCGTCTGCTGCCACGTTGCTCCTCATCCCCTCATGTCCGGGAATCCGCACTATACTCTGTTTAGTGTTTTTGTGTCTTCTCGTCGTGTGTAGATTATGATTGGCGATGCTGTCCATCCTGCCTCTTGTGTAGCTTCTGCATGCTTGTTTGGAGTCCGTCACTATAGTGAGGTTGCGTCCAGTTGCGTTGCCGTGCAATATTGTCAGAGCAATGGCGGCTTCAGCTCTTTCTGTGTGGAGTTGTTTGTCGCTGCGCTGGTTATTTCTTTCCCTCCTTCGTCTGTTATAACGGCGATCGTTTTGCGTTGGTATCGGTACTTTGCTGCGTCCGTGTAGCCTACGCTGGGATTGTCGCTGAGTTCCCTGGTGAGTGCTCGTACTCTGGCTTGTCGTCTTTCATGATGTATATTGGGGTCCATGCATCCGGGTATGGGTTTTACTCGTCACGAGCAGGGTAACGTACAGCCTCCCCTACCACGAACTAAACAAGCAAGAGACTCTGCAAATCGACACCATACTACGCAAAGCGTACAAAACGGCGCTCAAACTTTCAATGTCCACACTAACCGAAAAACTAATCGCACTGGGAGTATCGAATCCCTTCGACCAGCTGCGAGAAGCGCAACGTAGTGCGCAAACAGACTCACTGACACCAGAACGGGAAGACACCTACTGGAGAAATTACGGCTACCTCTGGGCACACAACGAGACATGAAACAGATAAATAATGAAGACAGTAACAACATCCGGGTAAGACCCATACCCCGCTCACGGCGTAAGAAAAACGCGGAACAGGATCGACACCGCTGTCCGCTTCCTCTTTCTTTTCAGTATACACTGTGCAGTGCATCCACCCGGCAGTATCTACCACGGCAGTGCGGTGCACTTGCGTTCTGTTTTCGCAGCTTTCTAGTCCAGGCGGAATCTGCCGCCCTCAAAGTAGGCGGCGCTGAAAAAGGCGGTGGATATGGCACGGCGAGCCCCGAGTTTGTCTGCCGTTTAGGCCCCGATCTTTGACCCCGCAGAGCATAATAAACAAAGGAGGAAGAAATAAAGCTGTCTAGTGCGCAGCATGGATGTGCCAGGGAGGGATATTTAGACGCTGATGGCTGCGCCAAGCGGGCGTGTGCTTCGCCAAGGAAATAATAAACAAAGCTCGCCCTCCGACCGCTCTCCTTTTCCCCCAAGTCGGGGAACCCACCGGGACCGCTTCGCTTGACGTCGTTTTCCAACTGCCATTCCTGGAAGTTCCTGGATGCTCTTCGGGGCAAAGCCTCGGTGTTATCCAGCAAAATGGTCGCCAGTCACCAGAAGTCTTCGTGTCTGCTTCGCGACGAGGGGTAAAAAGTTGCGGAGGGGGCATTTACTCGCGCTGGACTTTGCATTTGAAAGCTCGCGTCTGCCCCTCGTTCTCTTCGGGGACGTGGGGCGACGGCTGGCCCTCTAAAAGTCCCCGTCGTGAAGCCCTCCCCCCTCCGTTCTCCTTGTCGACCACAAAGGAGGCCGACAACGCGGACTCCCGGTTCAGCCCAGGAGGGAATCTCGGCAGGACTGATGCCTCATCAGATAAAGACCGTTTAGATCACCACAGAGATGGTGCTTGCGCTTGCATTTCTTTAGTTCCTCTTTTTCTTTCTACTTCCATGACGAGTTTCATCAAGTTCCTGGAGCGCACCGACGACTTGCGCCGTTCTTTTTATTACCACGTGTAATTTCTCGGAAGAAACCTAATCACTGAACGCGGTACTCTGCTGTTCCGTGCTTGTCCCGCCGCATTTTTGCAGCGCTATTTTGGCTCAGGTCGCGGCAAAGGTCGAGGCAGTGACCGCTCCCGAATAGTTGTCGGTTACTCACCTCGTAAGAAAAGCTCACATCTCTAGTTGGTCCCAGCGTTCAGGTCAAAGCTGTTTTATATGGTGCATGTTTGCGTTCAAATCTTCTGCGAGTACCAGAACATAAGCGCTAATAGCTCATACCCCCCCCCCCCGCCTTTCGCCCAATATTGTCACCATCTTGATCATCCTCTCCCACTCCCTTTAACTAACGTTCTTTTCCCAAAATGCATAGCAGAGGGCTGGATATTATTTCCTAAGGCTGGCATCTATGTTACTATTCCCAAACCCTCCATTTCAGAAGCCGTTCTTGTCCCCGAATACATATTCCTAATTGGCCGCTACATCTCGTCGTAGTCAGAAATCTGGCATATTTAACAAGAATCGCTGTTACCACTCTTGGATCACGCAGCTCGGAAAGGGAAAAGTGCGAATCATGTCAACGCGATGCAGAGGAGAGTAAACTAGGATGGTTGGCATGGAAACCGCCATTGACATGAAACGAAACAATGCAATAACAGAACAGACGAAGCGGAGGTGCCAACACCCTACCGACCCGAGACCCCTCTCACATGTGAAGACTGCTCCCTTGCTCATGCTGTTCGGCACGCCCAAGGGCATCGGCCGTCGGCTCTTTGCGACCTGCAGCTGGGACGCTTCGTGTACCAAAACTAATTCGCTCATCTCTGGCATAGTGGCGGCCAGCACTTCACCACCCTGCCCTATCTGTTGTACCGTCCTCAGAAGCCCATCACCATTACGCGCACCTCTTCGTCAGTGTTATTCACAATCAGGACGATCGCTCGATGGCACAGGGTAGTGTTACGAAGACAACGAAGCTGGCAGTGGTGCGGGGCGGAGCGCTTGCGCTAGGCAAGCCGCCATTAAATCATCTCTTGGCCATTGTTCATTCCGTCCCATTCTTCGGCTGGTCGCCACTAACAATATATTTATTTATCTATCAAAAAAAAAAACGACAATATTTGTATTTGTGCCTTACCTTGAGATATACGCAAGTACCGCTTAGATCAGATCTCGCGCGTAATATTTAACCATTTCTAACAGCTTACATCTAAAATGCAGTTCGCATCGTGTCATAGGTTTATGCCCGTGACCCCGGCTTGTTTCGGTAACATACACGGAACGTTCGGTGTCTCCACCAATAATTGTTACTAAGGCAATGCTTTTTGCAAGCCCTTCTTTTGACCCAAGCATTTATTCGACATGGTTGACGGCAGAAAAATTAAGAAAAAGTTACTTATATCAAGAATACAACGGCATTGACGCGAAAGGCAATTTCGTCTCAGGGTCCTGGAAGAAGAACGAATGGTGTCTTTATTTGTTTTGCGTAGAAAAATAAACAAACACTCAGTTAAAACTTCGTGAAAAAATAATGAGAATGCAGTGATGGTTCTGCCGGGGTTTAGAAAAAAAAACTACTTTAATGTCAAAAACCAGGTGGAGACATTACTATACGCACAGTCCCTACACTTCGTACACTGAGTCTAGTTTTCATGGCATTCGGACTGAATCAACGCACGACAGCAGGTACTGCTGAGATTCTTCCTTATTTCAGTGTAATCAGGAGTTAAGTGAGCAGAACAGACTCTTCGGACTTGCAGTCAGTGATCACGGCACATAGTTTGCCAAACTCCTCTTTTTCATTATTTATTCTTTTTCCCTCTTTTCTGTTTCACAGCTATGCTTTGAGCACCATTTGTTGCCTGCTGATTGCACTGGCTGTAATAACAAATGAGCTATAAGATAAAAAAATAATCGCCCAAAAAAATCTTGCAAAAATTACGAGGATGCTAAAGCTTCGTCTTTAAGAGTGGAACGCGACAGCATCTTGCTGGTGGTGGTGGTGAGAGCATTTATTAGGAAGGGACAAGAGGTATGTTTGGATCAGACCGTAAGGGACCGTCCCTTACAAACGCTATCTGGATTTCCCTAGTATGGGACCTCAGTGGCGGTGACCGCCGCCCGGGCGCCGCCCCACTATGGCTTGTTGGGCCTGTAAGTCATGGCAGCCGAGCAGGGTCGCCTTCCAGGCCTCCCGAGTTGGGCTGTGGAAGGAGGGAAAGCCAGTTCTGAGGGGCAGGCCCACACCATGTGATAGGTGTCCGAAGACACTGCTAACTCCCTACTCCCTAAATTGGTTTTAAGGGAGTGAAAGAAGAAAGGAAGAAAGAGGTGCCGTAGTGGAAGGCTCTGGGTTAATTTCTGGGGATCTTTAACGTGCACCGACATCGCACAGCACACGCCCAGCTTTTCCATTTTGCCTCCGGCGGCCTCGGCTGGTTGCGTTCGGTGAGAGCATAGACAGGCCCGAAACGCAGTCATTATGAAGGTGTAGAAAGCAGAGGGAGGAGGGAAACAAGTGAGTGGCGGAGAGCATCACGTTTTTCCAGCTTGCTGATGATCCCCCAAACCAAGATAAAATACATGGCAGCTGGAAAAGAGCAGAAAAACAGCAAGAGCCCCTTGCACAGAGATCATCACCCCAGGATAACATTTTTCTCTCCTCCCTACTGCGAAAGCCGTTAGCAAGTGGTTTGGTTTGGTTTATGGGGTTTAACGTCCCAAAGCGACTAAGGCTATGAGAGACGCCGTAGTGGAGGGCTCCGGAAATTTCGACCACCTGGGGTTCTTTAACGTGCACTGACATCGCACAGTACACGAGCCTCTAGAAATTCTCCTCCAAAGAAATTCTAGCCGCCGCGGCCGGGATCGAACCCGCGTCAGCAAGTGCGAGGCACAGCATTCGCTGTAGAACGAACGAAGACCCTCGACAGACCCTTTTCTCCTAGCAGGGGGCCGATCCGGCGCATCACTCCCGGTCTTTCTCGCGCGAACAAGGCCGCCCCGGAAATGCTGCATTGGTCGGCCCCTAATCGGTTCCTGGTGGTCTTTCTGTCCACGTCGCGTTGACGTCTCCAGGCTTCGCGAGTCATCCAAAAAGACCCTTCACTCTTCCCGAATCTCCAAAGAAAGCTCCCGCTTCAGTCTGTCTTGCTCTGGTCGTCCCTTAATGGTGGCGACAGCCCTCGCGTGTCCGTCAGAGCCGAGAACTGAGGCGGGTAGGACACGTCTGGCGCTGTGATCTACTTTGATTGGGTCGCGAGGCTACACGACTATTCCCTTTCCTCGCTCTGATCTCGTGGTCTCGCGATACGGGCTCTTTCTCTAGGTTTTTTTTTTGTTGCATAGTACGCTGGTTTTTATTCCTTTCCTGGCTTTTCTCCTTACTAATATTTAAAATCGCTCTCATTTGCAAGATCTTCTGGGCCGCAATGCAGCCTTACTAGCTTCAGTGGGTGCAGTATACCGGTCACTTCAGGAGCCCACCGCTATTGTTTAGACCAAAATTGGAGGAGGCTTAAGCTTCGCCTTTAAGAGTGGAACGCAGCAGCGTGTTTCTAAACACAAGCTTACCGCTTCAGAAACGTGCTAGCACACTGCTGAACTAGAACTTCAACTTACAGAAAAGTGGAGAGTTTGTGTATTTGGTTCTCTGTTACGACGCCATGTTCGAAATTATTGACGTCTTTATGGAGGGGCTAATGCGTGGGTACAAGGAGAGCTCGAAAATTTAAGCTCGCTTTCGCAATATAAAGAGACTGAGCAGCTCAGCGTAACGCATGTACTTGCATTAAAGCCTTATTCTCGATTTCAGCTTTTGTTGGAGTCATGATATGGTTTTGTCGAGATAAAAGCCTCGCGCGAAGTAGTGCTCTCTGGTAAAAGTCACAAGCCCTCACGGCAAACTGCGTTTCGCTATAACTGCAATCTATGGCCCAGCCATTATAGATCTTTTTCACGAATTTTAATTCCGTTTGTAAAGCCGAAGGAGAGATGTTCAGGACTATTGAAGCGCTAGCGCCAGGCTTCTCAGCAAAGTGCTCAAGAAAGCGAAGTGCACAAGAAAGATAAATTTAAAAAAAATAAAGAAACACAACATATAGGCTGTAAAGAGGGGATCCCAGCCCTTACACTTATGTTCTGCCAACAACAGTTGCTGATAAGTTTCATTATCTTGTGAGGAGAGAACTGAAAATGTTTTGGAAAAATTTCTGACCATTACGTTACTTCCTAATGCGAAATTTGAGCGCAGCTCATCAGGTGTTTCAGCTTTTCTATAGATTGTGGCAAAGAATTCGAGCAAGGCACGTATGTACAATTACAGGCAACTTGTTATTTTTAACACATATTCCTTCTTCAAGAAAGGCTCCACTAACAGTTCCTCATTGCCATGAAGGAAGCTTTGTGGACGGAGAAATAGATGCATATATGTCCGACTTGCTGCATCAATGCCTGGTTCTCAAAGACGAGGTCTGCGCGCGAGGTTGTCACAGCTCTGGGAGCCGTTACGAGCGAGAGGAACGGGATGTTCTCCCCCATAAGTGGTAACAAATTCCCACTTGTCTTTATATATACATTATAAAGTCCCCACCCACCCTGCCACCCTGGCAGGTGGCAGCGTTTCTCGCACAACGTTGTCAATGCCAAAGCATGCAACGCGCATCTGTCAATACCGCCACGTAGCTAAAGGCCGGGATGCATGTAGCGTTTTTACCGGGGCAAGCCGGCGATTTTCACCCGACGGCGCGGACTCGACGCCCGGCGTTGAAAGAAAAGCCCGCCGCCGTCGATCTGGACCCGCCAGATATTAGAGAGTTTTAGTATAGCGTCACGCTATCGCTTTGGGTCATAGGGGAATAGCGGGACGCCACTGCGCATGCGCAGAACGCTATCGGCCCTTGGGTCTTTGCGTGAGCGGGCGACGCTAACGCTAAATGGGCGAAATAGCGGGGCCCCCTAACACTGGATAGCGTAGAAAAAACATGGCGGCGTGCATCGAAGCGGGGACTGCTCACTTCACCTCGTATTTACCGTGGATACGTCGCTGTGAGTTATTCGAAGCATAAATAAATGGTGCCGCGTGACTTCGATTTGTTTCAACTTCACTCGACCGCAAAGATTGAACCGTAAAATGCCTTATTTTTTTAAAACGGCTCTCGAACTCATCGATCGTAGCCCTAACAGGGAGTGTTTACGAGGTTGTCATAGAAACGCAGGAAGCGGAAGCGTGCACTGGCTAAAAATAGTTACGGTGCGTTTTTCAAGACGAAGTCAAAGCCACGGCGACCAAGGAAGAGAAATAGCGCGCGAAATGTTAGTTATCGTCGGTCTCCTGCAATGGCATCATCAAAGACGGCGACTCTTGCGCGGCTGCGCTTCACCGTGACTGACGACATTTTTATGTTGCGGGAAGTGCTAGCCACAAATCCCTTTGAAGGGGGAATTAGCGGGTGGGTGACCGTTTCAAACAATTTGCACAATGCTATTAAGAAAAAATTTTCTCCGCGAGCCATCCACGACCGCTGCGACCTGCTGCTGGCACAGTTTGCGCACAACGACCGCGTGAATCTCCGCAAGTAAGTACAAGTTCCAGTTGGTTTGTTATGTTATGTATTGTTAGTTTGTTATGTATAAATAGCGAGGAGATGGCAGTACATCCTGGGTAAACGTATACTTAGAGCGCTGGAGCGGTGTCTGCAAAGGAATTGAAGCAAGCTTAAGTCTGTGTTGGTTCTAACATTTCTAGTGCTCTAGAATTTAGACAGTTTTGAAAAATGCGTAAAAATTCATTAGCACGTTCAAAAATTCGTCGTGCTTAAATAGGCAGTGACATATGAGCAACTGCACCACTCAGGGCACTAAGCAATCTTGTTAACTTATGTACTGGCTTGGACATGTGCAGATCAGGAACAGAAGAGCAGTACGACGAAAAAGAGAGACTGCTCCAAGAAATCGCTGACCTTGCAAAAGAGCACGGTTATACCGTGAGGCCAGCAGCTGCCAAGAAAGTTTCTGGCACCCGGCCAGTACCTCCGCCGACCTGCGCAGTGCTGCCTGCAGATCGCAACACAGCGTCTGCGGCCAGAGATTCAGCGGCTGCAAGGCGTGTGACTTACCCGGACGAAACAGCGGCGGCGGATAACGCGTGTAAGACCATTTTATTCTCATTTGGTAGCAGGAGAGAGATATTTTGGAGACTGGCTGTTCTAATAGCATATTTCAAAGGGCATTTTTGCAGGCTAGTTGATATACCGGTAAGACTGAAAATTGCCAAGTTTCACTTCGAAGGCTGGTGTAATTTTCAGGCACTTATAAGCCCTTGTGTGTCATCTTTTTTTGTTGATAAGCGTACCAGCTGTATTTAACCAAGTGGTCTTTCAATAAAACCCAAGTTGTTAATTACCACTCTGTCCAGTCAAACATTTTTTTCCTGTGTTTTTTTGTGCTAAAAAAGCAAGTCGAATATTCCAACAGCTTGCTTTTGCAAGCAGTTACCACATTTTTATCGTACGGTGGAAAACCTGTTATTGAGATGAACGTGCAGACTTCATGTCTATCGTTGTAGCTCAAAAATGGGCATGCTGCAAACAAGGACAGATTTTCCAGTAATTGTGCATTTTGTCATATGGGATGCTAAGCAAGGCTGAATTGTGGCACATTCATTTTTTGAAGCAATGAACACCTTTGCACCCTTACTTTCATTTACAACACCTAATTTCAATTCAACACATCAGCTTATAGCCTTCTGAATTTTGGTGAAATGTTTGAGTTGTTCACCAACATGGCAAACAGTGGGAATGTATAGGGGTCACTGTATGCCGCTGAAGAAAAGCCACAAGGCAGTAACACACATACTCTTAGACAAAAGCCTCCGAGGGTAAATGGCTTGAGAATGAAGTAAAATGCATGGCACAGGTGTCTTCATGTCATGACTGGCACCTTCGGGGCCTCAGCTTTCACTAAAGCAAAGACCTGATATTAGATTGAGTGCCGCAATTTCATGGATTAATAGAGAAAGTAGTAGTTTGGGAAACGAACATGAGTTGATGTGCAGAAGGAAGTTGAGGGACTCGTCAAGATACATCACAGATAAACAGACTGACACCATGGCAAGCAAAGGATATTTCTATTACTGTTGGTAATGAGAAGAAAAAATTGATGTCACATGTTTGTAAACTGTTCATTAGGTATAAATAATATGGAAGAAAATGTGCCACCAAATACATAACGTCTGGTGGTATCCAACCCACAACCCCCAGAAGTCATGAGTTCTTAACCGACCAGTGCCATGGCTCTTTTTCCTTCTTTGTAGCTAATTACCAACTCCTAAGCATGTGACACCAATTATTTCCCGTCATTAACAACAATAAAAAAAAATCCCCACTACTTTATTTGGCGACAGACTGTCAATCAATTTCTTTGTGATTGTTCAGGATATCCTTACCAAATGGACAAGTGCTGGGCACATAATATGTAGGAGACATTCACATCACAGTTGCGATTTCGTGGTGTAGCTCATTCAGGGAAAACAAGTCAATTACATATGCATGCTACCTTTCGGTCTACTTCCTATAACATAAAATCGCGGCCACTGTGACATAGGTGAATGCATACTATAGATATCTCTTTTATAGCAATGCAACAAGGTGTGAAAAGGTAAACATAGGAGAGGGTAAGTCATGTTAGCTGATGAGGTTTGGATGTTTGGAATTGTAGGACAGCTGCAGTTGGCACAGACAGCAGTAGGAGAGATTTGTGTTCTTTAGTTGTGTTGCTCGGCTGCTCGGCTGATGAAACACTCAATACACAAGCTCCAGAAATTTTATTGGCAAGACAAAAGTGTCGCAGCTCAATCTGTATTCAAATGAGGTCTAAATTAGGCAGAAAAATACAAAGTATACATGAAATTGATGCACAAACAGTGTAATAAAAATTCACGACAGAGACAACACTAAAATTGGGGGCTGTGCTCCAGTTCGTCCAGCCTTCGAATTGTTTCATAGCAGTTGTAGGGATCAAATAATCAAAGAGTCCAACTCGCCACATTTGTGAAAATGAAAGCATTGATGGTTCAATACGGTTATATCATTGCTATAATCTGTGTTTTTTTGCTTCCGCAGCGAGCTCGGCTGAAGAGTCAGCAACAGAAATATTCCAGAGGATTTATGCTGGAGACACTACAGAGAACACCGAATCACCACCACCACTTCCAGATTACACAGCCTCCAGTGTGCCCATCTGCAGCTCACAGTTGGCTGCATCCTGCAGTCCCCAGTTGATAGAGACAACTCCAACAACAACTGCTACAACCTACAGCAGCGGAACTGCTGAGCGCGAAAAGCGAGGCAAGTGAACAGCTACATTCACCAAACGAAGAGTAGTCACTGTGGCTAGTTGGTATATCATCATGCTGTGTTTTTTTTAGCGCAACCCATTATAGAGTGCAACTCAGATATTCATTCCTTAATTGCATGGTTTGAGAGTCAGTAGCACGACAGAGACGCAAGCCTTTCCTTTCCTCAACTTCCTTCCTTTCTTGTTGCTCCCCAATATACAGTGCAATTCAGGTGTTTACCCCTAGCATGCTTCAATATGGGCTCCGGGAAGCGTCTTCAGATGGTGTAGTGGCTAGAGCGCTCGTCTTAAAACACGAGCATCTGTGGTTGGATTGAACAACAGGAGTGTTTATTTTTTTTTTACCATCAAACTGGACATGCTCCTTCATGCAAGATACAAGCTAAAGAGCTGCTTTACCCAAGAAAGATAAAATTTTCATGAATACATTATGCTCGTAAGGACAATGCAAACAAATTCTGAACTGTGACATTTCAACACATATTAAGATATTTATCTTGTATTTGTTCTTTGAGCGATTTGCAACAAGTGATCCCCTCACATTGTTTATGCAGATCTGTACAGTCAAGCACTTGTAAAATACAGATCACATTAGTGCAGACTTTTCCTACTGCAGTGAGCGTGATATGTTTCACCATGCAGCAGTGGAAATGTCCTCTATGTAGGACAAACAATTGAATGGACAGATTGATAGTGCAACCAAGTTTCAAAGGCTGCCCTGAGCACGGTTTATAAACACACATTTGTGAAGGCATCATCTTGGACTTCATCCCCTTAAAGATTCACGCATACATGGAATGCCTTTATGTGAATGACAAAATGTGTCTGGTAGTAGGCAAAGACAACTTTATTCTTGGGATATTATGTTTGCAAGTGAAAGCAGAGACCTCCTAGGGAAAATTAAATATGAGAACTACCACTGCCTTCATATTTTACTTGCAGGTACCAAGAGGCGACAGCCAGACAATCTGGTTTTTTTCGAAAAAAGACTTCACCACGAAAAAAATGCGCGCGGAAAAGAATGGGCACTTGAAGAGAAGCGTCTCAGCCTTGAGCAGGAGCGCCTAGCTATAGAGAGGCTCAAGGTTGAGCAAAGAAGGGGCGAGTGGGAGGCAGAACAGGAGGAAAAGATAGAAGAGCGGCGACTTAGACAACAAGAAGCTGCCAATCGGCAAAGGCTCCTCGAGATGGAGCTCCAATAGAAAGCCCAAGAAAGGGAGCTACGGGCACAGGAGGCTGCTGCGCTCCGACAGCAACGAGAAAGTGAGCAACGGGCCCGTGCAGAGGAACGCCAGCTATTTTTAGCTCAGCAAAAAGCTCTGCTCGGCCTAGTAGAACAACTGTTAAAAAAATAAAGTTTAATTTATATGCATCTTGAAAACATTTCACTGTTAAAATTTTTGTGTATTTATCATCACTGACTTTCACACTGACATATAATGAACACATGAAAGAACCTATTTTAATAATTGTGTAAAGGTGCACATTGGAAGCACAGGTCGGTGGTCATTAATCAAAGAGCATCGTGACAGGCACACTCCCAGGAGTCACGAGTCAGGGGCACGCTCTGAACCATATAAGGGAAAGAAAGGGGAGAATCCTATTGTTGTCTGCATAGCCGTATTGTATGCGTAGGTTACAAAACGAAGTACTTTGTACCAGTTTTGAGTGGGCGTTATCAACATACATGGTGAGCCTGTCACTGAGTGTGCGGTTGAACCACTCAGTAATGCCATTGGTTTGGAGGTGATAGGCGCTGGTACCACGATGAACGATTTGGCATTCCTTTAGTAGCGTCTCGACGGCTTCCGATAGAAAAACACGGCCGTGGTCACTCAGCAGTTCTTTCGGGGAGCCGTGAAGAACAACACGGTGGAGGATGAAAGAAGCAACACCCTTTGTGGTGGCAGATTGGAGAAGCGACATTTTTAAGTAGCGGGTGAGGTGGTCAACGGTCACGATGACCCAGCGGATGTTAGCTGAACTGGTTGGAAGTGGGCCGCACAGCCACTTCCGCTTGAACGGCTGCCGGTCGTTCCCATTACAGTTGTAATATTTAAAGAGGTCAGTCTTGTTAAATGTAGTACCACCACACACACCATATTTGTTATTGTAGGATGGGGGTTTGTTAAAGCACTGGGACCTCAGTCCGTGGTCGGCAAAGGCGAGAACACAGCACGCGCAGCGATGGCAATGCCGCCGCTAAGCAGAACGGTCGTCTTCGTCTTCACAATTGCCCCCGGGGAAAAGAAGAGCCAACCTGGCGACTTAGGGCGCGGGCAGAATGGCTGGGTTGCAGAATGGCTTGAAGCACTGGACGTGAACAGTCTCGCGTCCACGGCAGCGGCGATCAGAAGACGGCACGAAAGGTTCGACTGTGTAATTAACTGGAGATGTACGCTTCAGGACACGGTATGGGCCATAGTATTTGGGGAGAAATTTTAACGACAGGCCAGGAGTATTTGTAGGAACCCAGAGCCACACAAGGGAGCCATTGGGGAAGTGTGGCATTGTTTGACTGAGGTCTTGGCGGGATTTCTCTCTGCACTGGTTGTCAGTTGTGAGAGCACGGGCGATGCGGCGACAGTCTTCGGCGTGCTGGGCGGCTTCAGATAGAGGCGTATAGTCGCAAGCGTCGGGTTGGTGCGGCAGAATGGTGTCGATGGTAGCAGAAGGGTGACGGCCATAAAGAAGAAAGAAAGGAGAGAAGCCAGTAGTGGACTGCGTTGCGGTATTGTATGCATAGGCTACATACGGAAGCACAAGATCCCAGTTAGACTTCTTTGAAGAGACGTACATAGATAACATGTCACCGAGGGTACGGTTAAAGCGCTCGGTGAGACCGTTGGTTTGCGGATGATATGCGGAGGTGGTTCGATGAATTATATTGCACTTGGTGAGTAGTGCCTTCACAACATCGGATAAGAAGGCGCGGCCTCTGTCGCTCAGCAATTCGCGAGGGGCGCCATGACGAAGGATGAATCGGTTTAAAATCGGTAAATTCATATAAGCCGTCAGGTGTAACAAAAGCTGTCTTGGGGCCATCGGCCTCTTCCATGGGTACCTGCCAGTACCCGGAACGTAAATCTAAAGAGGAAAATATTTCGGCACCTTGCAAGCAGTCTAGCGCGTCATCGATGCGTGGCAGGGGATATACGTCCTTGCGCGTAATCTTGTTTAGGCGGCGGTAGTCTACAAAGAAACGGATGGAGCCGTCTTTCTTTTTGACAAGCACAACTGGCGAAGCCCATGGACTGCTTGAGGGTTTAATTACGCCGCTCTTGAGCATTTGGTCGGCTTGATCTTCAATAACTTGGCGCTCGGGTGCCGACACACGATAGGGGCGCTGCCGTAGAGGAGTGTGGTCACCTGTGTCTATGCGATGTGTGACAGTCGAAGTTTGGCCCAGTGAGCTGTGATGCTAATGAGAGGAAATGATTGATGTCACGAGTTTAGGGAGTGGTAATTGGCTATAAACAAAGTAAAGTAAAAGCAACCATGCCGCCCTATGAAGGCAAAGTTCTAGAGGCCCGTGTGCTGTGCGATGTCAGTGCACGTTAAAGAACCCCAGGTGGTCGAAATTTCCAGAGCCCTCCACTACGGCGTCTCTCATAGCCTGAGTCGCTTTGGGACGTTAAACCCCCATAAACCAAACCAAACCAACCATGCCGCCAAGTGAGAATAAACCCACGACCTCTTCTACTTTGTTTAAAGCTAATTACCCCTTACTAGACATGAGAGATGAATTATTTCACCGCTTTAATGAAACTGCGACGTTAAAGCCTCAGGAAGTCTAGTTTTTACTATTACTTCTAGCACTTGGACAAGAATCTATCTGTTACATTAAAAGAGTACACTTTCAACCTGTTACACTGCAATGAAAAAAAAAGGCAGCAAAAGCTGACCACAGAGAAAGTGCTCTATCTGTTACATTAAAAGAGTACATAATTAAATTCAAAGGCGCCAAACCATACGCACACACACACACAGGAGAAGAAAGAAAGACGAGACAGAGCGCCACTCACAACTGATTTAATGTGCAGAAAGGCACGTACATATATGTCACTGTTGGCGCATGCGCAAGGAAGACATTCAGCTTCATGAGGATAAGCAGCGATCAAAAAACGCTTTTTCAGCCTTATACAGGTTTATCAGCGTTTCGCTGACGCACAAGTTGCCCCTCTTTTCGATATGGAATGCTTCTATCAGTTCTCTGGCTTTTGTCACACTACTCTTTGCCAAAATCCGCACATCAGAAAAGCATGGCTCACAAGTGCGCGACGGGCAGGTTCTGATGTGCATGGGTAAATGGGGGCCATCTTTATTTTGTTCTACATTTCTTTGGTGTTCTCTGATCTGCTCATTGACACATCGCCCGGTTTGTCCGATGTAGGAACTGCCGCAGGAGAGGGGAACTTCGTACACAACCCCTACCGCACATTTCGTGAGCGGTCGCCCATGCCTGGTACCGCAGCCACTTTCTTTTACTTTTTCTTTTCATTTTGGCAAAGAGTAGTGTGACAAAAGCCAGAGAACTGATAGAAGCATTCCATATCGAAAAGAGGGGCAACTTGTGCGTCAGCGAAACATCGATAAACCTGTATAAGGCTGAAAAAGCGTTTTTTGATCGCTGCTTATCCTCATGAAGCTGAATGTCTTCCTTGCGCATGTGCCGACAGTGACATATATGTACGTGTCTTTCTGCACATTAAATCAGTTGTGAGTGGCGCTCTGTCTCGTCTTTCTTTCTTCTCCTGTGTGTGTGTGTGCGTATGGTTTGGCGCCTTTGAATTTAATTATGAATAACTACCAACTAGCCCAACAACAAGTTCTTCTAAAAGAGTACACTTTCAACCTGTTACACTGCAATGAAAAAAAAAGGCAGCAAAAGTTGACCACAGAGAAAGTGCTCAGGTCTCTGGCCTTAGATATTCATGCAGAGATGGTGGCCGCAAACCAAAGAACATGCTCACTTGGCTCCCATAAAGGCATGTGTGACAGTTTGTCAGAATGGTTGCAACCTTGTACATTTGTGGTACATTCTGAAGCAACAATTTTTTATTTTTCTTGTAATCAAGAAAGGCAAACAAGCCTATTGTCTTTCCGAATCCCCACTCCACAGCCTGCCGAACAGTGCTCATTCCTCGGTTGAATGCCTGTTGCTGCTGGCTTAGTGTGGCGCCGCCATATGGCCGCATGAGGAGGGGACGCAAGGGATAGGCGGGATCACCATAAATCGTGAAGGTGGAGCCTTGCACCAAATCCACGATCTTTTCGTAGAGGCCACTGTCACGAAGGATGCCTGAAAAATATGGTAACTAATATGAAGACATATGTGAGGAATATAACAATAAACTTCTTAACTGTGAAACTAGCACATTCAGTAAGATAAAATTTAACCTAACGAAGAATGTTACTGAGTGCTATTTGTAGACTTTTATCTACTAGGGTAGGTGCCTAATATGGAACAAAACGTACTATGTCTTGCCATGTTATAGCAAACATGCAGCACAAAAAAAGAACATATTAAAAGAAGGAAGGAGGCACATAATACAACATGCACATAAGAGGATTATCTCAAGTGCACCCATGCCATACTTCCCGTATAAAACTGGCACAAGACTTCCTTTTAAACTCGGTACCTCAATGCTACTTAGATATGGAACTCAAAAAGCACTTATGACTACACAGACAACAGTCTTCGGTGCTGTGGAAACCACAGGTGATATTTTTTGAAAATTTTTCTGGTAAATTTGAAGAAATTGACGTTTCATTTTCATTGTAAAAACTGATAACTAATAATAATGTAAAACAAAAGAATAACCACATGCCAGCAGTGCCAATCGAACTCAAAATGTCTGAAGTATGCATCTGGTGGCCTTACTAACAGAGCTATGGTGATGGCTGCCTTTCCTTCCCTTCAAAAAGCATTGGTTTCTTTTTGCTTATATTCCATTTAGTGCTATAAAATATGACACAGCGAAGAAAACAACAACGAAGACACGACAGGGCACTATTTCCTGTCGTCCTTGGTGAACAAGAAGCATGTGTTTTTTGCTTCCCGATCAAATACATGCAAAAGCACACAGCTCTGCTTAGTACCACGCCCCATTCATAATGCATCTCTTAGCCCTTATATACTTTGCTTAGTAACACGCCCCATTCAGAATGCATATCTTAGCCCTTATATAAAGAAAGCGGAGAAAGGCGCGAGTGTTTAATTTTCTACCTTTGCTGACATGACATTATCTGATAGCTTTTAGTCTTTGCCGCAAAATTATTCACTGCAATGAATGCCTAATATATACTGGTCTCAGTGACACTCTCCAACAACAAATAGATGTTTTCACAACCTATGCAAGACTGCTTAATAGTTATACACCTACAATGTAGTTGCTTTAGTGTACTGTATGTTTCCTTGGGAAAACAAATGTGCAAGCCGATGTGAATAGTTTCTACTTTTTACATATAGTGAACTCTTCACATTGCCCAAGTAATGTTGAAAGTGTACAATGTTTCAGATATCCTTTCTTTATCGCTTTGAATTATGCATACAGCCCTAGTTACAATAGGAATGAGGTCAAGCAGCATGAAGCAATTTTGCACCAGCACTCTTGGTCTCTGACAGCGCTAGGGCTGGAAAACAACATGATATCAGGCTCTACTGTCATGACAATGATAAGTCAGATGTCCTCGCAGTGGCACTGCTAGCCAGCCCGTAAATCACCCAATTCATGACTTTTTTGCATGCAGAATTGGGGAAATCAAAGTACACAACTGACAATTTCCAAGTAAGCAGATCAGATAAATTGTTTTAATTTGAAAATTCATGTCTGTTCTGGTACATATAGGATTCTGAACACATTTCTCAGTAATGAGTTTATTTCTGTTAAAGGTTTTCATATACCTAATCGTAGTATTTTTGCATTATTTTTATTCCAAATTGCAAAAATTAATCACGTTTCACTCACCAGCATCATGTCTGTGACCAGGGTACGGCCCATCAAGCTCACATATGATGCCGTTAGCACACATTATGGCTTGGTATTTAACAACATGCAGCCTTTTGTGTCCAGAGAAATAGATCCTCTGGTTTGTTGTCGGCCTACAAATAGGCCTGGCCGTGCCGTCCACAAATCCCCAACAGTTGGAAAGGGGGGCACCCCTGCGATGAACAGCCTGCAACAAAACAAGCACATTTCTATTTTGGTTTTTCTTTTTATATACCGTATTTCATTTATTTCCATGTACTGAGCACATAACCTGCCCTTGCTATAGCTGATGCCCGTAACCTTGAACTCCAGAAAAAGAAACCTGTCCTCAAGCTAGGAAGCTGCGGAGGGCCCTTGAGCGCACTTCAAAGTTCTCACGGTTCCGTTTTCAATGGGCTCAGCAGGCGCAGGTGCTTTATTTTTTTAGGAACACCCACGTAACCACAGCCGCGAGGCGCGGGAGGCCCGTTACCCGCACCGCTCGTTTTCTTGTTTCTCTTTCTTTATCACAGCGCCCCAGCACACAGGCGCGCACGGTTGTTGTTTTTCTCCTTTTTTGTTATCATGAAATGCGCAGTCGGGAAGGACCGCAAGAGGGGAGCAGCGGTTTTAACAATGGGAGGTCGGAATCTCTTCCGCTTCGTACAGGAACGCGTATTGCTTGATGTGTACGTACCTCGGAAAAACGCGCCAAGTCGGCGAGCTGCAACCACTGGTGCACCCGAAGATCCAGGAGGTGGCCAAACGTTGTCTCTATGTGGCCGAAAAGAGTTGACACAATGCTCGACATTGCCGAGCAGTGGCGGCCGAAAATCGGCTCCAAATCCCACCACCTATTAGGGTAGGCCAGTCGGCGGAGAGCCATTAGAAGGGCTTCTTCGCCGGAAACTCTGACGCCTTGGCTGCTCTCGATGGCTTCAGGTATGAGCAGGGCAGTCTTCAAGTTATCGAGATGCTCTTTCTCAAAACGAAACATTCGTCGGAATGTCTCCTCTTCCAAGGCGCCGACGTTGAGGAGCCCGTTACTGGAGAAGTAGCGTCGGGTCGCTGGTTCCCGACACCCGAGAAAAAGATCTTCCAAGTCGCTCCAACTTAAATCCAGGTAGAGCAACTGGTCGCAAAGCAAGCTTGCTTGCGCTCGGCTTAATCTCGGCATCGTTTCCGAAGAACAAAAACTGCGTTTCGGAAAGACGGCAACGCGCGAAAGCGAGCGCAAGCTTGGATGATGATGGCCACTTTTGACTACAAAGTTGACTTAAGAAAAGAAAAATGTATTAACTATTTTAATTACGTACTGTTTCATTTCTAAATTGATTGGAATGTTATTATACTACTGTTCTGTAAACAAAAACGTTTTGCATAAAATATATTTTTCTACTACCTTTTCTTTTTTGCCGTCATGGCGCTGCGTGCAAACGACGCTATGCGACCGCTTCCGACGCTATTCTATAAGCCGAGAAAGTGGACTCGTAGCGCTGCCGCTATGCGCGTGCAGATAGGGTCACCCTATGCGGGCTGACGCTATACTAAAACTCTCTATTGACGCGCGGCGTCCGGTGAGACCGGAAGCGGCGGCTGAAGCGAGCCAATAGCAGCGCATAAAGCCCACTCTTCCGGTTTGGCTGCTCTCTATCTGCCGTCGCCAACATGGCCGCCATGGGCGACGAGCTATGCAGTGATTTTAGCACGGAATTGTTATTGTCGGGAAAATAAACGCTTCATCAGACATGAAATGTCGCTTTTTTCTCGAAAACACGGCCGAATCTTGGATCAGAATGCCTGCGTTTTCTTCCCGAAGCGAATGTGTCGAAGTAAACCGCAGCCGCTGGTGTCCACGGCTGAGCGGGCATCGAAATGTACAGGTGCAGTCAAAAGTAAATGGAAGGCGCGACAGCGTGGCAAACCATGTCGCAGCGCTTTCTAACGCCGGCTCTGGAAACTGCTTAGCTCGGTCGCCAGGAAGCCGCGCGCGCTATCAGCAGACCCTTGTATCGAGCGGACGGCCATCACTTTTGGCGGCTCGAACGGGTGCTTGTTGCTTTCCAAATGTGACACCACGGATTTCACGGGCGCTGCCAGCGATTAGTTTGAAGAGCGATTTGCGCTGTTTGAAAATAGTCAGCAGCTGGCCCGTGCTCCTTGTGGCGGCGAGCGGACGCTGCTATCATCGGCGTGTTTTGATTGCTTAGTGATGGTGACGCATTTAGCGGCAGGCAGCGCCCGTGAAATCAGTGGTGTCACATTTGAAAAGCAACCCGCATCCGTTCGAGCCGCCGAAAGTGATGGCCGTCCGCTCGAGACAAGGGTCTACTGATAGCGCGCGCGGCTTCCTGGCGACCGAGCTAATCAGTTTCCAGAGCCGGCGTTAGAAAGCGCTGCGACATGGTTTGCCACGCTGCCGCGCCTTCCATTTACTTTTGACTGCACCTGTACACGACGGCATACATTCGAGCGTCCAAATTCTTATGGATACTTATGCACGCGTGCTAAAATTCGTACAGTGGTGTCGAAGTGAAATCTTTCATGATGTTAACAGAATGGTCAGCGTCACTGCTCTCACAGACCTCCTTGCCTAGTGGTGTTTGCCACTTGTTGATCACATTTGCTTCCGCGTCGAGGGGTACGTGGCGGCGCGCCGCCGCTTCTACGCTCCATGTATCTCCAGCCGGGTGTCGCGCCGTCGCGATGTTTTCTGCCGCACGAATATCGTCGAAAAAAACGTCTCTTGTATCCCGAAAGAATATAGCAGCTATGTTTGCACCTGCATGACAATATTAAAAACAAGTTTTAGCATCAACAAATCTGCTCAACGCTAGACCATTACACCATACAGAGGGCCTGCGCACAACCTCGAGACCTCATTCTTGTCGCTAACCGAAGTAATTTGAAGCAATTCTAATGAAACTAAAATATACATGAAGTGCAGTTTAAAGTGAAGTGCAAGGACATTCAATACAGCCACTCCTTCCTCGAGTAGGCACAGCATCGAGACGCAGCCATCCTGGCTGCAGATACACAAACAGTTCGAAGTGCTTGAAAGAAGCCCTCAGGTCTCGCAGCTGGCACGGCGTCTTCTCCAGGCTGAGGTTGCTGAGGTTGCGGCAGAACTGCACCCACGTTTTGCACCTGGTCATGATACAGCGTCCACGTTATACAACTGGACCCAAATGAATACCATATACTCCAAACGTCAATACGCCAAGACTCCTTTCACCTAAATGCAGTACGTTATAACTATGGCAGAAAACGCTCGCGCCAAGCCTCCAAGCCTCACAGTGCAGTTACGCTCGCCTGATACCACGCGGCTAGCTGCTTTTCTATGCTCAAAGAGTGACAAGAGCGATGCAGCGAAATGAGTTTAAAACTACACTGACGGTCATGTATACGTAGAGCGGCAATAACTACTACTGGCCGAATTCAGTTAAGACACAGTCAATGCGGCGCACATACACATGGTTGACTTTCGATACTGTCAGTTGCGAGGGGATCCTCAAATTCGCTTCACGGTGCTGCAAAACCCATTAATGTCAAGTTCAGAGCTGTTAGGCAGCGCAGTTGGTTTTAAATTGACCATGCGGCAAGTAAAGGGCACGTGGTTGCTCATGAGAGCCCGGTATCAATTCCACGTTGGTGACAGTCGGCTGCACGAAACTAGCTACAAATAAGACAAAATATTTGTGTCTTTTGCACATCTTATGACTGCAAGTGCGTGCCCTGCAATTTACTAAAATATCCCGATAACATGAAGCCAAGTGCGTATGAAACGGTTACAGCTACGATAGGCGCAGAAAGCCCGACAAAAGCATATCTAGAGCAGACGACAACGGCAAGAGCTCACCTGCGAAAGTCCAGAGGGAAGCGGTGTAGTCTTGGTAAGACACCCACGGTACAACCCACGCTGTCACAGTGTGCCACGGAGCAAGGTTTCTTCACATGCCGCAAGCTCATCTTGAAATGCAGAGCTAAGCGCTTGAAGCGATGAGCGCGAAGCCTCGGGAAAAGGTTTCGCACTGGCCGTACACCGAAGGAAACGCTGCAGCGGTGCAGCGGGGCGCAGATCTTGCCAAACGGTGACAGAGAGGCGACAGGCAAGGACGAAAAAAACTTCTTAAAGGGGCCATTTCGAGACCGGCGAGCTTAATTTGCACGCTTTCCAAGGCGCGCCATAGCAGGCAGCTGGAGATAAGAAATCGCTTCGTAAGCTCCCGCAGCCCGCAGCCACTGTGGCAGGGTACCGAAACAAGGCCTGCAAAGTCGCGCTGCAAATGCACCGCACACACATCAACAGAGGGCGCAACAAGAACGTTGAAAAAAATTACAAAAATTGGCGTAATGTTTAGCTGAAATAGTTTACCTAACTCATAAAACGTGGCATTAAATATTCATTTCTTTTGGTTGTTTTATGGCATTTTTATCTGTGCTTTTGAATTTCATTATATAAGTGTTTCGGCCGCCCAAAGTGGCTGTGCTGCAGTCGCGCTAAACCGTTTTTGGGCCCAGCCTTCGCCACCATTCTACATCCACCTTGGTGTAGCTATAGTGTAATTCTAGTACACTATAGTGTAGCTGCCACCGCCGACGCGCGCGCGCTCTTCTACGGCTACTGTGTGACGTCACGGTTGCT
Organism: Amblyomma mixtum; assembly: GCF_055824585.1. NCBI lineage: Eukaryota > Metazoa > Arthropoda > Arachnida > Ixodida > Ixodidae > Amblyomma > Amblyomma mixtum. The sequence continues at coordinate 94,237,927 of NC_143013.1, read as the reverse complement.
ATGCACAGCTGCGCCCTCCACTGGCGCGCCGGTTGCTAAGGAAGGGAGGAGGTTGAGCTTTTACTCTCTCCTTTCCAAGCTCCCACTCTATTGCTTTCGCAGCTTAAAGGGTTCCACTGCTGGTTGCAACGGACAACGGCGACGGCGACTCCGCGAAACGCAGAAACGGCGCCTAAGAGCTGCGCTCTAAAAATTTATGAATGCCAGAGACTGGTGCAGTCGATTTCTTGCTTTGTCGGTTTTGCAATTGTTTTCCTGTTTTCTAAAATATGTCAAACTTCAATTAATTTTTTTTTGTTAACTTTACAGATCTCTATCCTAGAAAAGAAGTGAAGCATAATCGTATGTACTTTAGGCTACGTTCTACGTAGCGTAAATAAATTGCAATTTACCGCAGCAGTTCGCATGCCCGTTTAAGGTACGCAGTGTTTTTGTGACGTGAAGTTCGAAAATGCAGGATGAGCGAGATGAACACTAGAGCTTACCGTGCCGCTAAATCTGCATGAAGAAACTTTTCCTGACTACTTGTTGGGATGAACAAAAATAGAAAGAAAAACGAACAGAAACTAAATTTCAAAGATGACGTTTTGTAGCGTTACAAAGCATTTATTACTCAAAGTTTTTGAAATCGAGATAAATGCGTTCATGTGGCTTACAAAATCATGCGTCTGGGTAACTTGGATGCATTGCGTTTGCATGCGTTTCCGTGCCGTAAAACCGTAACTTGAAAGGGGTTTCTTCTTACCTCTTTCCTTACTCTCGAACGCGCGCTGGCATGCACGTGACACGATTACAGTAGCAAAACTCTACACAGCCGTAATCAAAAAGAGAAACTTCCCTTTTATTCTAGTCCCTCTACTCGACATCAACATGTGACGAAATCGCATGCAGTTCCTATAGGCCCTGAAAATCAGGAGCAGATCTCGGTCAACTGCCTCTTTCACAAAGCAGAACAGCGCAAGCTACACAATGACAAGAAAGTAAACGAGACACACACAGCGCTGTGTATGTCTCGTCTACTTTCTTGTCCTTGTGTAGCTTGCGCTGTTCTGCCTTGTGATCAACAAACTAGCCCGCGATGTGTTATTCAATGCGTCTTTCGAATGATGAAAAGTCTTGCGACAATTCTAAGCACCAGCATCAATCTCCCAGAGGGAAAACAGATGAACCAGTATACAGCAGCGCGACGCGGAGGGTTGTTTGATTAAATCGGGAGAGGCAGGAAGATTGTGTAACGCATTATTTTCACAATGTCGTAACGCCGGCGCTCCCACAGGATGAATGCCCCTGTGGCCTCGGCATCGGACGGCTTCGAAGAAATCGATACGGTTCTCGCGTTGACGCCTGGGGAAGAAAGAGAATCAGTTCTGAAAGACCGTCTTTGGAAGCGTTCCTCTCTTGCCGCTGTCTTGTACCTCGTTGCGCAGCTGAGCACGAAATGTTACCGACAACATCGATGTTCCCATTTAGTGTGCGCCCCGATTATTGTTGCTGAGCTTCCTGCCAACACTCTCTTGCGACAATGCGGACTTCTTGACGCGTCTACTCTCCGTCATGTCCTTCCTGACATTTCTGAGGAAATATCTCGAACAAATCTTGTCATTGAGGATGTCACGCTTCAAGTATTTCGGTGCACTTCCCTGCTCTCTAAAACAAAATTCACGTATTTTATTGCGCCGCGCGTTGAAGTAAATAGGCCCTTCTTTCTTCAATCCATAAAAACATAGACGCTTTTATGAGCCACCCTTCGGGTGCGGATACAGGTAGGTACTGTTTCTTTCTACGTCAGATTTGAAAAGCTTTTTCAGATTTGAAAAGGTTTCAGTTCGCAACTTTTGTGTGCAATCGATTACAGCCTCGAACCAGAGGTCAGGGTTCTGCCCATCATTAGTGTTTTGGAAAAACTGAATTAGTACATCTTTTCAGACCGCACTTGCAAACTTGAAAGCAGAAGAGCCATATCACATTTTCCGGTGGAATAAATTTCACGGAACAAGATGGAATAGGAACTGACATAGCTTTCGTGTCTCATTTTTTCATTTCAAATACCTGCTCGAGCAATGACTGAACACGATTTGACAGAACATTAACCAACATTATTTTTACCCTATCAAAAGGACATTAATTTCTACATTAATTTTCCTTCTGATCGTAAAGCTTGTACGACGTGAATACTTAGCGTTTTCTGCTATGCTCTCTTTTTGAGCACAATCCCTGTATATCTTAGATATTTCAACTTGAAATCCTCAAACACCAGTACTGATAAATATCTTTATTAATGGAATTAGTAGAAAAGAAATTACAAAGCGTGCAGCCTGCTTATGTATTATAAGCCATAATTCGAATGCAGTTCTATAATGATGAAAGAACAAGAACCAGCTCACTAGGGAAAGCATAGGTTCGGTGCAAATAACCCGGCCAGAAAAAATGTCGATACATTTCGAAAAGTGTCACTCGCGCGCAGCTATGGTAGCGTTATATTTTTCTGCGATTTCCTTAAGGGGGGTCGTTGCCTCCGTGAAAATATTACCAACAAATCAAGTATAATAAAAATCAAGATTTGATTGTTGCTCTTCTACAAGGAAGTCTGACCGCTAAATCGAGCGGTACATACTTCGGGCCCTGGATTGATAAGCAGCTGCCGAAGCTTTGCGTGGCCCCATTGGCGGACTGATTAGGACTGGTGATAGGACATAGAAGGGCCATTGAATGATGGCAAGAGAGTTGATATACGACTTAAAGCCTTAGCAGCCTTCTTCGGTGTTAGAAGTGCACACTATAACTGTTGGCTAGTAATCAACAAAGCCTCAAGTACCAACTACAATTGCGACTTTGATTTGATTTATTATTCCTCAAAGGTCCCTTTTGGGACATTACATGAGGGGTGGGGATAACACGGCAAAAAAAATATTATACATTAATAAGAAAATGAACAAAAATTACATTGATAAATGGGCTTCCTCGATAGTGGTCTTGAACAGCCGATGAACCATAATGGTGGCCACTTCAGCAGGCAGGTCATTCCAGTCACGGGCAGTCTTTAAGAAAAATGATTGCTGGAATGTGGTGGTATGTGCACGTTCAGGGTAAGCAGCGTTCAGGTGGCTATGGCGGGAAATGCGATGCACACGTGGAATGAATTGGTTGGCTTCTGTAAAGTTGTGGAAGAACTTGTGAAATAAGCAGAGACGTGCTGCGTTCCGACGGGTGATAGCGTAGGCAATTGCAATCGTGATTTCAGACCTCCTGGAACTGCAGGTGGGGTTCTAAGCTTAGGATGTGTCGCTCTCTCAGTTCGGAAGTTTTTGCGTCTAAATGGGTAGTGACTCCTCCTCCACCGAGAGAATGTGACGGGCTGCTTATCTGTTTTTTGATGCTGTATCCTGTCCTTATCGTATAATAAACAACTCAAATGCGCTTGTAGCATGGCAAAGCATTCTTTTTGCATTTTTCCTGTCACAGTGGCGATGATAGTAATAAAACGACAACGACACAAGCTTAAATTTATTCCCGCTGTTCAAGGCATGCACCATTGCTTGAACCGAAGTGCATATGGTATGCACTTTCAAGTTGCAAACAGAAGAGTAGCGATATGCCTGAAATTAATGCGGTAGAAAAGGGCAAGTGTTATATTCACTTCCTCGTCAAAGTGGAAGGATAAAAGTCTGCAGTTTCGCTTGAATGAAATGCTTTTCAAGCAGAATCATTACGCCGAACACTTTTATTGTTTTGCGCTGATGTTACCTGAGCGGAAAACATATTGCGAACAGCGAGTGGCCACACCTGACCAATGAAGACGATCAAGGCCTGTAATCCTCCCAATATGAATCTATAAAAGCGGCAGTCTTATATGGTCCTCTCAAAGTTAGCTATGGAGACCATGCAGTCAGCCTTCTACCATGGTACTGCGGTACAAATATCGCGATGCCATCTTTGCCCCAGAAAACGTCGAAACATGTGAAACCGTCCACCGTAAGTTCGCTTCCCTGCTGAAAAAAAGTTGTATGATGCAATAAACTCATACAGTTTGTCATACAAATATCATAGACTTATACATATCATAGGAATTTATCATTCAAATGTCACTCATTTCTGTAAAATTATGCAGTCATCGTAGAGATGTCATAGAATATCATACAAATTGTATTATATATCATAAAAATTGTGTGATATTCTATGATGAAGCCTCTATGAGTTTATTGCATCATAGAACTTTTTTTCAGTAGGGTTGAGTCGTACGAACGCAGCGGGCCAACTTTCACTCTTTCCACAGTACCTGCCTCTTGTTGAAGATGACTCAACCGGCCCAGGTAAGTGCTGCGAATTCGACGTAAATGGGCGGTCATTTTTGCGGGTGTATAATAAATATCATGTCCTGAAAAGAGGGATGAGCGCAGTTGAGCAGACTTTAGTAGGTCACCGTCAAGCATACAAGAAAGACGTATAAAGATATACCTCAGCTGGCCATATCCCAACAAGGGGAGCTTCTCCATCTATTTCCGACAAATAGTTCTTACTTCCTCTTTAGACGTTCAGACGGTCACTGGGAATGTATTTACCCTGATGCCACCGGAAAGGCCTAAGAATTTGATAGCAACGCCCAGTGTAGCGGGTGATACTCAAAGTGGATTCAATTTCCGAACAACGGTGCAATTCTGCTGCCCAGGAACGGCTTATAAATTATTAAATTTCTACATTCCGAAACGAAGCCTATGTGTGCCTACACGTGGCCACGTAAATGGAAACCTTCGCGGGGTGTTCTTACTTCCCTCTTTCCTGCGGCTGCGTGAGTAATCCGTTTTCCGTGAAACTTCGTCTCCACCGTTCCCATAACGAGTACTTATCGCAGGAACAAGGTGGCCTTGGAGCCGGAAGACACGATGTCGTGTGGTCCTTGCATAATTTCGCATCCACGCGCTCTTTCATAGAAGCTTTGAGGTGGCTTTCCCGCTGCCTTCGCTTCCTTTCATTAATGTGCAGAGCTCCCGAAAGGCGCTGTTTCGATCCCGGCCGCGGCGACCAAATTTCGGTGAAGGCGAAATTCTAGAGGCCCGTGTACTGTGCGATGTCAGTGCACGTTAAAGAACCCCAGGTGGTCGAAATTTCTGGAGCCCTTCACTACGGCGTCTCTCATAGCCTGAGTTGCTTTGGGACGTTAAAGCCCAGTAAACCAATCTGCACAGCCCGAATGGATCGCCGGATTTTCTTCCGTATTGGAAGCAGACACGGTTGGGGCTATCGCCTGCCCTTGAGTTGTCTTATCTGACAATCTCTGTTTCTGCAGGTATGTCTGGAAGAAGCAAGAGCAGCAACGCTGTTGCTGCAATGGCCGCCGCCTTATTATGTTGTCAAGTAGAGGTGACTGCAGTCCGGACAGCAGGAAGACGGCTGAAATGGCTTCTAAATAAACAGTTTATTTGGGCTGACTTTAGCTCGCAAATAACTGAATGAGATGGCGGCGGCGTAGCAACAAGCATGCTCGGTGGTCGTCGAACCGAATCGAATGCCCGCCGCTCTCGGCCGTGCTGAATTTAAAGCTGACAGAGAACTTTCCAGACAAAGCGTGCAAAGTTACTAGAACACTCTGGAACAACGTACAATCGGCTCCGCCTGGATGCGATCAGTCGATATAAATCTGGGCGCTTCTTGCATCACAAACAAAGTGATAAAGTGGCGTGCAGGCAGCTTTGAAGAATGTACAAAAAAACACTTCAAGGATTTGAGGCATTACTCCTCTATCAAAGAAGCATCGACCCGATGCTTTAAGACATAAAACGGCTACAAGCAAATAAAACGTGTAGTGCAAAAATACACGCCGAATGTGGAAACACAGCGTCCTTTAGCGCGCATAATAGGGCTTTAGACGGACGACATGGACAACTTCTGGTCGTACGCAGCGTCGCTAGGGTGCAGTCATTTGGTCAGGGACGACTTCATAGTCCAGCTCACCTAACCGACTAAGAATCTTGTACAGGCCGAAATAGCGACGGCAATGCTTTTCACTCAATCCGGGGCTGCGTATCGGCGTCCAAACCCAAAATCGGTTCCTGGCTTGTATTCCGCGTTGCGGCTTCCTAAGTTGTAGCGCCTGGCGTCGGTCCGCTGCTGGTCTTTGATCCTTAATTGGGCAAGTCTTCGGGCTTCTTCTGCACGTTGAAGGTAGGCGGCGACGTCGACGTTATCTCCCTCGGTAACGTTCGGCAGCATGACGTCCAGCGTGGTCGTGGCCTCCTTGCCATGGACGAGTCTAAAACGCGTCATCTGGGTACTCTCCTGCAGTACGGTGTTGTAGGCAAAGACTACGTAAGGAAGGATGACGTCCCAGCAAGGTCTTGTGTTTGGCATCGACATACGAGCCGAGCATATCGGCGATGGTTTTGTTCAGGCGCTCGGTCAGTCCGTTGGTCTGCGGGTGGTATACAGTTGTCCTCCGGTGGCTGGTTTGGCTGTAGCGCAGGATGGCTGGCGTCAGTTTATCCCTACACGTCACCACACAGCCGCAGCCTTTTGAGACAGAAGCCGTGGAATTCGACCCGGCTGAGACGACAGCGACGATCCAAGAACCCAATTCTATTTTACAAATGAGAAATACATACGTATGCAGCGCATAAAGTGCGAACTAAAAAAACTAACAAAAAAGTGCAAGAATCTCAGCTCTTGATTTGTTTTTTTTTTACTCTGCCCAAAGTTTCTAGTCCCTCAAAGATGCTGAGTGAAGCATCCGAAGTACTCGTATTTTAATACGTCATCGAAAAACAACCGCACTGCCATTACTTTTACAAGGTGGTAACAAATGACACCTTAAACAACCCCAGTTCACAAGTTTAAAACTGGGAGCTAATATCTCTTGCAGGACTTTGCAGCAGTAGTGCATTGGAATACCTGCTGCGATGGCTTAGCGGATAGGACTCACGACAGAAGAGGATAAAGTCGGATTCAGGCAGCACAACCACTTTTCGATGGAGTCGAAATCCAAGACACCCGAAGGCGCCGGAAATTATCGATTGCAGCGCCGTTTTTCTCCCAGAGTTTCGGTTTCCGAGGTCTGTGCAGAAATAACTATGTTCAACAGACACACGTCACTAAGTTGTAAAACAGGAACGTTTCGCTACCGCGTCGTTAACTACAAGAGAGGACGTCACTTTTGGCGATTCTGCGATACGCAGCAGACAACGCAGTAGCAGTCCCGTCGGTGCTGTGCGAACACTCTTTTGTAGATCCCTAGCCACGGTCCGTTGCAGAACCGGTTATCACCAGAAACCGGAAGCTCAAAATCTGGTGCTTACGCTTTCTTCAACCTGAGCTCACCACTTTACTTACATTAACTGACAATTTTCCTTGACCACTTTTCGATACTCTCATTTACAGCGCAGTGAACCTGTTCACCAAGAGTAAAACAGACTTTTAGCGCATTTCCTTTACTCATAACTCCCATTGCCCCTATACCCACAAGCTCTTTAAAACTAAATGCGAGGCTTTTCCAGTTTTTGATCTCTGGTGCCAAGTAACATTTAGATCAGAAACCTTCTTGCCTAGTCAATGCACTTTGCGCAGCTACAATACTTTACACCGAAGAGGTCAAATTAAGTTTCAATGCACAGCTTCTCCATGAAGCTCATTAGTCGAGAGTCCTTACAACACCGACGCCCAGCGGTATCTATCTGCCCCAGTAGAACATTCCGTTTTTTGGAATCCTACTGACGAGTGTGAAGTCCTCAATTTATTCCATGCTTTGAAGAGAAGCAAATGTTAGGATATAGATGGAGTAAAAATGCAGCCGATTGGCTTTGTGATTGGCCTTATTGTCCCATGCCTAACCCATATTTACAACCTAGTTTTGTATACCGGTGTATTTCCAGAGCAACTAAAGACTGCTAAAGTGACAGTAGTGTACAAAAGTGGAGAAAAAGATAACTTAGGAAATTATAGGCCAATATCAATATTACCAACATTTTTAAAAACACTCGAGAAAATCATGTTTTTAAGACTCATTGGTTTCTTTGATGCTAACTCTGTTATTGTATCATCGCAATATGGCTTCCGGACATGTAGATCTACTGAGACAGCTCTACTTCATCAAAAATCATTAATTTTAGATAATGTTGAAAGGAGGCAACTAACACTAGGTACCTTTTTGGATTTTTCCAAGGCGTTTGACAGAATCAATCATAATATCTTACAAGAGAAACTGTCTTGCTACGGTGTTCGTGGTATTTCTTTCAACTTGGTTCAAAGCTACTTGACAAATAGACATCAAGCAATATGTATTGGAAATGAAATATCCTCACTACAAAAAAAAATAAGCATGGCGTACCTCAGGGGAGCATTCTGGGACCACTGTTTCTCAATGCTTACATCAATGACCTTGTATCTCTAGATAACATCATAAATTAGGTTAAAATATGCTATGGGATTTTCACGCCGAAAACATACAAACTAAACTGTGCAAAGCATTAGGTATATTGAAAAAAGTACAGCATTTTTTACCTGTCCCCCAAAAACCAATGCTCTATAACACGCTTTTTGCACCTCATCTATTATATTGTCATCTGGTTTGGGGTAATGACACCCAGAAATCAGTGAATAGGTAGATTACTTTACAAAAAAAAATGCAGTTCGAGCCATTTCAAACTCTCCATATAATGGCTACGCTTCCGATCTATTCCTTAAATGCAATTACTAAACTTTCTAGCTTTATGAGCGCCAGTTGCTGGCATCCTTGAAATCCAAAATCCATAAAAATATAACAACATTACGAGTCGTTGCAAACTTGCAGATTAACATGTCATCTCGCTCCACCCGCCACCATGAATATTGGCACGTTCTGCGACCATGTATTAATTACGGCCTCCAGATGCTTCGAAACAGGTTGCCAAGTACACTAAACAAATATAAGCTAGCGAGCAGCTGCGGGTTCTAAGCAAGCAAAAATTATTCATTATTAACTAACCGTACAGTACGATTTGATTGTATTTTTAACTAATACTCTGATTCACTGTGTCTTGCACTTTTCTTGTTCTGTATATTTTTCTCAATATGAAATGATTGTTCCTTGTTATTCTTCTCATCGTATACATTTACTGTACTTCCGAACTGTCGTGCTTGCTGCCATGTCCGGGGAGACGGGGCCAGTCCAGCTGCACTTGACGCAGCTTTTACCCCGTCACCCTCGCCACACCTCGTAGATGCCCGGTACTTGTTGTGGGAAATAAACTGAAACTAAAATGTACGCCATCCTGTTCATGTCAACCGTGTAGCAAATGCATATACAGTGAAGATGCGCCGTTTAAGGCCTGAATGAGGTATCGCCTTTAGCTACGTAGCAGCGGAGGATGCTTTCTTTGGAAGTAACTGGGAGCGTTGCCGTAATTATCCGAAAGCCAAGATGAGGGACGAAAAACAGCCCAAACTTCTTTACAAGCTGACAAGCAGCATCAGTTAACACTATAGTTTCAATCACAGAAAAGCCTTTCCGCCATCTCTGCGCTACGAGCCGGCAAAGTCATTTTTCCGTTGGAGAAATGCCCAATTCCTACTTTTTGGCGCTCATTGCGGTTGCTTGCAGTTTATGACGACGCTATAAAAAGAGTCCTAACTCCGCACGCACAACAGCCACATATTTTGTCTCCTGACAAAATAACCCGGAATTGTACAATGGAAAGTCACACTCATAAATTTCTTTTACGGCGTCTCGTTGTATTGGTCACACTGTATGCCTCCCCTTCAAAAGGTTCGCTCTAGTGAGAATCGGCTGTAGCGGAGATATTGCCTTTAGAGAGCCAATGATCTGTTCCGTTCCGAGGGGTCTGTAACTGCCATCCATAAAAAACGACATCGTTTTATTCCGTCGCACCCATTGTTATTTATGATAAAGGCACCGCCGTTTCTTGCAGCTTCGGGACAATTTCGTGGCTTTTGAAAGTGCTTGCTGTGTGAGGCATTTGTGATTGAGGTATCATGCAGGATTGGCTGTTTTCTTTTTTAATGTTTACGAGTTCTTTGAAGCATGTATTTTAGAAGCGAAGAGCAGCGCCTGTGTAAAAACTGCCGTCGTCCTCGCAGGCTTTTTCTACAGATTGTATAAACATATACCGCACCATTCAAAATTCTTCTACAGAGAACAATTATGATCATAGAAGAGAGAGAACGTCGAGGCTTTAGCGTAAGTGGTGCGAAGTATCATTCAACCGAACAAAACTTCATGTCTAGGCGCATGCCTAAAAAAGCTTAGGCAGGACACCTGGCTTTCCTAGGGCGTCGGACAAGCGCAATGCAGCGATCCCTATGATAAGGCTTGCTAGCTTTCCTTTCAAGAATCCTTTTATTTTATATATATACGGTGCGCATGACTTCGCTTCTTATGCTCAGTTTGCACGCCTACTCTCGAGTCAAGGTTTGCAGTACATAATGTTTCGGCTTTTATATTTCCGGGCTTATTCTTTTTTTTCGTATTTAGCAACAATCAGTGTCTAGTGACATGCACTTAGTCCTAACTACTCACACAGCATTTTATTTTGCATTGCACCATGCGTAAAAAATGCGCTCGCGATCATACACTGGACCAGTCTTGGAGCAGCACAGGCCTAAGTTTCAGTTGAAGGCCAAACACAAAGACATTTAAAGCGCAGGTCACCCAGAATAAGTGAAATTTACTTCATTTCCGCCCCTGAGATATGCAAAGTGCTCATATGTTTCCGAGTATCTGGGAAATAAATTGACGAAAAGTCATACTGTGAGATGAGGCGTAGCTGCGGCAGCAGCGAATTTTGCCTTCCGATTTTGCTCTTTCGCTCTTGGTTCTTTCGCTTTACAAAAATTAGTGTTATAGTTTGCCTCCTCTCTGCTTAGGGCACCGATAACAGAAAACGACGATGTGGTGCGACAAATCTCCGTTAACAGTAGTTGTTCTATGTTTCGCTTTTGCAATCATTGCCTTCCCAATGCATCCATGAATGTAATTTTGCCTTGGGCTTCTTGTCGGTGGAGGCTTCAGAATTTTTTACGTGGGTGGGTGGGTGGGAAGTAGATGGAAGCTTATATGGGTGATATCTGTTTGCGCAGTCCCGGTTGGTGCCCAGAGGTGTGCCCACCGGATGATGTCCGGAACATACTTCAATCCAGTCCCATCCGCAGTGTGAGGCCGCCACGGCTGGGAAGTGGAGGTTTCACGCAGAGACACGGCTTTTTTGCCCAAAGAGGACTATACTGCTAGCGCAGAAAAAAAAAAAACTTACACTGTTAATGACCCTCAATGTTCCAGACGGCCGCAAGTAATAAGTTTCTTGGCTTGCAAGGCAGCCAAGAATGAATTTTGTGAACAGGGTTTCGCAGTTTTAAAACTAATTTCTTTAGAGTACGCAGGTGACGACAACATTTTTCAACATATCAATTTTATCGAAATAGGGCGCCGAGCCAAACAGTTTTTCCCGAACCGCGTATCTCATTCAGCGTTCTTTTCGTCGGGGCTGCTTGAATTACAAACTCAACCCTACAATCTGTATAAGCCTACTTGGCGTCGACATTTTCAAGCCCTTTAATTACTGTCCACAAAGGGATTAATGTTTCATTTTGCGTTGGTTCGCACCGTAGACCTGAACTATCTTCAAGAAATCCTGATGGACATAGTCTGGCATGCCCCTAAGCACAAATAGCATTTAAGGGCACTCTGAAGAGGTCACAAGGCTGAGAGGCATAAAACTGCAGCATTGTGAAACTTTTATGCCAAAGCAGAGGATGGAGCTAATTTGACGAGTGCAAATTGGTTTTGGACTTGGCTGATTGGGCTTTGCGGAGGAAATTGCCCGGAGCTTCTCGCTGTCCGCTAAAGTTGCTACATAACCTCTGAAACTTACGAGTGATTTCCGGACCACAGAGACAAAAAGCGAATACATTTAAATATCACCTATGATGCAGGAACTACGCGTTCAATTACTCAGTATGTAGCCTTAATATCAAGCTTCGACCAGTACCTTTGCGGGGGCAAGAACGCATTTCCAGTTCAAGTAAATCTTCTACATTAAGTCCATTTTCGACATCTTTTTCTTTTGTAGCGAAAGCTGCTTTGGCCACGAACTTGCGATTTCGCTGTGGCGGTGCTCCGAGGAGGCACAGAGACCGACCTTGAGCCGTTGCCTAGCAACTGCCGCAGCTGGTGTACGCCGCGCGCTCGCCGCGCCATCTGTCATGACGTCACACCACGCGCCTCACCGCGGAGCCGCCGCCGCAGTTTGGTATGACGTCAAACCGCTTGCCTCGTCGCTGCGCTCACTTTCGCTACGTATATCCTGGCACAGCCGAGCAAAGCCACTGCCAATTTTTTTCAAACCAGCGCACCTTTTCCTTTTTGCAGCGTCTGCTCGTCAACTTGTTCTGTGACTTCTTGCGGACTATCGCCTTCCATGTCTCCGCTACAAAAAAAAAAAACCATCGTTAACGCCTTTTCCGACTCTTAATTCGTCCTTGGTTTGTCTGCACCACTTCTATTGTTAAGGAAGGCTCATTCACCCACACTTGAACCGCTGCGGCCTTTTTTTCTTATCGCTCATCATCTTACTAAATGTAGACATGTAGATACTGATAACCACCGCACACCATCATTTAAGTGTTGAACGCAGAAAAAGAACGTTCTGATCACCTGACCATCAAAGTATCCGGATATACTATTTTCTCTCTCTGTGCCAGTCGGTGCCAGTTCGTGTCATTAAATAGCCTGCACATTACAATTGGGGGTGGCTGTAACATTAACCTATTGCAAAATAAAAATCAGTCACGAGAATTGCAAGTAATGTTGGATTCATTTCGCTGCAAAAACGTTTAAATGAGCCAACACGCATCAGCCACTCTTCTGAGAGCCTTTCTGAAAGCCTTTTGGATTTATTCATAACTAACAGCATTGAAAACACGGTACAATCGGCTGTTGTCTCAGCAGCCGTGAGTGACCACTTACCTATATATATATGTTTTGTAAACACGATGAAATTATGAAAAAAAGTGTGAATTATTCTGAGTCACTCATTGTTGTGTTCAAGAGATAAATGCGAGAACATTAAACACTGTTAGGGAATAAATCCACAAAATAAATTGGAACCCTCTCTTTGAATATGTAGGCGCTAACAAAGCCTACAACATTCTCATTTCTATCCTTACTGAAGCCTACAGAATCTGCTTTATGTTCAAAATGATAAAGAAATCTAGGAAAATACGTAAGCCCTGGCTTACAGATGAATGTTTCAGAAGGATAACAAAAAATATGCGTTGTATTCTGGATTTCGGCAGACAAAAAATTGTGCACACTTTCTTGCTTATAAAAAACACAAACTTCGTGAGAAAGTTTTTACGGAATGCTAAAAATAGCTGTTTTGAAAACCTCTTGGGAAAACCGGGAGCTCGTGGTAATGAAATCTGGCGCGAAATGAACAAACTATTACAAAGTGGTAGCCGCCAAAATAAAGAGCATGAAATAATAATTAATAATGAAGCATTTAAAGGACAAAATTTGGCGAAACAAGTTTAATGAATATTTCATAAATCTGTTTGATAGCGTCCACGATGAAATTGCAATGAGCTTCACGGACACGCAGACTACAGTGTTTTTTTGAGCCTGCATCTCCGGAGGAAATATTCTCACCAGTTTTATCACTAAAAAATAGCAAAGCACGTGATATAGAAGGACTTCAAATTGGACCTATTAAGTTTGTGCTCGATCTCCTGATACCAGTTTTCACCCATCTGTTTAATACTTGTTTGTCTACGGCTCTTTTTGCAGACAAAATGAAGCTTGTAAAGGTTTTGGTGTTGTACAAGTCTGGAGACAGAAATTATTTATTCAATTACCGACCAGCAGCAATATTACCTGTTATTTCAAAAGGTCTGTAAAAAGTTATTTGTAATAGAATGGCAACATTTTGCTCTAAGTTTTCTATTATAACGTCTCAGCAGTACGGTTTTCGAAAGCAGATGTCAACCGAAATGGCTCTACTGACGCAAAAAGAGTACATACTTAATGGATTCGAAGAAAGGAAGTTAACCCTTGGCAAATTTGTAGACTTTTCGAAGGCGTTCGACAGGATTAATCATACAAGATTATTATGCAAATTAGCACACTATGGATTTCGTGGAATACCTCTAGAATTACTAAAATAATATCTAGAACAAAGAAAACAGCGCGTCGCTATTAGACGTGAATATTCATATTTGCTTCCTGTGAAGGGAGGGGTTCCGCAGGGCAGTATACTGGGGCCGATCTTGTTCAGTCTCTGTGGTAATGATTGAATATGCATTAGTGTTCAAGCATATTTTGTTCTCTATGCAGATGACACCAGCATTTTCTTTCAGTCCAAGGAGATTAAGGAACTCGCAAGCTTAGCTAATACCACCCTTGATAGATTGTCTCAATGGAGCAGAGTAAATTTCTTAAATATAAACGCAGGGAAAACCATATGTATTTTATTTGCGCCGGTGCAAAAGTAAATAAATCATTCCTTGGATGTCTATTTTGACAATTCCAAAATAGAGCTTGCGAAGCAGGTGAAAACACTAACAGTCGTTTTTAGCGAAGATTTAACTTGCGATGCTCATGTTCACCTTGTAGCTAAAAAGTTGGCGAGGGCATGTGGAATGATTTGTAGATTGCGACAGGTGCTTCCACCGAAACTCAAGCTTCTTCTTAATAATGCCTTATTCCTTCCGCATATAAACTACTGTAACTCTATTTGTGGGACATCTCAAACAAACCTTCACAGATTACTTATAATACAGAAAAAAGCTATCCGCCATATTGCAAATGCCCCATATGATTCTCATACGCGGGATTTGTTACAATCATTTAAACTGCCAGGCATGCATACATATTTAACCTGTTCTTAAAATAAAAGAGCAGCTTAAAACACACAAATGAGCATTTTCTTCGAATGAGCCGCCTCAAATTGCAGCTGCCGTACAGCGTAAGGCAAAGAGAAATATGGGACAGTAGCTTGGTTTGGGCTAGTTGGTAACAGTTCTTAGAAAACATAGCGCAAAAAGGACACGGACGACACAGTAGTGGACAGGACAGGCGCTAGCGCCTGTCCTGTCCACTTCTGTGTCGTCCGTGTCCTTTTTGCGCTATGTTTTCTAAGAGAAATATGGGATTTGCCATTTTCCCGAAATAGTAATGGTTTTAACAGGTTGCACTATCGTCTACCATTCCTGCTAATAGCCTTGAAAAGAGACATATAGACCCGAGCACCATGACTAGAAAACAATGGAAAGAATTTCTAATGACGAACGACGGTCTCCTAATTTAAAAAAAAAATGTAAATGTTTTCTCTTAGTTTGCAGCATACTTGCTTTTGTATTAGGTTTGTATGATTCTTTTGTATGTCTGTACATCCGGAGTGAATGAGGTCAGTTGGACCAGAAATGCGTTCGTCTTTTTTTTTTGCTGTATATGTTTCCAAGCATGTTGGCCTGTACGTGGGATCCTATTGTACGCGAATACATTTGTCTCGCTTTTGTCTGTGGGATGCAACACATATGCAAACAAAATGTATTTACCGTCAGTCCACAACCTTCGCGCTGGCAATCAAAGAGGGGCGAGGGCCTCGTCAAGCTGCTTGTTGCAGGTTTTTTGCTCTTGTCCCAGCATTCCTTTGTTACACGCGGAAGAATGCTGAATAAAGATTTGATTCGATTTGATTTTATTTGATGCAGTGCGGTTTACTCTCATACTCAACACCAGCTTCAGCTTGCCGCACTTCACGTACCGGGTTTGGTACGGGGTGGACACACATCTACTCTATGGCCGAGGTGGAGGAGAGCTCTACATTTGCAGTCGTGGCCTGTACGCTCTGCAGCGGTATTCGCAGCCACGGCTGTAAATGTTACGGAGTACTCAAAGCCCTCTAAAAGTTACTTCAGGGTCTTGGTTTTGGCCATCATCCTGGCGTATAGGATACATGCGTCCCGAAAGCGCACATTTTCATTCATTTTTTTTTTTTCATTTATTTATTGGTCTTTGTTGCATTAAAAATGTACGCAAACACTGCCCGGACCCATCGCCAATGGCTAGTAACGGGTCCAATGGAAAAAAGGTATACAAACATGCAGGCAACAATATACCAAAATAAAGACAGTAAGTTAGTATAAAGAAGTCTAGACAACACTCTCAACACTTGTAAGAGCATCAACAAAAGAAATACATATATTACAGATTATATAAACTAAAAACTTACAGATCAAACAAAACGCGTAGAACTTATACAAAAATTAAGGCATCACAAAAAGCGAGGGGAAAATAGCTGTCATTGATTCCAGCGACGACTCAATTGTGCAAATTGTCTGGTATGGCACTGTATGAGGTAACTATACATATTGTTTGCCATCCAAACTTATGGATCGCTGCTTGCAGTCTGTTGGCCATTTCCAAAAGTGGCATGCTAACAAAAGTACGGTTCTGTTCCTTGCGTGTTTATAATTTGGGTTGGTGGCACTCATTGAATATCAGTTGTGCTGCGTACGCCATGGCCATGTTCTTCCCACACCGGGCTTCCACGTTGAGGCTGTCTCCGGGTCTGATGACTACTTTGTATTCTACGATCGGGAGGGGAGGCAGCGCAGGTCGTTTTCTGGGCCCCGTAGGTTTCGTGTAACGAACTTTCGGACGTTCTCCCTGGTTTCCCACTGCGTAGGTTTAGTTTTTTTTTTGTCGAAGTTTCTCTTTGAACCAGGCTCGTTTTACTACCTAGGTTAAGAGAATCTCACCCAGCTGGGTCCTGTGTTCCGGTGTGTGGGTTGGGAAGATCATTTCCAGCTTGCTTCCATTGCATGCCTCTGATTGCGGTTTAGGTGACTGCAACAGAGTCTATTTCGACCATTCAATGAAGGTTAGGTAGAACCTAGGCCACCGCTAGGCTTAGCCAGCGCCCGCTGTCAGGTCGATTGAGAAGCCTCAATAAATTAGGAAACACTAACTGTACCGGCAAAATCTTTTTGTCCACGGAAATCTCTATACAAGCTGCCGTACGACCCGCAGGTCCACTGCAGGGTACTGAGGAACACTGTGCCCAGAGAAGCCGCGTTCGATCGCACCTGCTACGTCAAGTTAAATTATCGGGCCTTGAGATAAACACGTAAGTGGAATTTTATCTCTTATATCTTGGTTGCCACATTCTGGTTGCACTCTGCGCTAAACAATAGGACGGCGCACCTTGCAGTCTGAGGAGTGTGGCCGAAATGCAACTTCTCCTTAACCGTCGCGGAAGCCAGACTATAACAATTTCAGGCCATTTATGCATGTCTTCGTGAGGACTCTTGCTTCTTACGGTTCCCAAGTTGTCCGTGTCCTTTGTTGCAGTGGAAAAACCTCTAAGCTTTTCTTAAGGAAGCTACGGCCTTAAGTTGGTGATAATTATGACAGAAGGCGCTACGCTAGTCGCTACCGCTTAACTAGGTGCACGGGGTAGCCTTACGATCCGCAACGACGTGTCTGATCTCTCGAGGATCAGTGCCGCATAACTCGCAATCACAGTCGTAAATTTCAATGGTACGTTTGTCCCAGTGTGTTTCTGCTTCCAACTCTTTCACAACATTTTCACAGCATGTTCACAGCATTTTGTGCTGTGTAATCAGCATTTTTTGCTGTGTATCAAGCTGTAATTGATACTGAATAGCCAATTTTTTCTCTTACATACCTGCCTGAAGTGCTGATGTTTTTCGGCAAAATGTAAATTTAAAAACTGAACTCGACGTTGTGTTTTACTTTTTTGTTGTTTTAAATGGAATATTCCAACCCATAATCATATCTCACGCCCTCTTGCTATTCTTGTGACGAATCAGAAGGAGGCGATGGCGGTTCATCTCTTGGCCACTAGGAGTGCTGCACACGTGACGTTGTGATACTGCATTTCCGTCCGTAGTACTGCGAATGAAAACGCGATGCACCATCTCCAGATCCCTCGGCGCCTGTACAACTGTGCTTCGGTGCGTGGTCGCGGAAGACGCATTCGCGCTCCGAGGAGCGCGGCCACACGTTCATGTGCGCACATTAAGAGTGGGGGGCCCAATTTAAATAGCTGCAACAAGGAAACGTATACAAGCCACAGATCTGCACGGTCATTATCAGTCTCAAAGAAGGCACTTTTCGTGTGTAGTATTGTTGATTTTAGCGGTATACACGCTGCAGTCACACAGGAAGTGCAATGTCGCAATTGCCTAAGATATACATTCCTCGTTCTGCAGCAACCTTCGACAGGATGAAACCTGTATTAGCGCAAGAGTGGCAAGCCTCTTGTTTAGCGGAGAGCCTGGCAGCACCGTTCATCCTTCCTGCGAGAAAATGCGTATGCGTCGAAAAGGTAGTCATGTCACCCGTGAGTACCTGTTTTGAAAAGTAATTAAATTACCACACAGGTAGTGACTGTAGTAATTAAAACACTACATGGATAGTGATTGTACGATCGCAACATGACCCTAACGTCACTAGAACGTGTAAAACTGCACTGAAAAGAAATTTCAGGTGAGATGAGAATCCAGCCCATATCCCTTAGATTCCGAGTATGACACGCTACTCCTATTTGAAGAGGTGATCAAAAAGGACGTGATCAAAAAGGAGGCATTGTGTGTGCTGGCCGACAGTGCCTATCTCCTTAATGATGCCCCCAGGGCTCTGAAGAGGTTCTTTAAAGCTATCGCGTTATGTCATTGATGCGGCGCTTGTGTCGCCCGAATATTTCTGTTGATGGCTGCAAAAAGGAATCCGGAAGAAAACAGTCATGCTGCCTATGCTGTGTGTACTCCTGAAGATGCACTACCATTAGCCATGTGTTGCTGGATAGGGTGAAGCTATCAACTGCTGTCATTCAACTGCTGTCATCAACTGCTATCATTCGTGTCACAGATAGAGCATTTGTCGTAATGCACAGTGGCGATGCAGCAACCGTGACCGCAAATCTAGGCAAGAAGACAACCCCTTCTAACTAGTCATGTATGCGATTTTGAGTGCATTCTGTAATTGTGCCTACCATTGTCGAAGATCTGTTCTGTATATCCTTTTGCTATGGCCAATTCACTTTTCCCTACCTTTGCTTTTATGCCATGTTTGCTGCCTTTGAATAATATGTTTATATTTGTTTTCTTTTTTGCACTGTACTAATTGCCCCTGCTATGGTATTGCAATAAGACCAGCAGTATTGTAAATAAATAAATAAAATTCGGCTTACCGCCGCTGTGAGCTGTGATCTGTTTATTTTTCTTAAGATAGCAATTATGGTCTAGCAGTCCTGAAGGCAAGATCCCGCCGGCCCCAAAGCTTGTAATGTCATGGTCTTTCTGCAAAAAAAGAAGAAATATAACAACTTCACTCACCGAGCACTAAGCAAATCTAAGTCCGCATCAACGTTTTAAAATCAATAGGCTTTATTTGCTACATAATAAGACGCTTCAATGCCTTCTGATCACGTTGACATCGCTAATGCAGGCATCAAACTCATCTACACACTTTGTCAGTACACGAAAAACCATCTACAATGTCCGCGAATGTGTTTTGCACATGACTTGTGTTCTTTTCGCGAATGAAAAATATGGTTTATGGTTTGCGGGGTTTAACCTCCCAAAGCGACTCAGGCTGTGAAGGACGCCGTAGCGAAGGACTCCGGAAATGTTGATCGCCTCGGGATCATTAACGGGCACTAACAGCGCACAGTTCACGAGCCTCTACAATTTCGCCTTCATTGAAATTCTACCGCCGGGACCGGGACCGAACGCGCATCTTTCCGGTCAGCAGCCGAGTCACCGCGGCCGCGCAGATGAAAAAAAAAAACATGTACAAGTAGTATCGTTTCTTGTCAACAAAAGGTAAGTTTTGCTGCATTCAGACTCTGTGATAAATACTAACGATGCGGCTAGCCCCTCAGGACAGCACTTTGCTTGATGTAAAAAAAAACCTACAGAGCCTCAAAAAGTGAATGCTATCTGCATCCATCCGCACTCACTGAATGCGTTCAGAAAAGCAAGGGCCAAGCATATTTATCTGGTTTTGTTTTTCTGTCCTCCCCAGGTTAGTTGAGAACACACGCTAGTCTCCAGGGCCACAAAACGGTAAGCGCACGGCCTGCGCAAACATGCTATGCGATGACTTATGGCACTACGCAGGCCCCGCGGCTCTGTCTGCAGTCACCAGCAGTAGCAATATAGACGCGGCGTTGCAAACCCGGAACTGCACTCGCCGGTGGTCCTCGGTGCCCGTAAATAACTACTGGCGAGGATAGCCCACGCCCCCGGCACGTGCGGGCTGCAAGGTGCAGGCGCTAGCAGCAGGCAGCCGTGGCTGGTCATACTAATGCCGCCATAAAGCAAACCTGGCAGCCCTAGCCCCTGAGGCCGGTGCTTCCGCTAGAGAATCTGGCGTGCGAAAGGAGCTTCACCATCGCAACGCGTAGGAATTAACGACAGGAGTGATGCCAGCCACGGCAAAAGACCGGGCTAGGTAAACATTGTCACACCTTATTCTCTGTAGCAATTGTCTTCACTTAACCGACGACGGCACGGCACTTACCCTCTTCCATTAGGAGACGATTCTACTATGAAATGCAATGCCTGGCAGCTTGCCTGAGGCTAATCGCTAGGATAGTTTTACTGTGTTCTTATCCCGTTGTTTGCAGAAGAATAAGCAACATGCAGGTGAAAGAGGTGTGGAAAAAAGCATGAATTGCACCACTGGTTGTCCCGGGGTTGAAGTGGGATCCCCAAAACAGATTAATCATTTTTTTGCGCCAATGCGGGAATTTAATTTGGGACCAAACAGCCCGCTGCGTTGAGAGACCTCCCGTTGAAGGGAATAATGACTATCCTTAACGCTTTACTTTCAGCACCTGCCTCAGAGCATTGCGGTAATAGTATCGCAAGCAAACTTGTGTGCAACCCGATTCTTACTTTATATTCTTAAGAAGGATTGATTGATTGATTGATTGATTGATTGATTGATTGATTGATTGATTGATTGATTGATTGATTGATTGATTGATTGATTGATTGATTGATTGATTGATTGATTGATTGATTGATTGATATCTAAGATTTCTAAGCGACTGTTTTAATGTTTATTGGTGCCAGTGTTTGGGCTAGCGCTGATTGGTATAGGTCCTAAGAACAAAAGGCTATGCTGTCGGTGGCACCGGAACACATTTAAAAGACCTCTGTGCTCTCCTGAAACTTGCAATACTCTACCAGCGCTCTAAAAGCGCTCCGTTATGCACTTTCACCTGGTAGACCACTAATACAATGTAGTCGCGAAGTGTGATTAAGTTCACAGGTCTTGAGGAGCACTGTAAACCAAAATCAAGCTCCTAACTCGTCGCATCGCATAAACCTAAGCTCAGTTTTCCATATCGGGTCTTCAGCGTGTTGCTGTGGTCATGCAGCAATCAACAGTCTTTCTCATTATCTACTGTACACTTTTCTAAGCATGAAAATCAACCAAACAGAACATTTACTTATTTTTCCAACCTTCAGTTTTCCACAACCGTACTTAATCGTAACTTGGCATGTGTTCTTTCAACATCATCGAAAATTTGGCATGAAAACGTTCTTCGCAAGGTCTGCAGGAATCATGTACTTTCGATGAGAAAGCTCCGCAACGTTCCGAGTACAAAGGGTATTTTGGTTTAAGGGGGACGTCCCAAAGCGGGTCAGGTTGTAATCAGCTTTTTTTTTTTCACAGGGGTACGGAGGGGGGCGGTGTAGGGAATTAACTAGCACAATCAGTACTCACTGTTTTGCGCGCGCTGTACAGATGACACCCTCGCCACTATTAGTTTGTCCCACTGTAACGTCTTTCGACTAACGAAGTGAAAAGGTGAAACCTCGAATCATTTTTGAGGGGACTTGGTGGGTGCCACGGGGCTGAACGAAGTCCCCTTTATATCAGTCTCCTTACCAATCTTTCAAATTTTAAAAGCCACTGTGCAGAAATTTATTGTCTTCAAATAAAACTTTTATTGACTCTTATGGTATCTGAAATGTATTCTGAAATTATATCTTTAAGTAAAAATGCTGTGAAAATACGTGTGAAAATGCTGGAAGATGTCTACAACCACTGCACAGATATCATAGTCTTCTATTAAGTCAGCAATAAAATACCAATAAGGAAGGGTGTCAGGCAGCGAGACACGATCTCGCCAACGCTATTCACTACCTGTTTACAGGAGGTATTCCGAGGCCTGAAATGGGAACAGTTGGGATACGAGTTTATGAGGAATACCTAAGTAATACGGAACAGTTTGGATAAGAGTTAAGGAAAAATACCTGAGTGATTGGGAACACCTGGGGTAAGAGATAATGAAGAATACCTAGTAATTGAGCACAGTTGGGATAAGTGTTAATGGAGAATACCTATGTAATCGATTCGCTAATGACATTCTCTTGCTGAGTGACTGAGGAGGTGAACTTGAAAGCATAATCAATGAGTCAGACTGGCAGAGGAGAACAGGGGTACAAAAATTAAGATGCAGAAAACAAAAGTAATGTTCAACAGTCCCGCAAGGGAACAGCAGTTCACAATTGGTAGCAAGGTGCTGGAAGTGGTAAGGGAATACGTCTATTTAGGGCAGGTAGTAACCGCTGATCCAGATCATAAGGAAATAACTAGCAAAATAAGAATGGGGTAGTGCGCATATGGCAGGTTCTCTCATATCATGAATGGCAGTTAACCAGTTTGTCTCAAGAGATAGGTATACAACAGTTGTATCTTGCCGGTACTTACCTATGGGGCAGAAACGTGAAGGCTAACGAAAAGAGTTCTGCTTAAGTTCAACGCAGCGAGCTATGGAAAGAAAAATGATAGGTTTAACGTTAAAAGACAGGAAGCGGGCACAGTGGGTGAGGGAACACTCGTGGGTTAATGACATCCTAGTTGAAATGAAGAGGACGAAATGGGCTTGGGTAGGGCATATCAAGCGAAAGCAAAACGACCGCTGGCCCTTAAAGGTAACTGAGTGAATTCCAAGTGAAGGCAAGCGCAGCAGGGGGCGGCAAGAAAGTTAGGTGGGCAGATGAGATTACGAAGTTTGCGTAGATACAATGACCACAACTGAAAAAGAACAGGGTTAATCAGAACGACATGGGAGAGGCATTTACCCTTCAGTGGGCGTAGTCAGGCTGATGATGATGATGGCATGGATATAGTGGACGTACTCGCTCAGGCACAATTAAATAACAATAACTGAAAGCACATCAACGCTAGACCGAAAAAAAAAAACTTCATCTCTGTTGCGAAATAAAATGGACAGCGCAATACTATGCTTTGTTTTTTCGACGTGGAAAACTTTAAAAATAAGAGAGAAAGGTTTAGTTTGGTTTGCTTTATTGGGGTTCAACGTCCCAAACCAACTCAGGCTATGAGTTGCCGACTTAGTAATTGTAATAGCAAAGTGCGAACTACTCCACTGAACAACCATCTCTAGCCATCGTGGCTAAAAGGAATGAAAGTCGAATGTAACTTGTAATTATTATGGGTCGCCGCCAACGCAATTTTGCTGTTATAAATGGCAACGGGAGGGTATGCCAGAAATAGAGAGAAAAAAAAACAAATGCTTCAAAATATGACTTCAGTACACAAAATTCTGGGCGTGAATTCAAATTTTGTAGTAAGCTTCAAAAGCTGAAAATTGCTTATAAGACTTGTTTACAGCAGAAATAATTAACTTCAATCGCGTGTTACCGTTTCCGCAGCAATACAACAGCCGCCGCGGTGGCTCAGCGGTTATGGTGCTCGGCTGCTGACCCGAAAGACGCGGGTTCGATCCCGGCCGCGGCGGCTAGAATTTCTTTGGAGGAGAAATTCTAGAGGCCCATGTACTGTGCGATGTCAGTGCACGTTAAAGAACCCCAGGTGGTCGAAATTTCCGGAGCCCTCCACTACGGCGTCTCTCATAGCCTTAGTCGCTTTGGGACGTTAAACCCCAATAAACCAAACCAAACCAAGCAATACAAGAGGTGATCGGCTCAAGCGTGACTTCTAAAGTAATAATCGAATTAAAACTGTAGGGGCATTTCAGCCACTCCTTAATGCCTTGACTCAATAGCGTTAATTGCTTATTGCCTATAAACATCATTCTCTACGTTACATTCACAAATCGCTGGAAGTCCTTACAGGATTCCTGGCGCAGTGTTACGGTGAATAAGCGGTGCGCCACTGCCTCGGAATATGATGTTTCAAACAAAGCCACCAATGGGACTTGCGAGGCAATATTTCCGCTTTTCGAGCAACCTCTCGCAGTAGCAACGAATCATTATTTTAGCTGTCGCATTTCCCGGTGGGCTCTTTGCTCACAATCCGGTCACCAAGTTACCACCTACCTACATTTTCTAGAGATGGCGACGACGACGCCTGGTTTTCAGCTGCACAGGAGCCTTAACTGCCATCTGCTACGGTGGGCAGTTCGTGTATAATCTGATGAGCATGTTGCCACTTGTCATGGTGGCGATATTGTGATGACGCCACAAGGTTACCTCTAGGAATCTTTCGCTCACGCCACTGCCATTGACGACGACGACGTCAGGATCTTCGCTAAACGGGAACCTTGAAGTTATCGCATTAATAAAATTTGTAAACTAGACGTTGAAGTTTTTATTACGTGATGTTCCTGCCGAAATTCATAGTCTGATTGTTTTGCAACAATACAGTGGTGGAAATAATAATATTTAGACTCCGCTTCACTCTCTCGTCTGTCCTAGCACTTTAAAATTTCAGCAATCTAAATTTTTGTTACCTTGAAGGAAGATCTGAGAGGCCGTGTTTTGTAGAGGATACTGTTGAAATTTATTTTTTTTTGTCGTATTTGCCTGCGTGTGGATTCGAGGGAACAACGGAGCCAGTGGCCGGCATTGCTGGATTGTTGTCACTCCTGAGATTAGATCCGTGTAGCCTTAGGGAAGAAAACTTAAAAGAAAAGAATAAGTCTATGTTAAAAAAATTTGCCACCAAATGTTTTCTTATCCCCACACTGATCCATCCCTGCGCCCTGTACTTTACCCCCTCACCCCCCCCCCCCCACTAAAAGAATAGGCGTAGGTAGGCCCTGTACAGGCCTAACGTAAGCTGTATAAATAGTACTTGCAAGGCAAGAATTGACGTGAAACGACGCGCAAAAGAAAACTGTATAAGAAGGTCTCGAATCTGAAAAACAAAAACTTGGTTGTTACAAATGACTAAGAAGGATAACAAAGATGCGAATCCACAAGCCGACGGAGAAACGACCTCCTTACATTCAGTTCATGCGCCCTCCTTGCTGCGAAAACCGTCAGCATATGGGAAGCGTAAGATTTTGACCTACAAACCTAAAGTCTTTCCCACTTTGTTTTCTCGTTTCAAAAGGCTGACCTCACGCACCACTGCTGATCTTTTATCAGAAACCAGACCTCCCTAAAACTCTTGTCTTGTTCAATTCATAATTTGTTTTCCATTGTTTCTTTCTCCCTCGTCGCAGCAGCCGCATTTCGCGGCCTTCAGAGTCGCACAAAGAACACTCCTGGAGAAGCTCCCGTTTCCTACGCTACTCTTTTTGCTGCCCCTAAAGTGGGGCTACCGCACTCTCGGTTCCGTAAGGAGCAAGCTTCTTGCCGGGAAGAGCACGTTTCCCATTATTCTCAGGTTTCCTTGATCCGCAAGGCTGCATCGTCCATTCTATTTTCTTGCAGTCTTTTCTTAGCCTCCACCTTGGGGCTCTTTCCTTAGCTGAATTCTTGTGCTTGCCTCCAGACAACTGGTAGCATTTCCCCTTTGACTTTTTGGACAATGATAAAATTTTTGAAATTGCGGCAGGCCGCAAAAAGGCGCTATAAGCACACATAGAATACATCCAGTACCGTAGTTAAACAATAAAAGTGCTATAAATGTATGGTTTACAAAGCTCAAATAAAATAAAAAACACACTACATAAGCCCTTTCTTGTCGAAGGAAAGGTCGTTTTGAATAAAAAAGCAGGTCGTTTACGCATCGATGCAAATACAAACAGAGCGTTCCATTTCGCTGTTGTCCGGAAAAAAAAAACAATACGTTACACACGTAGAAAAAATTGGAGTTTTCTGTTTACTCGGATTAAGGTGGTTAGTATGGACGACGATTGCCACAGGTATATTTCGAAAATAAGATTAAAATGGTATCCCCTGAAATAGGAAACAGTTTTATCCTTGCTAAATTTCGTGGCTTTCTTGTGCCGGCATGAAATATTTGATGATAAACTAATTTTTGGGCATGGCAGTATAATAAAGATCTCCGTTGAGCAGAAAACGAATAGGAAGTCTTCTAAATAGTTACACAATAACAACATCCTATTTGGTGAACAAGTCGTACGGGACAACAGAGTTCAACTCTAAGGCACTTTACCATACGACACCCCATGGCATCATTCCAACTTGCCCGCACTTGTCTCGTGTAAAATGCATTGCGTGACAGAAGCTATATCGGTGAGAGTGGGAAGTAAACCATTATGCAGCCAGAAATAGTTTAAGAGTGGAAGCAGCGGCAGCGTGATAGGCATGTTAAGACCAAATCAAGCAGCTTCTAATGGTCACACTTTATTACATGAAACTCGCAGCTGCATAGCAAAACAATTTTTCTTGATACTAATACGAATTTCACAAGGATTTGTCCTGATCAAGGTTCGTTTCCAAAATATTTCATATGCGAAACTTTTTGCAAGCCTGTTACTATCGGCTATATGAAAAAGTTTTGCAAGAGTGCCATTCTCTGCTATTTGGACATTCATACAATTACAACTGCTATAATTTTTGGTCGTTCGCAAATACTCTAGCATTCATGGTAGCCTTCTGTAACTCTAATCTTCGGCTAACTTCGGCTCGTGTTTCCTTCACAACTATGAGAAGGCTTTATGTAATTTGATGAAGGTGTTCAATTATTGCGGTGCGAGGGTGCATTCGGCCAAAAACTGGCAAGCACAAAATGACTTGACGAGGCGTAGGCTCCTACTCCTTGAAGCGCAGGCTACATCGAGTGAGGCGGGCGGGGAGGTCCTTCAAATTTCCAAGCTAGCACTGCGAGTGGTGACCGCAGCAACCTCGAACGACTCTCAGTAAAGGTAGGGGCTGAATTCTGTCGTATGCGAAATGATGGGGAGGCAGTTCTTCTCGGTCGCCGAATGGTTCGCCTTGGCCTTCGACTGGTAACGACAAAGCGTAAGCGATTGCAATATTCATCCGGTCCTTTATGAACGAACACGGCTCCAAAGCCTAGGTTTCTTGCGTCGGTATGATTTTCAGCGAGCTCGTTTTCGTTAATGTCCCAGCTGACCGGAGGAAACTGTGAACGTATCTGGAAGTTACTTGAACGCTCCCGCTTGCGGCGTTTCCCATTTGGACAGCACGTCTACCCTGTCAACTGGGTGGCAAGTTCGGTGATCCACGGAAAGTTCATACTAATCATCTGTAACACTCGGGCTGCCTAAGAAATCTGGGGCGCCTTTCTTATCGTCAGGCTGTGGAGAGTGGGCAAAAGCCCTGCCTTCTGATAATGAGGGCGTATGGCTTCCTTGATGATGTGGCATAGTAGGTGAAGCGACACTTCTTAGGCCTCAACGTAAGCCCCGAAAACTTTATTTCATACAGTACTGCAGCAAGCGTGTACAGATTTTCGTCGAAGCTGGTCGCTGAGAGTACTGCGTAGTCGAGATGCGCGAGAAAGGATTTACATTTCACGCCTGCTCACAATGTGTCCATAACTTGCTATAACATTGCTGGCGCAGTGCAAACAATGAAATCGCATGACCTTAAAGCTAAAAAACCCGCCCGCCGTAACGACGCCCGTTTTCTCTCGGTCTCTCTTGTCGAGGTTCTTCTTATTTTTATTTTTATTTATACAGAGTTTTGGCATAGCACGCCATTTCACAAAAACAACAAGCAATAGATAGCAAGGAGGAAAAACTAAAAGAACACGCAGAACAAAATGTATATATGCACAAAGCACATCTGATGCACCAACTGTTCTACTGTTCAGAGCCACTCGGGAAGGGTTAAGCCGCGATAGATATTAAGCTGATATTATCTGTTCACGCCTCATGTGGAAGTTGATCAAGACGACGATATGCAATGATAGCAGTAGTGTGTGTTGCAGGTTCAGACGAGGCGTGATCGGCGGCGGCAACGGCATAGTGCCCTGGTGCAGTGGCCACCGAAGCTGACCTGTTCGCGTCGTCGCGGGTTTGAATCCCAGTCGCGGCAATATTAGTTTTACATATTTATTTATCCGAGGACAAGGCCAAGGCTTCAGTGATGGCCCAGCTTTTACACATTTTGGCGCCAAGTAGAGCTCTCGCTCCAAAATGCAAGCCTGCAGAGGGAAGATCTGCTGATATATTGATAGCTATAGTGCAATTTACGATATAAGAAAAATTTGCGTTCATAAACAACTTCCCGTTGAAAAATGCGTCTGTCCAAAGTTTCTGAGTATGGAGATCTGAAACTCGAGTTCTTGAATGAACTGCGAATAAACAACATGGAGCAAAATATCATATAGCGAAGTAGCATTAGGAAAGTCTTAAATTTCGTGCACTACTAGTAGCACTTAAGCTCATTTCATCATCCCTACACAGCGCTGACCTCTATAGCTGGAAACTTTAAATGCGTTCATTACGAAGAGCGCCTCGCACGATCCACAATTTTAAAGGTTAGGAGGCTTAAAGTTTTAGCAACTGTTAGCTGACCAGAACCCGCTCGAGCAGGTTACTAAACTTTTTAATCCCTCGTGAACGTGAGGGTTAGACGAGACGCGACTGCCGCCTGCATCATCGATTACTCTCAGCTCGGTAGTCACGCGAAGACAGCCTACGAGACTCGGAATCGCCTCTTATTCTATGGGTAAAGAATAGGTTTTCCTGCCATTGATTATTTCATTTCGCTGAGGTCGTGCAGCACATCATTAATGCGCCCGCTGTTTATTTTGCAATTTCTTTTGGGCGAAGGAGAGCTTCAAAGGGAGAGGTCAGTGTTAATTTTGGTAAACATAAAACAGGCGGTTTGCAATACGAAGTTCCAAATTTCACAAACAGTTCGTTCTTATATTCTTCTTTGGATTGGTCACGAACATTTTTTTTTCTTTGTAGCTAAACAACGCGTGCCGGTGGCTGAGTCGTTGTGGCAGTAAGCTGCTGTTCGCAAGCCTGATGTTTCAATGCTGGCTGCAGCGGCTTCATTTCAATTTCGATTTCTTTTCCATACGCCTGCGCTGCGTTCCGTCGATCTTCTACTTTATATGTTTACGGTGCGCGTCAGAATTCCATTAAAATCGTGATAATCTCCACTTCATGCCCACAATCAGTCTTTGAATTTGTGCCTAGGTGGAGTTAGTGTTTTGAAACAGAAAATAACATTCCCTGGTGATGTTTCTACCTATGATGGCCTATCAGGAAAAACATTTCAACCAATCAAAGACCTCAACGTTTTAGTGTAGAGTACGAAGCAGTTGTTAAGGAAACTTATTTCCAACTTTTGAGGATGGCACTACAATAAATGCGTCGAAGACAAAAGCTCTGTTCTTCCGAGCAAAAACTTACAGAACACAGTTTCTGTGCACAAGCCTACTGTTGTGTCGCAATAAAGTTGATACAGTAAATGATGGAAAAGTGTAATGCGTTTATTTGAGTTAGCGCATATGCGCTCAAAAATGACATAAAATTATTGCGAACTAAATTGCAACAGCTGTGGGTCCAAATAAATGAACGAATAAGTAAAACTACAATAGAAATCTTTCTGTTAAAGACGAATTTGTCCCGTCTCGTGCTTTATTCGAATCACATGTGATATACAGCCATGCGCCTTTATAACGAACCTGAAAGTCATGCGGATTGCGTTTATTCTGTACAAAGTTCACAAGAAGCGGTCGCGCCCTATTTGAGACAAAACATAGTCAGCGAAAAGTGGTGGTCAATTTTGTTATGTTTGTTGTGGTCGTCTGTTCAAAGTAGGCAGTATCAAGCCGCTTTCTCAGCTCTCCAGCGCGCTCATGTGGTCCTCACAGAGATACCGATGGACTTGCCAAAAACCAGTAGTGATAGAGCCGTTCACAGCAAGTGCTGGCAAGTCGGCATCCTCGTCATCGATCCTTGACAAGGATACAGCACCGACACTACCCAAGCGTATGTGCGCACAGCACTTACAATTTGCATCAGACTTGTGCAAGAGTTGTAATAGCGCATCGGACTCCAAATAAAGTCACACGTCGCCTAAGCTACCAGGCTTTTCAAGCAAATCTTGCGCATAGTTAAACCCGCCTATACCGAAAGACCGGGTGGAAACAATCATTTTGCATGAGAACCATCGTTATTGTCTCATCTCCCGTTTCACTAATTTGTGTCCACTGACCGATCGCTAGTACAAAAGAGTGACGAAGGCTGTCTGCTGCTTGCGCGATGCCCACCCGCAGCAGCAGCGCGGAAGGCTGCTCAAATCACTCTCATTGGTTGATAACCTGCAGTGTCGAGTAGTTTTGTTTTAAACGCTGCCTTACCAACTCGCAAACTACGCTTGAGCTTCCAGCTTTGATACTTCACGCAACCAGCACACACGAACGCACTGACTGACCTCGTACCTGTCGGGGTGTGCTTGGTCAGCCGTTAACTGCACTGTATTGCAGATTTTGTATTTCTTGTGAGGTCGACAATTTTTTTCGGTATAGTCGGGATCGCGGGAGCTAGGAGGCAAAACGCAAGAGGCGCCCGTGTGCTGTGCGATGTCAGTGCACGATAAAGATCCCCATGTGGTCGAAGTTGTTGTTGTTGTTGTGACTGAGAGAAGGATGAAAGGAAAATGCACAGGCGTGCCTACCGGCTCAGCCGAGCCACCACCGCTGCCACGTGCAGATAGAAGAGAGTTAAAAGATCAGACGAAAGATAAAGAGAAAAGATAAGACGCACGTCGCAGCAACAACCGCGTTCGCCGGAGCGGACGGTGGCTGAAAAAACATAAGCGGCCGAAGCCGCGCTCGCTTCACCTCCTCGCCGGTCTTTTTTTTTTTGTCGAAACTGTTCAGGAGACCTCCACTACAGCACCTCTTTCTCTCTTTTTTCTTTCACTCCTTTCAGGTGTCCGCCGAGATATGTGAGACAGATACTGCGTCACTTCCTTTCCTCAAAAAACAATTTACCAATTTATACCTCTTTCTCCGGCAATCTGAAGGAAGGCAAAATCTCTAGCTTCTTTTCAATCAGTGTACTCCTCGCAGCGAGTGACAGAATTAAAAACCGGGAAGAACAAAACGACAAGATCCGACACAAAATTCAGGGGGCACTTTGACTGTCTAAAGTGGGTAGAGGCGGAAGCGTTTTCCGCACCACCTTCGCTGTTTCTGTGGCACTGGTGGCGTCACATATATTTGAGTACTAATTACTAAGTGATGACAAATCACTAATTAATTGTTAATTGCTGATTAATGCCTGAATACTAATTAACTGCTAATTAATGACGCTTAAGCTCCGCCTTTAGGAGTGGAACGCGGCAGCGCGTTGTGGCGCTGCCAGGGAGTCCACGGAACGCCAGCACCCGTTCGGTTCTACGCGTCGCTCGTCGGTAAATTGGTTTTTGAGGAAAGGAAATGTATCTGTCTCTCATTTGTCGGTGGACACCTAAACCTCGCCGGAAGGAAATGGAGGAGGATGAGAGTGAGTGAAGACACCGTATTCACTAGACGCGCCTTTGTTCATTCCAAGGGAACGCCGACTGCGCTCGGAGCGAGTGGACGCACCTTATATGCGGTCCGCGATTTTCCGACGATTTCATCATTTTCCGGCTATTTACAGCCACCAATTTTTCACAGGACGGCTCGCCACCCATCCGGCGTCACCTGTGGGACTTTTAACCACTTTCAGGCGAGTGCCTTCACCTTTACGGCCGATTTGCGGCCACGCCCGACCGCCGGAGCTAGGCCTAACGGCTCAGCACGCCTAGTGCGTGCTCTGCTCCCAGCTGCGGCGGCGACGCCCGCTTCGCCTCGACGGCGCTTCCCTGCATTTCAACATGCAGTACACAGTCACCGGCACGGATGTTACCGCCGCGGAGCTGGCCGATGGCACTTGGACGGCGCTCGAAATGCAACGCCGCTACAGACGCCCGCCACCACCGGCAACGCCGCCGGCCACCACCCAAACGCCCGCAGCCACCACTGGCCTGTCAGACCAACGACCCCGCGGCCGTCCACCTCCGCCGACTAAACGACGACCACTTCCTCGCCTGCCTTCAGAGGACTACAAAATCGTCTTCCGACCTCAAGGTACCGTCGACCTCAACGCAGTCGGCCCGGCCAAATTGGCGATGGCCATCTACAACGCCGCCAAGATCGACGGCCGCCTTACAATAACCGCCGACCAAGTCCGCGTCCATCCTACAAACAACACTGTTACCATCAGCACACCGGACAAAAAACGGGCGTTCCTGTATGTTAAAATACAAAGTTTAACCATTGACTCCAACGCCATCCTGGTAGCCACGTATGCTCCAGCCCCCGATGACTCCGTGCGAGGAATAATCTACAGAGCCTACAGTCACGAGACCGACGCTGAGATCCTCGCTGAGCTCCAAGCTCGAAACCCCGATCTCCCCGTAGTCGCCGCACGCCGCATGGGCCGCACACGACATTTCGTGGTGACTATCGCTAATGCCAAGCTACCCCGCTACGTGAGGTACCTCGGCTTCACTTTTGAGGTGTTCCCCTACAAAAGCCGTCCGGAGGCATGCTTCAACTGCCGGAAGCTAGGCCACAGGGCGGATGTGTGCCCCCACCCGCGACAACCAACCTGCCGACGCTGTGGCGCAGCCCATGACCCTCCTCCAGCTGGCCAACCGCCCACGTGCCAAGCCTCATGCATCGTCTGCAAAGGTGCCCACCCTACAGGCAGCAGAAGCTGCAAATACCGGTTCACGTCCTCCACTCGGCCCAAGTCTTCCCCATCGGCCACTGACGCCGATACCGGCTCCAACTCGACGAACCCCGGACGGCAGTCCCGGTCCCGAGACCGCAACCGCGGCGACCACAACCTACTGCGGGACGACTCCTTCCCCCCGCTCGGCAGCGACAGCCCTTCCAGCCGCACTCGCAGCCGTTCCACATCCGCCTCACGCAGCTCTCGGGCCAGCTCTCAAGGCCAGCCGGAGACCAAAGCAGTCAAACAAGTTGGATGGAAGACTCCTGCACAAGTCACCGCTTCTCCACCAGATTCACAGGTAAGGGAGCTGGCAGACATGGTCAAGGAACTACAGCTACAATTGGCCAAAGCAAATGCCAAAATTCTTAGCCTAGAATCAGCACAGGCAAACCCCAAATTGCAACCGCAGCAGGTGGCTCACGCTCCCACATCCGACCCCGTAGGTTATCCACGCATGGACACTGAACAGTCTAAACGCAACAAGCGCAAAGCACCTCCCCCCTCCTCACAAGCAGACATAGATGCCAAATTCGAGGCAGCTGATACGCGAATGGCCCAATTCGAGGGCGCCCTCCTTCGACTAGCCCCCACCATTGACCGTCTAGTAGAAAGCTGCGCCACAATGGCAGCCAACATCCAAACCCTTCATGCCAGGCTCGATACTCTCACGAATCCCCAGATATCCGCAACCCCTTTGAAGACGACGACCCCTCCTAACTACCCAGCACCCATTATTGTTGCCACATCGGAGAGTGCAACCGCGCGCTCACGTGCAGGCGGCATTCTTAAATCACCCGTCGCGCTATCACAGCGCCCCGAACCCTACGGGAAACGCGATGGCTAGCTCCCCCTTCACAGTTTGGCAATGGAACTGCAGGGGCTTCAAGGCGAAGCGGCGAGCCTTGGAGCACACCCTGCAGGCCCAGCCGCACACCCCCCACATCATCGCACTTCAGGAAACCTACATCGACACGAAACTTACCAGCTACGCCGCATATAACCAACAAACAACACCAGACCAACGGCCCAACACCGCCATCCTGGTCCACCGAAATTTAGCAGCTAATCATATAGACCTTAGTTACCCCGAGGTTCCGCACACTTTCGTACAGGTCCTACCGAACAGCCGCTCACAAGCCCCACTCCACATCCTCAACGTCTACAGTCCCCATAGCGACAAAAGTACAAGAGTGGCAACCCTCGTTCGTAAGGCCTGCGCGGCTGCACAAACAGGGATGCTACTCATCTTAGGTGACTTCAACGCGCCGCATACCGAGTGGGGCTACCCCCGCAAAGCATGCGGTCGTAAGGGAGCCAAAGTGTGGGAAACAGCCCAAACACTGGGCCTGACACTACTCCTAGACCCCGACAGGCCTACTCGCATTGGAAACAGTGTCACACAGGACAGCTGCCCCGATCTCACTTTCGCCCGCAACATCCCAGACGCACGCTGGGAAAACCTCGGCATGAACATAGGTAGCGACCACTATGTTCTCAGCACAACCTTCACGGCTACACACAGCAAAGCCCCCAACCGAACAATCAGGCACACTAACTGGGACGCCTTCAGATACGTGCGCGCCAAACGCACTTCGGCCCCCATAGACGACCTGAACACATGGACAAACTCGCTGCTCGAAGACACCGCCAATGCCACCTCCACGACTACCCAGGACGAGGATGGCCCCTCACCCGACGCCAAACTCATACACATGTGGGAGGCCCAGCGCAGTCTTAGCGCTCGCTGGCTGCGCCAAAAACACAATCGATCCCTCAAGCTCCGTCTCGTTCGCCTCGAGCGAGAGATCGAAGCTTACTCCATCAAACTGAGTCAGGAGCAATGGCATCAAACCTGCGACCGTCTTAACGGCCAGTTAGGATGCAAAACCTCGTGGTTCTTGCTCAGACATCTACTGGACCCAACTCACACCAAATCCACATCTCACAAGAACCTCACCCGTGTCATACACGCTTTTCAGGGCACAAATGAGGAACTCCTCGCTACCCTGAAAGACAAATACATCAATACTTCCACTGAAATTCCCATCCCTTCAGGGTACACGGGTGCTCAGAACACCAACATGGACGCCGACATCACGGCAGGAGAAGTCCGCGCCGCCCTCAACCAGATTAAAACCACCGCAGCCGCTGGCGACGACCACATAACCAACAAGATGCTTCGTAACCTCGAAGATCAGTCCGTCGAGGCACTCACGGACCTCTTCAACCAACACTGGCATGAGGGTCGCCTTCCAGACACTTGGAAGCATGCCAAAGTGATTTTCATACCTAAGCCAGGCAAACGACTCGAGCTGGGCAACCTTAGGCCCATCTCGCTCACGTCCTGCCTGGGAAAGGTCATGGAACACGTCATACTCAATAGACTACACACTCACGTAGACCAAGAGGACCTTTTTCCCCCCACTATGATCGGCTTCAGGACCGGCCTCTCCACTCAAGACATTATGTGGCAAATCCAACACGACATCCTCGATCCGAGACCCATCCGAGCTACACGAACTATCCTAAGCCTAGATGTCAGCAAGGCTTTCGACAACGTGTCACATGCTTCCATCCTGGCAAACCTCTCACAAATGAATGTAGGCACTCGCACTTACAACTACATCGCCAACTTTCTTCATAACCGTACAGCAGAACTTCACATTGCAGACCTCCACAGCGAGAAGATCACACTAGGCACCCGAGGAACACCACAAGGAGCAGTCCTATCTCCGTTCCTTTTCAACACTACAATGAGAGGCCTCCCTCCGCTCCTGGAAGAGATACCTCACATTAAACACTCAATATATGCCGACGACATTACCCTGTGGACCAACTCTGGCTCTGACGGGGAAATCCAAAACTCCCTCCAAACAGCAATCGATAAAGTACACTCCTTTGTACAGGCGAGCGGGCTCACATGCTCCTCCACGAAGTCAGAATTACTAGTCATCAGGGACAGACGAGTTCGCTTGCCAGTCCCCGACCCGCAAGAACCTATTGTGCTTGAAGTCGACACACATCCCATACCGCCGGTCCGCACCATCCGCGTTCTGGGTATGTTAATACAGAACAACACGCAAAACTCGGAGGCCATTCAGCGCCTCCGCACCACAGCCAATCAGATCAACGGCCTTATCCGCCGCATCAGCACCCGCCGCAGAGGTATGAAGGAGGATGACCTCTGTCGGCTCACGCAAGCTTTCCTCATTAGCAGGATAGTCTACTCCTACCCCTACTATCACCTCCGCCGGAAGGACGAGGAAGCTGTGAACAGCATTATACGTTCAGCGTACAAAGCGGCACTGGGGCTACCTCAGTACGCCAGCACACAGCACCTCCTCCAACTCGGCATCTACAACACGCTCACAGAACTCATAGAGGCACACAAGACCGCCCAAATCCACCGCCTCTCCCGCACTAAACACGGGCGGCTCATACTTGACCGTCTCAACATCAACCCCATAGGCGACGTCCACCCCACGACGCCCATTCCGATAGGGGTCTATAGCCGCCTAGTTATAAAACCAATCCCCAAAAACATGCTACCTGGCCGCCATGATACGCGCCGTCAGCTGAAAGCCCAAACACTAGATGCCACATACCTTGCCGACGAACACGCAATATATGTAGATGCTGCACGGCAAAGTGCAAACACATACGTGGCTTGTGCAACCACGCCGCAATCTACTCTCGTCACCGCCGCCACAGTAGTAGCTCACTCTCCGACAGCGGCAGAAGAAACCGCCATCGCGCTGGCCATCGCTGACCCACGTACGCGCACAGTCCTAAGCGACTCCAAAAGAGCGATACAAAATTACTCGGCAGGTTTTATCTGCCACCCCGCTGCACGCATCCTTCGCGGCTGCACTCTCGACCATAAAATCAACCTGGTCTGGGTACCCGCCCACGCGGGAAATTCTGGAAACGAAGGGGTCGACCGACTAGCCCGAGGACTAACCAACCGGGCGGCCGGCCCCACGGATCCAGACGCTCTTGCCGAGGCTCCCCAGACCTTTGCCGAAATTACCAACCTCTACAGAGAGATGAGACGCCAGTTCCCGCCTCCACACCCCGACTTGAATCGAGCGCAAGCCAGCTGGCTCCGCAGGTTGCAGACGCACTCCATCCTTAGCCATTCTAGACTTTCACTCATCACAGACGGGGAATATGACCCCGTCTGCCAAAATTGTTACCAGGGAGAAATCGCCACCCAGGCACACATCCTCTGGGGTTGCGCGGGAAATCCGCCCCCTCGAACCTTACTGCCAGCTCCCTCCGAAGAAGGATGGAACCAACTCCTCAAAAGGCCAGACAAGAGCATCCAACTGGCACTCATTTCGTGGGCCCAGGAAGTCGCCCCCACCTGGGGGCCACACCAAGCCCACCTGCCCTAAATCCCTCCAATCTATGGCAATAAAGTTGTTTCTCTCTCTCTCTCTCTCTCTGTTCATTCCAAACCATCGAGCTGGCATGGCGGAGTGGATAGCGTGCTCGTCTGTCACGCCGAAGACCGGGGTTCGATTCCTGAGCTCGACCAATTTCTTAATCGCTTTTAGTTATTTATATGGCCTGACTAGTAAAGCTAATTAGGCTAATTGGGTAATTAAGCAATTAACTAAGCTCAGTCCCACTTACTCGGAGCATCACTATACGATCCCTTCAATTGGTTGTATGGTTACTAGCCGAAGTGCAATTGGCCCCGTTTGAAATTCGCGCACTGTGACGTCACGACCGTTTCCACCAATTGAAAAGCGTGACATTTTCTGTCGACAACTGCTGCTTACAACGATGAGACATTAAAGGCTTCCGCCTTAAAATTGTGTGGGTACCGGGGCACACGGGGGTGGCAGGGAACCGAGAGGCCGACAGGATAGCTCGAGGATACATTACTTTCCGAGCTTCCGACGAGACCGCGGAACTCGCGCCAGCACCCAGAGAACACTCGGCCATACTACAAATCTATAGAGGCAGAAGAATGCGATATCCCCCACCGCACAAATCTCTCAGCAGAGAGGAAGCTGTCACTTGGAGACAATTACAAACAGGCTCTTTCCCAAACCTACATATACTAAACAAAATGCACCCTACGATATACACGAACAAATGTCCCTGGTGCGACGAAAAACCTACACTATACCACATCACATGGGCCTGCCAAAACATAGACGTGGTCCCCAAAATACAAAACCCGAGTGCGGAGCAGTGGGAGACTCTGCTGTCCAGCGACCGCTGCGAAGACCAACAAGGTCTGGTACAGCGAGCTCAACGGGTGGCAGTGGCCAGCGGAGCCCTGGACTGAGGGCAACCGACCACTGATTAGAGGCGGACGACTTCGACAGAGAAGGCTCCTGGGGGTAGAACCAAGACGTCTCTGAAGATGCCCCCAAACCGCAGGAAAAATCATTAGTGTAAATAAAGTTTTCCCTTCCTTCCTTCCTTCCTTCCTTCCTTCCTTCCTTCCTTCCTTCCTTCCTTCCTTCCTTCCTTCCTTCCTTCCTTCCTTCCTTCCTTCCTTCCTTCCTTCCTTTCAATCAGTGCGAACATCCGGTTTGAGAAAATCATCAGCCAATTCCTTACACATTGCACCGCATATGCATATATCCTCCTCTGACAGGAAGCACAATTTGAGCAAATTATTCTTACACGCTTAGGAGACGATAATTACTTTCCAGAACATGGCTGAAATATCCATTCCGGTGCTTCTAACTTAGGCTGCCAGCTCGGAAATGCCCAACGCACAAACAATTGCACATTTTCCCAAGGAGAGAACAAAATTTCAGCCCGCCTACACTCGAATACGGGCTTTGTGCGTCTGGAGCATTGTTGCGAGTGCTCATGAGTGCTTAGAAGTGCTCTTCCGCCGGTCGCAATGCACGTAAATTTGGTTAACATAGAATTTGGTTAGATTTCATTAAAGATAAACCGAAAAATACCGGAAGCCCGCCAGAGAGCAGCTCAGGCAGTCACCAATCTCATCACCCAAATGACGCTGCGCGAACCCATCCGGCCTCGCATCCTCTTTAGTGGGGGCTTGAAATGCAGGCTCTGTAATTTGACCCCATTCATGCGCACTGGGTCCTTCAAGCGTGAGAAAACGGGGACGTTTGTGGACGATTGCACGTCATTTTGATCTCGCCTAGCCTAATAATCTAACCCCGGTTCTCCTAATTACCGGGGCACAGTAGGCCTCCTGCGT
Source organism: Amblyomma mixtum (assembly GCF_055824585.1). Classification (NCBI taxonomy): domain Eukaryota; kingdom Metazoa; phylum Arthropoda; class Arachnida; order Ixodida; family Ixodidae; genus Amblyomma; species Amblyomma mixtum. Next base: position 94,198,825 of record NC_143013.1, on the reverse strand, counting down.
TTAACGACACCACGAGGGGCAATTGTTGGCACTGCAGCGCTGGCGGCACGGCGAGAATAGCCGTCCTGAATGCGTATCGATCTTTTCACGAACTTCTTAGTGTTCTGGCTGCACTGCAATGGGGCTTCAACAAAACAATTTTCGCTTTGAAGTTGGCTGCACGTATGTATAAAGACATCTGTGTGGGCTCGTGTTAGCTGCAGAAAATTTATTGATCTCCGGCTTAGTTCTCTGGCTTGCTTTGGGGATATTCTGCAGGCTGAATTTGAAACCCGTGTTGTGTTCTTTCTCTGCGGAGCGCACAACCAACCGTGTTGGCCAGACGAAGAGAACCCTTCTTGTCGAAGCACTGGCTAGCGTACTGAGGCCCCCCTCATATTTGTTCCCTTTGTTTTATTTTTTTTTTATTAAGGAGCTGTTAGTGAGACATCTTTTCAACTTCGCTTTTTCACCTGCTTCAAACCACTCGCTCTGCGTTTCCGCATTAGTGCGATTCGGAAGACTTTTGCGACGCCGAGCTCAATATGGCGGAATCGTCGATTCTGCACTTCCTGGAGGTTCTAGGACTTTGCCAGGTTTGTTTTCCGTGCGGTCTGGTTTGCATATTTTGATATTCACTGGTACCCATCTCCGGCTGTGATTTGCAAACTTTCACTGCTACCCTTGCTCCGTAAATATTTTGGTGGCGGCTGACAAACTAAGCATTCTTGCCGAGCCATCTAAAGCATTAAGAAATGCGCGTAAAATGCAAGAAGAGAGCACATAGGTTCTTAGCAGATATATATGTGTGCTTTCTTGTTTTTCAGGTGTATTTTTCTTCTTCTAGAAATATTGTCGACACGAGACGCGTATAAGAGGCTCCTCGTCACTCTGCGGTCTTCCTTACTGAAGGAAGCCAATGTTTTTTCGCACTGGTTGTTCGAATGGGTTTTAAATTTAGTTCGCTCCCTTCAGTTCCCTCTTGAATTTAGGAAGAGGACAGTGTACATGCGGTCGGGAAACCGTATAAACTTAGCCGCGTTTTAAAACTTGTTCTTTTATGTTGAGTTTAACACTTAAACAAAAAAAAAAAACAAATTAAAGCCTAGCTTCTTAAAAATTAATCGTGTGTAGGAATTCCTCTTAACCATGCATGGATGCCTCAATTTCTCTCCTAATCGACAACGTGAATATACATCAATGCCGATGAAAATGTTTTTTTCCTCTATGACGTGAATATACAGCAATGCCGATGAAAATGTTGTTTTTTCTCTATGTAGATCTTTTCCTACTTGAAATAAAAACTTTCATTTCAAGTGATTCTCCTTGCTGAGGCAAATAAGCAGATGCAAGAGGAAACGGTACTTTCTGCAATAACAGAGGCAGCGCGCTGAGAAATGCGTAAAACTTAACAAAATTAATCGCTAGAAACTGAAACGTCATATCAAAAACACTGCCTGCTTTTTGATCACTTTCTGTTTCTCTGTTTCCACGCGAGTGCTGTCGGCGCAATGATTGTTAAATTCAAGGAACACGCTGGCGCTCCAATAACACAAAGTAATGAAGACGAAAAGAAGGGGAATTTAATTTCCGGGCTGTATCCGGACGTCGGCAATTATTCCAGCCGACCGTCAGCAAAAGAGCTTGTTTCTAATTTCAAAATATCGCAAATCCACGCGTGTTGGGTCGTGGAGAAAAGAATAAGTAATTAATGTGCAGAGTGGCAGAAAATATTAGAACAACAAAGAACTGAACGATATGGCTAGAAGGAAAATGAAAACCTCAAAGATAAAAACCGAAAACTTCCCTGAACTGAAGGCGTAGGGGGCGTATTGCAAATGGTAATAAGCACTTTTTGTGGGCTCCCAGATTACAATGTGTCACCAGAGAGTACAGTTCTTTCAATAGCTACAAGACGCAATCTTTCAGCGCAGAAAATTTACAGGACCTGGTATTTTTGTAATAACAGGTCTGAACACGACACGAGAAAAAACCACCTGCAAGCTGCCCGAATTTCACAGGCTCCATTATCCGACGATTTCATGCGGAAGTTTCTATAGATTTATGCTGCTTAGCTGAATGTACGTATCCGACTGTCGCTTCCTTGTACTTTCTATCCTCTCCCAAAGCAGAAATAGCGCCTAACCTCACCGTGTCATGCATTGCAGCGGTAGTAAAACAGGGCTCTTCTCTAGCGTAAGCGGCGCTAATGTACTTTTTTATCGTAACTGAATTTTCTCTTCATGCAACTGCTTTCGGAAGGCGACGTTGCCTTGATAGGTGAATCTGAGCCGTAACAGATATGTTCCCCGCGAGCGGGCGATTTTCATATGTGTGGCCTGTGGCTATGTCGTCCTGGTGCACGAAGGTCCATCTATGGCGTAGACTATGGATTGTTCCCGTACGGGTTTTAGTTTATTACTTTTATCCACATAAAAAGAGAGAGGTCTGGTAAACTTTTCGAGCGTGGTGATCGATATATCGTAGAATGGGCGGGATGGAAGCGCAGAAATTCTCCTGCGATGGGGCTTCAAATGAGAAGTGGCAGTTACAAATGATCGATGATTTGTCCATTGCAGCGCTTGAAGTGGTCATTGCTGCGATGGCTGAAAACAGTGGCGCGAAAGTCATTCCAAGTAACCGTCCTTGGACGGTTACACAAAATTGAAGAAAGATGCGCCGACCATTGAACGGACAGCTAGTATACGGTCTTGTCGTTAAAGGGACACTGAGGAGAAATTGAAGTTGACTTGCATCGACAGAATACCAGCTCCTGATTACAAAAACGCCATTCATACTGACAACAAAGCTCCTGTAACATAGAAAAGAGCAAGAACCAAAATACAGGTATCGCCGCCACAGGCCAAACTCGCAAGTACAAGCTTCATGGCGTCATAGAACAAAACAGTGTTGCTAGAACCAATAGTTCTAGCAACACTAGGACACGAGAAGTCGCGAATCACTGAGGCGCAGCAAATGCATGCGCAAATCTCCTTGACGTCGCCAGATGGCGCCACGTACCCGATAGCTACGCGCGCTCCTGCAGCGCCGGGACCAATCAGCGCTTGCTCTCAGCGGTATGGGGCTCCCGGTATTCCGCTAACGGTAACAAGGTACACGGTATGCTAAAGGCGTCTATTTGCGAGAACTTCGTTGATGACTTCGAGAACGGGATCCATTGTAACGCTGGCAAAACGCCGGTGCAAATGTAAACGAAGCGACGGCCGCAATAGCCGATAGATGCCTTCAACGTGCGGCCGGCGGTAGCTTTCTTTTCGGCTGCTGCTGGGCCGCACTGCTAGCCACCAGAAATCACGGAGTCTGCGTTACGTCATGTTAATGTCATGTTTCACGTCACTTAGTTCTGTGTCGTCATAGCATAATCCCAAGTTTGAATCAGAGCGGCGGGAAAAACTATTTCAACTTCGAATCCAAATTTCTTAGAAATAAATGCATCTTTCGCTGCCGGCCAAGTGGCAACAAAGGCATGAAATGCCGAACTATCGGATTTTGCTATAAAAAAAATATTAATAGAGCTCTCCTCAGTGTCCCTTTAAAGTCGGGTCAGAAAACTGATCTTAATAGAACAACAAACTCTTAACAAACAATCGCTACCTGCTAAAATGAAGGATTATTTCTCACCCTGCTGCACCGTGCTTTAAAGGATGTCTACGCCACCTACTCAACAAAAAGAAACCTCTTTTTCGTCGCGCCAATGCAACTGGCCTTCCTGAATGCTGGGCGGTATATCATCGCATTCACGGAGTGTAGAATTCCGCTGCAACGAATGCAAAGATAAAAAAATTCATAATTGCATTACCCTACTTTTGCAACCTGCCTCACGCAAGTTCTGCGATATCGTCGAGGGCAAGGAAAGCAAAAGAATAAAACTGGCCAGTCCTGAAAATGTTGAGATCTCTCTGAGCCACTGCTGTTGAGTTCAAAATAAACTTATGCTTACGTTTTTCACAAGTGTTCCTTCTCCACTAACGTCTGGTTCCAAATGCGTTTTTCTGAACTATGGATTCATTACCATAGATTGGGCTTGCATTCTAAAGTTGACTGAAAATCTGAAATGTCTTCTTCAGTAGTTCAATATTGATTAAATTACAAGACATGTACAATTACTAATACGCAATCCTCCAAAACGTGTTTTCGTTGTTTTTTTCCCAGTCTTTAGATTTCTTGATGCATGAAAGCAATTGCAAGGAAGGTAAGGCAATTCCAGTCCTCAAACCGTGTAACACTCATTCCCTTGAGAAATACCACACAATATCACTCGCAAGCATACAATGCGAGATACACTACCGTATCTTATTCTCATCTGATCCTTTCCTTGAGGCCCACACTTTTTTCTTGGCTAGGGGGTTTCAGGAAAATGTTTTCAGGAGAAACGCAAATTATATGTTTTACTAATGCCTCGTTTTCCCTCACTGACGAGTTCTTGGTAGACCGTGTTTTTGTAGACTCTGCGAAGGTATTAGATACTGTCTCATATGATCTCCTTATTCTTAAACTTAGCAAGATTGACTTGACCCCAATGTATTCAAATTAATTAAAAAATTTGTCTTATCTAGCATAGTACATTACTGCTAAAAACTGCTCATCCCCTTACTCCACCGTAGCATCGGATGTACCTAAGGGATCAAAACGGAGTCTTTTTCGCTTATATACATCATTGGTCCTCCGATGTCCAACTGACTTAGACAAAAATTTTGAATTTTGGAAAATTTCAGATACTCTAATCGAAATATTGAAGGCAATGTCTACTTCTTGCGGTGTGTAGCAAAATCTTTCTTTTAAACTTTGTCCATCGCTCGTATAGCGCAGTTAAGGGGTCCCTGAAAATTTTGCATGAGGTTGGGAATAATACTCTTGCATTATGCACAGTACAGTACACCCAGCATTTACGTCACGTACAAGACCTCAAAAGCGAGTCAGTGATTTCCAATACACTTTCTAAAAATTCGCGCTACCACGCCCCGCTGCGACCAGCGGTGCTGAGATTTCGCCCGAATCCACTCGCAACGTGTCATGCACCACTCAATACGTCAGCAGCGGAGAGCTATCATTGGTTTACCGTGCCAACTCTTTCTGACGTCACGCAGCTACCATGGCCGCGGCCGGAAGCTCTGCCCCCCCAAGGAATTCCCACGTGCTAGGCCAGCCGGCGTAAGCACGCCGATATTTCAGCATGCAAAAAAAGTGACAAGAGGAGAGGGAAATGTACGACGCGTAAGTTAAAATGTTGACTACAGATCACTCGGATTCCACAAAACGCATTAAAAAAATTTTTGCTGGAGGATATGCTGAAGCGGCGTCGTTTAACATCCTAAGAATTCTGTAACTTTACGAGAGCCCGTTTCTGAACACCTTTAAGAATGACGTAAAAAATCAATGGTGAACGCTTTTGACGATAGCAACGTTAATTGGGGAAAAATATAAACCTGTGCAACGGAGATCTTGGGATATATTGAGGGCATAGTGAAATTTTACAATATATGAAAAAATTGCGTTCATAAACTCTTTTCATTTCAAAAATGCTGTTGTCCATAATTGTTGGGTATGTAATTCCATAAGCTGTCCTCTATTAAGATCTTTCGCAAATTACTTTGTTTAACTGATTCTAGTGACTAAAAGGCAATAAAATATAAAAACATGCACGTATCACGTAGCGCTAACATCAGCCAGTAGCAACAAGCGTACTTACTTTCTTCTGAACACCACACTTTATTTCGTGAATTCGTACAAACACCTTAGTTCTTAGCTGTCACATCTCACGTAACATTTCATTACCCCTCAAGAGAAAAGTATACAACAGCTGTATCTTACTGGTATTCATCTACGGGGCCGAAGCGTGGAGGCTAACGAAAAGGGTTGAGCTTAAGCTAAGGACAACGCAGCGAGCTATGGAAAAAAAATGATAGGTGTAACGTTAAGAGATCGGAAGCGGGCCGAGTAGGTGAGAGAACAAACGTGGAATAATGACAGCGAAGTCGAAATCAAGAGGAAGAGATGGGCTTGGGCAGGTCATGCAATGCGAAGGCATGATAACCGCTGGCCCTTAAGGGTAACAGAGTGGTTTTGCAAGAGAAGGCAAGCGTAGCAGGGGATGGCAGAATGTTAGGTGCGCGGTTGAGATTAAGACGTTTGCGGTGAAAAGGTGGCCGCAACTGGCAAAGGATGACAGGGTTAATTGGACAGACCTGGGAGAGGCCTTTGCCCTGCAGTGGGCGTAGTCGGGCTGATGATCATGATGACGCCCACGGCATATGCAAGTTGAAGACGTCCCTAATAACTCTAATCGGGTTCTTAAGCAAACAAGGGAAGGGGAATGAGGGGCTTGTTATAAATATGACAGAAGCCAACCGCCACAGAAACCAAGGGGCACAGGGGATTTTTTAATTCCTTTATTTAATTTGTGCTGTTGATCAATTTATAATATTACTGAATATACTATCGTTTAAAGCTAATTGATTACAAAAGCAGAAGAAAAACCAACCACATGCCGCCGGTGGGATCCGAACCCACAACCTCCGAATTACGCGTCCGGTGCTCTACCATGAGCTACGGCGATGGCTGTCAGATCTTCTGCTTTCGGGGGTATTTATGTTTACAAGTAACCTAACCTAGAGAGTGTTCATCAGCGCCGCCCACGTTCATAAGCGGCGGACGTGGAACGTCCTGAGTTACCGCAGGTGTGACGTAGAACGTCATCGAACGAAGAGGGTGGAAGCTGCGTGAGAACCCTCTTATGCTTCCTATGGCGTCAAGGCTGCCAGAACCGAGGCCCTCGCTAAGCAATTAAGCAAACAAGGGAAGGGGAATGAGGGCCTCGTTATAAATATGACAGAAGCCAACAGCCACAGAAACCAAGGGGCACAAAGGATTTTTTAATTTATTTATTTGTGTTGTGATATTTGCGCCGAAACATTTCTGCTGCGCCTCTAATCTGATCTCTGCTTTCGAATCCATTCAAAGCAGAGCAGACTGTTTAATCCTATTTCACTAATATTTCTACGCCAATAATGTTTTTATGAAAAACACCTCTCCTCCTTTCTTCTCACTAAAATTTCCTTCTTTCTGTCTCTCATCGTCATGCTATCGGACCTTTCTTTCAAATGTTAATATTTTCGACTGTGTCTTTTTCACATAATTTATCTCCATAATCCTCTTCTAAAGGATCATCTTTTTCTGTCCCTTCGTTCATTTTATCCCGTTGTGATTACACGCTTAAAGTTGGTGTACCATTCGCGATAACTACATTGTACCGCTGTTCTTTAATTCCGAGAACTAGCCCTAACTTGAACCACCTTCCTCCCTTCATCGCTGTGGGTCTCCACCGTTACAAATCTCAAGACTGCTGTTTTATCTGCTGTTTTGTAAACATTGTTTTTTGTTTGTGCACCTGATTTTTATTTATTCATCACTCCTTTCTGTAATGCCTTCAAGCCGATACAGCGTGTGAAACAAACATAAATAAAATGGGCACAGAGTAGTGGTGTGCGGCTAAATTACCAAGGTTGCAATTGGATTCATAACAGAAATGATGGAATAGTTGGAGGCTCGCGACATTCGATAGATAGAGAAGTTTGAGGAGTTCGGCGTGCGCATAAAGTTGAATAATATTGTATGTACATATCGTAATGTCACCGACAAACGTAGCAAGAAACAGGACAGCACAGCCGTTTACTGGGGCGAGGACCGCCGAAAAACCGCGCTCATTCGAGACAAAGAAGGCGCTCGGCCACGCGCTAAGATATAAAGTTCGCCCACAAGGTGGCGCCGGTACCGGGTAAGCAGTGTGGCATTGCCCCATCCCTTCAAAGAGGCATGGACTCGATGCCGCACGTACGGGGTAAAGAATTGGTAAGACGGCAAACCCGCCACCGATATTTCAGGGCACGTGGGAAGGGCACAATGGCGCAAGGTTAGGTTAGAGCAGGCTGAAGGTGCCACTGGGTTTGCTGTATCTTCTGGCTACGTTCACGTGGCGTGCCAGCAGAATTAATAGAGGCTCAACGCACCAACCAATTAGTCCGCCTGAGTCGCACAGAAACAGGACAACGCCTACTGCGACAGCTACGTCTCAGTCCACCCATTCCCACCCCAACAAGTCCTACACCTTACATTATTTCTCTGCGCACTCAGGATCACATATATCAGAAGCCCCTACGCCGCAATATGAGCGCTAGTCTCCATCACGGTAGGCGGCAGGCACGAGCGAGCTATTACACGAAAACATACTGCAACCGCTCCGATATCCTTTATGTCGACGCGGCACAAAATTCTAAACCAGGATATTTCACGGCAGTCGCAGCCTATGAAGACGGCACAGTGGGGGCCGCCGCCACTATTCGAACTAATTCGCCTGCAGAGGCGGAAGGAGCCGCCATCGCACTTGCTCTGGCCCACTCCACCATTGACAAAAACGTAACCGAAATTTGCACAGATTCCCAGGCCGCGTACCGCCACTACCTAAAGTGCGTGGTGACGCCGGCAACACGTAGTATTCTTGCCACAGTCACCTCTCTCGACCGAATAGTTATTCTGTCGTGGGTCCCTGGGCATGCCTCGATCCCCGGTGATAAGCGCGTTCATGCGCTGGCCCGAGAACTCTCCTCCCGGACCCCGGATGATCAGGCACCCAACCCTGCTCAAGAGGCCCCATCGGTCCTCTCTACATATCATCAAATCACAACATTATACAAACTCAGCTGCATGGCACTGCCACCCGCGAACAGTACCTTGTCGCCCTCATCCAGCGCCACATGAGGACAATTACAGACGGGCTGTTTTATTTCTCCCCAACGTCTTTCATGCTTTCACCCCAACTTTCATATACAACAGTGTATGTCGACGCTGCCACATATGCCATGACTAGGGGACAAGGCACGAACAACGCAGTGGCAACTGTAGTCAACTCGGAATTACACGAGATTACCAGCGCCTCCCTGCAAGACTGCACGATAGCTGAGGCTGAAGAAACGGCCGTCGCTCTAGCGGCAGCGGAGGGCTATCGGACTGGGAGGTCACTGACATTTCTTACTGATTCACAAGCAGCCTGCCGCAACTATCTTTGCGGCAGAGTCGGTCACAGAGCGCTCCGCATACTCTGCTCTGTAGACTGCAAGACGCAACAAACACATGCAAAACCACACAAGCCGATCAAACATAAGATCATCTGGGTACCGGGGCACACGGGGGTGGCAGGAAACCAAGAGGCGGACAGGATAGCTCGAGGATATACTAACTACCGAGCATCCAACGTCAACGACCTTGAGGAATCCCTGCCACTACCTCAGGAATACTCGGCCATACTCAACAACTACAAAGGCAGCAGGATGCAGTACCCACCACCGCACAAATCTTTAAACAAAGAAGAGGCTGTCACATGGAGACAACTTCAAACGGGGTCGGTCATATCCAAATCTAAACACACTAAGTAAAATTCATCCCACACTTTACGCACACAATTGTCCGTGGTGCCATGAAAACCCTACACTGTATCACATCACATGGGCATGTCAAAAAGCCGACGTCGTCCCAGTTATACAAAACCCAAGTGTGGAGCAATGAGAGGGTCTGCTCTCCAGCGACTGCCGCGATGACCAGATCGGTTTGATACGGCGAGCTCAGCTGACCGCAGCATCCAGCGGAGCCCTGGAATAGGGGCAACCGACTGTTGCGGATGACTCATCTGACCACATAAAAAAACACTTGTGCTAGAGCCAAATAAAGTTATCCTATCCTATCCTGATTCTAACACCTGTGGCGTGCCCAGATTCACACTTTTCCACTACCTTTGGGAATGTCCTTCCCCAAAGGTAGTACCCCCCATCCCCAATACCACTCATTCTTCCTGGGAGGCTGCTTTACGGACCGCTCAGCCCACCGGCCAGAAACGGCAGGTGGATCGGGCCTTACGTGAAGCACAAGCCCGTGGACACCTGGAGCTGTAGGGGACCACCCTGGAAGATTTTTTTGTTGTGTGTGTAATAGAGTTGTTTCCATCTAACCCGCAACGGTTGCGTTTCTATGGTGGCGAAATCCAAAGGCGCCCGTGTGGTGTGCGATGTTATTGCACGTTAAACATCCCCAGGTGGTCGATATTATTTCTGAGACCTTCGATATAGCACCTCTTTCTTTTTTTCATTCACTCCCACTTTCCTCGCCTACCTCACGGCGCAGTTCGGGTGTCCACCTAAATGTGAGACAACTACTACGCCATTTCCTTTCCTCAAAAAACGAACCAGTTAGGATGGCAAGTGGTGGTGAAAATATGCTAATTAATTTGTTTAGGAGGTTGTAGCGGCGGTTGGAGCTCTCAGTCCGGAACTCCATTGGCTTAGGCTGCTTTCCGGGCTCTTTCGATGAGTTTCTTTTGACTCGTTTTGTCCGAGCTGGTCAGAGCTGCATCCCACCCCTGCTGCGTTGGCTGGTTATTAACAGTGATTGCCTGATTTCGTTGGCAGGCCCATACCATATGGTACAGGTCCGGGTTCTCCCCGCAGAATTTGCATTGTAAGTCAAATGGTTCCGGGTCTATTGCCTGGAGTTTTCGTGGGTTGTTGTAAGTGTTGGTCTGTTGCTTTCGGGGGTGTTTTTCCTCACGATCACTTATTTGCCGCTTATTTTGCCTGATCGCAGTGAAAATGAAAAGCATTTCTTCTATTTATTTTTTCACAAGAGCCAATTTGAACGCAATCTTTACTCTTAACTTTCTGCGCGCAGTGGCGGGAGAAGCACTAGTCATATAATGCACTGTGCAAAGGCTGGTACCATTGCATACACGCCAATGTAATGCCGCGTGCCGTCTGGGATTTAATCAGTGCAACCTAAATCGTGGAGGTATTTCTAAAGCAGTGGTCATTGCCAATGCGAGTGTGTTACAAGCACGTTTGATGAAAACGTAAATGGTGCTAATACTTCAGGACGCAATTCGCTGCGAGAAAACAAATGTAGGTTTCGTGCAGTGGCGAGTGCCACAATGGGGCCTGCCACACACGAGATCAGCGACCTGTGGTTGAATGGCTAGCGTTAGTTGTATAATTCATATGTTGTTTTCCATAATAGAGCATAATAATGTCTCTCTGAAAGGGCTAATGCATTCTTAAATATTTATCAACGCCACCTCTCCACGCTGTCGACTAAAATGGCAGTTTGGGCGTGTTGGTGGCACATGGCATCCAAAATAGCGCAACAGCAAGCAGGGGCAAGCAAGAACATACACGAGGGCTAACTTCCAACAGCGTATTTTGAACCGCGAGGTGGTAGATATACACAAAGTGGCGATACGTTGCGCAGGCACATGGGACCAACATATTAGTGGTTTCTTACATGCTGTAGTTCTTTGCGAAGTAGCCCAACCGATGATTTAGAGATGCACTTGACAGCTAAGCTATCTACGGTTTCTTACATGGTGTAGTTCTTTACAGAGTAGCCCAACCGATGCTTTAGAGATGCACTTCACAGCTAAGCTATCTAGGCTTCTGCTTCAATAATTTCGCGTGTATGATTCCAAGCATTCCTTGGGATGACACTGCAAGCTGCATAGATAGATTTTCACTTGGATTCATATTTCCTGCAATGCACATCAAGCAAACCACCTATTATCTTTGACATTGCAAAGATGCTCACGAAGGCTATCATTCAGGAAGCTTTCGCTTCGACCTATAAATTTTTTCCGCAAGCAAATCAAAGCTGGTTACTGCTCGTGTGTGTTCTTGCTTGTCCGTGTGCACTGTTGTTCTACTGTGTATGTCAGATACTCTAGAAGAAACGTTAAGTTCATTCTCTATTAAAAGTTTCGCTCTCGCGCGCACTCCAATCAGCCGACCAAGCGAAACTGCCAGCGGCGTGCTCCATTCCTAAAGGCTGAGCATTTTCGGCGCGAAAAAAAGAGAGAAAAGGTCAAGCCCACGCACGACAAGACCCCAATGCTCATTGTGTCAATGGAGGCGCAACTTCTATTTTTGCGGAGAACAAAGTGGCAGCAGTTGTGCGCTCCTTAGCAGGCATCGAATCCCGTCCGTACGTTTTCCTTCGGGTCTGATCCCCATCCCCGCTGTCTCTCCGACTTCAACTCGTAAACTTCGCTAATGAGTTCTAAACAGTTCGGAAACGCAGCCGAGCGTAATTTAATTAGGAACTAACTTTGAGTTTCACGCCAGCTTCCACTTTGATGGTGGGTTGGTCGATACATTTGATGGCTGTTTTGGTTTTCGCTCCCGAGCCGAACTGCCTGTGGTGGCCTAAATGTTTGCGTAGAAAAACGTGCGGTTCAGAGATCACTTTTGGAGGAACTATCAATGCGAGGACAAATTCGAGAAGAAAATGATTTAAGCGCGCTTCTCGTAGTCAATGACGAAGGTATTTAACTTTTTCTTAATTTTTCGAAAGGCAAAATGTCTTCTTCAACAAATAGGGTTCAGCTTAAGTTAAGGGCAACGCAGCCAGCTATGGAAAGAAAAATGATAGGTGTAACGTTAACAGATCGGAAGCGGGCGGAGTGGGTGAGAGAACAAACGCGCGTTAATGATATTCTAGTTGAAATCAAGAGTAAGAAGTGGGCTTGGGCAGGGCATGAATGCGCTCCACCCCATTCTTATTCTTCTTGTTATTTCCCTCTCATGATCCGGATCAGCTGTCACTACCTGCCCTAAATAGATAAATTCTCTTACTTCTTCCAGCACTTGGCTACCAATTGCGAACTGCTGTTCCCTAGCTTGGCTGTTGAACATTACTTTGGCTTTCTGCATGTTAATTTTTAGCTCCACCGTTCTGCTCTGCCTGTCTAATTCATTGATCATGCTTTTCAGTTCATGTCCTGAGTGACTTAGCAAGGCAATGTCATCAGCGAATCGCAAATTACTTAGGTATTCTCCATTAAGTCTTATCCCCAGCTGTTCCCATTTCAGGCTCAGGAGTACCTCCTGTAAACAGGCAGTGAATAGCATAGGCGAGATCGTGTCTCCCTGTCTGACACCTTTCCTTATTGGAATTTTATTGCTGACTTTATGGAGAACTATGGTAGCTGTGCAATCGTTATAAATATCTTCCAAAAATTCAGGGGGCACTTTGACTGTCTAAAGTGGGTAGAGGCGGAAGCGTTTTCCGCGCCACCTTCGCTGTTTCTGTGGCACTGGTGGCGTCACATATAATTGAGTACTAATTACTAAGTGATGACAAATCACTAATTAATGGTTAATTACTGATTAATTCCTGAATACTAATTAACTGCTAATTAATGACGCTTAAGCTTCGCCTTTAGGAGTGGAACGCGACAGCGCGTTGTAGCGCTGCCAGGGAGTCCACGGAACGCCACCACCCGTTCGGCGCGATGTCTTGCCCTTTGAACGCAACGCTTTTTGAGGAAAGGAAATTACGCAGTAACTGTCTCACAAAATTCAGGGGGGCACTTTTTTGACCTAAAGTGTGGTCACTGATGTGTGGTTAAGATGTTAAGCTTCGCCCCTAAGAGTGGAACGCGACAGCGTCTTGCAACGCTGCCAAGAAGTCCATAGAACGCCATCGCCCATTCGGTTCTACGCCTCGCTCGTCGGTAAATTGGTTTTTGAGGAAAGGAAATGTATCTGTCTCTCATTTGTCGGTGGACACCTAAACCTCGCCGGAAGGGAATGGAGGAGGATGAGGGTGAGTGAAGACACCGTATTCACTAGACGCGCCTTTGTTCATTCCAAACCATCGAGCTGGCATGGCGAAGTGGATAGCATGCTCGTCTCTCACGCCGAAGACCGGGGTTCGATTCCTGAGCTCGACCAATTTCTTAATCGGTTTTATTTATTTATATGGCCTGACAAGTAAAGCTAGTTAGGCTAATTGGATAATTAAGCAATTAACTAAGCTCAGTCCCACTTACTTGGAGCATCACTATACGATCCCTTCAATTGGTTGCAGGGTTACTAGCCAAAGTACAATTGGCCCCGTTTGAAATTCGCGCACTGTGACGTCACGACTGTTTCCACCAATTGAAAAGCGTGACATTATCTGTCGACAACTGCTGCTTACAACGATGAGACATTAAAGGCTTCCGCCTTAATATTTTCACATAACACTCTTCTACACGCTGATTCCGCAATGCCTGCATGACTGCTGAGGTTTCTACTGAGTCGAATGCTTTCTCGTAATCAATGAACGCTATACGAGGTCTGTTAGAAAAGTATCCGACCTTTGGCCGTAGAAAAAAAACTTGGATAACTGGAGCGTCGCAAACCTAGTCACCTTCAAAGTAGTCTACTTGGGACTCCACACATTTCTCCCAGCGGTGCTGCCATTGAGGGAAGTATTCCGAAAAGGCCCCTTTCGGAATGGAGTTTAGCTCAGCTGTCGTTGCAGCCATAATGTTCTTCCTTGTCTGAAATCGCGCTCCTTTCAATGGCCTTTTGATTTTGGGAACCAGCCAGAAATCGCAGGGGCCATATCAGGACAGTAAGGAGTCTGTTGAACTACAGGAGGCTGGTTTTTCGCCAAAAAATCTGAATCGAGTGCGAGGAATGTGCAGGAGCATTGTCGCGATGGGTGCGCCAATTTCCTGTTGACCTCAGCTCCGGGTTCTTGCGCCGCACAGCATCACGTAGGTAACGGAGGACATCCCTGTAGTACTCTTTGGTCATTGTTTTGCCCTGTAGAGTGCGTACTCGTGGTCTGCCACACAGAGGGTGTTAAAGAAAGCAGTCAGCATCACTTTCACATTGCTGCGCACTTGGCGGGCCTTCTTAAGTCTTCGCGACGTGGAATGCTTCCACTGTGACGACTGGGATCTGGTTTCCGGGTCGTACCTGTACACCCAAGACTCGTCACTAGTGATTATGATGTTGATGAAGTCGGGGTCACTGTTTGCGGAATCCAGCATGTCCTGTGAGACTTCAACAGGAAGCTGCTTTTGCTCCACCGTGAGCAGCTTCGGCACAAATTTCACCGCAACTCTCTCCATGGCCAAATCTTCGGTGATAATGGAATGTGCGGAGAAATTGCTCATGTCCACCTCTTCCTCAATTTCTCGGATAGTCACGGGACGGTCCCGCATCACCATAGCGTTCAGTTCGGTAATGACCTGGTTATTTTGGCATGTTGATGACCGATTGGAGCGTGGCTCGTTCTCCACCGATGTGCGGCCATCTTTAAACCAATTGTACCATTGCTTAATCTGTGTGCTGCTCATAGCATCGTCACCGAAAGCCGTCTGAATATTTCGAATGGTTTCCACTTGGCTGTCGCCCAGTTTATGGCAAAATTTGATGCAGTAGCGCTGCTCCTTTCACTCCGCCATTTTCCTTGCAATGAAAAACCGACGAGAGCACTGCGCACTGCCTCACTCAAATGCTGCGTCCCAGCGACTGACGCTATCGGCAGGCGGGAAAAAATTCGTGCATGCGCATGAAGGTTCAAGGTCGCCTGATGCAAGCGCTCTTGGTTCATATCCATCAGGTGTTCGCAAAAAAAAATAAAGTCGGATACTTTTCTAACAGACCTCATATATAGGGGCAGGTTATATTCTGCGCATTTCTCTATCACCTGATTGATTGCGTGAATATGGTTCATTGTCTAGTATTCTTTACGAAAGCATGCCTGGTCATTTGGTTGATTGAAGTCTAAGGTTGTCCTGACCCTATTAGCGATTACCTTAGTAAATACCTTGTAGGCAACAGACAGTAAGCTGATTGGTCTGTAATTCTTCAAGTCCTTGGCGTCTCCTTTCTTGTGAATTAAGATAATGTTAGCGTTTTTCCAAGTTCTAGGTACGCTCGAGGTCACAAAGTATTGCGTATATAGGGTGGCTACTTTTCGAGCACAATCTCTCCTCCATCCTTCAACAAATCTGCTGTTATCTGATCCTCACCAGCTGCTTTCCCCCTCTGCATTGCTCCCAAGGCTTTCTTTACTTCCTCCTTCGTTACTGGCGAGATGTCCCATTGCTGTGTTCCACTGCCTCTCTCAGTAACATAACACAGCGTTATCGTATCATATATACCATATCAGAGTTGCCGAGTTTCCTACCAGGCGCAAGTCTTTACGGTGCAACTAATCTGACGAGGTCTGTAAATGACAATTTTGTAAACAAATCAGTAAATTATTATAAACGATCGATTTCAACTACCTGTAATTTCTAAGAATAAGCCCAAGGCTGACTAAAAAATTTCCTCTCTTCGAAAATTCATAAAAATTCCTCCTCCGCTGCCAGCATCAAAGCCAGAACCGCAGCGGATAGGAGTTTTGAAGCAGACAAGCTGAAAATCATTGTATTTCTACAAGTCTGTCGGAAAAAACTAGAACACGACTTTCCTTTTCGCATTTTGGATGGAACGGGCGCAATTTTTTCGACATTTTTTTTCTGTAATGTATAGTGCGAAGTTTACCGTACAGAGAGCCTGTGCTGCTTCGGTTCACACGTCATTAAAAGGAGTACAGCTTTTAATTAAACATCGTTGAGCGTCCCAGTTGAGGAACAAAGCCAGTAAACAAATCACGAAACTTTCTGTCTGAGCAGAGGCCTCACAATTGTACTTAAATTAGCTAATTTGCTACTTAAATTTGTTGAAGTGTATAATGACTAGAAGTGTTGCGGAAATAATAAAAGCATACTGGTTCAGCAGGCATGGTCTATCATTTGCAATAGATTTGTAACAGTCATTCTCGAGATATATTATGCAAAAGATCTTCCTTTGGGGATAGTAGGGTCATTGCTAATTTTTTTTAGATGAATATTCGTGATTTTCTCTCAAGACAGCATATTTGATAACCTGCTTCTGAAAGCTATTTATTCTGATCAGACAAATGCTCGGAGTATCGCACTGGCTAAAGGTTTATAGATTTGTTAACAAAGTAAAGAGATGGAGTCCAGAAAACATGCTTTGCGATAAAAATCGTTTGTATCACATTGCTGCCTGTCTTGACCTCGGAAAAAAGGGGGTAGGTAACATTGGAAGTCAGAAAGCAGCTATATTCTCTAAGCACATGCCAAATAATGTGAAGCGCAAATGAAGTATAAGATATATTTGCCACTACTCTTCCACAATGAACCTGATCAAGTCCTAATAAAGTGAGATAAGTAAAATAGGACAAATCCTAAATAGTGTACATATCTATCATGGAATAAATCTCTTCAGAAATGTCTCCAGAGTTTCCCTTAAGGTGCCCTTTATTTAGGCTTTTCTATACAAAGATTTCTTTATTGGTTTATTGGGGTTTAACGTTCCAAGGCGACTCAGGCTATGAGGGACCGTGTATTAAAAAAAGAGAAAACTCATTGCCTCTCGCGATTTTTTCAGCCCCTCAGACGGCCTTCGTAGCGCTGCTTTTTGTAGCTGGTAAAAGAGGAGAATACGCTGCGCTTCTACTGCCGCTTCCTAACCAAAGAGCCGAAATCAAATTTCCCATAATGAAACGCGGCGGCGTTACTATGTGCACAGCCTTCCAAACTCTCTGCGACCGCCTTTATTGGTTTTGCTTACGCTTTTCTGTGCTGCTTTCTCACTTCCGGCACCCTCAGTACATAAAAAGCGCAGCCCGCTTACAAGGCGTATCGATTTTCTTGTGTAATGTCTACAGACACACTTAGGCGGCCATGCACGCTTCATACTAATGGACCACATGTGCCCGGCATAAGGAATCCTCCATGACATATTTTGATGGGATGTATCTCAGGTTCCTCCCAGGACATCCTCCCGTCCACATATGAACCGCAGCTGTAGCAAACAGAGTCGCTGCTGCTTTCTTGACTATATTTTGGTCGGAAAACACTTGGAGCATTACAATGTACCAAAACGAAGACAAGCCTCGATTTTGCTTGCCGCTTTTCGCTCTTCGCCTAACAACCTTCAGTTCCCCGTAGTCAGTATCTGGGTCAAACTTCTAGCTCCTATAAAAGCACTGACTTCATTTTGTATAGCGAACATCTCTCGATGTGGCCTCGTTAGAAAGTGACACCATTCATAATTGAGAAGATTTCTTTGACTTTAGGACCTACAAACAGTTTCAGTGATTATGTGTTTAATATATTTTATTTATTTATTTATTTATTTATCATCATACCCACAGCGCCATTGGCTGGCATTACAGTGGGGGGGTAGAAGAAAAAGTACACAAATGCCACCGCGTGCAGGTGGTTACAAAAAAAAAGATAACAATGAGATAGAAAGAACACGGAATTATTATACACAAAAAAAATGTCACAGCATGGAAGAAAATGAATCATTTGATAATATGGACACTACTTCCTCAGGCAGCTTGTTCCATTCAGAAACCGTTTTGGGGAAAAAAGACATTTTAAAAAGGTCAGTCCGGCACCTGTATTCTTTAACTTTAAGTGAATGATCTCTACGTAAAGACACGTAATCAGGGTTGGCTATATATTTGGTTCTGTCTATTCCAGTTCTAGAATGAAAAATATTATGAAATAATTTTAAACGCAGTACTTTCCTACGTTTTTGAAGTGAGTCCCAACCCAAAGATTTTTTCGCGCTCGTTACACTAAAATATCGCCCATAGTTATTGAAAACAAAACGAACGGCCAAATTCTGAACTCTTTCTAGCTTTTGAACGTCAAGCAAGGTTTTCGGATCCCAGACTGTGCAAGCATACTCAAGTATGCTTCTAACGTTTGTATTATACAGCAGTTCTTTAGTCTTTAAAGGGAAAAGTTTAGCGTTACGTCGCAGGAAACCTAAAACACGACAGGCTTTGGCAGTAACGAAATGCACGTGACGATGCCAAGACATTGAACTTGTTAAATATACACCAAGATATTTAAATTCCAACACTGAAAGCAGTCTGCTATTATTTATGTTATAAGTGAAAATATGGGGAACCTTCTTTTTAGTGAAACACATATGTACAGATTTTTGTAAGTTAATATGCATTCTCCAGTTCTCACACCACTGGGCCACTTTACACAAATCCTGTTGTAATGCATCGCAGTCACCTTGATCGTTAATAATTCTATACAATACACAATCGTCCGCAAAAAGACGCATGTATGAAGAAATACCTGAAAAGATGTCATTCATGTAAATTATGAACAGTAATGGGCCCAAGACGGATCCCTGAGGCACCCCTGATGTTACAGCCACCTCATGCGATTGTTTCCCGTTGACAACAACACATTGACGCCTAACGCTCAAATATTCCTTTATCCACCTAATAACTTTCTCATTTATGTTGTACCAGTATAATTTTTGTATTAATAAGGAATGTGATACAACGTCAAAGGCCTTCTTAAAATCTAGAAAAATACAGTCAACAGAATATCCCTTATCTAAAGCACTTGACAGGTCATGTACAAATTCGGTAAGCTGGGTGACACACGAGTAACCACTGCGAAAGCCATGTTGATTAGTATTTAATAATGAATGTATACTAAGATGATTCATAATACTAGTATAAAACACATGCTCTAAAACTTTGCATAATACACTGGTCAAGGACACTGGTCGATAATTTGAAACAACATTCCTAGGTCCCGATTTATGTATAGGTACAACATTAGCAAGCCTCCATTCATCAGGCAAGGAGCCTTCCTGTAATGACTTTGTGAAAAGAATTTGAAGGTACCTTGACAACGCAAAAGCGCAAGAAGAGAGCAGGATCGTGGGTAAGCCGTCCGGACCGGTGGCACTGTTATCTTTTAAGCGTTCTAAGAGCGACACAATTCCTCGCTGATCAAATTCAATGTTCTCCATGGGTTCCGTACAGTTCAAGGCAAGGCGAAAATCGGCATGGCTATTGCTGTCCTCAGCAGAAAAAACTGAGCTGAAAAACGTGTTAAAGCACTTGGCTTTCTCCAGATTATCATGAACGATACTTCCGTTGTGATCGAGTGGCGGGATAGACAATTCATCCTTTCTGTTTTTTTTTATGTACTGCCAAAATTCTTTAGGGCGATCCTGGATACGCATGTCGAAAGACTGAAAGTAGGTAAATTTAGCCTCTTTGACCGAAGCATTCATATCCTTTGTAATCTTTTTTAACTGATCCATGTTATCTTCCGACGGATTTCTTTTGAAGCGCGCATATAGTTGTTGCCTCTTTTCAACGACTCTGCGCAGCGCTTTTGTGAACCATGGCTTGCTTTTGCTGCGACGTTTCGTCATCACCCATGACGGCACATGCTGCTCACGCAAATCAAAAAGTTTGGCTGTCAGTGTGCGCCACAGCTCATCAACGCTGAGTGAATCAGACAATGTTTCGTACACATCGACATAGGATTCAAGTGCCCAGGCTATCTCGGGGAAATTTGCCTTTCGGTAACTGTAAATGCGCCGATTGCCACAGTCTTCAAGTTTAACATACTGAAAGTTCATTTCCGCTAAAACACAACTGTGATCACTGATACCGGGCACTACAAGGGTAGAACAAGCTGCCGATGGTTGGTTAGTGAATAATAAATCCAAAACATTGTTGCCACGGGTTGGCTGCAGCACTAATTGGGATAAGCTGAATGAATTGCACAGATTTAACAATTCTTTGCCTACTGCGGAATTGGCTCTAGACGGAAGACATCCTGAGCTCCAGTCTAATTCAGGAATGTTAAAGTCACCTCCAACAACTAAACAGTCAGTTTTAACAGTTTCAATCATATCAGTTAGGTCGCTGATGGGTTCAAGCTGATTTCCAGGTGGCCTGTAAAACGAGCAAACTGATAGTAATTTACCATTTAAAAGTCTAATTTGAGCCCATACTGCCTCACATGTCCCAACATCAATTTCCATCTTACGAGAACTAACTAAGACGTCCACCAGTATAAATACGCCTCCTCCGTGCCTGTCTCGATCTTTTCGATAGCTGATATAGTTACTCGGAAAAACTTCGCTATCGCTAACATCCCCATCCAGCCATGATTCACATCCGATCACAACGGAAGGTCTCGCCATGTCAATTAGACCATGTAGCTTGTCCACTTTATTCTTAACACTTCTGCAGTTTAGTACTAGAATCGACAAAACAGAGTGATCCGGCTTAACTTGTCAAGAGGCTCGAACTACCTGCCCCTGAGATTCGTCGTAAATGTACTTGACATTATTCAAGTAAAGGACATCGTATTTCAGATGTGCTTTGCCATTGGGTCCCTTGCGAGGTTTGGCGTAGTCCCATAGCATTTTCCTCTTGTTTCGTACTGGTTCAGAGAAGTCCTCTGAAATGCTAGTAGAACTTCCTTTCAATTTCTTCGCATTTGACAGAACAGCCTCTTTCTCTTTGAATGAACTAAAATTAACAATTATTGGGCGAGTTCCTTCTGAACGGAACCGTCCGAGGCGATGGGCTCTTTCGATTCTGGGGTCTATTCCCAGAGTAGATCTACACAAATCTAGGACAAGTTTTTCAGAAATTGGTTGTGACTCGCGTTCATCCTCGTCCTTAATTCCGTAAAAGAGCAGATTGCACCGTCGAGATCGATTTTCAAGATCGTCCACTTTCTTCATCAGAGTCTGCCACTCGGAACGCTGTCTTTCACTACTCGCCCTACAGTCCTCGACAGCGGCCCTCATTTCCTCAAGACCTGCAATCTTTGCTTCTAAATTGGCCATACGGGCATTCAGATCCGACATAGCTGTTTTGTTTTCATCCTGATAACTCTCGATAGTGGCAAGTTTTTCCTTAATTTCTGTCTGGCCTTGCAAAAGCTGCTGCAGGATTGCATCGCTAGGTCCTGGGTTAACTTCTATGTCGCCGCACAAAACCAGAAGCAAAAGGTAAAACGCAGCTCTTCGAAATAAAGAAAAACGACACCTTCTGCGTAACATGGGTCTGTGTGCTACAGAATGAGAAGAAACGCATGCATACAATACAGGGGGTGGAACCGGCAAAGCATACACTAAACATATATTGAAATATGTGTCACTAACCTGCGTGAAAAGCAGTAAATGCGTGAGCGGCAACGCCATTTCGGTATCGCCGGTTCCACGCCCCAACGATGAAGTGACGATTCCCGCCTTTTGTAGAGTGTAGTGGCACGGGCTGTAAAACCATGGTGGGTTGACTGGCACCGCACAATGTCCAAAATCGGCTGCGAGGCACACACAATCGTTGAAGTCGACCGTGGTTAGCACAGGTGAAAGCTTGGTGAAGGAACCAGTATCCAGCGTAGACGAATCATGCACAGCAGACAATTCCTCGGCATGAAAGCAGTGACTTGAATTACCAGCGATGAATACCTGCGTGAAAAGCAGTAAATGCGTGAGCGGCAACGCCATTTCGGTATCGCCGGTTCCACGCCCCAACGATGAAGTGACGATTCCCGCCTTTTGTAGAGTGTAGTGGCACGGGCTGTAAAACCATGGTGGGTTGACTGGCACCGCACAATGTCCAAAATCGGCTGCGAGGCACACACAATCGTTGAAGTCGACCGTGGTTAGCACAGGTGAAAGCTTGGTGAAGGAACCAGTATCCAGCGTAGACGAATCATGCACAGCAGACAATTCCTCGGCATGAAAGCAGTGACTTGAATTACCAGCGATGAATACCTGCGTGAAAAGCAGTAAATGCGTGAGCGGCAACGCCATTTCGGTATCGCCGGTTCCACGCCCCCCATGTACGTAGACTGTCAGTAAACACTGAGACACTACTGAGTATCAAAATGAGTTTTTGGGTCGGAATATATCATCTGTACCCGCCATCGAGGACGAAATTGTTGACGGGGAAACGGCAAGTGCAGTGCAGTCTTACACTGAGGTAAGTTTTCGTCGCCTCTCACTTACCAGAAATACACCTTCAAAACGGCAACCACGAACATTTATTATGTTTGCCTTCGTGGAAATGGCATGGCTGCGCATTAATTAGAGCCCAAGCGAAATATTGCTTTCAAATTAATGAAATATGTACAAGGTGCCGCAATTTTCATTAAAATAAGCGCTTTCAAATGTCGCCAGAAAGTTTAATCTTCACTATCGCTCTGCAACCGTGAAACGCTTCAGTGAAGGCATCGTTTTTCATCCGCATTAAACAGCGAGAACGCGGAGAATAGTTGTCACCAGTTCTGAAAGCTGTGACAATTTTTTATTGCCGCAAGCGCAGAACGAATGGTGAACAGGGACTGGCATATATTTAAAAAACAAAGAGTAAAAACATATACTGTTTTCAAGCCTGCCAAAGCCCTTTCCGTGTACAAACGTCCTCTATGCGCTGTCTCTTACAGAGCGGGTTCTTTGCAAGGGAAGTGATGCCCTGTCAAGTATCAATAAAACATGATCTGCATCTCTTAAAACTCTGAAGATAAGAACGCGAAAGACTGAGCTCTAGCAAAACGTTCAGTTGGGCGAGTTGGTAGATATTCATGATGTAAACAGCGCGAACTACAAGGGACAAGAAAAGAAGGGACACAGGACGAGCGCTGACTCGCAACTAAAAGGTTTATTCACTGAAACCTTCTTATATGAAGAAACAATCAAAGGGAAGAAACAACGCAAAAATTAAAAACCATGAAACGCAACATTCCTCAGGTGCTCCCGAGAAAATTCATCTCCCTATCGCAAAGGAAAACAGATGGTTTGCTGACGCAATTCAGTTGATCCCCTGCGATGTGAAAAGCCTCGACAACTTCTCGTGTCGTCTGATCACTGTGGGTGTATAGTACACATGTTTGATTAAATAATACGGTGCATTTTTTTCTTTTTCTTTTTCATGACTTTACATTCTAGACAATGTTTGACCAAATGTTTGCTGGAAGTATAACCCGAGGTCGTCAAAGACACTTCTTAATTCTCACTCCGGTCATTCCAAATTGGTAAAAAATAGCATAATCAGTTCCTGCTTGCGAAGTGCTTTGACCAAATCCTGTCATCACACCATTCAAGATAGCTTCCAGACCCAGTTGTCTAGGGTTAAGTTTGCTGGATATCAAGACCAGATGATAGCAGGGGCGTGTTCTCGGTTAATTCAGTCATTAAAGCGTCAGGCCACTCCGCTTACGACAGACGTCCAGTCTGAAAAGAAGAAATTTGCCGTTTTGCCATATGTACACCGCGTCTCCCACGGACTAAAGAACGTAGCAAGTAGGTACAAAGTTGGCGTGTTTCTTTCAGCCCCCGTCCAGCTCAAACAGATATGCCCTGCCATTGAAAGAAAGAAAGAGGCCAAGAAGAAAAAAGAAGGATGTGAGGTTGCGCACAGGGATAAGTTTGTGGCCTGTAAAACATGTGTTGTATACAGTGTACCCCTTTCCTGTGGAGCGCGTTACATTGGTCAGACCGGGCGTTGTCTTAACAAGCGCCTACAAGAGCACAGGAACAACTTAAACATTGGTGATGACCTTTCACATTTGGTCAAACATTGTCTAGAATGTAAAGTCATGAAAGAGAAAAAAAACAATGCACCGCATTATTTAATCAAACACGTGTACTATACACCCACAGTGATCAGACGACACGAGAAGTTGTCGAGGCTTTTCACATCGCAGGGGATCAACTGAATTGCGTAAGCAAACCATCTGTTTTCCTTTGCGATAGGGAGATGAATTTTCTCGGGAGCACCTGACGAATGTTGCGTTTCATGGTTTTTAATTTTTGTGTTGTTTCTTCCCTTTGATTGTTTCTTCATATAAGAAGGTTGCAGTGAATAAACCTTTTAGTTGCGAGTCAGCGCTCGTCCTGTGTCCCTTCTTTTCTTGTCCCTTGTAGTTCGCGCTGTTTACATCATGAAGACTGAGCTCTGTTTTCATCGCTGAGCGAAGGCAGCCGTAGATTTTTTCAAACTGTCCTTTATGAGCACGATGAATATGCTTGGAATAGATTCAAAATCCTTCTTTCTTGCTTCACTGGAACCCTGCTGCTTAAAGCGGTTCCTAATGGTAGTCAGGTTTACTTTGGGCTGAAGCACCTGGAGGGAGAGTAGGTTACTCCAACAAGTAACACTATCGCAACACAGAATTCTGCGTGACAACATTTAATTCTGCTAGGTTGTTGCACTTCACGGTGCTGACTAGAAAGAGGAAAATGCGGAATGGCGTGGAAAAGAAACTGAAAAGTTGTTCAATGCTATCTCGGCGCTCGGGCAATACGCACAATGCAGAGGAAGCTTGTGGCATAGTCACCACAGTGTTTCACGCAAACCTGCCCACCACAGGAAGCTGACAAGTGCTTGAGAAAATTCCATTCTCTAAAGAAACCGTCTTCAAAAAGCAGGCGGTTGGCAAGGAGGCCAGGTGCTGAAGTCAGCGCTTTTCACACAGCGCTGAAACCACATATTCGCGATCGTTTGGTCGCAGCTAATATCTTACCTTCCAAAACAACCCGCACTGAAATACATCTGTTGCAACATGTTTCTCTATGCACACCCAAATGCAGACCAAGAAGCTCGCTTTGTAGCTTCTGACTTCGACGGCCATATTTCAACGGAGGGCCGCCGCGGTGGCTAAGTGGTTATGGTGCTCGGCTGCTGACCCGAAAGACGCGGGTTCGATCCCGGCCGCGGCGGCTAAAATTTCTTTGGAGGAGAAACTCTAGAGGCCCGTGTACTGTGCGATGTCAGTGCACGTTAAAGAACCCCAGGTGGTCGAAATTTCCGGAGCCCTTCACTACGGCGTCTCTCATAGCCTTAGTCGCTTTGGGACGTTAAACCCCATAAACTAAAACTAAACTAAATTTCAACGGAGCGAAATGAAAAAAAAACGCTTGTCTGCTCGGCGGTGTTAGTTGTCGGTAAAAAAAAAGAAATGAAATTGACCGACCCTCAGATCGTCTGATGCGATGAACTCGGCAAGCAGACAGCTTTTATGCGTAGCATATTGCAATCACTCAGTTCAGCCCTTGGGCGCGGCCGGGTAGCCACCAAACCACGTGCCGTCACGTCACGTGGTTTGCTGACATGACGTCACCAAACCACGTAAAAAAATTAAAAACAAATAGAAAAAAAATAAAACAGAAAGAAAAAAAAAGACGGCTGAGCATGGTAGCGGTTGCCACCACCCCGCTTCAAAGGGGGCGCTCCTATCCATCCATCCATCCATCCATACGTCACGGAGGAAAAGCTGCTGAGAAAATCGAGTGCCGCCAAGCACCTCGCGCAAAAAGACCGCGCAATATGCAACGCATTCTTGGCTTAACCAAGCTAAGCCTGGGCATCTTTAGAAACATGATTTCAATTTGATCCTTTCATAATTTTCTTTTTGATGCTTTCCGACATGATGCGCTTCTACTCTGCTTGATCCCATTGCCTGAAATATGCGGCACGCCAATGACCCGCGCTTCTCGACGTATCCCCTGACCCGCGCTCACATTCGGCGTCGCTTTCCCTCTTCGTTTGGAGTGGTTGCGGCGCCCGCCTCTCCGCCGCCGCCGCTGCAGGTTTTCCATCACGCCTTTCATCGGATGGCTTTTCTCGCGCTCGGATCGCTACAGGCGCACCAGAGGCTTCACTCGGAGGCCACGCAGATACATCTCGGCATTTTCGCCTTACGACATTCATACGGATTACGCAGTAAAACCTCAGCGGTCAGAAACTGTCTGGAGCCTTCCGCTACGCCACCCTTATAGTCATTGTCATTTCACCACCGATGCAGCAGTTCCTTCCACAGTAGGAGAATGTAGCCGAATGCTGCCATAATCAGTAGCGTACTGGACTGCAGATTTTTCGCTGGATCGGAAGCGCGTATCCTCCAATGCTTCCTTGAAAATAGATTAATAAACAAACTTTGTGATGCGCTTACGTTTTCCTTCAAAAGAATAAAACTCATGTAATGCGCACTCAAAATTACACGGGTTTCAGTGGTGTCAAAAGCATAACCACAATGCGATATTACACGCAAAAGTGCCTGCTGACTATGTAAGTTTGGACATTTGAAGAAAACCGTGCTATAACTTTTTTTTTCTCATAATTTTGTCAGAAGTTAGAACTGAACCGCCAGTGGAAGCTCTGGCGCCATTTTTTGTTTCAGTTGATTGCTACAACAACCACAGCCTAAAAAGCGATGAGTAGTAATAGATTTGAACCAATAATCAGATAGTGAAATTGGAACCAGCAGGCCAGAGCCTAACGCACTCGAAAAAAGCAATACAACCTCATTTCAGTTAGGAGGCTCAAACTTCCCTTTTGTACAGAAAGTAGTCCGTTGCTACTACTGCTGGGCTCAGGAAAGAGCCTCAAGTAGATTTCTGCAAGGCTACCTCAACAACAATAGCGCCTCTGTGAGGTTATTGAGGCAAAAGTGAGCGAAAACGATGGTATCAAATGCAGCCCGCAGAAATGCAGCCCGTTATTCCGGTTATTCTTTTGTAATCTTCACTGGCGGTGCGGACTACAAAGGAATAACCTTCGCATTTACACGAGGTGCCGGCTATCAGCCGGTCGCACAGTATACACCACTTTCCTCCCTAATTTATGCACCCTTTCTAAGGCACTTGCTTTCGGGAGTTCAAGCGAGAAGCCTAATACGGAGTAGACAATTTTGCGAGCGGCTATGGAGAGTGTAAGCTGTAGATGTACATACAGGTGCGGCTAGAATAATAAAAGAATAAAAGAGGTAGATTTAAAAAAGAACGGCCAACATTCTCTCCCCGAGATCAACATATTCTTTAGCATAAACTGCCCATAAATATATTGCGTAAACAAGACAGCCTCCAGATGTGACCCTACCACACTCCTGCCAAGGGTTCTCCTTAAATACGACTATGAAAGTATAACTGAATAAGTATGAGGTTACCCATTGTTGCCTGGAAACAAGACGTCGAACACTGAGCAGAGAAGGACAATAGTAAGTACATAGGAATTGAGGAATGTTTTGTCTTCCTGGCCACAAAGTGCTTGATGTGAACTGCGAGCTGTTAACGAGGACTGAGATAAAATACGAAAAGGTAAAACTAAGCAACCATTGCTGTCGTCATAAATCATCATTAGCCGAACATCACCCACTGCAGGGCAAAGACCTCTCCCATATCCCTCCAATAAACCTGGTCGTCTGCCAGCTGCATTCATCTCTACCAACTTTCTAATCTCATCCTCCCACCTAAACTTCTGCCACCCACAGCTACGCTTTTCTTCCCTTGTAATCCAGCCAGTTAGCCCATCATAAATACCTTGCGTTCACTGGTCTCCACACCCGGCGATGCTGACCCCATTGCGAGCTGAACGTGCTCCCGTCGATGAAGATTACTTCGCCCCACTCGCTAATGCTCTCATCCGCATGAGCTCGCGAAAATTCCAGGCGTTGTCGTCGTTGTCTGTCCGTGAGATATAGCTTTTGAGCAGCCACACATGCCTGGAGGCCAGCTTCTTGTAGTCGCCACCGAATTTTTCTCACGTTGGCATCAATATCCAATGTGTCCCGAATTTCCTGGGAACTGAAAAACGGGTCCACGCCAGCTGCTGCTACGATTAGTCGATCTTCTTTAGATGCGCAACGGCTTCTGCGTTACTGTTTTCCTCCCGATAGGCTTGTTCACTGCTCTCATCTAACGCCCTGTTATTCAGAATATCTCTCGTTTAGAAGTTCCTCGTACCGACAAGGGAACTATTTGCCTCCGGACTGCTGACACTCGCGACGCCATCTTTTTTTCCCTGTCACTCCGAGATTTTCGCGTCTTTTATGCCTGCGCAACGTTCGAAGCGGCAAAAAAGTGGGCAATGGCTTTAGTATTCCCACATCGGCACCAATGATGACTCGATGCTTTTGGCTTTTATTAAAAACGTTACAAAAGTGGTCACTGGTCGTGCTCTGTCTTGGAATGACAGGGCGTTGCCGACTAAGCTGCAAAGCGGTGAACGCACGGCCTGAAGGGCCGAGATAACACGCGGGACGAAAACGGCTGTCTCGCGCCCGCTTCCAGCGCTAGCCGCTCCTCGATGCGAGGAAGGGAGCAATTAAGGGCAAGCTGCTGTCAGCAGGTAATCAGTCAAACTGTGATGCTAATGGGCCTGGGTAAAAAGTGCGTCCGTGCTGCCGGCGTCATCTCGCCGCGTCCAGATCAAAACAGTTTATACCGCCACTGCTAGGCAACGAGAATAAGCAGTTTTCTGCCCCTCCGCGGCCGTACCTGTGCTCTGTATTAATCTGGCCGCACCTGTACATATTTAGCTAATGAAATGTCACCCCTTGTTTTTTATAACAAGAAAATTCGGGGAACAGCCGATATGAGAATTTATAAATGTAGTAAAAAACATTCCGAAGCTTCATTGAACGGCATAAACTCAAAACAAAGTGTCATGAACAGCCTTTATGGCAGTGTTCAAGCATGTGTGGATCAGCCCACATTTTTGTGAGCTGGTACTTGCTGAAATGGCATACAAGGAAAAGTAAACATAACTTCAATTCGAATCTTTCTCAATTCATATGGAGGGAAGAATTCAGGGTTAGGGGTAGCACACTCTCAAAAAAGGCTGTGGCTTCGCAATGTACAAATTTTCGTACAAACCGCCTCGAACGATAAATTTTACGATAGAAGAAGTCAAGGAGCAAAGTCTGCGCCGTCATTCACATGATTTCCTTATCATTCCAAAAAGGCATTTCCAATACCGATTGACTTGAGAAACTGACCTTTCCAGTATTTTGCTTCCGGACATGGAACTTTAAAGCGACAGTGTTAAGGAGCTCGTGAGGAGCAAAAGCCGGCGTTGTCGTCGCCAGAGTTTAAGGCTGCCGCGGCTCCTTCATGTCATTAGTTGCCAAAAAATGTCAGGAGCACCAGAGGCGGAGGCCTTGCACCGTTTGAGAGAAGGGAAGATTTCTCACTTCTCGCGCAGGCCACCACGAGCGTCGTGAGTGAGTGTGACGTTATCCCTCGTCCTTGAGGATGCGTAGACATAAGTTTGCATTGCGCACAGGGGCCTCTAGGAGAAGAACAGGGGGATGCCGCCATGTGGGGATATAAAGAATCGGCGCTATTGCGTTTCACTCTGAAGGCGGAGCTTGAGTGTCTCCCAAGTTTCATCTTTTATGTTCTAGGTTTTGTACCACAGATCTCCGGATGTTGTTTTCTTACAAGTCGTCTTTCTTTTTCGCAGAGCTACACCTAACTCTTAGAGCCCTGAGAGCGCTTCTCGGCAAGTTGGCAGTGCTTCTTGTCCACTCCTAGTGAGAGTGGAAAGAGCACAGGAGGGGCTTCTTTCTAAATCGCTACTACGACATGTTCCGTTGTATGTCCTCGCGGCTCATGTAGAAGGCGCGTTATTGGTAAGTTCACTGAGAAGGGTCATCCTTTCGCCTCCGTCGTCTGGTTGTTGGGACCTTTTTTTTTCGTTTCACTTTTATTTGGCTTGCTTTTACGTCCGTCTATTCTTTTTTTTTTATCTCAGTCCTTCTTTCTACGATAATACGTTTTTGATCACTTCTGTTTTCATTTTGACTCACTCTTGTGGGAAAAAAATACATTCGCATGCGTCATCTGCACAAGGCTGCTTTGCTGTCATGCTCGTGGGTTTTAGTGTGTATTTTGGTCCCATTACACACTAAATGTTTCATGCCCGAGACAGTTCGCAGCATCGTTGGATGGGCAGGAGGTTGGTGGCAACGCCTCTTTCGAGTGAACTAATCTTATTCTAGGACTGCGAGCTCTCCACAAACGAATAGGCATTAAAAGAAGTGTAAGCAACTGCGCTGAACCGTAGCTGCTTCACTAACAGCGTCTGACATGTAAAGCGCGCAGACAGTCTTGTTACGTCCGTATAGTCACAAAACTGAATATGTCGGCCACGAGAGCTGTGTACCCTTTCGGACGTGCATAAACGACCATGCTGACTGCTGAATGCCACAGGGAACCCCACTAGGCCAGCCAGCAGAAGCGTGAAATCCCGCAGGCTTTAAGTATCAAAGGCTAATGAAGATTAACAGGTGAGATTACCGTCCCACGCGTCACTAGAACTCCGCGGGACGACGCTGCAGCTACAGTGGAGTCATCATCATCATCATCATCATCAGCCTGACTACACCCACTGCAGGGCAAAGGCCTCTCCCATGTCTCTCCAATTAACCCTGTCCTTTGCTAGTCGCCGCCACTGTATCCCCGCAAACTTCTTAATCTCATCCGCCCACCTAACTTTCTGCCGTCCCCTGCTACGTTTGCTTTCTCTTGGAATCCACTCCGTTACCCTTAAGGACCAGCGGTTATCTTGCCTTCGCATTACATGCCCTGACCAAGCCCACTTCTTCCTCTTGATTTCAAAAAGGATGTCATTAACCCGCGCTTGTTCCCTCACCCACTCCGCCCTCTTCCGATCTCTTAACGTTCCACCTATCATTTTCCTTTCCATAGCTCGCTGCGTTGTTCTTAACTTAAGCTGAACCCTCTTTGTTAGCCTCCACGTGTATGCACCATAGGTGAGTACCGGTAGGATACAGCTGTTATATACTTTTCTCTTCATGCATATTGGTAAGCTACCATTCATGACCTGAGAGAACCTGCCATACGCGCTCCACCCCATTCTTATTCTTCTAATTATTTCCCTCCCATGATCCGGATCTGCGGTCACTACCTGCCCTAAGTAGACATATTCTCTTACTACTTCTAGCACCTCGCTACCAACTGCGAACTGCTGCTCCCTTGCAAGGCTATTGAACATTACTTTGGTTTTCTGCATGTTAATTCTTAGCCCCACCGTTCTACTCTGCCTCTCTAGCTGATTGATCATGCTTTGCAGTTCTTGTCCTGAGTGGC
The DNA here is from genome assembly GCF_055824585.1 of Amblyomma mixtum. Taxonomy (NCBI): domain Eukaryota; kingdom Metazoa; phylum Arthropoda; class Arachnida; order Ixodida; family Ixodidae; genus Amblyomma; species Amblyomma mixtum. The sequence goes on along the minus strand of NC_143013.1, from coordinate 94,167,248 downwards.
TTAGCAAGGCAATGTCATCAGCGAATCGCAAATTACTCAGGTATTCGCCATTAACTTTTATCCCCAACTCTTCCCATTCCAGTCCCCGGAATACCTCCTGTAAGCAGGCAGTGAAGAGCATTGGCGAGATCGTGTCTCCCTGCCTGAGACCTTTCTGTATTGGAATTTTATTGCTGACTTTATGGAGAACTATAGTAGCTGTGCAATTGTTATAAATATCTTCCAATATGTTCACATAGCACTCTTCCACACCCTGATTCCGCAATGCCTGCATGGCAGCTGAGGTTTCCACTGAGTCGAATGCTTTCTCGTAACCAATGAAGGCTATATATAGGGGTTGGTTATATTCTGCGCATTTCTCTATCACCTGATTGATAGTGTGAATGTGGTCTATTGCCGAGTATCCGTTACGAAAGCCTGCCTGATCATTTGGTTGACTAAAGTCCAAGGTTGTCCTGATTCTATTAGCGATTACCTTAGTAAATACCTTGTAGGCAACGAACAATAAGCTGATCGGTCTGTAATTCTTCAAGTCCTTGACGTCTCCTTTGTTATGAATTAAGATAATGTTAGCGTTCTTCCAAGCTTCTGGTACTCTCGAGGTCACAAGGCATTGCGTATACAGGGTGGCTAGTTTTTGTAGCACAATCTCTCCTCCGTCCTTCAGCAAATCTGCTGTTACCTGATCCCCACCAGCTGCTTTCCCTCTTTGCATTGCTCCTAAGGCTTTCTTTACTTCCTCCTTCGCTACTGGCGGGATGTCCCATTGCTGTGCTCGACTGCCTCCCTCAGTAACTTGATGATTGCATTCGCTACTGTATAGATTTGTGTAGAACTCTTCGGCTAATTCAACTATCTTATCCATATTGCTGATGGCATTGCCCTGTTTGTCTTTTAGTGCATACATCTGGTTTTTACCTATGCCCAGTTTTCTCCTCACTGATTTTAGGCTACCTCCATTCCTTAGAGCATGCTCGATTTTCTCCATGTTAAACTTTCTTATGTCGGCTACCTTGCACTTATTTATTTAACTTAGATAGCTCTGCTAGTTCTATCCTGTCTGTGGAGTTAGACGTCCTCATGCTTTGACGTTTCTTAATCAGATCTTTAGTCTCCTGAGATAGCTTGTTGGTATCCTGTCGAACCATCCTACCACCTACTTCTGCGGCGCACTCTGTAACGATAGCTGTAAGATTATCATTCATTGTTTCAACACTACGGTCGTCTTCTTCAGTTAAAGCGGAAAATCTGTTTTGCAGCGACATTCTGAATTCCTCTACCTTCCCTCTTAATGGTAACTCGTTAATAGCCTTTCGAGTCACCAGTTTCCTCCGTTCCCTCTTCAAATCTAAGCTAATACGAGACCTTACCATTCTGTGGTCGCTGCAACGGACCTTACCGAGGACATCCACATCCTCTACGATGCCAGGGTGTGCACACAGTATGAAGTCTATTTCATTTTTAGTCTCACCATTGGGGCTCTTCCACGTCCACTTCCTGTTTGCTCGTTTGCGGAAGAAGGTATTCATAATCCGTAAATTATTTCTATCTGCGAACTCTACTAATAACTCTCCCCTACTGTTCTTAGAACCTATGCCATAGTCACCTACCGCCTTGTCTCCAGCCTGCTTTTTACCTACCTTTGCATTAAAGTCGCCCATCAGTACAGTGTACTGTGATTTTACTTTGGTCATTGCCGATTCCACATCCTCATAGAAGCTTTCAACTATCTGGTCATCATGGCTTGATGTAGGCGCGTAGGCCTGCACCACCTCCAGCTTGTACCTCTTATTAAGCCTAATTAGGATAGCTGCCGCTCTCTCGTTAATACTGTAAAACTCCTCGATGTTGCCAGCTATATCCTGATTTATGAGAAATCCCACACCTAGTTCTCGCCTATCTGCTAATCCACGATAGCACAGTACATGCCCGCCCTTTAGTACTGTATACGCCTCATCTGTCCTCCTAACCTCACTAAGCCCTATGACATCCCATTTAATACTGGCTAATTCCTCCAGCAGCACTGCTAAGCTAGCCTCACTTGATAAGGTTCTTGCGTTAAACGTTGCCAGGTTCAGGTTGAACCAGGTTAGGAATTATCATATTTTCTACCGCTCCAGTCGCAATCAATTCTATAGCGCTTATCAACTGCTACACTGCCCTGCAGCAAGGCTTATTCATTTTCTTTTAGTTTACGATGTGCAACCGGCTAATCTGCCGTATATCGCTATGTCACTCACTGGACGTCAACTATCCGATCTGCACAAAAGTACGCATATCCTTTCTCACTATTTATGGCATTATCAGGCTAGGACCCACGAAGAGAGCTCATAGTCAAGTCTCAACGCAATAAAAAGAACAACACGGATCATGAAATGAAACACAGATAAAGGGCGCACAAACTTCTCTTGTCACTGCTCGGTCGGCAACGAACTGTGGGCGCTGATGTACTACCTAAGGTAGTTATATCGCGCTGGCCTCAACAGCCTAGTGAATGACGCTCGTGATGGCTTCAGCTGTATCGACATGGGCTTGTTTTATCTCACTTTCGCGATCTGTGCCGCAATGCGACACGCTACCATGTTGGCCGGCCGACACTCGGACTACTATGGCCGGGTCTACGCTCCCAAGCTCTGATGCGTTGAAACGTAACTGGAAGCGAACGCTACCACGATTCTCCCGCTTCCGGATGCAATAAACGTGACAATAATATCTCACTACTTTGAGATTGCGAAAAAATATTTTGTGACAGTGCATTTTAGAAACAGCAAACATGATAATATGAGCAGAAATCGGCAACGCAACATTTTCCTTGATTCTTCCTAGGAGAATTCCTCCAGGATTTCTGTAGAATGACTCCATGGCCACTTGTCTGCCTTCCAAGATAAAAAAGATAAAACGGCGCAAAACAAGAAGAATGGTATCAGATTTTCTAAGCTTTTGTCGTTCCTAAGCGCTCACGAAATCAATGCCTTGAGTCTTCATCCTCCAAAAATGGAAGTACTGTTAAGGCAAGTACAAAAGAGCGCATCACAACATAATTTTGGAAGCTATAGGTGCTAGCGAAATATTGGAACCTTGACCTTCGTGCACAACAACGCTGTAGCCCTGTTTAGAAAAAAAAATTGTATTGTGAAATGAACCGTGCACTTATTTCGTTTCACGAGCCCCGAGTACATGGCAGACCGTTTCGAATGTACTACGGTCGCCTTTTTGAAATAGCTATATGCTCTTTTTCTTCCCCACCTTGGTGCAAACCGCTTCTCATGTATTTTACGAAAAACGTTTTACCTAGTCTACACTACCCGCCGCTGGCTCAGTGGTTAAGGCGCTCGTCTACTGAGCCGGAGTACACGGGTTCTAACCCGACCGCGGCGACCGCGTTTCGATGGAGGCGGAACGCAAAAAGCGCCCGTGCTGTGCGATGTCAGTGCACGTTAAACATCCCCAGGTGGTCGAAATTATTCCGGCGACCTGCCCTACGGCACCTCTTCCTTCTTTCACTCCCACCTTCCTTCCTTCCCTTACGGCGCGGTTCAGGCGTCCATCGAGATACATGAGACAGATACAGCGCCATTTCCTTTCCAAAAAAAAAAATGACCCGCCGCGGTGGCTCAGTGGTTACGGCGCTCGGCTGCTGACACGAAAGACGCGGGTTCGATCCCGGCCGCGGCGGCCGAATTTCGATGAAGGCGAAATTCTAGAGGCCCGTGTACTATGCGATGTCAGTGCACGTTAAAGAACCCCAGGTGGTCGAAATTTCCGGAGCCCTTCACTACGGCGTCCTTCATAGCCTCAACTGCTTCGGGACGTTAAACCCCAATAGACCTAAACCTTTCCTCAAAAACCAAATGACTAGTTCATACTGGGAGACGGAAATAATTTCAGAAGCATACCACAGTTGATGTTTTGCAATGCCAACTTTGAAAATTTTAAATTTATAGTTTTAATGGTGTTGATGGGATTTTAACGGCGCTATGGCATCTTGGCCAAACAGCACCTTGGCTAACGCTGGAAGTGATACCTAGATAGCTAGAAAAACTGGCTACATGTTGCCGATAACAAACAAGAGGGATGAGAATCAGTACTTTATGTAGGAAAAAGTAATGAAGAGAAAGTAATCATTATTCTCCACCTAGACGTGCTCATTTTTGTTATATTTAACCTTATTGTCAATAAATGTGCTACTCAGAATTAACTAAGCACGAGGAAAAAAAGAGCACCGAATAAAACATTATTAAGGCCATCTATTTTCATAAGTGCAGATTTCAAAAATTCTGCAGTTGCGTGATTTACAATTCTGTCCGTGTTCTGCATTTGAGAACTGCTACACGACGTGAAATTTTTCATCCTAACCTCAAATAAGGCTCCTCAAGCGAAGAAACGCTCTCCTTGAGTTTGAGTGTAGCATGAAAAGAAGCTTTCATGCTCATTACACTTCACCCGTGGAAAACCTGAAACAGCCGAAAAAAAAACCGTGTGTTCCCGGCATTCTAAATTCATTACTTGATCGTCGTTTGTTCATAATTTGTGTATGGCTATTGTACATATCTTTATCCTCTTTAAATGATAAAGCACACTGCGTAGTGCACCTAGCCGCGATCATGAGCAAGCGTTTGTGCCAAGTGTAGTACGTTCGAGAACACAGTGATTCAAATGCTAAACATGAACTCTTTCCCGCTGCGCTGCGACATCGTCCCCGAGATGTTACCGCATGTAATATGTAAATGCACAGCTCTTGTGCAGGTGTCTGAGAACTGCGCGCGCACACGCTGAGGAATCGGGATTTAACAGGGGGAAGGATAGCTTTGTGTACCCAGTAAACGGTAAGTACTGTAAGCCTAACAGGAGACTACCGAAAGTTAACTGAGTGGATGAGATTACGAAGTTTGCGGTGATGAGGTGACCGCGGCTGGAGCAGGACAGAGGTAAATGGCAAGATCTGGGAGATAACTTCGTCCTGCAGTGGGCGCTGTTGGGCTGATGGCGAAGATGAAGTAGAGTAAGTTAAACAATTCCGTTGAAATCGGTGCCTGATTCATTCATGACTAGAGACGACTTATTTAGAAGTTAGGGGTTTCTTGTACTAACTTCGTCACTCTCTGACAAATATTTCAGAATTCCGCAAGGTGTTTTCGAAGTGGACAGTGTACAGTCCAAAATGCGTAAAATGATACTCCCATATTCTTGTAGAACATCACCTAAGATGACAATAGAGAGGGAACAAAACTCGGTTTTCACCGCAGTTTATAAGCTAATGTGGCAAATGAAGACGTGCCAGAGACGACGGTTGCAGCGTGGTGGGGTAAGACTTCGCGGCCGTAAAATAGTCGGCCTGCGTCGGCCGGGATATACTTCACTTTATAAAGACGAATGAAGGCAATAGAGTGGCTTTTTTTGTTACTCAAATGCTCAGACACCGTAATTTTTCCTCTCTTCCAAACAGTCACCATTTCTCCCAAGGTGTAATGGTGCATTTTCATCATCCTTTAAGATGTCTTCAAGACGAAGATGGCTGCTGTCAAGACCACGTACAAGCACGCACGAACAAGAGCAAGAAAGATGAATAGATTCATTCATGAAAGAAAAGCACAAAATCACTCCCGCAGGCAAAACAAAAAAAAAGAGCGCTTGTGTTGTCTGCCTCTTTCTTGTCCTTTTTGGTGCACGCTCGTACGCGGTCTGCAATGAAGCACCATATCGCCCATCATTCAGTGCTTTTGTGCTCCTAATGTTCCCGCCCGCAATCGGCAGAACTGCTACTGGGAAAAAGCGGTTATCATTGTTTGCGACAGATATCAGCAGCCTTCCTTTACTGGTGATATTTTTAAAATCACTTTATTAGCCTGAGCTATGGTATAAAAAAAAGCGATGTATCTCTGCTGACATCACGATCATTACTGTCGCAGCACGCCACCTAGTTGGCGTAATGGCAATTGTATTCGTGATCTAAGTGTTCGCAGACGCTAACTACGAAGAGAAGGCAACATCCCTATATCAAAAAATTGTATTTAAAAGATCATGGTTTTGTTTCCATGAGGCGCTGGCGAGCAGCCGCAAAATCTTTATTCTTGATAAAAGTCAGTGCACTCTTCCTTTCTAACTTCACCAGATGTAAGGTTTTATGCTCAAGAACGGGTTCACCTTTTATTAATGAGCTCGGCGGAAGTTTTTTCAGTAAATTTTAACACCACACGCTGTAGTCGTTGACCTTTTATTTAGTTACAGAGAAGACAATCATGCTTCAGCGGCCTTGCGAAAAATATGTTTTAAGTCACGTTGTGAATACCATTCATGTCACATGGATGTATGGGCGCATTAGCATTTGTGCTGTAGCGAAAATACATACATCAGTAGAATTGTGGCGCCATCTTTTTAACGCCAATCGGAATGATGCTCAAAGGGCAGTGGGTGTGCGGTGTCACCTTCTCTGCAAAAATCAAAGTGATATCTATACATCCAACACCACTGAGCAAGACAAAAAGATGGAGAGACCGCCATAAAAGTCGGGAAGCGTGGTGAAGAAGTTTGTCATATATATGGGACATTCGATGAAAATCGCTATTTTTTGTGATAAACCCCTTCGCTATGCGTATGATTTCCCGCAACTGGACGTGTTGTATCCGATTAATTTGGCAAATGGCAGCAGAAATCTAAGTTCATTTTGATGTGAAGCTTGCAGCTATACAAAACCTTTGCTGCCAAGCAGAGGCTGTGCATAGATGAATTGTTAGATGGCAAAGAGTGGGCACATAGGTCTATTTATAGAAATTTTACAATGAAAGAACACTAAAAGAGCGCCCTTAGCGAAGCAGAAACACTTTATTACAAATTTTGATATTCTAAAGTTAATAATGCGATGACTTTAATGAAACGCAACAGAGCATACCGGTAGAGGGCGTACGTGACTGTCTGAAAAAAACATGACACAATCATTACTGAAGGAAAAACCCCAGAGCGGGCCTGCTACATGATGCCTGGTCATTCCAGCTGTGCATAGAGATGTAAAATTTCAAGAAATTTTGAATGGCATGAAAAAAACTATTCTTTTCAGGGTTTTTTTCATGAAAAATTGGAAATTTTGCAAAACGTGTCAAAAACAGATTTATTTGCAACAGCACGACGATCAATAATAATGCTCCGAAGTAAAGTCGAATATGCAGTTATAGATGACATATTGTGAAACGAACTTGTTCTATTGCACCGAGAAGATAAATAATGATTTGCACTTCAGGCGAATATGGAGATCTAAATATCATATTTGTGGAACGAACTTCTTGTTCTATTGCACCGAGAAAGCAAACATGAAAACTGATCTATAAGTCACTCCATATCGGACTCATAGTCACTGTCGCTGGATGCGGCACTACGCGCAGCAGCATGGATTGAAGTTGTGTCCACAGCTAGGTTCGACTGCACATACACGAGCTTTCGTACGCGTTCCCCTGAAAGCCTGTTGCGAGTCCTTGTTCGCACGTTTCCGAAACGTGACCAGTTTCGTTCGCAGCTGGCGGTTGATGGTGGCATCTGCAGCAGTCGGCAAGCCAATGAGTTAGCGGCTGGTTGGTGCAAAGGCCTTGCCACCAGGTAGATGGGGCCACGTGCTTCGCTGAGTCCCAGACCCCTGTCCTGGATCAAATTCCTGCGGATGTCCTGTACTCTGCTACGTTGGAAATCAAGAAGCTAGGCTTGTATTTGGCTAAAACCGCTTACGTGCACAGCAGCCTATGTTATTTATGCTGTGTGTGTCGCGCTGTAAAATTTGCAGCCATTTTGTTCTACTTCAGCCGTGAGTTCAAGTATTAGTGTGTTTTTAAATCAAGCCTGGATCTTACATGTGACCTGGCCTTCAACCCGCGTACTCGTAGCACGAACATTTTAAAAGCACTACCTGGCACCGGCGATGACGACTGCTCTCCAATCGTTCAACGATGCACACTGTAATGGTTATCAAAGGAAAAACAACAACCTAAACTGAAAGCAAGCAATCATAAGACCTTGAAATTGCATTGTGAAATTTTCGATGTTTCTTTCCATTTTTGCTCGTCTGAAAAAAACGAAAAAAACCGTTTTTTTTCCAAAATTGCAGTGTTTTTTTCAGGCCTTCACATCTCTAGCTGCGCATCATCAGTTCACTATTCCCTTAGAAACAGCAGTCCGCTGGACGTAAGCACCCGATTCCTAGAATTGTATTCCGTACAAAAGACACACGAGAAACACGCCCACTTCCCATTTCGCACGAAGTGCAGGCACAGCTTGTCTTGTTATCATCAAACCGGTTTTCTTGCCTGTACGAGGATCACATTGTGTTCCACGCAGCATTTTCCCTGTGTTCCAGCGCGGATCTCTAGAGGCAAGTACCTGCAGCAGTTCCGGAATGCAGCGCACTTCTCACGAGGACTTCCGCGTCCAGTCTGAAGAACGGCAGGTAGCAGTCTGTGGACGAGATAGGCAAGTGAGGCGAGTGGTTTGCATACAACTTGCGCTTTGAGTAATGGCGATCAGTTAACACCGACAGATGCGCGCCTGCTCAACATCTGCAAACAATCCGAGGAGGCAAACCAAAAAACTTTTGGGGCAATTAAGTTCACCGCTAGAGTATAAAAGGTCCCTTCGGTCGCTTGGGGATTCCCTGACGTACCCTTTTGCAGACATCGACACGATTGTCTGCGACACAACACATTCTCCTTTATTATTCATCATCGTCTATATTAATTGGTGACGCCAATTAGTGATCCTTCTTAACTAAATATTACAGCAATGTAATTCTCCTACTCTGCAATGTGAGGTACTTGTATAAGTTCTTCATTTATCCCACTAAATGAACGATTCTCCCTGGTGTACAGCTAGCATGCCCGTCTTCGTGACCAAAAGGATAGCGGTCCAATTTCTCCGATTTCATATGACTACACGCCGTTTTGCGTTTCAGCGAAAATGCTTTTCTAAGTCACTAGCCTCACGTCCAATCACGAATTTCCAGTCACGCCGACGGTGGGTTTTCTGCCGGAAGGGATCCTCAGCGCTATTGCCTTAACAATCCTTCCGGTATTCATATTCGTCAACCAATTGTTTTTTTTATTTCCCGCACAATATGGATGCTTTTTATTACATATATTTAAATGGCATAAAAGGTATATGCGTGAAAAAAGTGCTGGCACACGCGCTCTGTTAGTGCCAAGGGTTTTAGGATGGGGTTGTGTTGCGGACCACAAAAGCACAGGTCAGGTAATTGAAGCGGCAAATACTTCCAGAATGGGCACAAGTGAGAAGCGCATTGGAGGTAATTAAGAGGTATAAATTTAATGTATACAGGTTTCCGGCCACACAACGTGAAACACAGCAACAGATACAGACGTCCAAGGGGTCACGTTTAAGTAGGAGCTGTGTTTTCGAGTTATATAACATTAGCGCGCTCCTCACTTTCGCTCCGTCTGCCACTGTGTACGAGGACGTATCGCTCCTTCGTCATCGATGAACGCCCACGCACGAGACAAGGAAGAAAGTGAGGAAAGGTTTCGAGGAGAAAGAAAACCCTGTATCTTGCGCTTTGCTGAGTGTTTGTGATGCTCCACCAGCGCCCTTCAGCACTAGTGGTGGCCTGACGCTCTCTTAGGAAAGAGAAGGAAGAAGAAAAAAAGAAGAGAGACGCGGGGCGTGGCGCAAGCGGCGCGAGAAGACGAGCTCGGGCAACGGAGCAGGCGAGGTCACGGCTGAACGGCTTCTCTGAACCCGGGTGACCAGGCCTGGCGAAGCTGTCCTCGTCCCGTTCAGCGCAACCAGGAGCTGTATCCTGTCTTCCGCCTGCCTTTTGCTGCCTCGGAGTGCGGGCGCCGTGCTGGGCACAGGCAGGTGCTGCCCGCCCCGAGATCCTGCCGGCCCTGTTGGCGGTTCCTGCCTGCCGTCCCGTGGCTGGGACCTGCTGCCGTGAAAAGGTGCCCCCCGGGCCGTGCCCGGGTGTCCAGACCTGGGCGGCCGTCTCTTCCCTCTGGTGCGTCGTCAAGGCCACTGCTGCTAGTGCTTCGCGCCCGATTTCCGGCCGCAGGGAGAGCAGGCCTGCGGAGGTGCTTGGCCCCGGCGCCTTTCTTGCGACGGGCAGCGGATTCTCACGCCGGAACCACTCCTCGACCCTCAGCCGCGCAGTTACCTACCCATCAGTGACTGCTCGCTTTTTAAGTAAAACCATTCTTGTTCTCCATTCTGGCGTGCTTGGTCTGGGACAGTTTTCTGGATCCTCCGGGGTCCCACCTCGGAGGACGCTCGAACCTGCTTGCGGAACTTTTCCCCTCACAGTGTTCTCCCCTTTCTTGTCTGTCGTCGTTGCGAACTGTTCCGTAGCAAGGAATCTATACCAACGTGCCTAATTAGCCATTCTACCCTGTTTAGAACCCCTCATAATTGCTGATAAAATGTACAGGAGGCAACAAAACGTTCTGGCCCCTGAGCGATCCGGCGAGCTTGCTCAAACATTGATGCCATAAGTGCCGTGGAGACAGCAGTCTTAGCCTTGCGCTGTATATTCATCATGCAGAGCCAAATAGCCCGTCAACTCGCTCTTCAGCAAAACGAAGTAAGCAAGAACACACATCGGTGCGGGCTTCAGAAGAAGAACCACAGCGAAATAGACGCGAGGAGCCTATAGTTTGGGCGACAGAAGCAGAGGCATAGTGACACGGCCGTAAGTAGCCCTAGGTTCGAGCCACAAGATCACAAGGACGGGATCGCTGCATTTCAAAAATATAGCCACCAAAGCTCAAACGCTCAAACATTCCTGTTCCACATTGACGACTGTGCTCTCAGTCTTTTTTTTTATCCCCTGCTTTTCTAAATCATCTAAGAGGGCGAGCAGTGCGCAGCCTTGTTTAATCTGGAGTGTTGACCTTTCTACTGTGGGGTATTTATCACTTTAACAGTGAACAGAAAGGATCCAATCGCCGCGTGCGAGCCAGCACAATCTGGCACGATCTTGCACTTTCCGCACCACGAACGGCCGGTACGCGCTGACCATCTTTCACGCGTGCCTTGTACTCAGCTACGCTTGATGAGGACACCATCGCGATGAAAACCTTGCTGCTTCCACCTATAGCATCTGTTGCCACAAAAATGAAAGGCACGCCGCTCGGTGGACGATGTTTTAAACCTAATATTTCAGCCATCTAATAACTGGCGGTTCTATCGGCTGTAGCCGACATCTCCGGGCTAGTGCCGTAAGATGTCATAACGGCTTTTCTGGGGCCCTCATCGAGTCTTGAGCACTGCTTGTCACATACTTAACACATTACATGGCGTGGTTGTTGCGCCGGTAATAGGTTTCAAGTGCGAGTAGGTGAAACCTAATGGAAGGTCATTCCGATGACGTTGTAAGCTGTAATGCTATCCAGTGCTGGTGTATATACTTGTCCTAATAAATCATACCTGGATACGACAGCCTACTGCTCACTGTTAAGGCGTACAAGCAATGAGAATCGTTCCAACCCTCAGCAGTATAGAAGTTCCGAGGCATGAGTTATGGGTCGTAACCAAATTTAGGAGTTTGTTTTACCAACAGTAAGCATTTTCTCTTATGTAAGAGCAAAACTATGCTCTTTTAAAGTGTCCTGAGTAATTAAAGCGGCAGCATATTGCCGCGAATCTTTGTAGCGTAGTCCATGTCGTACGCCTAAAGCCCTATCATGCACGCTAAAGGACGCCGTGTTTCCACATTCGGTGTTTATTTTTGCACAATCTTTGCACAATTTTTGCACAATTTTTACAATTGCTCGATTCAAAAGAAAACATTCGACGGAAGTCTCTCTGGTTGGGAAATTTAATGTTAGGAGAAGGTAAGTGACGCCAACCAAGTAAAATCCATCCGCATCCGGACGGAGCCGATTCTAGTTTGCGCCAGAATGTTCTAGTAACTTCTAAAGCTTTATCTTGAAGGCTCGCTATCAGCTTTAAAAAGAGCACGGCCGACAGCGGCGCGCATTCAGTTAGACGACCGCCGAGCACGCTAGTTGCACGCCGCCGCCGAGTGATTCAGTTCTTTGCGGGCACAAGTCAGCCCGAATAAAAAGTTCCGTTTCGAAGACATCCTCGTTGTTTTACTGCTCTCCGAACTGCAGTCACCACTACGTGACAATATTTTAGGAGTGCTGGTGGAAACGTGTTCGCTTTTGAGAGTGAACGCTCTTGCGCTGTGCAAAGCACATCATCTTCATCAACTTCCACTTGCACCGCGAACAGATCAGATGAGCTTAACCTCAATAAGAGCTTAACTCAAGTTCAATATCGTCGCCAGACATACCAACGACCCAGCAAAGCAAAACCATAAGCCAACCAGGCTAAACACATGCTTTCACAGTTCTACCCGTTTTAACTAAGTTAAAACCCTACCACTTTCTTTCGGCACAGTTCATATCTGAATAGCGCAATCAATGGCCAAAAAGGGAGAATGGAATTATTGTGTTTTCATTGGGCACAAGGTCACCAAATTGTTCTGGTCGTGCTTCCATATTTGGTTTGCGGCTACTCCAGTGTGTGATGCGCGACTAGGAGGATTACAAAGCTATCATCCCAACCAGTTCCCTGCATCAGCTACCTCTTTATGAATGGCACGTTGGGTCAAGAAGGAAATTCAAGTGCCCTGAACTATTAAAAAATGTCTGTCTTCATTAAGGTTGTGCCTCCTCTCTTGCTCTCGAAAATAATTTGCGAAAGAAAGGCCAGACTTCAGAACATTGAGCATTCCACATAGTTATATCCATACGTCATAATTTATCCTGGTGACATACGTTTTACAATATTGGCTGAAGTTCCTTTGATACAGAGCCAAGCAAGCGCCCTTGATCTGCATTCACTGCATCGTTTGTATATAGACATTTCATGGGATCCCGTGATGCCGTCGCTGTGGAAGCAAATGCTCTCTTAATTGGAACAACAGAGAACATTAATCCATATTTTGTGCGATAGATAGCTATATTTAAGACAGTCGCAGTTTTTTGGGCATATATGCATATTGGTTAATTTTAAAAGCCCTTACCCCATCGCAATAAACCATGGTTTTAAAACTGCGCTCTGTGATGCAGATCTGATCAGAATGGACCAAAATGACCTCTACGGTGTAGGCAAAAGTGGTTTCGTTAGAGCCTTCATACAGAAGTGTACTTTGTTGGCAGTTTATTGCACCTGTAGCAGCTGTCACCTTAGAGCCGAGGGTAGCGACCTAGCTTCGCAGAGAAGGAAGTTCGCTGTTGTTGTTTTTTTTACCGACGCTGTTCACAGTCCGAAGTTCAGTTCACAGTTCACAGTGCGAAACTGGTTCTTACGGAAACTGCAACACCAGCAAATTACGAGCCTATCAGTGGCCCAAACAGAGCTTTTGGGCCTTCGACCTCCAATAAAGGCAGGTTTTAAGGCCGGACAACCTTTTGAACCGGGATGTATTTCAAGAGGCCGTGTTGGGGCATGCGATCAAGCACATTAAGCGCTCTCTCTAGCGACGGCCGTCATTTACAAGAGGCCAAATATGGCATCATCTGCAGTTAGTTACCGCAGCAAATAAGAAAGTCTCAGTTATGGACTACGTCATAACTGACCAAACATTCCGTTTGAGATTAATCCCAAGCGTACGGTTTCAAGGCATGCAGATTTATTCTATGTTCTGCTTTCCTAACCTACTCTTCGCAGTCACAAGGAAGTGAAAAATAGAAATCATGACTCGATAGCACTGAGCGTACATGTCAGCACAATAAGACAAGCACTGCAGGAAGAAAGATAACAGCAGGGGTACAATATAGCGCCTTTGTTTTCATTCTTCCTGCGCGTGTTGTCTTTTTGAGCTCACAATATTTACAAAAGCACGTAAGTCTACTTGCGAGCGGAAATTGCGAAAGCTGCGAGCGGTCCGCCGCCCCATCTGCTGGGCCAGCGTTGTATGTTGCAAGGGGGTTTTCAGTGGGCACCGCATGATGGAGCTACAACTGCACGCCAGGAACGGAAGAAATTTGCCATAAACGGAGGAAATTTGGTGCTCGCTTGATTGCAACCTGTGTAATTAGCACGCTCATAATTACTCATGTAGGCCTTACTGCATATTTCGAAGATTCGTTTTTCAGAACTGTGCATTCACTAGACGCGCGGATATTTAGCTTCAAATGTCGAGGTACCGTGGCGGAGTCTTATTTTTTTGACGCCGCATTCTGTACGACATCTCACTGCACTGCGATTTGTTGATGAACCCTTTAGATGCGTTATCTTAATTGGATTACACAGCCTGTGGAAAACCACATCGTGGACCGACATTGTGACTCTGTTGTTTATGGTAAATACCATATCAGTAGAATTATTGTACACCTAAAGGAATTATATGCCAAGACCGAGTTTGAACCGGAGTGGCACTCACTCTTAGTGCTGTCCTGTTCATTTCCTTTTTCTAGTTTTTTGTTGCTTACATATGTCGTATTATGATGTTATAGCTATGTGCTCTGCGTTGACTTGTCGTGCTTCATTGCTTAGGCGTATTCATTTGTCACTATTTTTCGTAATGTTTGTAAATCGCTCATATGCGTAAAATATTGTATCATTGTAATAATTCCGTATTGAGGAAAAAAAAGGAACAGCATCCCTGTCTCGCACACCGGCGGCCCGTGTTCTATTTCCACCTGAACCACGATTTTCTTTCTTTTATTTTTATTCTCATGTCTCATTACTTACATGTCTCCTGACGTGATCTGATCGATGACGTCACAGGGAACCGACTTCCGGCGACAAATTTTGCGTACACATAGCTGTCTATCCAATTCTTTCGCATTAATAAGTGCACATAGCTTATTTGTCTTTTCCGAGCGCGTCCGTGCAGCCGCCGTTGTGCTCTGAATTTTGCCTAAATATTCGTCCAGGTGCATAACTCTCTGCTTCAGCGCAAGTAACGGATAGTATTCCTTGCCAAGACGCCACACCTTTAACTTGGAAGCTTGCCCTTTGTCACATCGGTAAAGCGGAGTAAAAGTTGCTAACTGCCTCAGAGGCATACCTTTATGTGAAGGAAACTAGCTCTCTTCCCTGCGTTTTTCAAACTACCAAATACTTCCACATTTTCCGCCGCCGCGGTGGCTCAGTGGCTATGGTGCTTGGCTGCTGACCCAAAAGACGCGGGTTCGATCCCGGCCGCGGCGGCTAGAATTTCTTTGGAGGAGAAATTCTAGAGGCCCGTGTACTGTGCGATGTCATTGCACGTTAAAGAACCCCAGGTGGTCGAAATTTCCGGAGCCCTTCACTACGGCGTCTCTCATAGCCTTAGTCGCTTTGGGACGTTAAACCCCATAAACCAAACCATAAAACAAACTTCCACATTTTCAATCATGCCCCACACGGAAAAAGCCAAAACAAAAGCTCTTAATTGATTCTAAACATTACGATTCTCTCCTTGACCTAGCGCAAAAGAATAGTTAGCGCTAGCCGTATATCACGCTATCGATGTGTTTAGACCACTAGATATGAAACTGCTTTCAGTATTAGACTTAACGCTCGATAGCTTCCGGTTTACTGTTCCTCATTCGAAACTTGCTTTGAATCAAACGAAGAATGCATGTGCTTCGAACGCATGTCAGTGCGAGAAATAACGAACGTTAAAAAATGCAGTTTACATGCACCCGCTGTCAAAGGCTTATGGGAAGCAACTTCGGCGAATAAAAGGTACTTTCTTTGCATCGAAGGTGCACATTGCTTGAGATTCAATACATAAGAATGTAATTCGAAAAATGACAATACGGCTCCATATATCCATTCCACTATACATGGAGAGGCACCGACGGAAGTAGATTTTTTTTTTCGCCAGTACCATCTTCCACAAGCTTTCGGATACGGATGTAAAATGTCCATCTATATTAGAAAGCGTGGTTGCAAGGAAGAACACTGAAGCACATGCCTCGAAAGCAACACTCCTCACGATCACCGAGGCAGGCATCTAGGCTCACGAACTGCCAGTGGCAGACGTAAGTGCGACAGTCGAGAACTTCGAGTCCCGCATCAGTGACGGCTTTCCTCTCCAGCCCCCTTGCATCCTCTTCTCGTACGTGTGTGTTGAAACGGAATCGCTCAGCGAACGTCCTCCTCGGGTCCTGCGCAAACAACAATGCTTTCAGCGTTCGGCCAAGAATGCATTAAAGTGCATCGCCCGCGGCTTTTCCTCCTGTACATGTGCGTGTCCGTCCGTTCAAACGGAAGCGTCGAACCTACACCATTTGGATTTTTTTTTGTTTAACCGCTCACGAAAAGCCACAGCTCTCAGATACACTAAGGCAGACCAGAAAGACGCATGTTCCGAGCTTTCCGTTGCACTATATTTTCTCCTTTAACAGTCATCGGAGTCTGTAGTTAAAAGCTATTCAGTACTACCGAGTGTATGGACACATGAAAACGCTCCCCGAGAAGGAGTGCTGCACTAAAGTGATCACTCGATATTTTTTGCTTCAGAGGGGGTGACCCACACTTCGTGTAGTCATTTTTTTTTATTTGTAAGGTGCAATCACCCGATGAGTGGGTTCAGCGCCTATCTTGGTGTTGTGCGGCAACTCCACCGCTGTTTCACTGTCCAAAGACCACTATAATTAGCCCTTGATGCTTTCCTGACCGCTGTATATGATGACGCGTGTACCCTGTTTGCACCTAGAATACCCGCATATGCCTGTACCCTGTTTACACCTAGAATACGGCAGGTAAATTAATGAAGAAAAATCATCCCTAACAGAACGACAGACACCACAATCATCCCGCATGCTCCTAAGATGCCTTATCCTTAATGGTAAAAACGGCGCTAACAGGACTAGGCGCAAAAAAAAAGATGAAGGTGGAACCAAATTTGCTTATCACTTATGACCACAAAAACAGTGCAGAAGTTTACTTCAACAAAACTTCATGCGGGGCTTTTACGACGTGCACATTGTTACCTCGGCAAATAGCAGTCTGTGAAGGCCTCTGTGAAGAAGCAAAAGATAAGTATAGAAGGCAAACAGGAAGACGTCTGATGTAACATGGTTGTAGATTGTTTCTTCCTTACTAGCGAGAAGTCTTTTCTACAGCGCTTTTTTTGGGGGGCCGTTCATCTTTCCGGAGTTGAGTAGCAGGTGATTAGTGCGATGTTCCATTCCAAAACTTTCTCCACATCTTTTTACACAATTTTCGGAATTAGCAAGAAAACTTGCATAATTGTTGCGGGTAAATAAAATTTTGGATATTATAAAATTATAGCTTGGGCAATGCGCAAACCCGGCAGCAAGCGAATTTGTGATACCAGAATTTAATACCATAAGCCTGTATTGCGTGGTAGAGGTTCCAGATATTTTCAAATAGTTCAGCCAGCGCAGTGATGGCGACAATGAATAGGCGCGGGAATAAAACTGATCCTTGTGGAGTGCCGTGGTTGGGTAGTTATATGGTGGCTGATGTAAGGCAGCCAACGTCATAGTCGCCGGCGCTGGGAGGGGAATGCTTGTAGGTATTTCTACGTACGCGTGCCGTAGTTTGTTTCGCTAGTGTTGATAAAATATGGTCGTCGTTCACATTGTCGCAGGCTTTGTGTATGTCTAGTATTGCTCGAGTGGCGTGTTTGCGCCTGATTGTTTAGCACAGTTTCTTTGAGTTGGAGGAGTTTGTCGTGTGTTGAAATGTGAGGTCGAAAGCCGGACCTTATGTGTGAGAAAGAGTTACTGGTTTCCAAATGTGGGGGTAGCCTTCAAAGCAAGATATGCTCAAATAATTTACCTACGCAGCTAGTTAGGGATGTAGGACGGAGGTAGTCTAGTGATATCGGTTTTTCAGGTTTAGGTATAAAAATGACGTTGGCGTGTTTCCTCTGCTGCTGCATGGTACATGCTTTCCAGTATTAGTTGTAGTACCGCATGGGCTGCTCCTTAGACGTGTCATCAGCGCAGAAGTTGATGGGTTGTTTGGTCAGGTCCGGGGGTTGTGATGCTGGTAATGTGGGACAGGGAAGCCTTTACCTCGGCAACGGTGATATCTTGGTCAAGCTAAGGATGGGCTGGTGGTGGGGTTGCCGGTGTTGCCGTAGCTTGGAAGGAAGATGCTATGTATTTCTGTTGTAGGCATTGTAATGTATCTGTTCTTTGCTTGGTGGCAGTGTATATTAGTTTGGGAAGGCGGTCAGCCGTTTGTCGTTTGGTCGTTATGGGGTCGAGGACGCTGTGGAGGATGTTCATGTTTTTGCTTAATACGTTTTGTAGTGTGACCCAGAACCCTCTCCAGTTGGTATTGGTTAAAATTTCTACGTATGCAGCTGTTTGTGTTGTGACCTGTTCTATGCGCTTCCGCAGCTTTTTATTGTGTCGGTGACGTTTCCACACTTTGATTAAACTCTTTCTGGCTTCCTAGAGGCGCAGGAGGTCAGAGTCTACTTGTGGGGCTTGAGCTGTAGTTTGTACATGTTTAGAGTTGTGCTTTAGTGCACCGTGGGCTTGGTTAATCCACGCGTCCAGAGGGCACTCTTATGTGCTGGATGCGTTTTGGGCTAGGTGTTCTCGGAATGCGTCCCACTTGATGAGGTGTTGCTTTCTGGGTTTGTAGCGCTTTGTGTTATGTTGTATTGGTGCCTGTATGATGTACTGATCACTGCCGAGGGTGTCTGGTAAACTTCGTGGCAGATGAATTTGTGAGTGCTGGTAAATCCGAGATCCGGCGTGGTGTCTCTTATTACGCTATTGCCCATCCTCGTAGGCGCATCGGGTCAGCAGGAGTGTGAGAGACTGCTGCATGCATCCATCGTGTAAGCGAGTGCCTTTCGATGTGTTTTGGGGATACCCCCATGCAGTGTCCTGAATGGAAGTCTCCTACAAGTACGAGGTGGGCTCCCGCGGTGTGTTTGAAATCTGCGAGTACCTGTTGGAACCCGTGGCTGGTAGCTCTGGGGGGCGGTAAATATTAGCGATGAAGAGGCTGGGTGTGTGTGGTGTTAGGGGAACGATCTCTATGAATATGTGTTCGGTTGTTTGACCACTGAGCGTATGTTGAATAGTTGTAAGAGTATTTTTCACATGGATTGCCGTGCGTGTCGAGTGTGTGACTGTAGCGTAACCTGTTAGGGTAGGCGTAGTACCTGTGTCCTTTAGGGCAATAATGTGTGGTGGGATTGAGTGGTTGTGGATGAATGCTTACAAGGATGCTCTTTTTCATTTATAGCTATGGCTATACCACCACCATATTGTGATAGCTGGCGTATTTCTTTTCTGTTCTTAGCTCGGCCCATTGTGATTTTTGAGACCCGGTCGTGTTATTTGGGGGGGGGGGGGGGGGGGGTTATGGGTTACGGGCAGGCTCCGCGGGATCCCCTCGGCGTATCTGTAGTCACGATGGCTGGTGGAGCAGTGATTACGTTCGTGAGGCTACTCATTGTTTCAGCTATTTCTATTGGACTTGATATCTGTCGCTGCATTTCCCGCCTTCATTTTTGAAGTTCCTGCTGTGACTGTTCTTTGATTTTCTGAAGTGCTGCTTCTACGTGTTCTTACCTTATTAAGGATTTACGTTCGGAATTGTTCAAATTGGTTCTAAGTTTTCTCTGAAACTCCTCGAGGGTAAGAAATTCCTGTCCTTGAGGGTGTGTGTTGACCTCGTTTGTTTGGTGTTTCGTCTGTTTTTGTGGTGTGTTTTGAATTCGGGGTAATACTAGGAGGGGAAGATGGGTGTTGTGTTGGTAGACCGCAGAGTGATGGGCGGGGAAAATGTTGAGGGGAAGCCATGGGGCCTCCAGCTGTTTTCAGGTTGTCGTTAGCGGCCCTTGGTAATGCGCCGCCGGGAGTGATCCGTGGGGGGAGGGGGGGGGGGGGGGGGGGCTCCACACTGTTGGTTTAGCTGTTGGCAGTAGCGAGTCTTCGTGGTTGGAGGTGATGACTTATTATCGGTCGCTGAGCGATGGGCGGAGCTTGTTCTTGCGGCGACCGTAGTATCTTTTGTTTTATGGTTTGCGTTGTCGCATTAGGCATTTTTGGTGAGTCGTGGCGTGATCTCCTCCACATTGTCGGCATGCTGGCTCGCATGGGTGGTCGGTAGAAGGATTGAGGGTTCCGCAGTCTGTAGTACATCTCCGGAGCTGCGGTTGCGGGCAAACGTCTGCCCTGTGGCCCGATTCCACGCAGGTGGGGCATATCTGTTGCCGGGCATGGTAGGGGCGCCAACGGAGTTTAACCCTCGTAGTACACGTGAAATCCAACGTGTGCTCCTTCGTATGTCAGTAAAGCGTCGTTTGACTTGCCAAGCAAGAGGGCTTGAAGTACGACTGGACCGTTGGTTCGGATGTTGTCCATAAGCTGCTTTGGAGTTGGGGCCGGGTAGAGGCCGCTCACGACCCCCTTGCGGGAGAAATCTGGGCCTGCCGCGTAAGCAGCTATTTTTTTTTATTTCCCTTTGATGGTTATGGTTTCCAGTTTGCAGAGAGCTGAAGCAAGGTTTTCGCCGCAAGTGCTGCTTACTGCTATGTTTTCTTCGGCCTTGATACGGATGATGACCAGGTTACGGGCCGGTTGACAGCAGTCTGGATGGGCACTTGGATGTCAAGGGCTCGTATTTGATGAAGGACCAGGTGTTCTTTTGGTCTAAAGATGAACTTGTAGTCGTCGCGAGGGAGAGCGAAAGACGGGCAGCGGATGTGTTCCGTGCCGGTGTGAGTCTCGCTCGGGCTTGGTTCACTTGACCTTCACGGACCGCCGTCTCCCGTTTGTTGTTGATAATCACGAACCAGGGTCGTAATTCGTCTTTCAGATGCAGTGGCGGTGAATCTTGGCATTCATCGGCCCGTGTGCTGTCAATGTCAGTGCACGTTAAAGTTCCCCAGGAGGTCGAAATTATTCCGGAACTTTCCACTGTGGCACCTCGTTATACCTTTCTTCTTACAATCCCTCCTTTCTCCCGTATCTTACGGCACGCATCAGATGTCCACCAATATGTGAGACAGATACTGCGCCATTTCCTTTCCCCCAAAACCAATTTTCAACCAGCATCCACACATATAGAGTGCGATTTGGAAGGCTATTTACAATCGTGTGCTGCCATCTTGTGAGGAGCGTCAACACCTTGTTCCTCCTCGCTTTTATTACGAGCGGGAGTTTTCAAAGCGCTGACCCGCTCAAGAGGACCCGGATCAGCAAAGACTCATCAACCGTCAGGCGGAGACAGCTTGCTTCAAGACTCTCTCCGCGGTCTCCGGTGCTGAGAGGCGGCTGAGAGGCACCCCCTCCTAATTGCTGCACCTAGAACGTGACGCCCAATGATGACGAAAATAAAGTTCATTCTTTCAATCATTCATTCATTTATTCATTAATTCATTCATCAAAGGAACTACATTTGATAAAACGCACCAAGGACAACAGCGATACCATCTTTGCGCATATCTGTGGAAGCATAATAAGTGACTATATGTCCGCCGAGGTGGCTCATTTAATGTTGCTGCGCATTCACAGCGTATGGCGCACGAGAATAGATGTCAGACTTGAACACATTGTTGCACATCCTGGTCAACAGTATTTCCATGAGAGTGTCATCTATACATGTAGATAGGAGGTGTTCGGAGAGCAAGCTGCTCTACTTCAGTGGCTACCTCTCCTGTACAAATTGAAATGATTTAATCCATTTTACCACTGGGCACTGGCCAGAGAGTGACTAGGGGTTTGAGTTTCATGTCCCTGTATCTTTTTTGTGTTTTTGTTCATGATGCCAAGTCGGTAGTAAAGAAAAAAAAAGCTGCGCTAGAGATTAAAATATACAAAAAAGATATATTGAACAGACAAAGAATATACATAATCATCACCATCGTGAACAGCCCGGCTACGCCCACTGCGGGACAAAGGCCTCACCCATGTCACCCCAATTAACCATGTCCTTTGCCAGTTGCCGAACAGAATTTCTGATGGTAACTTGCGTTAGGCATCGGCCAAGAGCCGAACTCAAATACATAGCCGTCTATGGGAGCCGATCGGCCTTGAGTGTCGGCGACCTTTTCGCGAGCATGTTCGGGCACATAGGTGCCCAAGGCGCCCTTTCCGCTAGAATGCTATCATGTTCTCCACACGTGATGTAAATAAGTGGAGATTGTATTCCTGCTAGAAGTTACCATAAGCGAAAACACGACAGAAAAGGGATAGCTTTCACTGTTCCCCGAAACGTGATTTCGAATACTAGATTGTTCCACGGCAGCTTGAAGCCTGCTGTCAAATTGTTAGAATTAAAGTATACTTTGGACGAATTAATTTCGTATTTAAGAAAGCACACTTTAAGTTCTACATGGCCAACATGCAAACGCGATTTCCCGAAGCTCGATTTCTAGAGCTATACGGAGGCTTGCATGTGCTGCAAATATCTTTATGTGGACTGCCCATTTGTTAAAATGGAAACATACTTTGGATGAATTAATTTCGTATTTACGAAAGTACACTTTAAACACACTGCCAACATGAGAACGCAATTCTGAAGACTAGATTGTTCTACGGCAGCTTGAAGTTTGCTGCAGATATGTTTATGCGGACTGCCTATTTGTTAGAATTTAAGAATATTTTCGAAGAATTAATTTCGTTTCCAGAAAATGGTTGTAGCGCCGAAACAGACAACACACAGAAAGCTAGATGGGCCAGGCGCAACTTCCAACTGATTTATTCACCGCGAACGCGAATGAATATAAGACAAACAATCAAGAAGTATCGCAAGAACCACACATGCGCGGGAGGGTTGTACAAAAATTGAAAAAATTGAAACAAATTTTCAAACGAAGATAGCCGAGTTACACAGGTGTCTCAACCCCGTGTATATAAAAAAGCAGTTTAATTCTTTTATATTGCAATTGAGGGGGTACTAACACAGTCGCTACAGTTGCTTTTGATATAGAAAGCCTCTAACAGTTCACGGGCTCTCTGGTCCTGACTTCTGCTTAAAACCTTCGTTTCTTTCAGCCTTGCTGTACACTTAATCTTTCTTTCTTCACTGCAGGCTTTACAGTAATGGGGCAGATGTGAGACTGTGCCATTTTTAAATCCCGATTGTGCTCTGCTAATGCTGCAAAATGCTGCTGCAAAATGCTGCAGGTGTTTCTGTTGAGAATTTCATGGCAATGTTAGAGTTTTACCTGTCTTGCACTGTGGTATCATTTGCAGACTAACTGTTTGTTCAAAAAATGGGAATTTGTATTGGTTCCTGCGTCGCTCCTGTGCTGTGTAACATCTTTCTTGCGGAGCTGGACAGGTCATTGGTAGCTACTTTTGACGAAGCCAAAGTGCTGAAAACTTTTAGATATGTTGACGATTTTTTAATTATTTTTAAAAAAACAGGTTTCCTCATTTTACTCACAAACAGTGGAAAAATTTTATCTGCTTTTAAATTACTTGGAAAAGGTTTGGACTTCACCCATGAGTTGCCCAAGGCAATAGGTTGCAGTTTTTAGACAATAACATCACCCTTAACGACGAAAGCTTTTGCTGGATGTATTGCCCTCGCGCACGAAAGGAATTAATGCCCTATGATTCTGCCCATTCAAAGACTGTAAAGCGCGCCATTGCCCAGATGTGCCTGGAAGCATCGCTGAAGAAATCATGTTGCCATAAAGCGAGCGAAAGCTTCCAAACCCAGGTTCGGAAGTTGGAACAAGCAGGGTTTCCAACGTCGATTGTAAGCACAGTAGCAGAAACTTTGTTGAGAAAACTAAAGAAAGAATGTAGTAACGAAGGCAATGAACATGTGGTCACGAAAACCAAAATTATACCGGTTGTGATCCCGTACACCCATAAGGTGGCGCACAATTAGAAGCATGTGGCAACAAAATACAAGGTACCTGTGGTTTTTTCCGCCCCCAAGAAACTGGCTGCCCTGTGCGTTAAAACTGATACCAACAAGGCAAAGAAAACTGAATGTAAGAAAATACATGCAGCTCCGTTTGTTAAATGTGCCGTGGGAGTCGTCTACCAGATTCCTCTGACGTGCGGAAAGAAGTACGTCGGCCAAACCGCCGCTGTATTAACGACCGATTAGCAGAGCACAATCCGGATTTAAAAAATGGCACAGGCTCACATCTGCCACACCACTGTAAAGCCTGCAGTGAAGAAAGAAAGACTAACTGTACAGCAAGGCTGAAAGAAACGAAGGTTTTAAGCAGAAGTCAGGACCAGACAGCCCGTGAACTGTTAGAGGCTTTCTATATCAAAAGCAACTGTAGCGACTGTGTTAGTACCCCCTCAATTGCAATATATAAGGATGAAACTCCTTTTTTATATACACGGGGGTGAGACACCTGTGTGACTCGGCTATGTTCTTTTTTTCAAATTTCTTTCAATTTTTTCAAATTTTGTACAACCCTCCCGCGCATGTGTGGTTCTTGCGATCCTTCTTGATTGTTAGTCTTATATTCATCGCGTTCGCGGTGAATAAATCAGTTGGAAGTTGCGCCTGGCCCGTCTAGCTTTCTGTGTGTTGTCTGTTTCGGCGCAACAACCATTTTCTGGAAACATGCACCAACTAGCCCCCCCCCCCCCCCCCCAACAAGTATTACTATATTAATTTCGTATTTACGAAAGTACACTTTAAATAAATTGCCCACAGGCAAGAGCAATTTCCCGAAACACAATTTCGAGCACTAGACTGTTCTACGGCAGTTATAAGTGTGCTGGAGATATTCATACAGAGACTGCCAGACTGTTAAAATGGAAGTACACTTCCAACGAATTGGTTTCATATTTACGAAAGTAGACTTTTAATACACTGACAAGATGCTGCCAAATTCAGCACGGCCAAATGCAGAGGTGAGCCAAAGCCAGTCCGCTTTCACCAAAAAGTTCTAAAAGATAAACTGGAACGAATTCAAAGAATGGCTGCTCGGTTTATTTCGTCAAGATACAGAAGAAGGGACTCAGTGACGGAAATGCTGAACGCATGTGGGCTCGAGTCACTTCAAAATCGAAGAAAAAAATCAATACTAAAGCTTTTCTTTCAAATAATTCAATGGCACTTCAAGATAAAATCAGATAGGTATGTTCAGCCTCTGGGAAGACGCAGCGCGAGAACAAGCCACATTCGATCAATCAAGCCTTACGACTCACGTGTTGATGTTTTTAGGTACTCTTTTTTTCCTGATGTCATCGAAATGTGGAATGCTTTGCCAGTTGAAGTTGTTGAGCAATCGGACGTACACAAGTTCGAACGTTCTATCGATATTTTGTGTCGGGGCCACCAACTTGATGTTATGAGACATGAATTTTTTCTGTTGTACATTGCATTTGTATTCCCTCCCTGTAACGACCCTCAAGCGAGGGTCAACAGTATCAATAAAATAAATAAATAAATAAAAACAAACGTGAATAGTTTTACGTGTAGCCTCGATTCATATATGGATGGCAGTATAGCGTCTCCATTTGTTAGCCGAAAGATTTCATGTAATGCCTAGTGCAGTGGCGGATACGCTGTACGTAACAGGCTATAGGCCTGGAATCGACCAACGCTGCGAGGCGAAGCCGAACAAAGTCCGAGCATAACGCTAAAAGGGCGGAAATTAGTCCCACCGATAATGCGCACTAGGTTGAATCCCTGAATATGAACGCCAAGTTTGGGGACGCACAAGATTAATATATTCCAGCATAACAGAGTAAAGTTGTGCCAGGCCTGCGCACGATATTTCAAGAAAGTATTTCGATACCGATGCCCGATACCCTCAAAAATTGTATTTCCGGTACCGATAAAAGATACAAAACTGAAATTGATTTCAAATCAAATCGTCTTTATTTTCTTTCTCAAGGAGAAAAGGGGGTGACGAGTAAAAGCCGCATGACTGCGGCTTGACAAAGCCCGGCCCCCTCTATGTACAGTTCGGCAGTAGTGCTTGTACAGATTATACAGGATTCAATTTCACACTTCATCTCACAGAACTAAAATTTGCACCGTACAGAACAAAAACACTCCAAATGAAAGCACACGCAGTTTTAAATGCTTTCGAAACACACATTCTAGAAGACATCAGGTTTAAACATAAAAATTTCAAACACACTCAGATTAAAACACGTACAGTTTAATAATTTTCAATTTTTTAAAATTCTGGAAAAGACGTTGCCTTTAGTGGTAGCAGAAATTAAAAGACATTTTACAGCAAAAAAAGCACCAATAAAAAATAAAAGGCACCAAGAAAAACACAAAACGCAATCATACAAGAGAATCATGTGATGTTGGCTGCAAGGGAATGTGCATGTAGCGCTCGTAGTGACAATTTTTCCGGGAAGGTATCGATAAGAGCAAGGCTATTTAGAAGAAATAATCGATACTGTACCGTAGAGACTCGAATACATCACTGAAATCGGCAGTATTAATAAAGGTGGCAGTATGTTTAGCTGAGCTAAAAAATTTTCCTCAGTTTGTGGATCCCTTAATGTTTTTGCTACAGCGCGCTGTTCTTAGAAGGGTTTTACGAATCCGGCAGCAGGGATTTTTTAAAGCTCCAATTTGGTTAAGCTCGGCTGCCGGCGCAGCGGGTTTCGTTAGAACTTTATCAATGGACTGAAGCTATATATGGTGACGTGAAAAGATCAATTCGATAAGCAGCCTAACAAAATTTTTTTTGAGGTAACGTTCTACAAATAAAACATGCCTGTGAGCATTCGATTCCATACGAAAAAATTTTAAACTTTTCCTGATGCCTTTCTTTGTTTTAATGCAGTATTTACCGACTTGTCTGTGCCTTAATTTGCGCTGCGCTAAAAGGTGCAAGCACCGTGCGCTTGGGAAAACTGAACATTCATTTTCGCAGCGATGTTTGAATTTTAGAATTCAACACTTTGCGTTTAATGTTCGAAAGAAAATAAGAAAAAATTAAAGGGCTGCAAGCTTTTATTAGATAGAATATATCTTGCTAACCTCAGTTATTCAGATGTTACTTTTACTTAACAGCGTTAAGTGACAGCATTTGCCCAAACCACCGGTCCGAAAGACCTCCGCGATGCAGCCGGGCAATTCGCGAAGCAAATCGCATAACCTTCTCTACAGAAGCAGACGAGCACGTTGCTGTGTTGTATTTTATGAAGGTGCCTTTTATCAACGCATAAGAGCAAAACATGAAAAGAAGGATACTTGGGGTATAGTTAAGAAACCAAAGATTTACTAGCACCTCTTGAGAACTGTGGCTTGTTGTAGCACTTGTTTCTCAATACGAAAGGAATCCTCCCGCTGATGTTTTTGACGCTGTCGACACTGATAACCCATTGAGCCATGCAGGGCATTTATCGGGCAGACGAAGTAAACAACAAATGTTCTGTAAGCTCGTAAGTATCATAGAGAAAGTCCTTCATTTCTACTGGCAACACTGCAACCTGATATAGGGATGAAATGGTCGTGTTTCTCCCTCAACGATGAGCCTGTCTGCCTGGCCGTCTCTTCTGTCACGAAGCGTACAGAAGCGAAAGGTATGCGTCGTCTGTCTGCCAGATAACGAACGTAGGAAGAAACAAAAGAGGAGTATCCGGGCCAGTTGGTACTTGACGCGAAATTAGTATCCCAGCAGACAGAACATAGAAGATAGAAGAAAGAATAATGATCAGGCTAACAGTATAGGAATCGTCTCTTTGTAATAGCACTCCATCCCTTTTTTCAATGTGCTACAGCTTGCCTGATCGAGCAACGCTGGCCCTAAGTGTGACGGACAGCAGTCTCAAAATCTGCAGTACATTTTGTTTAGGTGCATCGAGTAACGTTAAAAGACACGACGCATTCAAATTCATCACTATTCGAATTTAGACTTCTGACCGCGGCAATAATCCCACTGGGTTATATCAGCAGCATTCTGAATGGCGAATTTTTCACATGCCGCTTACTGAGAATGAACGTTATAGTCCGGAAACTACTTGCCCAAAGACAAGTTGAAAGCAGCATGTGAACAGGCATAAAAATATAAACAAGCACCTTCAAAGGTGGCTTAAATTCATTTGGGACAGCAAATGCGGCCAGAGGTAGCTACACCCTTGTGGACTGAACGGGCTTTCCTATATTGCATTCCGAAGACAGCATACCTCATTTGGCGCCACGATGGACAATGAGCGGTACGTAGTGGGTTTATTAACCTGGAATGCAGGCGTCCCTGCCAGCGAGAGATGATAAATCAAAGTGTGTCCAGCGTAGTGTGCGTCACTTCGTTCAGAAAGCCCCTGGTGTGCTTGCAGCGTCGGGAGCGCTGGTAAAGCTGCATACACTTGCGATGGGCCTTGCTTACTGCTTCGCTGCCAGCAGCGTCATGTTTTTCATGCTGAAGATGCATTACTTTGTGTTAGCTCACGATGAAGCGGAACTTCAAGGCCACCAGACTGCCGTAAGCAAACTATAAAAAATTCTTTGCTGCGAATTTAGCTGCAACTCAAGCGGTTCTTTATGAAATTGTAAATACACAATACGTCCTAATATGCACGGATGAAGTTGTGACTACCGGCTCAGATCCGATGAGCTTCTTCTTCGTTTATTGTATATCGCATATTGCCGGCTACAGTTAACGCCGGTCAGCGGCACGTGGGTCATGCGGTTAGAGAAATAATAATTTCTGAAGCTGCACTAACATTGCCCAACATACGGGCGTTTTTGTGTTTTGCCCCAATTGACGTGGAGCTCTCGCGGCTGGGGTTCGACCTTGCGGGCTGCCATTCAGCGTTAGAACGCCTTAACCATTGCATCCCGGAACCAGTCCGTTGTTAAAAGGTAAGAAGTGCTAAATTTTTTTAAGTAGCTAAAGGGCCTTGAAAGCGTTAAAAAAGGCTGTTGTACAAACAAAAATTCCACAACTGCGGAGCAAGGCGAAGCAGTAATAACAATGAAACGGGGGCAGAATGAAGAGGTTATGATCGCAGGAAATTGTTTTCCCTGGCATGCAATACAATATAAAGTAATAGAAGGCAGATGATATAGACATGAGCGGCTTGCTAATTGCACCTCTTTTCAATCACGCATTGGAATGATGCTGCAAAAGCATTTTTGGCTCAGGAGTCGGGACTAATTCATACTTTTGGGAAGTTATTTATCGATATTCACAGATATTTTCGAACAGTTTTAGTTCGTCAGAACATTCACGAACGCACTAAAACTGAACAAAAGAATCCAAGAAATGTTCGTTACTTTTTGGGTTAAAAAAAAACAAACCTCAATACAACTGTTACGACTCTTTATGCAGCGACAGTTTTGAGGTATTCCCATTTGACGATATACTGACGTAAAAAATTCGCGAGCAATATATGCATGCTTGGTTTGGTTTGGTTTTATGGGGTTTAACGTCCCAAAGCGACTAAGGCTATGAGAGACGCCGTAGTGGAGGGCTCCGGAAATTTCGACCACCTGGGGTTCTTTAACGTGCACTGACATCGCACAGTACACGGGCCTCTAGAATTTCTCCTCCAAAGAAATTCTAGCCGCCGCGGCCCTGATCGAACCCGCGTCTTTCGAATATATGCATGTATGTATAGCTATACAACGCTCTTTTTAGTTTTCCACTAGCACTTGAACTTCAGCTAACACTCCTCTTCAGTCCGCCGCTCCAGGCACGCGTCGGCAACGCCGCTTAGCCTCCCCTAAGGTGGCGCGTCTCGCAGTGGCCATCGCCGACGGAGCGTGCCGGATTTCTCTGACTCTGCCATACTTCAGTTCCTCACCGATGGTAACTACCCTCTGGGATCTTTCCGCTGCAACCACTCTCCGCTTCCATATTCTTCCACCCTCGCCATAACCTCCGACGTCCATAGTAACCGCCATCCGGATATTTCCCGTCGTAGCCACCCTCCGGTTGCGAATTCCTTCTCTCTCGCCGTACGTTCCTCTCTACACGGTAATCGCTCTCCAGTCGCTCATTCGTCACCATATTAGACACCTTCAGCATACCGTGTACCGTGTTACCGTCACCGGTACCGGAGTACCGGGATCCTGCACGCAGGCAATGCGCATGTGCAAATTGCCTTGACGGCGCCAGATGGCGCCACGTACCCGGCAGCTGTGCTCGCGCCCGCAGCGTCGGAACCAATCAGCGCGTACACACCGCCGGTGGGCGGGCTCCCGGTACTCCGGTAACGGTAGCGGTAACACGGTACACGGTATGCTAAAGGTGTCTATTATCCTCCATACACGGAATCGCTCTCCGGTCGCTCATTCGTCAACTATTGCCGTATCATCCCCCTATATGGAGCGACCGCCCGGTTAAGAATTCCATCTCTCTCGCCATACCCGCCTCCTAACACGGTAATCGCTCTCCGGTCGCTATTTCGCCCACTCTCGCCACACCGTCCTCCTTGCATGGTTGCCACCTTCCTCTTGCGATTTCCTCCATTCCACTTCCTCCTCTGCTCTGTCGTAAACGCGCTCTGACATGTGGCCCACAAAACAGTTTAAATCCCGGCCACGGGCGCTTTTTCTTAGTCTATGCGACTTGTACGTTTGGTTTGGTATGCTCTAGGAACGCAACTAATGTGAGGACGTCATTTTTGGTTGTATTTTACTGCTGATGCCGATTGGATGATTCGTTCCTAAAGGGGTTGTTATGGGTTGCCTGTGGAGATATTAAACGAACAACCAACAAAGAGTAAGCGGCTGCGGTAAGCGGCTCCTGTAGCTTTATCCACCCGTGCTTTCCTTCCTACGTCGGAGGAAAACGAAGAATAATTGAGAGCACCCTACCACTTGCGCCTGTTTCACCAACGGATGAAATACAAACAGGAACATTATATATATTACCTATCTAATTATGTTCACTCCCGAATAAACAAGACTCCCATCTATCTGCACATAATCCTCTCCTGTGCCAGCTTTGGAAACCTTAGCTCCGCAAACCTTCTCATCTCATCTGTACACCGGACCCTCTCCCGCCCCCTGCTACACTTGCCCTCATTTTGTAAACAATTCGTTACCTTGAGGTACCATCGTTTACTTTGCCTTCGCATACAATCCCTGCCCATGGCCACTTCTTGATTTCGACTGGGTTATCATTAGCTCGATTTTGTTCTCTTACCCATTCCGCTCCCTTCTAGTCTCTTAACGTTAGCCTATCATTTTCCCTCCCACAACTCACTGGCTGTCTTCAATTTGCGCTCAACTCCTTTAATTTGCCTCCACGTTCCTGCCCCATACGTTACTGCCGCTGGCATATAGATGCTATATATTTTTCTCTTGAAGGATATTGTTAAACTCCCTACTGAAAGTTTCCATGTGCGAGTTCCCTAATTGCATACGTTTCAATAAGAAATTTCATGCAGTCAGTATGGAGCATGTGGGGTCGGTATGGGCAATAAGGAAGCACGTATGGAAACTTGGGAACTGCATATGACGGCACGTATACATACACTGTATAGAAATCGCACATAAGTTATGTGGAATGCTTATGGACTCCGTACAGACATTACATAGATTTCTATATACTTTTCATACCTTATGGACTCCATATTTCTATAATTTCATACGAGCGGCTCGTATGGATCGTTTCAATAGGGCTGTTATTCATCCCTTCAGAATTCCTTCGAAATGCAGACCACCTTAATTTAATTTGCTTAATACTTTATTCTCGCGCTTTGGATCTACCTCGCTGCCTATCGTAAACTGTTGCTCCTTTCTGAAACTGTTCGATATTGTTTTAGATTTCTTCATATTGATTTTTGGGCCAACCCTTCTGCTTTGCCGCTCTAGGTCCCTGATCATGTTTTGGTATGGCATCAATAATCAGGTGCTAAAGTGTTCTCCATTAACTCTTATCGCCAACTGTTCTGAATCTAGGCCTCCGAACAGCTGCTCTAAACACGCGGTAAATAGTATGGAAGAGATCTCTCCCTACCTGATAACTCTTTCGATTGGTATTGTATCACATTACCTGTGAATTACTACTTCTTGTGCAGCTGCTATAGATATTTTCCAGCACCCTTGAGAGGTGAGAATTCAGAGGTGAGAATTCAGCCGCGCCATTCAACAAGAAAGCCTGACCAGCAACGTACACTTCCTGTGTCAAGTGCCACTAAAGTCTGGTTGCAGATCTGGGTGCACTTCATGCTTTTGTTTGTTTGTTTGGCCGCCGCGGTGGCTCAGTGGTTATGGTGCTCAGCTGCTGACCCAAAAGACGCAGGTTCTATCCCGGCCGCGGCGGCTAGAATTTCTTTGGAGGAGAAATTCTAGAGGCCCGTGTACTGTGCGATGTCAGTGCACGTTAAAGAACCCCAGGTGGTCGAAATTTCCGGAGCCCTCCACTACGGCGTCTCCCATAGCCTTAGTCGCTTTGGGACGTTAAACCCCATAAACCAAACCAAACATTTAAGTTGACTGTAATTGGCGCATTTTTCCATCCTCCGCGTGATGGTGTGAATATGGTTACTGCCAAGTAGCCTTACCGAAAGCCAGCCTTGTACGTTGCTTGAGTGAAATCTAAGTTTTCTTTAATTCGATTACCAATTACCTAAGTAAGTATATTCAAAGATCTTCATGTCACACTTTCTACGGATCTAGTTGATAGCAGCGTTGCTTCTAGGTTCCGGTACTCTCGAGGTGGTGAAGCATTCTGTACAAAGGTTCTACAGTTATTCTGAAGCAACTTTCTCACCGCCGTTCCACAAATTTGCAGGTACGCGTACCCCACCAGCCGCTTTTAACCTTTGTACTTGCTTGTAAAGCTACCGTTACGTTAGGAACTCCTAAACCACAGCCTTTCATTCATCATCCATTGTAATAAAGCCGCTCCGCTGAAAATGGTTGCTATTTAAAAGACTCTTGTTCGGCTGAAATCGTTGTAATCATTGACCTCTTGAGAAGTTTTTTCAGTCAGATGCGTCTGTTTTAGAAATTCTGGGCAACCGCTTGAGCAATGTGGCAAAAAAATGTGACTGATGTTTCGTCCTATCAAAATAGATCCGCCACCAATGTTCTATCCACATCTCAAGCGTTCATATAACGCAGAAAAAAGAAAACCTTAATCCATAGAACAAGGCAAGAACGGTCCTGTTCACTAATTTGAACCGCGGTCTGAAAAAACAGTCATTCTTGAAAAGTTACTTCTGCCACGATAATCATGCAATTCAGAATAGTTTTGAAAAATTGTCACGCTAGCTTCAGCACAGTAATAAAGAAATTTAAAAAAAGCGATGCCATAATCACAGATCTCTAGAACATCCGAGATATAAAAGCAAATTTACATGGTGTTTTTAAGTCACGATATACGCAATTCCTACTTTTTTATAATGTTATATTTAACAGAAAGAGATTCTAATGACCATTAGAGAAACTTCAAATTTTCTCATTCCCGGCCCCTTTCTGCCACAGCGAACGCCTCCTAACGTCCGAGGTTCCTGATGCCTTATGTTTCGCCCTTTGTTTCCATACCCTTGGGGTCCGCTTTCGCATTAGATCCATTGCAATACTGTTATGAAAAATTAAGACGTTATCGTTATTGCAGATCGGTATGTAGCGATGCTTAATTACCGAACGCCTTTGGCTAAACATATCCCTGAGTAACTACACAGAATAGATACCTGCACAGGATTATAAATGCTTTCACAAAATTTAGAAGTCATTTTGAATTACAGTACATGTTGGAGTACAGTTGAAAACAGCGTAAGGGGTCAGCTGTAATTCGTTCAACGAAACCACGGTAACGTCATTGCAGCGGGTGCACCACTGGACTGCAGAGGTGTTGTTAGTCGGAAATTCCTCTTGCAGCGAATAGTGCAGACGTGCGATAATTCCTTGAGTTCGTTGCGGAGCCACTCAGGATCACTTACAGAGCAACTGTACAAGTCGTTTCAGAAGAAACGCCACTTGGGATACTAACCACGCGTCGCAGGACGTCCCTCTTCCACTCCGTCAAGCACGCGCCTGGCACGTGTACGAAGAAATGCAGTGCGCATGTGTCAAGCGCTTATCCCCACCCCTCTGGCCTTCGTCTTTGCAGGTGGCGACGATCCGATTAGGCATGAGCCCACTATTTGGACAAGCTACGATCACCAACATCACGGGCGAGGCGCCAACCTCGCGGAGCGGCAGTTTTTTCACATTACCCCTGGTTGCTGTGAGTCCCGGCTCAATGGTAGACAGTATGAACCCATCTTGGCCAAAAGGTCCCGGAATGGTCTTCGAAACATCGCCCTGGCTCCTCCGGCTTTTCCTTGGCTTCAACGCCTCGTTGTTCTACGTCTTTTATATTGTCCAAATTTATTCCATAAGATGGAAGTGTACTTAGAGGTTGGGGCACTCATCTGAGGGTGGTATCCCTAGCCCTAGTATCCCTTTGGTTCTTGCTGCCTCTTCGATCCGCTCAAGCAGCACCAGCTGTTCTCGCGGGTTGGAGTTGAACTGAGCCCCTCCCAGTGCTTTACTGGCGGATTCTGAATTTTCTGCTCGGGCGAGCACGCCCGACAGCCCCATGTGGAGGGCTAGAGGGTAGCTATATCACCGCACCACAAGCATTCTACAGTGCATTGCGTAGGCCCATGTCTTACTGTATATCTAGCCACTTGCCTATGAGTTTGCTGCTGTCTCCACGTTGTTGCTTGTGGTCGTGTGAGTATCAGGTTGGGAAGCGGGTATCTAGAGCGTCCTAACTTCCAAAACTTGGTGAGCTTTTTGTAGCTGTTCGCAGAAGTGTTGGCTTACCCATTGTCGTTGTCGTTCAGTTCGTGTGACCTCGATTTAGCGCGTCCATTCTAAAGTTTCCCGTTACTCCTTCGTGCTCGGTAGCCCATACCGCATTGCGCTTGTTTCTGTGTTTTGCCGCCTCCCTAAGGACAGTGTTGGCTTGCCTCCTTATACTTCCTTTTAAGAAGCCTCTGAAAGCGGCCAGTGAGTCTCTTACCATTCTATAACTGAAGCTATTGCCCCCTCTTCTGCCGTGTATATGTCCCCGGTCCTAATTTACATGGGATAATTCTTTCCACTGGTTTTTGACGATGGCAGCGACCGCCACCTTCTATATGCGTTGAAGCATCCACGTAGAGGACGTTGTGCCGGGGAAAAATGTTTTTTTTTTTGTAGAGGGCTAACCACGAATGTTTCCACAATCTTGTGGTGTGCCCTTCGAATTATCGATCTCCCTTATTGAGTCTTGAGGCCAAGACATGTAAGTGCTTGCCTTCCTACCTTGAACCGGCATAGCCAGACATTCTGAAAGAATGTAACTATTTCGCAGTGTTCGTTAACTGTTTTGAAAGCTCCTGGTTCTGATAGCTTTTGCTTCGATGTTCGGGGGAGGGTGGAACACTAGAGCGATCTTATGTGCTTCCGTAATTTGGTAGCCAATGTGGTATGTGTCCTCCCGATTCAGAATGTGGTACTACACGCTGTACATCAATATTGATACCACCAAGACAGTGACTATCCTACTTGCCTCAGCGTCCTTTAGCCTTCTCTTTTATTTGTTATCCTACGGATCATTCGGCATATTTGGTTCGTCGTTTTACTCAGTGTTTCAATGTCAGTGCCTCTGTGTGGCGAACACTCTGGGGTCTTGATACTGAAGCTCCCGACCTAAACTCCGGCGGCATGCATCACAGGTTCTTCATTCCGAATCCCTTTTTCTGAAGCATCGGCGGCCTGCACCGCTCTGCCTTGATGCCTATTGTCTTCCCTTTCGCTGGGTGATATTCGTGGGTGATATTCGTGGGTGATATTCGTGGGCTCACCGCCGTCTTTCCCAGTCTGAAGACCGTCGTACAGCTGGTGCTGTAGCATGATCTGCTATTGAAGGCGTCCCCGTTGTATCTGAGAGAAAGCTGCACAGCCGCACGGCCAGCAAGCTAGCACGCGCTGGCACGAGCGTTCCTCAACGTTAAAAGCGGGGACGCGCTGAGCCCATTTCAAGTGTGGGCCTTTTCTTCCAGCTCCGCGTTACGCGGTCATCGCCAAGTCTCGGATGTCGGAGTACGAAACACTCAAGTGCTCTCTGTAAAAAGGCTTATTTCCTTTAAGACGCCGTCCGCTACGTGGAAGCGTTCAAAGCTGCGTACATCCCTTCTTGACATCCAAGAAACCAGTCGACGAAATAACGTTCGAGAACAGAAACTGCGGTCGACTGCTGAAAAAAGCCGCGTTTACCTCTTGTTTACTCTTCCTCTCCGTATGCCGCACTTCATTTGCCGTGCTCCCACATGCCTGGTTTTACTGAATGAAATATTTGTTGCCGCAACTTCTATCTTGCGCTCCATCTTTTTTACGACCCTCACCTCTTTGAATGGTGACCTCTTCCAAGCGGTGTGCTCTGGGAAGTCGATGCACTATCCGTGTCCGCTGTTAACACCTCTTGTGCGTTGTTTTTGCGACTGAACAGCAATAGTGCACTAGAAGTGGAATAGATCAAGGACATTAGAACTTCAGCTTTCGAGTAATCTAATCTGGTGAAGGCTTTCAGAGCTATTCTGGGGACCTTCTTAAGCTGAGGTCGTGTAAAAACAGACAAAGCAGTGCTTGTTACACTACGGTGTCAACATATAACTGCGTTAGGGTTGCGCATGTATTAGCTGCGTAACTAATGAATCCGCTGATGAACACACTATTCAGCTGCGCTGCGTTCAAAGAGCAGCACTGTGGTTCATTCCCGCAAAAATTTGGAACGAGGCTTCAGCCTCTTCCGGTAGCATGATATTGTTAGCTCAGTACGCCTCTAAAGCATATCACTGCGAGATGTTGGCCTCTAAACTTTAACTGAAGATAGGCATCCAATGCGTAAATTTAATGAAATGGACTAAGAATAAGATGACCTCTATGGTTTTATATATCTGCCAAGGTAATTGAGGTCACTAAAGCCTACGGATTATTTTCGTTAATTCATAAATTCCCGAACGATAATTTTCCTCTTCCATGTGGTATATCGATCATGCCTTGTCTCTCATGTACTGCTCATCGTTTGTTTAAAAAATTACGATATAAATATTTGGAACACCCTGTGTGCGCTGCTGTTAACAAGAAGATTCCAAGTGGCAAGGGCAGCTGAGTTTCCAAATCGTACACCTAAGAAAATATTTCGCGGCATATGCTGGATGTGTAATGACACCAAATTCAACGTCGCTTCGTTATGACGATTGAGAGGTCCAAGAAAGATGAAGGTTTCTCAAGCCGTTAGGTGTTTCTCGTAAGTGCAGAAGCAATGTGAACAAAGTACACAACAAGAGGTAGAGAATGTTATGCCCTTCCAAGTTTTTGAGCTTTCAGGGCCACTAATCAAATTTAGAGCCCAGGTGCCAGTCTTCAATTCAGCACGAAAGTCTTACTGTTTTTTTCAGTAATTCGAACATTTAGCCGTTCATCAAGATATGCTTGCGCCCCTTCACCTGTACGACATAAACTGGCAGGCAGGAAATGAATACGGACTCTGCATACGCTTTGCTGTCGCCATCAACTGGCGCCAGTTCTTTCCTTGGACAACGTAGAAGAAAGAGAGCTTTTTTTTGTTTTCCTCTGATAAGATGGAACGGTCCAAGTAGCCCGCCCGTTAATCCTTTAAAATACATTCCTTCGGCAAAGCACAATTAGACGCACTCAAATTTGTCGCAAAGAATACTGACTCCATATAGAATTACTGGCACCTGGAAGCCCTAATAAACAATACATAGCGCGGTTGTATTTGAGTTACTTGTGACTGCTTGTGCCGTGTAAATATCTCTCCTTGCGTAGCCAGTATGTAAAGTCTTTTTAGAGGACTGTGGGAGTGTCCTCTATTGTGCTGTCGACGTAGTTGGGCTGATAATGCTGAAAAGTTTGTCCTAGGCAGACTCAAGTACAGACAAGTTTCCTTCCCAACATGAGCACTTCCAGCGACATAGAGCGATAGATAACTCGTTGATCTTTGTCGCCAAGTCAAGAACGCACAATATCGTCATAAACATGTGCTGGTCGTTAAAAACAGAGTGCATCAATCGGGACTACAAGACCAAAAAGTTGTCAAAAGAAACATTAGTAGGAACGTGGTTTTCAAAACACGTGCCTCGTAGACTTAGGTCTGAATTTCGCAATTTTTACCATTCCGGTCTGGTCCGAGTTTACCAGGGCCAGAGTTATGTTTCATGCTCTCTTCACAAAAAAAGAACTCTCGCTGCTTTCACCTAACACAGTGTGGCAGGACTTCGGTCACTTCGCGAACTCTTCGTCCGCTCCTGAAGCAGAAGCCGTTTCATTCCGAGCACGCGCAGTGCTGCTGAGCTTCCAGAGGCTTGACAAAGGCATCGACCATAACTGGTAGAACCCACTGCTTTCCCTGCCGAAAATCATTATAGAGCAATGTCCACAGCCTTGTAGAACTCTGAAGTCGGTAGTATTCTCGACCTCCCGAATAAGCTGTTTCACTTTCCTGTCCTGAAGCAGACATGCAGAAGAGGCGGGAAATGCTAAGGTATTCACAATTTCTAGATAGCGGACGAAATATGTTGCACGGCACAGCTAAGTCGCTGTAATTTATCGCCTGATTTTCTCAGCGCAGTGTGGACTGGTCACGCACTACGGCTACCACTGTGAGATCAGCTACGCGACGACTGACGACGGCTACGTGCTCGAAGTGGACAGGATTCCGCACGAATGTTGCCAGTGCGATTGTTCCCCGCAAGAAAGCCGAAGAGAGAAGCAGCGCCCTTATCCAGTGTTGCTGCTTCCTGGTATGCTAGGAGCCTCGAACATGTGGTTCCTCAACAAACCTTCGCAGAGCCCAGGCAAGCGACAGTATAACGTAGAGTAGATCGAGTATAACGTAACAATTCTTGAAGTGCAGGTGGCAAATAAATGTTTACATACCATGTCTTTCACTTAATAAATTCTGCAATTTTTAAAATAGGCTTTCTGAGTTATAAAAGCGTGTGAATTGCGTCAGAATACAGCTAAAGTGTGTTAACTGGTATCCTGGGCGAATGTTTATGAATTGAGAGGCGTGCTAATCACCGCTAATATTATCCATACCAGTTCTTACACTTTTGAATACTCACTTACTCTCGGCGCTGTGGCCTAGCACAATTTGGTTATTTCGACGGTTTACATGAACTAGATGGGTTTTTTTGCCTGCAAGAAGACATAATTAAAAATTAAATAATCTTTATTACTTAACCAGTCTACAAGGTGGCACGTATTCGCTGTATTCTGATGCGTTACAAAATATTATGCCAATGTGATGCCAGCAATATTGTCCGAAAAGAGAGCTCTTCTGCTTAAAAAGTCGATTTGTGAAAAATTGCACATCTCATGCGAAACACCGGATATAGTAAGACAGCAACTGGCATTGAAAGCATGTAACGTCCGTAGTTTTAAACTTATAGGATTCTTTAGTTCCACTGAAACTGGAATTCTTTTCACTAATAGTAAGTACTTCACGTCTTCAAGTATAGGTAGTGAATGGACTGTGTGTAAACCACCTTTCCAGATTTATTCTGGCCTTCCAATTTCTATTGTTACATTGAGGGGTACCAGTAAGCCGGAGCAAAAGATCAACATGAAGTGCTAAGACCTGATGGCACCATAAAACATCTGGCTTCCATCGCAGGATTTTTACTTGTTGACAGCGACTTCGACGTCTGGACCATGAACTCGAGAGAGTCGGAACATTACTCTCATCACAAGACGCTGGCGAAAGATGACCCCCAGTACTGGCAGTGGAGGCAAGCCATCCAATTACTTCTTGAGCTGGTGAAACTCCTTTAGCAATTCTGCCTGGCACTGCAGTGGTAGCAGGGTGAGCGACGCTGTTACCGTGATAGCTGAGCCGGCATCGCTGGCATAGGCCGTACCTGAAGGCTCCTGCCTGCTCAAGTGATCCATGCGAATCTATCTGGTTTTTGCATCCGGGTAAGCGTTCTCATGATGTGTGGAGAAATGGGTGCTCTTTTTATAACAGGACCGGTCAATCCAGGTAACCGATCCCGGCAATCGTCCATAAGGGGTGACCTGTAGTGCCGGGGTACTCCCCTGGATATGTCCTATATCATCGTGTACCCTCGGGGCAGAACAAGGTAACGGAGCTTATTCTAAAAGCCGCTCAACGTAGCAACGGGCGGCAAAGAGTACGCGACACTGCGAGGCAGCGGGGACACGCTAGCCAACACTGGTGCCGGACAAGATTAACCGGAGGTCAGTGGCAGATGCCTTTGTTCTGGAGTGGACATAAGTGACCTGGTAATATGATGGTTAGTAGAGGAGCTGCTGATAGATGACACCTTTGTAGGAGTTAGCGACTGCACTAGCTCATCAGAGTTATTTCGTTCTATTTTTGGCCACCTCAAGTCGTTTCTATGAGACACAAGCTCCTGCAGCACCAAGGGATTTGCCACTTTAGTGATTACGTAATTCTTGCTTAGTTCCGATACTATATAATAGAATGCGATTTCTGTGAATGAAGACATTTGTGTCTACTAGCGTTTTAATGCTGGACTGCACACCCTGTGCCCGTCATTAATAATATAGCGATGAATACCCTGCCGTTTTTCTGAAAACGCAACCAATGGATCATATTCGTAACACAAACGTGGCAACAACCCACCAAATCTAAATATTAATGAGAGGTTAAATCTACTTAAATAATATCACATATTAGATCGTTTAAAAAATTGAAGTTAAAGCAAAGCACCACTCCTAAATGCCGAAACATCTAAAGAAGTTATTTTGCTTGAAATACAGTCTGTATCTATCCTGAATTTGCACATAAAGTTGTAAACTTCACAATGAAATTCTAAAATACAATGAAAACAGGTGGAATGCTTTTTCATAAGCATATTAGATGGGACGCTCAAATAGAATAAGTTGGCAGATCATCTGTGGGGGTACGTTGGCATTTTTGCAAAATTCCAGTATTTTCTGTCTCCATCAATGAAGCAAATATATACGGTGCCCCTTTACCTCACCTAA
The DNA here is from genome assembly GCF_055824585.1 of Amblyomma mixtum. Classification (NCBI taxonomy): domain Eukaryota; kingdom Metazoa; phylum Arthropoda; class Arachnida; order Ixodida; family Ixodidae; genus Amblyomma; species Amblyomma mixtum. The sequence goes on along the minus strand of NC_143013.1, from coordinate 94,126,433 downwards.
CCAAGTTTTTAGCATGCGTTCCCAAAGCAGGAACAAAGGTTCTTAAAATCTTTAAGCAGTACAAATGTTCTGATTACCGCTGCTTACTACCAAATTCCTACCAATGCCCAATAACAGATTATACTCGTTGATAGCTGATACTTAGCAACGAGATATCAAAATACTATGCAATATGATCATCCCTTTTGTAGGCGTACCTTATCTCACGCCACTGTTACCCACATTACTCTCCACCATACAGGAAAATGATGCAGTCATTTTTAGCCGTAGCTACCGAAATCGGATGCTGCAAGTTTCAATACGCCACATCTCTTAAACGATCGAGTCTATAAAAACATCAATGTCCAAAAAACAGTTTCCCAGCAATTTATACCGCTTCGCTGTGGGAACCGTTGAAAGATGAATGGCACCTACCGGTGCTTATATTATCCGTATGCGTAAAAGGTGCTGTGCGTATGAAAAATGTATGACATTATTTTTTATAGCATAAAAGATGCTCTGCGAGTGAAAAATGTTTTATTTGTTTATTGAGGTAATACAAAATTCTTGCCCTTAGGAGGGAGCATTTCCTCCTGACTAGGCCCCGGCCTCAGAGGGCGCTGACGGTGCAACAACAGTGACGCGTCAGCAGTCGCCCTCCGCAATAACAGCAACAGAATAACAAGTGTAGCTATTTCCAGAGCAATGTACTATAGCTAAAGGTATATATGAAAACATAATGTGCCCCGCCGCGGTGGCTCAGTGGTTACGGCGCTCAGCTGCTGGCCCGAAAGACGCGGGTTCGATCCCGGCCACGGCGGCCGAATTTTGATGAAGGCGAAATTCTAGAGGCCCGTGTACTGTGCGATGTCAGTGCACGATAAAGAACTCCAGGTGGTCGAAATTTCTGGAGCCCTTCACTACGGCGTCCCTCATAGCCTGAGTTGCTTTGGGACGTTAAACCCCAATAAACCAAACCAAACATAATGTAACAGTTCTGTGCGGGAAGCAAAGGAAAGTACAAAAAAGGTGGTCAATAAATTTAAAGGCAAGCACTGAAGAGAAGCAACACGAACATGCTCTGTTCAAGATGGGAGCAAGAAAAAGAGGGAGAAAAAAAAACAGAAATAAGGCCGCAAGGCCGCACGTACCAAAATCATAGACAGTGATATGAAATTCCAGGATTCATGCTTAAATTTGCGAGCCGTTTTACTTTTCTTTGCACTATCAATTAATTCAAGGTGAGCATTACAGATGAGCATGATTTCATATTCCAAAGTTTCCTTTCCATAATTGGTACGAGGACGCTGTACTGCAACTGAGGTTTTCCGCAAAAAAACTCATATCTCTGCTAAGGTATTGATTATAGAAGGTATTGTAGTTCTATGTTATTTCTGTGTGTACCAGAAGGCATAAATCGATGCTGTAGGAGCTTGCAACAAGTTGTATAGCGAGCTGCTTCATTAGTTCGCCTGCGCTGATCTAGCTTCTGGAGGGCATCAGTAATCGAACCGCGTTACGTTGGAGCGCTAGCAATTTGTCCACGTGAGTTCGACCACACTAGCCCCAAAGTAATAAAGAGTAACTGAAATATGAATGAACAAGTGAAAAATACATTTTTTATTGAATCAGGTGGGTAGAAGCTAACGAAGTCTATATATAATGCCAATATACTGTGCTGCTTTAACACGAACATTGTTTATGTGATCACACCAGCTTAAATTTCTGTGAAAATTAGCACGAAGAAATGGATGACTGTCCACTCGTTTTAGTGTAGCCAAAGCGTAGTGCAGAGTTATATCATAGTTAGTCGGCTTATTTTTGGCACAGAAAAAAAAAACAAATTTTGTTTTCATTGTATTTAGCTGAAGTTTGTTTAATACAACCAGGTACTCAGTTCTTGTAGCCAAGCGTTTGACTTCTATTTCTTTAAGCTTAGCGCCAAGGAAAAAAACATTAGACTCCTTGGTATATACCACAATTTGTTGAATCATTGTAATGTTAACTACGTCATTCATACACTGTATAAACAAGGAACCTGTTATTGATCCTTGTGGTAGCCCTATTTAATTAGCTGCATGTCAGATTGAGAACCATCTAATACACAAAACTGAAATATCGAGCTAAGGTAATTACGAATAAGGTCTTGGGCTACTCGCCTAATACCACAGACATCTAGCTCCTTCATCACTATGTGATGCTGAATAGAGTCGAACGCTTTACAGAACTGTAGGAAAATCTGAACTGTGTAAAGTTTCTATCCGATATTTTTATAATTTTATTTTTTGTTTCTAATAGCGCCTTTTCCGTCGATTTTGCTTTCTGAAACCCGTACTGTTGCTCTGAAATTACATGATTCAAGAGAAGGAAGTCATTTAAACGTTTGTATATGATTGGCTCCGCTACATTAGAGGGAAGTGGAAGTACCGAAATGGGCCTATAGTTGTTTTAGATCATTATATATACCTGCCTTGTGAACTAGAACTACACGAGCTATTTTCATCTTGTCAGGAAAGATACCGGATACAATCATCTGGTTGCAGATATATGTGAAGGGCTCAGATAAGATATCCGAAGTTTCCTTTACCGTTGCGGCTTTTATTCCATTATAGCCAGCTGCTGATATATTTTCAAGTAAGCATAGTATAGAATTTGCTTCTTCGGGAGATCTAGGGGCAAGAAAAATTGAATCAGGAATATGCACGCTCATATACTTTTCTAAAGCGCTACCGAGACACGAGAGAGGAGCAAAGGTTCCTGTGCCTGCTTCCACAAAATAAGTATTGAATATATTTGCTAATGGTTTAATGCAATAGCGTGTGCCCTCTATTGCTAACTCAGGTGGTATAGCTGTAGTATTATTTTTTGTCACCTCAGAGTATGTATGTCATTATTTTTTATAATTTGAATCTACTGGCTTGCTGTCTAATGCAATATGCAATATATTCTTATTCCGTGCTGTGTGCCTTGTAAACGTGGTGCGGGGTCCCTCAACTCACTTCTTTTCAAATTTACTCGGGCCAGCCGACCTCGATGATGTAAATAAACAGCCTGATACCTGAACATTCATGTGCCTCGAAGAAAGAGGACTTTAAAGTTTCATACTTGTTAACAAATTACTCACGATTAATAATGGCGCTTCTCAAAAGCTCATAAGAAAATATCGAAAAACCTTCATTCTTGACGTGCTCCTGTGAAAATAAACTCAGTTTAGCTACTTTGGACGTTGCTGAAAATGCACTTGAGCTACAATTGCTGATGGCTCAAAAATAAGCTCCTTGATAATACCTTTCATACGTCCTATTACTGTGGGGTCATATTTGAGTAGCTGGTAAGTGAAACTTCGGATAGCAAGCCGGCCTGGCTGGTAATTAGAATAGTGCCATAATTACTACCGTCGTATAACATGGACTAAGAAAGTACAGCGACATGACAAATGTTTTGTCATTCGTGAACTAATTATGCTTGCAATGGCTCTAGCACTCACAAACATGTCTCAATCGTAAATGAAATTCGCAAAAAAAAAGGAGAAGAGAACTTCCCGCGCATACAGTCCGCAGGCATGTCGCCTGCTTAGTTTGACCGCAGCATCTTTCACGCGTGCTTTCTATACCATTCGTAACTAAATTCGTGACCTTCGTTGCACGCGCAAATTTAAAGCCAACTCGATTTCAGGCCACCTGATGGCCTTGAAAGTTTTTTTTTTTTTTTAATTTTCAGCTTTTCAAGCATTTGACATTCCGACGAGGTGCCTGCAAAGTTGAAGCTGTTTCGTAATTCATTAAGCTTTTTCTCTTGAACAATGCCTAGAGATAAGGCTAAAATATATGATGAGAAAAATTTTACAGAACGCGCATATACTTAATTGGACTCGTAGCCTGAAGAAAATTCTTTCAGTGCAGTGCTATCTCATCATTTCAAAGATACAGCCGTTCATAATTTTCTGCAGGATCTCTTTTACGTAAATGAAAGCCATTTGCAAAAGCAATCATTTAGCGTTACTGTTGCGCCTCAAATCTATAATATCTACAGTGATGTTGGGGAACGTGAGCCAGTGATATATATAGCAATACTGCTCCTTTCGGTAGCATCTACGACATACTGCGTGATGCGTACTGAACTAGACTAACAGCTCGACTAAGGAGAAGTTAACGAGTCTTCAATTACAAGATACCAACTTAAAAGACATTTATGAACTAAAGTTTCAGACTTCTTGTAGTCTGAGAACTGTACCTCAAGTTAGAAAGAGGCGGTTTTTATGTAGATCCGTGGTTCGCCTCGAATTGGCGAAATCAACTCATTAACTCCTTTCTGATGGAGAGTGCTAGAGCTGATGCTGTCTCCCCTTCATACGCAGTTTCGACGAGATCGGGCGCTACGATGTCGCAGCTGGCATTGACCACGTGCTTAATGCCACTGGTGCACCAAGGCTGACGCTCTTTTCTGTGTCCCAGGGAGTAACCGCTGCTTTGGTGCTCCTCTCCACCAGGCCGGAATACAACGACAAAGTAAGTGAGGATGGCGGGATCTCTTTTAATTCTTAGGCCCGGAAACGAACATTTGACAATGATATCGTGTCTTTATATTCACTTATTTGTGTTGATTACCCTCATGACAACGCGGGAATTAGTGAGTTCATTGGAACAAAAAGTACAATAAAGGGAACACATGACGGGGGGGGGGGGGGGGGGGGGGGGGGGGGGGTGTTAAAGAGTAACGCATTACAACAGGACATTTGGCTTACTTTGGTGAAAAGAAGGCAGATTACATAAATTGTACATTGGCGCAGCAGAACTAGCAGAGAAAAAACAATAAAACGAACTATAAAAAATCCAAAAGGAAGCACTTATGTAAACGAGAAAAGGAACACAAGTCATCGACAAAAAATATAGACGCTTAGGTCTTTCTTAAACTTTCCGTACTCGTAGGTGTGTGCTTGATTTCATGGCAAATGATTCCACTCGCGTGATGTCGTTGGAATTAAGGAATTCTCACGAGCTGTAATCTAAGAAAATGGAACGCCCAGTTTGCATGGGTGTTTAGGGCGTGAATAAACATAATTTTCCGGACTGACCATTCCCATTTTCGAACAATTATTGAGACTGCGGATATTTAAAATTCGGCGGTGTGATAACGAAAGCGCGGTTAGTGAATGTATTTTTTATTACTGTGGCACTTCATGTGCTGTCGTAGATGTGAATAATAAGAGGAGCTACGCGGTTTTTAATAACTTCCGGAGCGGATATGAGCAACTTCGTTTTACCAATGTGTCCGTTTAAGCGCAGGGTTATTCTAGACGCTTCTTATAAACCGCACGACATAGATTGCGAGGCCAAATTGACCCGCGTAAACTCATGAAAGCTCTGCCTGGTAAAGTGAAGAATGAAAAAGGACCACAAGGTCAAAGGGAGTTCTCAAAGTCATGTAATAATGCACAGACACGCAATTCTTGACATGTGACTGCGCTTGAGTAGGAAGCATTGGACGCAGATCCCACGAACGGCTGAGGGGAGCTATCCCTACACTTTTTATATAAGGACGGTATGAATATAGCGAACGCATTGAATTTTAAATGCATGCAGATCAAGTTGGTATTGGCGAAGTACTGTGTGGAAGCTAGAATTGACAAAGCATTTACGAAGTGCACCACTCACTGCGCCCATACCGCCGCAAGAGTGTTATGCAAAAATATTATTTAAATACGAACTTAAGTCACTGCAGGAATGTAAAGGATAAATTAGGTAAGATTTGAAACCAGGAAGGAGCGGTAGCAAGAAATAGTAGTTTTGAGGATCGCTTACCAGCTAAGAATATTCAAAAATAACAAATACCATCTGAGCCTAGGAAGATAAGCATAGCAAAGTGGTAGTAAACGCCAACCTGACAAATTATTCACTGGTAAGGCAGAGAAATATGGCAACGACAAACAAACAAGCAAGAATTGCTGCGAAAAGAAAACAAAAATCTCCTTGTAAAAGACATTACATAAAGCTCTACAGCACCTAACACGGTGCATAACTAGCAGCATCACGAAGATTAGGAGATAAGCGCAACTTCCCATACACCCAAAAGAATGACACGGAGAAAACTTATACAGACAAGATGGCCGAAGCAAGCCGGAAACATGCAAAGAACTTAGTGGATTCTAGCAGACGCTAAAGGCGTCCGGTACGTGGAAGAAACGCATATATAGAATCATTTTTAGCAGTATAGAATGCTAAATGCACCATAGATATCTAATCTTGAAAATACTAGCATGTAAGGCATAGACGCTCCGTTCACAATTTACACTTGCGTTAATAGTATGGGGTACAAGGAGGACAACCCTGAATTAGTTGATATTGACCTCTCTGTTACTAACGATGCCGGCGGCGAGGTACCGTATTTTCCGGTGTATAAGACGCTGTTTTATTTTTTTCAAAAATCTTGCTGGTGCGTCTTATACAAGGGTGCGTCTTATATGCTAATTTTCCGGGTTTTTTTTTGCGAGTTCAGAAATTACTCAGGTTCATGTTCAAGCTATTTTCACCGAAAAAATATTACTACCAATAACGCGGTTGTAACATGGTTAATACTTCAATACGTGCGCAACTTTTTTAGGTGAACTTTATCATGAAACGGCGGGGTTGACCACTTCCGGGATCTTAAACACGCGGCCGTTTCGGAGGCCCCAAGCAAAGGTAATGTGAAATGCCAAAAGATGGCGACAGTCGAGCTTCTCGCCATTGTCAAGACAAGCCAAGAGAAGCCGATATTTTTTTTTTAGTCACCCTTTGCAAGTACGAAGTGCGAAGAGAATGCTTCAGACGTGTTGCCTTTTCGATAGCGCATCCGAAGATGAAGGCTTTGAAGGTTTTATGTAAAAATAAATTGTTATGGACATAAAGATAGTTATTTCGCTTTTTTTTCTTTTGTGCTAAAACGTGGGCTGGTATGGCGTGAGTATTGCCTTTTTCGATCACTTAGCGTTGCTTAAGAATTTCTCGCAGGTACGGTGCATTTTGCGACGGTCGCATAAGCATGCTTAATTAAGCCTCACTAGCCTAACTGGGTAAATTGGGGTTCGTTATACACGGGCGCGTCTTATATACCAATTTTTTCAATGACAGCCTGCATATATGGCGGGTGCGTCTTATACAAGGGTGCGTCTTGTACACCAGAAAATACGGTATGTAGCCAAAGAGCCATTTTGAAGAAGGCAGTGTAGAGATTGCGTTCAACGAGTATGTGTGAAAACCATCTTAGCCACGCTTGACCATACACAATGTTTTGTGAGTAGCTATAAAAACGCAGTCTGGAGTATTTAACGCGTTATTGCTGTGACCATGTGCGAAATGGATGCACGACGTGGTTTGGTTTTATTGAGTTCTTTTTACCGCTTGCGGTGCCAAATCGACATACGTTCGTTATCCATGGGCTGCTCTTATTTTCAAAATAGGTTTTTTGGGGGGAGGTACTGGGATCGATACCCAGCACCTCCACCAGATGTGACGTTGTAGTGACGGCAGTCCAGCGGTCAGGAAGACACCAACAAATCTTGTAAACGAAGCTCTTTATTTGGGCTGACTTGCGCCCGCAAAAGAACTTAATCACTCGGTGGCGGCGTAAGCAACAAACAAACGTTGAACTATAAATGCCCGCCACTCGCGGCATCGTTCAATTTAAAGCCGGCAAGGAAACTTCGAGATAACAGGTCGAGATCACTAGAGTAATCTGGAAACACGTAGATGCAGCTCCGCATGGCTGTGATCAATCGAGATTAGTCCGGTCGCTTCTCGCGTCACGAACACAAATGATAACACCCCTTTCCTGCGGCCTTGCGCGGACACTACAAGGATACGTGGCAATATAGGCATAATAGCCAAGTATGTCAGCTTCATAGGCTGATCTATTTATTGAGCCGGCTTCTTCGTCCAAGCATGCCCCTGACTATAACCCGTACTTCAACTAATCCGTTCGAACAAACTCTGCGTGCATGGAGTAAACGGCGCAACCTGTTTAATTTAGTCTAAGTGGACTTTCATTTTCATTACACCTACGTTTTTCTGCAGGTCGATCTTGTCGTGGCCTACGGCCCTGTCGCGAATGTGAGCAATGTGCAACATCCTTTGGATTTGTTGCTGCACGCATTTCAGAAGGCGATTGTAAGTTCATTTTGATTTCGTCTTTGAAAACACATCGGACCTATATGTCTTCACGGCGGTCTCAAAAACTACCAGTGCCACTTGGGCTTAACGGATGGGTCACTGTACCGCGGAATTGATGGTCAGGAGCAAAGATCTAAGTTAAAAAGATACACCCTTTTAACCTTCCACAGGTACATGAGTGTCAGGAAGGCAAAATGAAGCTCAGTGCACAGCACGTCAATTCTTCTGGTAACGTCGAAACCTACCTCAGAATTTGTGCAGAGAACCATGAACGTTATTATTATAGGGTGTCCCAGCTAAAAGTAACCAAGCTTTTAAAAAAGACGAAGTGTCATAGCCCCGTGAGACCAACTGAGGGTTGTTGCAAGTCGCGTGTCCTAGTCTGCGGTATTTTTTTTATTATGCAAACGTAATTAATTAACAGAGACTGATTAGCTAACTTTTTAATCATTGCCTTTAGGAAGAAAGTGTCAATGCAGGACTTGTAGATCCCATAGAAAAATAACCGGTAGCGGTGTTTCCAACCAAATACCACTGATACAGCTTCTTTTATTTGCATTAAAAGGAAGCCCGCGAAATACAAAAAGAACCACGTGATAGGGAAGCAGTTTCAGCGCCCCCAGACGACCGATCAAGCAACGACATTCGCTTGCAACGCTGTCCCGAACGGGGTTCGGCGTTTTGCGATGGTTGCGAGATATACGCCAGCAACTCTCGCATGGGCGCTACGGCGACCGCTCCTTCAGCGCGTGACGGTGCAAGTTCGGCGGCACGGCCACATGCTTATCACTCGAGGCGAGGCTTCACGTGAAAAAGCGCTCCATGCGAGCCGCGCTTCACTTCCTTGAAAAGCAGCGCCCGCTTACTTTTCATGACGCATATCTCGCCACCACCTCAAAACGCCAAACCCTGTTCGGGGCAGCGTTGCAAACATAAGCAGATGTCGTTGCTTGACCGGTCGTTTGGAAGCGCTGAAACAGCTTCCCTATCACGTGGTTCTTTTTGTATTTCGCGGGCTTTCTTTTAAGGCAAATAAAATAAGCTGTATCAGTGGTACTTCGTTGCAAACACGGCAACCGGTCATTTTTCTATAGGTTCTACAACTCTTCCATTGACACTTTCTTCCTGAAAGCAATAACTAAAAAGTTAGCTAATTCGTGTCTGCTAATTATTTAAATTTTTATAACGAAACATTTCCGCAGACTAGGACACGCGACTGTCAACAACTCTCAGTTGGTCTCACTGGGCTAGGGAACATCTTTTTTACAACCTTGGTTACATTTAGCTGGGACACCCTGTATATTTACACTCCCTGTAAAGTGCGTGAACGCAGTATTATAGGAGCATGTTGTTTGAAGTGCATTCACACATCTCACCGAAAATGGAGAAACATTGCCTCTCAACGTGTTACCTCAAAGCTGTCACTGCTAGCCTGCCCATGCTTGATCTCTTCATTTTATTAGGGAATGCGTAAGTACAGTTAGGAGAAAACAGTGGACTCGACTCCTGTGCGCAACGGCACGTTGAACCAATGTAGCACGCAATCTCTCCACAGGTCATACCCAAGTATGGTCGAACCGAAAAATAATGCAGGCAACCGGAGAAAAAAACCTAAAAGCTGCTGAGAACCTGGCAAGAAAAATTTTAAAATATGTTTGTGAGGAAAGGAAACGGAGCAGTAATTATCTCAAATCTCGGTGGACACCCGAACCGCGCCGTAAGGGAAGGGATAAAGGCTGTAGTGAAACAAGAAAGGAAGAAAGTGCCTTAGTGGTGGGCTCCGGAATAATTTCGACAACCTGGTTATCTTTAACGTGCACTGACATCACACAGCACACCGGGGCTTTTTGCGCATTCCCTCAAAGAACCTTACAAGGGCGCGATGCAAAGCTGAGGAAACGGATTATGGTAACAGGAAACAAATTAGCGTACTCAATGTCTAGGTACAAGACACAGGCCTACCTCGTAGCCGTAAGGGGGACGCATGAGCTTGAATACAGCAATCAGAAAAATACCAATGCGGAAGATGTAAAAAGTAAACGCAAAGATTACGTAATTAGATATTGCTATGATTAGTTTGAAAAGGGTAAAGCTTATAGATACGCACATAACTAGAACTGACAGGCAGATCAAAAACCAGTTGCATGCCTCAAGAGGAATGGCCTCAAGCGGATTTGCCGCCAGGTTGCACACGATAGCACGTATGCCTAAAGCCCGTTTTCATGTGCCACACCATAGACCCACCGCCATGGGTGGTATGGGGCGCGCCTGCCCATGAAGGCAGTCCTGCCGTTCCCAAGCAAACGCGCTGAAAGGCCTTGCAGCGCCGGCCCTTAGTTACTTTTCGACAACTCAAGGGGCCCGATAATCGGGTGCTAGTCATCGATGCTTCGGTAAAGAGAGAGAGAGAGAAAAACTTTACTGCAACAGGAATTCGGGGCACGCCCCAGGGTCTCCGCACGACCCCACTGCACTCAAGTGTTTATGTTCCTAAGGTCCTTAACACTGGCAGCCCCGCCGGTGGCGATCGTCCGCACGGTTGGGTCCTCCGAGCGCAGCAGGGTCTCCCAGTCCTCCCAGGCCTTGAGGTTCTCTAGGTCTCGCGGGAGAGGATCCGCCGGGCAGAGGGAAAGGATATGGAGGGAAGAGGCGAAGGGTTCTGGGCATAGGGCACAAGCAGGAGTGGGCAAGGAGAGATGATAGTGGGCTAGGGTAAGGGATGAAGGGAGAGTGTGTGTCTGTAGTCTGCTCCAAAGTGTTGCGTGTTTGTTATCTAGGGAGGAGGGGGGGGGGGGGGGGGGTTGAGCTGGCGTGAGGCTCTGTATGCCTGCGTCAGCACGCTGAATGAGTGCTTGTGAAGGTGCGTATTTCTTACGTTACATGCCTACGCCTGAGATCGGACCGAAAATCGCCGCTTTAGTAATCGCCGTATGTAGTGACCGGTTCACCGACTATATCCTGGTCGAGTGATGAGCGGTGCCTGACTTGCAGACATGTTCAGTGCGCGCGAGACAAGTCTCAAAACGTATGCAGTGTATGGCATCTGTCTTTTGGAGAAGCTTGTCCATTTGGCTTCCTCGCGAAGCGCTTAGATATGTGCCTTCGATGCGCAAACATACTCGGCGATGAAAGGTGTAGCCTTGTTCCCGATGCGATAGATGTTGTCGACCCTACTCCGGTGCCTGTACGTGCTTGGTAGCCCTGACCTTAGAGTTCTTTTCGCCGCCAGACGGGTGAACCGCAGAACCTGGCATGTCAAAGCAAAAGACTATGTTTAGGAGCCACCTTTTGAGGGCGGTGCCACAGAATTGCTATTGCCTAGACACACTTTAATCAAATCAAAATGGAGTATCACAGCTTCGTCCTACCACAACACATTCAACCACAGCAACGTTCCCTAAAAACAGTATTACACTTTAATGCTCGTTCTGCTCATGGAAAGCACGATGACATTATTTGTTTATTAAGTCAGTTTTCTTTTAAATTCAGCATAATCATGATGACTGAAACCTGGTACTATGAAGGCTGCGATATGCTTCATCTTGATCGGTATAATAATTTTTTCATGAATCGTGAAATTCGACGTGGTGGTGGTGTTGCGATTTATGTGCAGTTGTGTACAAAGTGCGAACTTCTTCCGGAATTTTACAAGGTTACGAATGAATATGAGTTTCTCACTGTAAAAAATAACTTGGAAATTAAAACTGTTATTTATCGTCCACCTGAAGGAAACTTGGTACCGTTTTTTGAATTTTTTGATCGGCTCCTGGAGTATGTTCGAAGCAATAATTTTCAGTTAACTTGTGGAGGAGACTTCAATATAAATACTTTGCTTAATACTCCAAATGTTGTTGACTTTACAACTCGTATTCATTCTCTGGGTTCCATAAGCGTGATTAATACACCAACCCGTGTCACTCTATCCACTTCATCTGCACTGGATTTGTTCATTGTCAACTCTGAAACCTCGATCCACAGTGCTGGCACAGTAACATCTGACATCAGTGATCATTGCCCTATTTTTATGTTTTGTGACCCTGTAATGAAAGTGAAAAGTACCTCTGAGGAGATAACTGTCCAGCATATGACTGATGATTCCCTGAGGGCGTTTCAGCATGACATTAGCCAACAAAACTGGTCCTCGGTGTATTGCAAAGCGAATGCCAGTGAGGCTTATTTAAGTTTTCTTGAAATTATTCCTCAAACCTATTCCAAACACTTCCCAATAAAAACCTTTAAGGTATCAAAAAAGATAAGAAAACCTTGGGTGACCCATAATCATTTAAAAGCTATAAAGCAGAAAAATGCTCTTTTTCATACATTTCTGAAAATGCGAAGTCCTGAGGCGTTAAAAAAATTCAAAACTGCCAGAAATAAATTAAATGCTGAACTCCGACGAGCAAAGGTTGCTTACTATGAAAAACTTTTTGTAAACATCTATAGACACCAACCAGCTGCAGCGTGGAGAGTAATAAATAGTGCACTAGGAAGAGATAAAAAAGATGCACTCCCTGATCAAATGATTTATAGAAACCACCCAGTTACCGGTCGTGCTCTTGCCGACTTTTTCAATGAACATTTCATCGGATCTTCTGCACACGCTAGCAGTTACATAACTAGTGAAGATATAGGACACTCACGGGCTGAAAGTATATTTCGTCAGCCAACAGATCAGACAGAAGTGTACAGAACGTTTATGTCCCTGAATAATAGTAAAGCGCTTGATGTTGAAAATATCCAAATTAAACCCATTAAGTATATTTTAGAGTACATAACTGCTCCACTTACATATATTTTCAACCTATCTATTGAATCGGGAGAATTTCCCGCTGCAATGAAGAAGTCTAGAGTGTCAGTTATATATAAAGGAGGCGATAAAAACTTACCAAAAAATTACCGTCCAATATCAATAATACCTACGTTTGCTAAAGGTTTCGAAAAGATATTGCACTATCATTTTAACCGATTCTTTGAGAAGAATCATCTCATTTCTGATGCACAATTCGGCTTCAGAAAAGGACGTTCAACTGAGCTAGCTTTATTGGGGTTAAAGGAACACGTGCTGCAAAATATACAAATGAAACTAATTACCCTTGGCCTCTTCATAGACTTTAGTAAGGCTTTTGATTCCCTTGATCATAGTATCCTAACTCATAAGCTCTCAGTCTATGGGATTCGTGGCAACCCTTTATCTTTAATAAAATCTTACTTAGCTGACAGGCAACAGTGTGTATGTATTCGAAACCACCAATCATCTCTACTACCTATAATCAGAGGCGTACCTCAGGGAAGTGTACTAGGCCCTCTGCTATTTAATGTCTACATAAACAGTATTGTGAACATTGACCAAGGTTTAAAATTCATTATTTACGCTGATGACTGCACGATTTTGTTCTCTGGTCCTGATGTGAATGAACTAGTCACCAAGTGCAATCAACTTCTTAATCGGCTTCATGAATGGTCTGATATTAATCTACTAAAAATGAATCCTGCAAAAACAAAAGTTATGTTATTTTGTGCAAGAAACAAAAATTTTCGTCTAGAAAAAAAGATCACTTGTGGTGGTGAAGAAATTGAAATTGTTCACGAACACACCATACTAGGTGTAACTTTTTCTTCACACCTTACATGGGATTCGCATGTTGAGAAGATAATAAAAAACCTCTCGTTGGTAACAGGTGCAATTGCTCGTTGCCGCGCGTTCCTTCCTGGTAAAATAAAGCTACAAATATATAATGCATTATTTGTCTCACAAATAAGCTATTGCTCATTAGTCTGGTTGACAACAACTAAGGCCAACCTAGAAAAAATTTACCTTCTGCAAAAGAAAGCTATACGTCACATTGCTAATCTTGATTACCTAAGCCACACACGGCAAGCTTTTGAAACATTCAGTGTGTTAAAAATTCAAAGCATGTATGAATTCCGAATATTGCTTTCATTTCATCTGTCGTCATCCTTTAGGTCTATGAAGGCACTGCGCTATTGAAACAGAACGATCACACAGTTAATACTCGCAACACAGACACTTGGTTTGTTCCCCATTTTCGCACTGACTATAAGTTCCAAGCATTACAGTACAATCTTCCAGTAATTTTAAATAGATATAAAGACATAAATAACCCTACTAAGAAAGCATTGCGTGAATTATTTCTTCAAAAATAATTCCTGACGTATAATTCGCGCCAAAGTACAGCTGCTCCCTTGTATCTTATGTAAATATGTTTTCTGTATTTCCCTATTGTAATTTATTGATGATTTTGTGCTTTCTGGATGTCCTGTTTTGTGAAAACTGTAACCTGACTATGTGTTCGTTTTTATTTTTTTTGTGTGTATGTCAATGTTCTCAACAATGTCTGCTCCTATGCCTTGTAACGGCTGCCTGGGCCTCGTCAAGCTGTATACCTACAGATTTTAGTCCAGGCAGCCGCCAGAATTTTCTGGAAAATAAATGAAATTGAATTGAATTGAATTGAATACGCACTTTTCCGAAGAGCTTGTGTCGTCTCGGGCTCATACTCCCTTTTTATGGTAATAAAAAGGTAGTACGTCCTCTAGTGCACTCTCCTTTATCAAAGGAAGTGCGCTGGAAGGCATCTTACTCCATTTTTACTCCTTTTTGTTTATAGTGCACGATGTAGCGCCGAATTTCAGTGCACAGCGTTCCCATTTGTAAGCGAGAGCTTCGCCCTGAAAAGAGACATTTGAGGGGCGAACTTCAGTGTTGGGTTCTGCCAGTGTTCGTGCTTCATGGAGAGTCCACGCAGCATGGAACATAGGTGGTCCATTCTGATGACTTCCCATTGGCAGGATGGGAATAACGCTGATGGCATCGCGGCTAAGCTCCGATAATTGTTTTGGCTTTATCCATGTAAGCACGCTCTGGTTCACGATATGAATAATGCAGGGCTTGAAGAGCGCCGTGACTAGTTCACGCGTTTCTTTCCCGTCAAAGTGCATGTTAGATGCGTGACTACAGTTCCTGCATATTGCAAAGTGCCTTGCTTCTCGAAGCTGCTTTCCTATCCCACGCACCGACTTCAGCGTCTTGATCAAGGTGCGTTCGCTTATTTTGTTACAACAAATAGAGAAAAACGCGACAAACGGACGTTTACACATCTCGCTGCGGACTACACGGCATTCCAGTGGCAACTGTTAGGAACTGTTAGATACCCTGTCTTCTTTGGCAGTACAGATACGCCTAACTATTCAAGGCATTTTCCATGGCATCTATAGCTTAGATGCAGAATCCGTGGTTTTTCTGCCTCTCGTGGTTTTTCGCCGTTGCCCAGGTTCCGAAGCCTTACTGTGTAGGAGGTTACGCAACCAGGAGATGATTTTAAGGAAACAGGACATCTTTGATTACTAGATACGCCGCCATGACTAAACACCCGCAGCAGGCACCTCCGGTATGGCTGCTTTCAGGAAAGTCATATCTCGCATATGGTTGTTCCCTTTGGTTTGAAATTTGTTTTCATTCATTAATTTATATCAGACAGAATCAGGCAAGGTATACGTAAATATTGTCGCGACAGCAGCTGGGTGAGGGTGTTACGTACAGGTTCTGGACTAAGCAGAAAAAGCCGCGCTTGAAACAAATGAAACAGAACCAGTAATATACAGGCCAAACAAACCAATTACCAATTAACCCACAACGCGCACACAAAACTACAAGCGGGAAGAAAGCGTTTACTAGTAAGCGCCTCTGGCGAAGCGGAGATGCATCTCGGTAGGATGCACGGCGGTGCGCCGCGGCTCGTCGTTGCAGCGTAGATGGCCACGCCGCCAAAGGGGCAGACGGAGCTAAGGTGGAACGAAGGGTGGCGCCAAAAACGTAGGAGACCCCACAATAACGGCCACGGGAGGTCGGCGGCTGGTGATGAAGCGTAGACTGACCTATTAGGAACACGAGCAGGGCGCGATCATGCAGGACGCAAGAGGCAAGGCATCGGCGATTAAAGGGAGGTCTCCGGCAGCACCTATTCGCGGTTCGTCACCTCCCATCTCGAGATTTGAATGCCATGACCCTATCTGTCTGTCTGTCTGTCTGTCTGTCTGTCTGTCTGTCTGTCTGTCTGTCCGTCCGTCCGTCCGTCCGTCTGTCTGTCTGTCTGTCTGTCTGTCTGTCTGTCTGTCTGTCTGTCTGTCCGTCCGTCCGTCCGTCCGTCCGTCTGTCTGTCTGTCTGTCTGTCTGTCTGTCTGTCCGTCCGTCCGTCCGTCCGTCTGTCTGTCTGTCTGTCTGTCTGTCTGTCTCTCTGTCTGTCCCTCTGTCTGTCTGTCTGTCTGTCTTTCTTTCTCTCTGTCTGTCTGTCTGTCTGTCTGTCTGTCTGTCTGTCTGTCTGTCTGTCTGTACCTCTGTCTGTCTGTCTGTCCGTCCGTCCGTCCGTCCGTCCGTCCGTCTGTCTGTCTGTCTGTCTGTCTGTCTGTCTGTCTGTCTGTCTGTCTGTCTGTCTGTCTGTCTGTCTGGCTGGCTGTCTGTCTGTCTGTCTGTCTCTCTGTCTGTTCCTCTGTCTGTCTGTCTGTCTGTATGTCTGTCTGTCTGTCTGTCTGTCCGTCCGTCCGTCCGTCCGTCCGTCCGTCCGTCCGTCCGTCTGTCTGTCTGTCTGTCTGTCTGTCTGTCTGTCTGTCTGTCTGTGTTTCTCTCTGTCTGTCTGTCTGTCTGTACCTCTGTCTGTCCGTCCGTCCGTCCGTCCGTCCGTCCGTCCGTCCGTCCGTCTGTCTGTCTGTCTGTCTGTCTGTCTGTCTGTACCTCTGTCTGTACCTCTGTCTGTACCTCTGTCTGTACCTCTGTCTGTCCGTCCGTCTGTCTGTCCGTCCGTCTGTCTGTCTGTCTGTCTGTCTGTCTGTCTGTCCGTCCGTCCGTCCGTCCGTCCGTCTGTCTGTCTGTCTGTCTGTCCGTCCGTCCGTCCGTCCGTCTGTCTGTCTGTCTGTCTGTCTGTCTGTCTGTCTGTCTGTCTGTCTGTCTGTCCGTCCGTCCGTCCGTCCGTCTGTCTGTCTGTCTGTCTGTCTGTCTGTCTGTCCGTCCGTCTGCCTTTCTGTCTGTCTTTCTGTCTGTCTGTTTGTCTGAAGCCGGTTTTGTGGCAGGCTGCTCACCTGCCCACCGGGTGGTAGGCAAGCTGCCCACCGTGTCAGGCGACAGCCCACTTAGTCGTGGGGCGCAACTCGGGAAGAGCAACCTGGGTCGCAGCCCAAGTGCCACCAGTGGCAACACCTTCCAACCCTGCCTTGTTTCACTGCGCCACTGCTCACCTGCCTACCGGGTGGCTTAGTTGCCAAGGTGTAGCCAGTGGTAACCAGGCAAAAACCGGGGGCGCTGCGCCATTGCCCACCCGCGCCAGTGCTGACCTGCCATGGTGCAATGGCACAAGGCAGGTGCTGTGACAGGTATTGCCATGTCCTCATTTCATCGCTGCATGAAAGAACACACCAACCACCACCTAACCTAGCAGAGCAGCTCAGCACCGAAACACATCATACTAGTGCACAAATATGTGGATTTGGACTAATTACCCAAATCGAGTGACATTTTTTACGACAAAAACTGTCGTCACTGCGCACATCATAACAGTTCACCCTGGGCACAGAAAAGATTAACGTCAAAATAGTCCCACCAATTTTACAACAGAAGCATTCGGCACTAGTGACACGTCGCATCGAGAGCAGCACACAAAGAAAATGTGAAGCCAGAATGTGCATAAGAGAATTGCCAAATAAACACCTTTCACCAGGACAAGCACCAATGAAGCGCAAACCTTAAACGTGGAGTACTACACATTACACCTATGACAGACCCTCTCAAACCAACAAGACTATATGCACAAAACCCTGTAACACAATCACCTAAATAAGCGGAAACAAAAACTATAGTGACAAAACAAATAATTCCTCAAAAAGTTGTGGGAAGAAATGCACGGCAGAAAAGAAACTACATTCCAGAGTGTGCTGTAATGATAGCGAACATACAACACTAATTCGAACATGCGTGTGTACGTCATCAAAGTTTATCCGTCTACAAGCAATTATTGAAATCAGTACATATTTTGGGTCGAACTACAAGCGACTACATACCCAGCATTCTGGAACAAAAAAAAGCGTTTTTCCATTGGAAAGAGCTGATGAACGCAATATGACTATAAATAAAATTTCATTATAAAAATTAGTATCCCCAAAGATCTCCCGTCTGCAACCTTCCATTCTTTGTACTATTAACGTTTTTGCTATCGTCAAAAACATTATCCAGTGCAACTGCTTCATGCGACCGATGGAAAAGCTTTAAAAGATAGATTTTGCTATGCATGAGAGGAATGCGCCATTACCTTCAATATCATCATATATGTCTAATACTCTTGGAGAAGAAGTTTGAATGATATATTATTTTAAGCTACGATTATGAAAATATGAAAGCAGCCTTTTTTTAAGGTTTTTCCATCACTCGCATCGAGCAGTTAAGACTTGCTATAAAAATACAGTGAAAAAAGTTTTTGACGATAGCAGAAATGCTATCCCGCCGACTGTAGGCCTCCTTATGCATTGATTTTTATAGTGAGATCTTACAACATATGCAAATATTGCGCTGATAAACTTTGCCGTTGAAAAACGCTTTTGTCCAGAATTGTTGGCTATCCAACAAAGTATACAACATCTGTGTCTTACCGGTACTCACCTATCAGGCTCCAACGTGGAGGCTAACAAAGAGGGTTCAGCTTAAGTTAAGGACAACGCAGCGAGCTATGGAAAGAAAAATGGTAGGTGTAACGTTAAGAGATCGGAAGCGGGCGGAGTGGGTGAGGGAACAAACAGGGGTTAATGAGATCCTAGTTGAAATCAAGAGGAACAAATGAGCTTGGGCAGGGCATGTAATGCGAAGGCAAGGTAACCGCTTGTCCTTAAGGGTAACGGAGTGGATTCCAAGAGAAGGTAAACGTAGCAGGGGGTGGCAGAAAGTTAGGTGGGTGGATAAGGCTAAGAAGTTTGCGGGGATACGGTGGCCGCAAGTGGCAAAAGTCAGGGTTAATTGGAGAGACATGGGAAGGCCTTTGCCCTGCAGTGGGCGTAGTCAGGCTGATGATGATGATGATGGTGGTGATGTATCTTACAATATTCCGATATTCCAAATTTTTGTTCAAGAATGTTGGACATCGTTTCTTGTAATGCAAAGCTCCAACTCAAAACTCTGCTACTGAGATGCTTTGGTGTCGTTAAATATTGTAAGGCTTGGTGGTCGGTCTAAATCACAAGTAACGTTCCGTACAAGAAAATGTGGAATTTTGCAATCACCCAAACTAGCGCCAAGCCCTCGCTGAGCAGCGGGATTCCAGTGAAAAAAGCTGTGGGCTAGCATGAGACAAAAGCTGGAGGATTTCATCAGGTTCCTGCACTAAGACGGCTCCTGCGCTAACCTGCGAAGCAACTGAACGAAACGCAGACTGTTTACTGAGATATGGATATAACAACACAGGTTAGATATTAGTCCCTTCTTCAGCTTTTCAGCACACCTCAACCAAACCAGACAAAACTCCACGAAGTTCTGAATATAGGTGACAAAACTGTGTAACAGACGGTTACCAGAGCCTAAAACGTTAAACCACTCAACCGAGAACCAATAATACTTCGTGTTATGACATCATACATTCACTCTAGTATAAGCCACACTCGCACATGTCATAACAGCGGCGCAGCATGCTCACGAAATACAACGCAACGACGATCAAAGATTTCAGCCAATAAAAAGTTTTAAACCATCATAATGAACAGGAGTAAAGTTTGCACACGTAGAATCACACATGGGGCGCACACTTACTGATACACAGGTTGGCAGCTAGACTAAGTGATCAGCGCATTAAATAGAGCGAAGACATACGAGGATTACATTGTTCATTTACATTAAATGACTCGATTTCCGGAAAGAATATCTTCACTGCACATTTTGCTCAGCGTATACTTGCGCCCCTCTCGTCACAAAAGCAAAAACATTTCAGGCATACGTGAGGACAACTGCGCGTAAAGAGAACTGTCCAGACAATAGTCTCAAGTAGCTGTTAGCAACGTTATATGAATCATGAGTACAGAAATGGCGTGCTCAGCGTTATCGACATGATTATCAACGAAGTGTTTGATTTCATGTTCGCGAATGGTGTCATGATTACTCTGCAGGGCGATGCACTCCGGAAGATTGTTCTACAGGCGGACGGCGCACATGAGTGACGAGAACTTAAAAGCATGTGTACTGCCATAAATGCGGGCGTGGCTGTAGTTATTATGTAATCTGTGTGACAAGTAGGAAGGCCGTTATAGATGTGCTCGCGGTGAATGTCTCGAAGAAATTTCAACAGATGGACTGAATGTTCAAACTTTAATTGCGTTACACTGGACTGGTAAGTATAATTTCGCGAAATGAAATTACGATATCTGTTCTGGATAGCTCCACGCTTGTCAATTAAGTATTTCTGCTGAGGTGACCAGATAGATGAAGATATACTCGCTGCGGTCTGACAAATGGTATGTAGGCTTGTTTACGCAAGTGAGGGGTAGTGCTTTGCAAGTTGCGGCGAAGGAATCATAATGACCTGGAAGCCTTAGCAAAAACTATGGTTATATATTCAACCAAAGGGTTTGGTGTGAGCTGGACGCCTAAGTGGGAGGCCGATGACCATGTGCAGCTTGCCCACCGTGTCAGGCGGCAGCTCAGTTAATCGCGAGAGGCTGCTGCGAATCGCAACGTCGATCGCCACGCAACCCAAGCAACTCAAGTCCTCCCAATTGCAACACCTGCCATTAGAAGGGCAGTGGCACATGGCTTGACCGCTTCACTAATGTGTTGGAGTGCTAGGAAGACTCCCAGGGATCTATGAATGCAGATAATGACCAATTCTACATTATGGACAATAATCCATTATGGTTATCCGAGCAACTGCGATCCGTGAACACTGGATCGGAACACCCGAACCGAAGTGAAAACCGAAATGCTAGCGCACCTCATTCGCAGTTGACTTAACTACGAAAATCGACCATAGTTTTTTTTTTTTACTTTCAGCTGGATATAGACCCTGAGAACAAGGGAGGGTACATGGACGGGCATTCCCTCCTGAAGGCTTCATGTCAAGCATTCCAGGGATTTTTTCACAGATCCATTATCAAATCACTTTCACTGATGAGTCCTGACCAGTTTAACGAGGTAAGAAGGCATTTACTCACCAACCGTGGCCACCGTAAAGTTTCACTATGCGTAGCAGCTTTTCCGCATCGCCTAATTCTTGTGATTCTGCCTTACTTTTTCTACTCCGCACTGATCAATTCCCACCCACTTTGGAGCTTAATATTCCTCTTCCAAGAAAACAAGTGACAAAGGTCGAAATACTTTTCACCCTACACAAGACGCCAAAGTGCCTGTGATAGCTGTACCGTATTATTTACACCCATCGCGTGATGGGGAAGGGTGGGGGGGGGGGGGGGGGGTTGTGAACATTTTGGTATAAAATGATACGCAGTCTCCAAACAAGCATTCATGATATGAGGAAGCAAGTCCAAGCTCGCCTCAGATCTACATGCCCGCCAAACACTGCATCAATGACTGCCTTAACATGGGCAGCCGTTAACCATGCAGTAATTCACTCGTTTTTTTGTCAGCAGATTTTACCTATGTTTTAAGAGTTCACGGAAGGCTACTTTGCTTCACTCCTTGTATGCTGCACACAAAGCAGCCATATTAATGCAATACCATTAGGAGGGCAATGAGGCGAAAACGGTTCGGCGGCGTAGGCTCCGGTGTCTGTGTGAAGCCCTCACCTGCCAGATGGAGTTCAGAAGTTTCGCCTCTCTCCACCTGCCACTAGTCAACCGACCCCCTCCCTCTCCCCACTTGTAGGGAAGATGAGGGATCCGCCGGACCAAGAAGACTCAGGCAACTATGGGCCTCCGTGCGAAATATTCAGCCTCCTAAAGGACTATCTGTGCAAAAATAAGGCTTGCGGCAGCTATTTCTTCTCGAACTGCTCGGAAAGGGAAACCTTGGTCTTAGAAGCTCCACAGGTCTCTGCGTTTAAAAAAGCCACCTGCCGGTGCAGTGGCGCATCGCTTAACCGCCGCGCCGTTAGTTCTACGAGGAGCCGCGATCTAACAATGTGGCACATTTTCGAAATTGGAATAGAATCAGAATAAGAATAGACTGAGGAATGATAGACAATGGACTCAGAACTAGAACGGAATTACAACTGGAATCGATCGGCGAGTGAAAGAAGAACGCTGTCGCATATCGTCCGCATCAATCCGATTGATGGTCGTTATGTTCTTGTTTTTTCACAGCTATACATGTATGCAGACAATAAAAAAGAAAACGGCTTCGTCGTAGTAAGAAGCCCTGTCTACGATCGAGGATGACGCCATGACGTCATAGCTGTGACTTCGTGGTATCATTTGCTCACGGGCATGGTCGCCTGTTCTTCCTTTCGTACCATTATGGGGATAACCTTCTACTCCGTTATTACCCCCTGTATGCAACTTTGTTCACGTGCTAACCGCGTAGGGGTCCACGCTCGAGGGAACAACCAGGGACAAGGCGTATGCACTCGAATGCTGTTTACTGATCTTGTAAATTATACACAGAAAGTGCGAGCTAGCTATAAAACATCAACGAGGCGCTTCTCGGAAGTAGACGCTGCGTAAGAAGGGCCTCCGTTTTACCAGCTTAGTCAGGGGTGCGCTACGGATGGCATCGGTGGCGACCGTTTGCACGCGCCGACAGCTGTTGCACTGCACAATGTGTCTTCGTGTGCGCGCCACATTCTTGGTGTAAAGACTTCCACGGGCATTTCGGGGGAAGCGGCGAAAGCCTCCGCTTGCTCCGCTCGCTTCGCTGCCCGTAACTAGAAGTCCGGCGATAGGCGACATGCTGTCGCTGAACCTCGCGTTAAACTGTGGTAACCATGCCGTTATTTCTTTTTTTGTTACCTGAACAAGAAGGCAATCTCAAGACAAAATTATATGCTCAGGAATTTTGATGTCTCTAGCTTGTTCGACGGAGTCAAACATTAAAAAGCCCATTTTGTTTACTGTCTTGATTGATACGCGGAGCCACACATGACGCAATGAACCGCAGGCCATTGTCAGCAGCTGCTGTTTCTTTAAGCTCTGTTTACTATAGACAGTAATAGAAAGAAATTTTCGAACGTTTGAGCTTTGCAAGTTACTGAAGAACTAAATCTCAAATCATTTATCAACTTATTTTGAGCACTAGTCTGTTCTACTGATATAATGGGTGCCATGTCTTCAACAGTAAATTTTAGTCGCCAACAACAGCTTCGCATTTTTCATTCTAAGTTCACCAGTTCAATGTTCTCTTAATTTCAGTCACGGGTTTGTCTGTACATGGACCACTATCCCCTGGGCACTACCAGCAAAAACTTGCAGCATTATTACCAGGTGCCAGTGCCATTTCTTCACTTGGCTTCTGTCCCTCTTTACCACGTATGCACAGAGTTTACGCGATGGAGGTGCAGTTGCGCAACTAGAATGCTTTGGCTGATACAGATGTAACTTGGCGAGCAGACGCACTCAAAGAGAAGAATTACTCATATACTCTATTATGCCATATTATCGAGATGAAGGAATATTGATCGCGTGTTAATTACAAAAGAAATCGTCGTGCGTCTTTACGGTTAATTCAGCTATACACCTATAAAAACACGGATTTGAGCAAGCGCTGAGGAAGACGCATTTGTACGAGGGAGAAAGCATGAATGCTTTACAGATACGGTCGCTTTCTTCATTTGTATGCCGTAAATTATTGCCAAAAGAAACACCGCCTTATGCACTGCCTTGATGAAGACATGTTTTCTACGTGTGCAGATGTCGGGTCTCAAGAAACATTGTTTGAATTAGCTCGCCGTGACTCCCCTAATAAGATGAAAAGCATGTGAAGGAACAAGAAACAGCTACAATAATTTCCGGAGCAACTGGAACCCAAATAAATAAATAAATAAGATGTGGCCCACCGCTATCTTTTTGTCACAGGAGGGCTTTCGTATTTTGATATAAATAACTTATCCATAAGAAGCAAACATAAAAAGCTAATTTCCACTATCAACGACAATCCAGATATATGCAATCAATTTATCATGTTAGAATAATTTTTGTCATTATTTTGACACTTTTAAAAGCTAGTAGCTCTTCGATATTGCACCACCTCATCGCCGATGCTGCGTCGCGAATCGTTCTCTTATATAGCCATTCTATTTCCTTGATCGATGTGATGCTAACAAACAATGTAAAACAAAAATTTTCCAGGTGTACCACGCCAAAGATTTCGTCATGTACGACTATGGTACAGAAGAAAACCTTCTGCGGTATTCTCAGGTGAAGTTTCTTATTTAGGTTTGTTTTGCAAGTTTGCTTTTAAAATCATTAACAAAGAAACTTTGAGCGGGTCCTAAACGCACCATAAGAGGGGAATGCCATAGCATTACAGATCCCAATTGTTGCTACTTTTGTTTTTCAGTGTGTGGTTTCTGGTTCGAACCGCATTTTTCCGCCATTTTTGCTTCTCTTCTCTTTCCTGTCCTTTCTTCCTTCTCTTTCTTGCTTCGCTTTCTTCTTTCTCCCATAGGCCCGTTACGATGACGTCACCAGGTCACGCGATCTCTCTCTACCAAACATTTACTTCCACCTCTTACGATGGCCAGGTTGTGATGACGTTGCAAGGTCGCGGGACATCTCAATCACGTGGGCCGGTTACCACCTGGTTACCAAGGGCGCAAACTACCGAGAAGCCGCCATTTTTGCTGAATGTGGACTCTGATGCTGTCGCATTAAAACACTTGCAGCCTCCGATTACTCCAATTCCTTCTTTAACTGTAGCTTCTGACTGAATAGTTAAACCGGGTGTATATCACATTTTAGCACCAGAAATCACTTTTCAAGGCAAAAACCTTGCGCGTTTTGGTCCTCCATGGCTGCCCATCAACGGCAACCGAAACGTGAGCACGAAGCAACTGACCTAAATGTTCGCGCTAGATGGCACTCCCATAGGAGAGCACGGTATTTAATGGCTTACAACGGAGACGGCACCACTAAGTCGGGCAAGCTAAGGCGTATACGCGTGTTCCGCAAAGTTACTCGCGCCTTAGAATGCTCCTCTCAACTAAATAGTTGAATAGTTCGAGCTCAAATTTCACACGGAAGTGGCGTTCAGTCGGCAGTTCAATTTTATGCCACATTTGGTAGGGGCACTTATCTGATCCGATCAGAACTAGGATATTTGCATGATTCACCGTATGCGGCGATGGTGAAGCAAAGCGAGCCGCAGTCCCAGCGCTGACACCGTGGCGCCATCTCGTTCCCTCCCCTTTCACTGCCACATCCTTCATGGCAGAGTTGTAACAAACAAAAATAGAGGACACCATCGGTGCCATCGCCGAGGCAGCGGCTTATCTCTTTCCGTCGTCACGCGTAAAATTTCGGAACGCGCCGTAGTTTCTGTGGGGCATAACTTCCGAAATTTTGCCTATAGTGCAAAGGAATGTTACGAAGAATTGTATTAGATATTATGCACGGTATGAGGCAATTTTCTGTAGATTTACAAGCTGGCGTAAAAAAAATTCTGTACGATTCCGACTGCGGATGCGTAAGTCAGTAAGAAATGGTATGAGACGCTTGTAAAGTGCATCCTTTTATAGAAAGGGACTGTTGTGTCAATATAGTAAAAGCTCTAAAACGCAAATAAAGAAATAATAATTGTATTATGGTCATTCCGTGCATGGCGGAAGCAAAACTTTGTCATCGTTATTTGCAGTCTCTCTTTCAAGGAATCAGCGTGCACTTTTGTATCATTTCTTCAATATTTCCCCGCTTCATGACCGCAGGCACTGCCTCCGATCTACCCTGCGGAGCGCATCCGTTCTCCCTTTGCTTTCTTCTCGTCAGAGGGAGACCGCTTGGCAAACACCCGGGATGTGGCTGACCTGGTTTCCAGACTGCGGCCCAGAGTTGCAGTTCACCACGTTGTTCCGCAAAAGGACTTCCGTCACTTAGATTTTGTTGCAGGCTGGAACTCAACCGCTTTCTTGCACCAATGGGCAGTGCACGTCATCCGTGCACACGCCACGCTAAGTGAAAACAATAAATAGGAATATATATTTCCCCTTTTTACACATCTGCCTAAACTCAAGGCAAAGCTCCTGGTTCAGGGACTTCGCCAGTAAGGAGCAACTGACCAACCTCTATATGTCAAGTTACAATGGGGCAGGAAAGTGCAGAGTTTCACCTTTAGAACAGAGGGTTGTGATTGTCGGGCTATAGGGGAATTTATGGGGAAGTAACTACTTATTGTGAGTGTAATTTTATAGACGTGAGATAAAACGTGGACTCCGCGTCGCCCTCGCCGTCTTTATCTTTTCCAAACAGGCTTTGACAGGAATCTGCTATCAGAAGAAACAATTGGATAGCTTCGTGCGTGCCGCTGGCGGCGCCACCCGTGCCGCGAAAGGTTCAACCAGAGCCGTATATTCCCTTCGGGAGAGTTTGGCGGAGGGGCGGGGCCAACAGCCATCCAAATTTAGCGGCGGCGCGGTCAGCCATTTTGTGCCGAGGCGCCCGAAGCTCTCCTTGGCGGGCGTGCTAGCGCTGCGCCTCTGGCGAACTTTTATCGAAGAAAATAACCACAAATGACGTGCGTATTTGAATGTAGCCTTACAGAAGCCGAGTTTAACATGCTTCAAAAGCAGGATTGCCTGGGCGTGCGCCAATACGCTCTGTGTTGCGGTTCTGGTTCGCGGCAGATCTGCAGTTGTGTGCCAGCTTTGTGGGCTGCGAGAGTTTATTTCATTTTAACCGCATAAACCAAATGAACATTGTTTTTTAGGCGCTTAGGTGTCGTACGTGCGGCATTTCGTTATGTCGGACGCTTATGTCGGACGCGGCGCCGTGCTCGATTCTTGTCGCCTTGCGGGAAACGGTAAAGTGCGAACCCTTTTTTCTACGAGTTCGAGCAGCCCACTGCGCTGCAGGCTCCCATTGCGATCTCCGTGCTGGTCCGCGAAAGGTTACACGGCCGATAAGTGCACCAATAAACAGCAAAGATGCAGCAGGGCGGTCACAAGGGAAGCGCAACTGCTGACAGCACCACCGCCTGCACAGCGTCGCGAGCAGCCTCGGCACAAAATGGCGTTGGCGGGGCGGAGGTGATGGGTTGCCAGACACGAGTGCAGCAGTTGCCAGACTGGCGGCGAGATCAAAAAACCGCCGAACTCTCCCGAAGGGAATATACGGCTCTGGGTTCAACGATACTGACGGCGAGGAGCTCGCGGAGAAATGTCTCCGCAAGTTAGATTTAAAGTGGTAACGTAGTTTTCATACACGGCGGGTTCTGGTGCGGGGTAAACGCCACCTCCGTAGTGGACAGCTAAACAGCGGAATTGTAAATTCAAAAAAGCGTGACGTCATAGTGTACGTTGTATTAGGTGGGAAAAGTAAATGGTCGAACGTTTCCACATATACCGCATCTCGCGAGTCAAGGAGGAAGAAAAAGGCAGAATGAGAGCTGACTACCAACACCATTTTCTGATAACGCTCCTTGTGTCAATTTCCTTCCACTTCGCCTCTTATACCACGCTGAATTTCAAGGTAGTAATATACAGTACGATCCACTGCTAAAGGGAACTCTGCGATACCGTAGACGCCACCGAGAGCCGGTGACAATCGGAAGCACAGGGCGCATGATTAGGCTTGAAAAAAGCAGCCAATCGGGCGTCGTCTGTTACGGCGCGCCGCTGCCACTCTTCCTGCAGACAAAGAAACTCTCGGATGCGAATGCGCAATGAAAATTTAAAAGCCCGATTTTCCTTGTAGCTGCATAATAAGCTTGCATTTCTGGGATTTTTTTTTGTTTCAAATTGTTCTGAGTCAATGGCAAGACTCAAGTTGGTACAGTGGAGCCATCATCATCTTTCATCCGTCGCCAAAGGTGCGTGCCCAACACAAGTTACAATATTCGTACCCAAAAAGACTCATGTTACATGTGTACTCTAACAGACTGTTATACCATAAATAGCGACATATATGGAAAAGAAAGAATTGTCGTGCTGATCCTCCTTCAGTGAAGCGTACCATATTTCGAGAACGAGAAGCCTTAGAAACTTAAGTGCTTATCTCGTAAAAACTTGTGGTGGCGCATATAGGCGAAACCTACTCTCAAAATCATGGTTTCCAAGGTGTTTCTTGGACTTAATTCAGAAAAAAATCCGACTTGGCGAGCAATTCGCATTACGTCATTCACAGTCAATGATTGCGCTCATACGCGCTGAAATTGATCGCTGCAGCGCCTGTGATGGGTTGCGCTTCAGCCGCTCTCATTCGCCCTGAATCGTAGCCTACAGGCAATAGCACATGTAGACTGTGGCACTCAAGAGTTACCTTCATCATCACCGAAATGCTTTAGATCACGTTAAGATCGGGTCTCAGGAGCGGCCAAGGAAGGAAAACCATGCCATGTTGCTGCAGTCGTCATTGCAGTGTGCGTAGGCGTGCGGTCTTGCTGAAATACCACGTCTACGCCCGGAGACGGGCTGCCTGCGCGATAGGATACCACTGCGCTTTTCAGAATGCCGTAGTACCGCTCAGCTGTAAGCTTTCCTTGGAATCGCCATAGCGGGCCTAGACCTGAACCCGACACGCTCACAACAGTACGACCAGTGGCCGCTACTCTTTGTATGAACTGTGACTAAACTAGAGAAATAATACGGCGGTCTTAGTAGAACCGCAATATGAATGATGTTGCGTGAAAGGAACAAAAGTTCGAGCTTAGGTTGTTCTACCCATTGCGCGCATTCTTGCCTTATAAATGCCCTTTAGTAAAGGCAAGTTAGTGCTGATAAGATGTCTAGTCGCGTTTATTACATGCGACATTGAAGACGTAATCCAAATGAAAAGTGTAGTAGCCCTAGACACTGCAAGGATAGTTATTCCAGCAATGAAAAAGAGTAATCAGGAAAAAAAGAAAAAAATATTTAGCAAAAGCAATTACCTAAACATGACTTTACATTCACGGAACTGGAAGTGTATAGAGTTAAGGAATTTACCGGGTGTTGTCGGGCCGACATACACAAGCCTTTTGGTCTCAACAGGTTGTGAAAGTGCACTCATCTTTAATACGGCCTTCTTCCCATTGTCTAGTATACAAGACTGGTACTACGGGCAAACGCAAAGCTCATCGCTTTGTTGCAAACGCGCAGAAGTAGCTTCTGAGCAGCAAATCTGCTTTTCATGCAAGTGTCATAAAAGCGCCGCTTGATTGTGGGGTTTAAAACTTGATGACTGAGCGTCTCCCGTATCATGCGCCTTGTTTCACGGCTTTTAAGGCGATGATATTAAGATCTTCTTTACAATTATCATATTCTTCGTGATTTGTAGAACGAGGCAGCGACTTCGGAGGTACATCTTTAATTAAGCGCTCTTTCGCATAGCCTTCAGTTAACGGGTTCACACCTTTTACTGACCCTCTTGACAGTTGCGACATCATAGTTCCGAGCACCGTTCACTGCCGCCCAAATTATTAAAAATGAAAAAAAAACTCAATTGTGCTCTCTTGAGTGGCACAATCGAAATTCGTGAGCAGTCGCCGTTATGAAATACGCTCATTGACCACAGGCCAATTTCTTTTATTTCGTTTTATTTTTCGTTCTCAGCGTCTTCGTTCACGCGTCATCTTCTTTTAAAACAGCGACATCGGTCATTCTCTACTTTACATTAATAGATCCCTGGGAGCCCTCATACCACTCTTGGGGCAGTGGTGCGGTGGCTAAGCTTTGCGCCAGTGTCCCGCGATGGCAGGTTCTGCCGTCGGTGGGGCTTGCGCCGTCCAAGTTGTTCTTCCCGGGCAATCTCTCGCGACGTTTAACTATTTATCTGCCACCTGCCACAGTGGATAGGGCGCTCACAATCCGGGGGGCAGGGCTTCATGTTTAGGTCTTCATCTCGTCACGCCACTCTCACCGCGACATGACCCCTCTGGTGCTCACGCATTGAAAAAGACGACATATCGGGGCCTGAACTGGTCCCTCTTTCAAACTGATAGCGGGTCAACAAAGATGGTGTCTTATATACGGTACAGGCCGTGTAATGAGCATGTGTATATCTGATGGAGATCGCCTGGCGTCCGCTTTAAAACATGTGCGTCATTTTAAAGCGCATTTATTCAAGAAGTAGTCGTTATGATAAATACTTCGGATAAGCGAAATGTTTTAGTCGATGTAATCTGTGTGACTGCGTTGAGCCAAAGCGTTCTCTTTCAAGTTGTTTTTGACGACGCGATTCTGATGTTCCTTCCGCCGTCTGATTAAATTGCCTGATTTGCCGAAGTACATAGCTTCGCAGTAATTGCGTGGAATTTTATTAAAAACTCCGGAATGTCTGCTTTGCTCGACAAGGTCTTTCATGCTAACAATTTTCTGCTTTGCTTGAGGTCACGTAGCCTAAACGGACGTTTAGGTCTTGGAAACCCCGGCAGCGGCCTCGGTAACTCTTGGATCGTACGGGATACTTACCCGTTTGATTGTATTGGTGACCATTTTTTGTAGTTACGTAATGATCAGCGGCGTTCTAAGGTATCTCACAGCTGTGGCGGATACAATCTTCTGTACAGATTTTTCACCATAATTCCTAGTTCCGCGCTGAGTTTCTTCGTAGTATGCTGTGTGCAGCATCCTAATATTTTGAAAATGCATTTCGTAACGTAGCTGACGCGCGCCTTTAAACTGTCGAGCCTAAATGTGCTTTCCTTCTTCTGGACTGGATTCAGCGTTCCTAGCTGGTTGCTATCAATTCGTTCATGCTAACTCTCACCCTTATCGCTTTTCCTTGTTTTGTCTTGCGTTGCCGACAAAATGACCTGCACTTTAACACAAGGTCTAATGCAAGAGTGGATAGGCAGCCGTTTTTCTTATTTCCTGTATTGGCCACCGTAACGAATGTATGCTGCTGACTGCGTTATTTACCGCCTCATCAATAATCCGTCTACATCACCATCCTTCCAGAAGACCTCTTTTTATGCTCCCAAGAGTACTGTAGCACATGGCTCATACCGCTTAATTCTACTAAAACTTGCCTTCCTTTTTTTTCCATCGCCGGCGGAACCTTGAAGACAGCACTTATGTTGTTCGCATTATCTCTATTATGTCAAGTGACTCTTACAGCTACCTTGGTATGCAATAAAGTAAATTTAAATTGGGCTGATCACATTCAACGCGCCACAAATTCTATGATGAAGCTTTTGGATATTTATATCGTAACGTCTTTTTGTCGCCCCCTCCCAATAAAACTTCTTGCTTACTTAACATTATTGTTTGAAACCTAAGTTCTCGTCAGCCCTATATGATTACTACTAGGCTAACCTCATCAGGAATCCCGAATGGATGTACGACCGCTCTGGCAGATTCATTTCTTCTGAATATTTTTATCACAGTAGCTTATGACATTAAAACTCGGCTCTGTCTATCTACATTCACCTGTGGTCGTAAAATCACCCGTCGTTTTTTGTATCAGAAATTCTATCATAGCCTTTCTTGTTAAGGTACCCGCGCCAATAGGAAAGGAATTTCTTGCAATATTCACCCTGCTGCTGTCTACTCCCAGCAAGCTCGGCCCGAAGCATGTCACAGCCCTTTTTCCGCATAACACTGTTTGTCTAAAGTTAGCTTTAATTCAAACTGGTGACCATCAATCTCAGTCGCTTCGAAATCACCATCGAACACCATCTGCACTCATGTTAATGACTTTTATTCTTGACAGTCTCAAGCAGTGTCGCTTGTACACCTTTGTGCAATAAATATATAAATAAATAAATGTTCCCCTCGAGCTGTTCTCTATTTTAAGGTGGTAACCTACTCTCGATATAGGACGGCTAAAGCCCGTATGAGAATCTAGATCATCCCAGAAACGATTTCGCACAGCTGGAATCATTGAAATAAAATCTGGTCCCCTCTCGCGTTGCAAGCATTCAAGGACGCTCACCTTCTGTAATAAACAACGAACACACACAAACAACAAAAAGAAAACGTTTTGCGGCCATAAAATAAACCTATTCAGCAAAAAAATAACTAGTGCGTAGTTTTCTGCTTTTGGGTGCAGTAGCTTTGAATCTCTGGGCTGATAATGGTACAAAGCATTAGTGTTCTATTTTTTTGTCTAAAGACATCAAAAATTAAAGGTAACATTTTTAGATATATGAGCTGAAAGCAAAAAACACGTAATTACGTCTTTCTTTTTTTTTTGGGGGGGGGGGGGACAAATAACGTGCTCTGGAACATTGCTCCGTCATACGGCTCTTGTGTACACGCCATAGCAAGTGCTCCTGTCAGCATCCAACATATCCAAATACGTTGCTCGAAGAGCCTTACACTGGTCTTTCTAATTTAAAACCAAACTCAAAACAAACAATATTGAAATAAACACACTGGTGAAGAATTGGCAAGCCTGACACTTTGTAGGAGAGCGCGATGTAACGTACAAGGGTTCTCTAAAACATGCCTTTAACATTTTGCTTTGCAGTAGTATTCTTAACAATTCAGCCCAGCTTTAAAACATTTCCAGTAGTGCTTTATTATTCTTTTTTTTCGACCAGATTTTTTTGTGAAGCGATGCTACAATGAAAAAAGCGTACCCACTCGCCACACAGCATTGCAAAGCCGCTCTTCACGCACTACTGAAGCGCAGAAAAGTATGTGAGCCATTTTGTATCCTTTGGAAGGCTGCGGTATTCACGATTGATTTAAAAGCAAAAATAGACACATTTTCAATTTTTGCCTGCGTTGTATAATTAAATGCAACCCTCAATTAAATCAGGAGCCCTTCATAATTCCCCCTACATTAAACACACACGTATGTGTTCAGGAGCACAACTCATCAAAATTATGGGGTTTGGAAACTTCCTCGCTAGGAACCCTGTTCGAGCGAACATTGTTTTGGCAGCGCAAGCATTCATAAAAAAAAAGGAGAGACGTCGAAAAGTAGGCAGCGAGACTGTGTTCCAGCGTCTTGTGGTAGACGCAGAAAGGAGCGCTCACGCGACATTTTACCTCGGTCATGTTGTGCCGTCCGCCACTTCGTGCAGGTGTGGTGTGGTCATCAGCTCCTGTTTTGAATAAAATCGAGGAAAGCACTTCAAGTGCTATGCGATACATATTGCATTATATAGTCTGCACACAGTAGACGCGTATCTACCAGACCTGTCGGTAGATTTCCATGGACGCTGGGTTTGATGAACCTTCCACGCTCAATTTTCCAAGGTGCAAACCACTCATGCGCTAGAATTATCGATCTGCTGGCTCCCATCCACGCCGCTCTCCAGTTCTGCGCTAAAATTTCTGCAACAATGAGGCACACCATATAATTTGGATCTGTCGCATTTATTCTGCCGTACACTCAAGCTTCAACAAAGTACGAAATATGTGCCGCATCATACTAATATCACAAAGGTAATCGGACATTGCCATGGTAACATTCAGAAGTAACACCAGGTCCATACGCTCATTTGAAAAAAAAAAAAGAAAGAAAAGAAATTTACTTTTGCCCTTGCTCTGTTTTCGTTCAGATATTTTTTGTCTTCTGGAGTCACCGGTGGCTCATGCGTCGATAAGGTACGAGTCACCGAGGCACTTGGGCATTCGCTCGCGAGAAGGAACTCATAATTTTTTTTTTGGTTACTTGCGCTGAGCTTCCGTATAAGAAGCTGTGAGCGCACTGTAGAGCATCTGTTCACCTCCAGATTTTGTTGTGCTGTGGTTTGCTGGCAAATCCTTTTCAGCGAAGGCAAGCTATTTCTGCGGCGAACGTCCTCCTTCGTGCTACAGCGACGTCTGCCAGCGTCATGGCAAACTTTACGTGAACTTGACTTCGTTGTCCTAAATTTGTTCGGAAAATAGACAAAATAGATAAGAATGCGAGTGGTACAACAGTTATTATATCTACGGGCACGTTGCCTAGCAGACGGATTTCTATCCTGAGCCAGTGCCTGGGCCTCCCGAAAATATCTGCTGCTGAATGAACTTTCTTATAAGCTTGTTGTTTAGATCACTGCATCTGTAGGTAAATATTTTCTAATCCAAGCTGACCCCAAAACGTTGGCCGTAGCTTTTTAAGGCACACCGCGTAGTGGCCTGGACTTCTGACCCCTGTGTGAAATTTCTGATTTTTTTAAGCTCGCCAGTTATTTTTCAGCGAATTTGTCCCGAGGACAAACGCACAAATCATTGGCACTTACGTTCTTCTGCAGGCGCAGTTCTTTTCACCTACTTAAGAGTGAGAAAATGAGAGAAAAAGTCCACATATTTTTTGGTATGGAGTAAGTAATACTTGTGTTTTATATCACCACTCCGTGCAAGTTTAACACCAAATCGATGTAAGCAGGACGGCCGGGTTGAATATTGAATGAACATCTTTTTTCAAAATATGGTACTTCATTTCACATTCATTATGCTTGTTTTCGTTTGTATAACGTTCCCTCTGTTACCTGTGGTGTTGTCAGGTCCGTCTGAAAAAACTTACAGATTTTTGAAACAAGCTGCACCACAGACATCGACCTCAGTAGAATACTCAGTGTCATCTCGCGACCACGTGGTGTTTCTGGCGTGCAGTAATCACCAAAAATATTTCCAACACCAGTTATTGCAGGTTCTTCCTAGGGCAGTAACGGTGTGGTCATTCACAAGCCGCCAGTTTGAGAGGACGCTGAAACTAAACACATTTAACAACGCGAGAACGCTAGTTCTGCTTATAAGCAGCCCTGGAGAGGAGACGTTGTGTGGCAAACGCATCAAGAAGCACCCCTTTTGGCGGTACACTATCGACTGGATAGCCTTGCCAGCTGACGACACCAAGTACAAGCCTAGGATTGCCGTTGGGTCTGGGAAAGTGTTTCCACTAATCAGGGAATACGCTTCTGATTCTTCAACAAAAGAAGCCCAAGTACACTTGTCATTACCTCAAGCGATGGTGTTTTCAAGGAAGTATGGCTTCCGGGACAACAAGGCGGACATGGCCTATACTACACCTTTCGCAGGGCGGCGTATTGTGTTCGGTTGCATTCATCCACGAATGCGCAAGCGTTGGGTCGAGCCTAGCTGTTCAAACTACCTCATCGATGCAATCAAAGAGGCTGTGCTAGCACTCAACGCAACAATCGAGTTTAAGGTGTACAGTGATAGGCAAGAAGGTATTGAAGCCCTTCTATTCGGCGACGCCGATATTTTCCTGGGCCTCATCAAGGCAGACGCAGGAAGTGCCGATTTCGTTCTACTTCCTCATCCGGTACAGTACGCGTACGAGACCTTCTACATCGCGAAAGACATAGGCAGAGCGGAAATAACCTTCTTCGAAGTCCTCAAGCATTCCGAAGCGGCGTTTCTACTGCTTGTATTCGCTATGCTCGCAGTGTGGCTAGCACTAAGTCTTGGTGACTACTTCCAGCTGAATGGCTTGCGAACGGACTCCCTTCTGGACACGGCGATGTTCCTGATCGCTACTTTTCTTGCAACTTCGTCGCCAATAGAGACGGAACGCGCAGACCGTCCAGGCCGGCTTGGTCGCGTGATAAATCTGAATGCGTGGAGTCTGGGCATTATGCCGTTGTCAGTTTACTTGCGGGGTGAGCTGACATCCCGACTGGCTGTAGCCGTCCCGCCCAACCCTATAGACACGCTGGAAGAGTTGGAACTAGCGCTGGATAAGAAAGAGCTTCAGCCCTGCTTCGTCGTAGAAGGTTGCATGCATTCTGCAGTGGTTGGCACCACACCATACAGGAACCGAACACTGCTTGCCAAGTTGAGGGTCGCCTTCGAACGGAAACAGGGTGGGACCCGTTACCTATTTGGTAACCTAAACGACTGCCTGCGATGCGCCACCAAACCAGGCTTTGCGTGTTTTTTGTGCAGCCTGGATCCCTGCACTGCCCGCGAGGCGGAAGCAACATACATCAAATCGCGTGAGCCGCTAAATCTTGCTCTCACTACTACTCCCGTGAGAAAGGACTACCATCTCGCTCAGGCCTACGATTACCTCCTACAAAGATTATTTGAGACGGCGTTGCGTCCATATTACAATGGGCTGGTTCGATGCCCGACCGCTTTAGCTCCAAATCAGCACAGTAAGGAGGAAAAGACCGAGGAAAAGATGCCGCAAATATATGAATTGTCAGCATTTTTCTCTACGTACGTGTGTTTGATCTGCTTTTCGAGCATTGTGTTTAGTTTGGAGCTTATCCTCGCTTATTGCCACAAATTCTTGACATACTGCTAGAAATCTGGACACCGGCAACTAAATTCCGCAACTAATAGCGTCGTTGCGTTAGCCTATATGCCACAGAAGGCATATATCCCTTTAGGTTCATTAACCTTCACTGACTTCATCCCATATGTAAACACGCTCGCTCTGTGTCTTTTAAAGTATACTATATACGGTCAGCTGCAAAACTGAGTAGATGCTTAGACGTAGTCAACCCTGAAGATCAAGCTGTGCCATCCAATTCGACTGGTCGCTGTTGTAAGGCTGCCGTCACATCCTTAGCATGTCTACACATCAAAAATTCGAAGGATAAACGACAAATGGTGTATGCAAAGAATAAGCTATGCATCTAACATCACACCAATGTCCTTCACTAATGGTGGACGATGCTCTATAACATGGAGGATCGGCTGAAGAGGAGAACGCAAATCAAGTGCGCTTTTCACAAAGACGCAAAACTGCCACCATACATCATGACTATCAAAGAATGTCAATTCTACATCTCCCCTTGTCACCGCTGCGAAAAGTCATTATGCACAAGACTTTCTCTCTATCCATTCAATCTTCTGCTAAAGCGCTTTAAAGTAGTTCTTTGAACATATAGGCGCTAAATTTTAGAACTAGAGGGTGGATGCGAAGGTAAAAGACGCTATCTAGGGTGGTTGACGCAGGTGTGCAGAGGAGATGACCAAACAAGCTGCGACTTGATACCGGTCGCTGCCGCAGACAAGAGCCTTCGATTATTAGGACGGAAGGCTTTTGTCCTGCTGTGGTCTTAATTTAAGAATCCTGCGTGGTGGCTACAGTTGGTAGGCTCCTACTAGTAAACGCAATATCCTGATGGAAAGAACTGGTTGACCTAGTGTGTGATGTGTAGTGTTTAAGGTTGCTTATATTTCTGTGAATTGCAGCGGTTGCTGAGACGTGGTAGTAGCAATCCCCCTTTGACTTGATGTGTTTTTTTGTTGTTCAGGAGTGTGAAGTGGGATGCTCCACAATCATCGTGGTAATGTTGAAGTCACCCTTGTCCATTTCCCTTTTTTGGGCGTATGATCCATCACACCTACACCTGCTCTTTGTTTGTCTTCTTTGCTATTAGTCAATCCACCGTAATTACTGCATGTAATGTCTTATATCTGGGCATAAGCTATTGCCCCTTCATTTCTTTCAAGTTCTTCGGGTGTTTCCACAGGGCCACGTTTACTAAGTGGGCCTGAAACTAGCCATTGACTTTCTGTGAAACTAATATGTTTGCCTATTCTGTAACTCGTTTGTGACTCAGTAAAGAGGAAAAGTATAACCAGTGTTTCATTTAAAGCTGCGAGGCCCGGCTTGTTTGCCAAGCTTGTCCGCATGCACTCAAACATGTCACTTGAATTTTAATCCAGCATTGCGCAAGCCAACGTGAGTTCCGAAGTTCCCGGCACCGTCCACACCACATCACCTTTTCTGTGGTTGTAGAAGGCTTAGGGGGGGGGGGGGGGCATGATGATCGTACAAGACACTTTAGCAGTGATACCGGTCAGCACTCCGTGCCCTCATATCGCGGCGTAGGGCGACGTTCCCTCCCGCAGAGAAGAAAGCACATGGTAACGCGGGCGTAGGGATAAGGAGCTACACGCGAGGAGGCTTAAGGCGCTGCCCATTGGCCAGCTCCATCACCATCGAGGGCCAGCCTCTTCGCCGGTGAAGCGAACGCACTGCGCATTGGTGCGGGGTCTGCCAGTGCAGCACCACTGAGTAGTAGTAATGATGATCTAAACAACAAATGGC
The DNA here is from genome assembly GCF_055824585.1 of Amblyomma mixtum. NCBI lineage: Eukaryota > Metazoa > Arthropoda > Arachnida > Ixodida > Ixodidae > Amblyomma > Amblyomma mixtum. The sequence continues at coordinate 94,088,271 of NC_143013.1, read as the reverse complement.
GTACACTCTTTCTAGGTTATAAGCTGAAAACGGCGAGGTACAGAGAGGCTAAATAGGCAGAAAGCACCTGAAGTAAAATACAAAAAGGAACACAAACCAAAATGTGCATGATAACGAAAGCAGTTGAGCGTCACCATGCCGGACTACAGAAGATACTGCGGTGGTCTTAATCAAGCGCGGAGAGGAATGGAGAGAACAGCCTGTGGAGTGGGTGTGAAAACAAGGACCATGGACACCTATAAAGGAGGGTAGCTGGCCACAAAAATACAGAGTGATGTAAGCGCGATTTATAGAGGTAGAAGTAAGCTTTCGCGGTAATAAATATACGTGGAGAGCACAGGTTTACGATTCGTGCTTATACTCATAAGCCGAGCATGTTATTAGCACAAACTTGGGGGCCAAGGGCACAAGCGAAGCGTTTCCCCTCCAAAAGATCACGGGGCCGAAGCTTGTTGGCAGGAGTACCAGAGAACAGTGCAGATCCGAATTGTAAAACTGGTTGGACGTACATTCTGTAAATATTAAAACTGCTTCTCTGCGCATTCCTGCGCGGATACTGCACAAACTGTGCAACGTACGAACGGCAGCAACCTCTTTGGCCGCAATATCTTCAATGTCGCAAAAAGAACTAAATGCAAGCTTCTTTGTCTTTTTTCCTTTGGGCGGTGCTGGCTGGCGGTGTAAATGGGCTGACAGAAAGAGAAATAACTTCATTTGACCAAGGCATTTCAAGCACACCGGTTTCTGGGTCCCCGCAGGACCCCGCTGCACTGTACGTTCATGAGTTCACAGAGTTCCATGACGCGAGCGGCCCGGTAAGTGGCGATCTTGTGCCTAGCCGTGAGCTCAGCAGGGCTGAAATTTCTCTTCACAGAACCACCGCGCTGAAAAGACGAAGCCGCGCACAGGATGGTTACGACTGTGTGTGGGTCCTTAGCCATGAATTCATGAATTCACAAGAATTAATCGAACACTTTGTTGCATTGTCATAATAATGCGATAGCAATACAACCCCCATTGCAGCAATGCATCTGCTCTGGTTTCTGAAACCCCTGAAAAAGCGGGAACCGATGCGGCTCCCTGCGAAAGCCGTCGCATATGCCATGTCCACTTTGTTGTCCCGGAAGCCATACTTACTAGACAATACGATTTTCTGCCGTAGCAGGGGGCGGCAGAAAATTAGGTGGGCGGCTGAGATTAAAGGGATACTGAACCAAACTTTTGGAGCTGCTCTTTTGCATGTAAACAAGAACTTGACTGCTAAAATTGATAAATATAACAAGCATTTTAGCGAAAAAGGCGGATAACACGCTTTTTTTCGCGATTTATTGCCGTATCGTTGCACCTGGCGGCCGCCTCTGGAAGCTGCGACTAGACGTCATTACACCCGCGCGCCCACCGTTCCCGCAGGATCACGATTGCCATCGCTACTCGCGGTTGTCGTCTGCTCACGGCGCACACAGACATAGAGGGTGCGTTCCAATTCTCCCGAGTAGACGACTACTTAGACGTCTTGCCGGACAGCCGCCATTTTGAGACGCGTTCCATTTCTCACAAAGCCGTCTAAGAAGACTGCTTCACCGAAGTCAACATCGATGCAGGCTAACTTCCTCTCTAAAGATGGCGGAGCATTTGGTGCAGTCAGAGTAGGGTCCCTAGAAATCAGAGCTGAGTGAGCCGTGCTCTTGGCGGGCACTGGAGCCCGGAGACGCACCATCTTTCAAGTGTCAGTCATTCCGTTAAGTTGATTTTTATAGGAACTGGCGGCAAATAAAGCCGTCTTTGTCGACCTACGATTATATTTGTGAATCGCGCGAGAGGAAATCATGCGGGTGAGATCGTCTGCTATGCAGGTGAGATCGTCTGCTGAAGCGGTAGCGATGAACGCACCATTATTGCAGAAAAAAAATAAAATAAGAACTAGCAAACTACTAACAGAGCGTTTTTAACTTGTTTTATTAAGAATTTTAAAGAACATAGGGGTGCAACTATTCGCAAATGTTAGTTCAGTTTATATGCCGCAAGGCGGCGCGTGAAGTAGACACGTTCCAATATGTAGACATGTAGACGGCTTCTTAGACGTCACACTAGACGTCTTGTTGGACGTCTAGAGAATTGGAACGCACCCAGAGTTTCTTACTATTACCTAGAGGGAAAGCTGCCGGCGCTGCACTTCAGCCACCACGGACGCTCAAAGCATCATGGGGCGGTGAGCTACTTGTTGCGGCACAGTCGTAATTTTTCGGGAGCACGGAGTGGCACTACAAAGATGTTCCATTCCGAAAACGCTGTTCGTGTGTGCGCAGACAACTTTCGCGCGAACGCAGTGTGCAAAACTCATAGTAGTGAAAACGCGACGACACACGACGCCAATAAAAGGTTTCACTTTTCTGAAATGCCATTAAAAACCTCTTATAGTGTTTAAGCAACAACATTTTTTAAAAAATATATTTACTTTTAAAAGTGCGCCTGTTAATTACGAAATATTAGCTTTTGTAGTGTTCATTGCTTGGCCAATAGGAGAGCTAGCCATCCCTTATTTTCGGCGAACTTTGCACTTAAATGCTTTTCTGCTCGTTTGTTGCAATTTACAGACAGGATATTGAACGTTAGGACATTCTTGATTATCAAATAGCGTTTATTCTTGCATTGTTTTTTGGCCAAAAGTTGAAGTTCCGCAACAAGTAGCTCACCGCCCCATGATGCTTTGAGCGCCCATGGTGGCTGAAGCGGTCTCGAGGGATCTCCATGCAAACTCCCATAGACGGGCTGCCAGCTTTCCCTCTAGGTAATAGTAAGAAACTCTATGCACACAGATATGTCAAGTTGTTAACCGATGCTGTCTACATACCATAACTGTATGCATGCTTACGTACGCTAAATGCAGCTATTTTCTCGGACTTTACGCCATTTCTAGCATTCTTACTTTTAAAACAGAAGCTCGACGATGTTCAGACCAGTGGCGCCATCTGGTGGTTAAGAGGGGAAGCACTGTTGTCAACAAATCGACACCCCTCCTAGCTTAAAGGGGGTAGAATCGCCACTCTAAATAAAAAATAAAGCAAATTTATCACTCGTAAGTTTTTTTTATGGGTGACAGGAGACGAAGCGAAAGACCGGTGGCCCATTTATGTCCAGTGAACGCGCTGAAGAAGCCAGTAACAACGACGCAACCAGTCCGAAGCGAGGTTTCATGCATCGAAGGGCGCCGCCATATTTGTCGCCGCGGGAGGGTGCCATAACGTCGCGCTCTTCACCTCGCGCTGGCCGGGAGGGCTTGCGCGCGCTCATAAAATATCGAAAATAAAACCATCCGCTGAAACATATGCAGTGACTACTAGATTTCGATGTAATCACATTCCGAGAATCTATTTTCAGTGTTTTTGTTCAATTTTCAGATTTTGCTTCAGTATCCCTTTAAGAAATTTGCGGGAATATGGTGGCCGCGGCTGGCGCAGGACAGGGTTAATTGGAGAGACATGGGAGAGGCCTTTGCCCTGCAGTGGGCGTAGTCAGGTCGATGATGATGATGATGAATACGATTGCTGGAGGTAATGATAAGCGCACTATGGCTTCTTTCGCTGAAGAATCGGAAGAGTATTCCCTGATTAGTGGAAACACTTTCGCGATCCAACAGTGCTCCTAAGCTTGGACTTCGTGTCGCCAGCTCTCAAGACAATACAGTCGATGATGTACCGCCAAAAGTGATGGTTATTGATGTTTTTGCCACACAACGCCTCCTCTCCAGGGCGGCTTATCAGCTGAGCTAGCGCTCTCATGTTGCTAACTGTGCTTCGTCTCAGCTGTCCCTCAAACTGGTGGCTTGCAAAAGACCACACGGTTATCGCCTTAGAAATAGCCCGTATTAACTGCTATGGTGATTACTGCACAATCAAAACTCCACGTGGTCGCGAGATGACACTCAGTATTCAACTGAGGTCGAAGTGTGTGTAGTAGCTTGTTGCAAAAATATGTGTGCGTTTCGCGATGGGCCAGCGGGCACGACAGCTAGCAGAGCGTACGTAGCAAAAACCAGTTCACGCGTGATGGGTGTGCAATCGAATTCAGTACTTATAGAAGAAAAAATCATTCCAAAATAACTACAGCCACCCCCTTCTTGTATATCCGGGCACAAAAAAAAAGACGCACTGGTGACATCAAAACACAGTGCCTCTTTCCCCTATCGCTTCCACCTTTAAGGCTCCAAGAACAAGGCTGCAAGAATGTTAAAAAACTCCGGTAAAATTACCCATCCACAAACTCAGCTTTTCGTCGGGCCCACTGCAAACGAAAATGCGAGCCATTGTTTGAATAAACAGGGAGAGTAGAGAGTGAAAGAGATAGTACAAATAGAATTTGGCAAAGCGTTCTTGACTGCTACAGCGGATGAGGAAACAAGTTTAAGCGATGTATCGCCCGCACTCACGAAAAGCAATGCTGAAATTATCGCACTTGAGGACAAGGAAATGGAGAAGGGGAAGATGCTGGCTCGCATGCATGACCTCGCCTCTGATATTGATGACGTAAAAATGTCTTGTAAAATAGTAAAAAAAAAAGTTCTGTTTCCTCGTCCTCCTAACCAGAAAAATTTCATTTAAATTTAATATGGTCTTGGTCTTCAGAACATTTTATTGCGATATCCGCAACACAAAGTCGACGAATACGGCACTAATTTTCTAAGCCCTCTATTTGCCAACATAGGTACGGTTTTTAAATCGCAGCTCTTAGGCGCCCGTTTCTGCGTTTCGAAGCGTCGCCGTCGCCGTTGTCCTTTGTAATCAGCAGTGGACACCCTTCAAGCTGCGTAAGCAATGGAGCGGAAGCGTGGAAAAAAAATTTGCCCAGGCTTAGCTTGGTTAAGTCAAGAATGTGTTGCATATTGCGCGGTCTTTCTGCGCGAGGTATTGCTTTGCGGCACTCGATTTTCTCAGCAGCTTTTCCTCCGTGACGTATGGATGGATGGATGGATAGGAGCGCCCCCTTTGAAACGGGCGGTGGCAACCGCCACCATGTTCAGCCTTTTCTTCTTTTCTTTTTCTTTCTTTTTCATTTTTTTGTTTTTTAAGTGGTTTGGTGACGTCACATCACTTCGTGACGTGACGTCACCAAACCGCGTGACGTCACGTCACGTGGTTTGGTGGCTGCCCGGCCGCGCCCAAGGGCTGAACTGAGTGATTGCAATATGCTACGCATAAAAGTAAAAGCGCAACCTCCTTCCTTCCTTAGCAACCGGCGCGTCAGTGGGGGGCGCATCTGTGCGTAGCAACCGTGACGTCCCACAGTAGCGGTAGAGCGAGCGTGCGCGCATCGGTGGTGGTGGTGGTGGTGAAAACATTTATTTCGAATGAACTGGAGGTATGTTTGGATCAGCCCGTAAGGGACCGATCCTTACAAACACTAGGTGGAGGTCCCTAGTATGGGACCCCAGTGGCGGTTGCCGCCGCCCGGGCGCGCCCGACTAAGGCTTGTTGGGCCTGTAAGTCGTGGCAGCCGAGCAGGGTCGCCTCCCAGTCCTCCCGGGTTGGGTTGGGGATGGGGGGAATAGCGGGGTTGGAGGGGCAGGCCCACACCATGTGATAAGTGTCAGAAGACACTGCGCTACAGTGTGGGCAGCGGCCGCTAAAGGAGGGGTCAAAATGTTTTAGCGCTGCCGGGCACAGCAAAGTATTGGTGAGAAGGCGGAGAAGGAGCCGCTCATCCGCCTTCTTCAGGCCTTTACATGGGCTAGGGTAAAGGCGATGACAATTTTGATAATATGTTGTAATATCTTTGAATGTATAGACCGGATTAAAATCGGGTTCCTGATCGGATGGGGAGGAGAAAACAGCCCGGTGAGAGAGCGCGCGGGCGGCTGCGTCTGCTGCCTCGTTTCCTGCCAACCCCTGATGAGCAGGGGCCCATATGAGGTAACGGTGTGCGGGGTCCGTATCCCGTATGCAATTTTGATATATTCGATAGGCTAGGAAGGGAGTGCAGCCTTGTTCGACGTTCCGACAGGCCCCTCGCGAGTCGGTGATTATGTATTTTGAATTGGAATGTGAGGCCGCGAGAGCAATCGCGACCTCTTCTGCTTGTGTTGCACTGCGAGCTCTAAAAGTTAGGCCGTTAACTGTGTTGCTGTTGTGAACTACCGCGGCCGTGTACCATCCCCCGTGGTGAGGGCCGGAAGCGTCCACGTAGTATACACCTGTTTTGTTGCCATAATATCGGGCTAGCGCTTCCGCTCGTGCCAGGCGCCGACCATTATGGTCTTCATGTGACATGTTTGCTGGAAGAGGCCGCACGTGGAGGGCACGTCTCCACAGTTCCGGGATGCGAAACCTGTCTTCCATTGGAGGGCTGTGTTGGATATGGAGTCGAGCAAGAAGGCGGCGACCCGACTCCGTTAGCGACAAGCGCGTGTACTGGTTTGTAAGGTGCGCCTCCCGGAGCTCCCGGAAAGTATTCACCACCCCAAGAGCCATAAGCCGGCTGTTTGAAGTAGTGATAGGGAGGTCAAGGGCACGTTTAACAATTTTGCGAAGGATGACCTCAAGGGCGTCCTCCTCTTGTTTCCGTAGGTGGAGATAAGGAGTCGAATAGAGAATTCGACTAGTTACGAAGGCGTTTGCCAGCCGCAAGGCATCCTTACTTCGTAACCCTCCGCGTTTGTTGGAAACCCGGCGGACCATGCGGCCCACCTGGTCCCCCACCTTACGGAGTTTGGCCAATGTAGTGTCTGGCCGCCTGTGTTTGTGGATGTAGAGTCCGAGTACCCGTATCTCATCACTTTCGCGTATGGGACCACTCTCAAGAGAGAGAGATATTTTAGTTGTGCACTTCTGTGAGGGGCGGAGGTGCACAAATTCCGATTTTTGAGGGGAACATTGAAGACCGCAGCGGCGGGCGTAGCGGTCTACTATCGTCGCCGCTGTTTGCAGGCTGGTTTCAATGTCTCCTGTGCTGCCCTGCGTGGCCCACAGAGTGATGTCATCAGCGTACAGGGCGTGCTGCACGCCGGCGACACCACTCAGCTGGGCCGGCAGGTGCATCATGGCCAGATTGAAGAGCAGCGGGGAAAGTACCGCGCCTTGAGGGGTTCCCCGCGTGCCGAGTAGGTAAGGACCATGGTCTCTATCTTGAATTCGAATGTAGGATTGACGATCCATTAAAAATTGGCTTATGTATTGGAATGTGTTGAGGCCGCAGTCGGTGTGACTTAGGTTAGTGAGTATGATCTCATGTGTTACATTGTCAAATGCCCCTTTAAGATCCAAGGCGAGTACTACCCGGTCATTATGGGGGCATTCGAGGGGGTCAAGGACTTCCCGATTGAGTTGCAGGAGGACATCCTGAGCGGATCTGTGTGGGCGAAATCCGAACATGGTGCTCGCAAAGACTTGTTTGTGTTCAAGATATGTAGATAACCGATCCCGCACCATCGTCTCCATTAGTTTGCCCACGCATGAGGTGAGAGAGATGGGGCGGAGGTTATCTGTGTCAATTGGTTTGCCAGCTTTAGGAATAAATGTGACCAAAGCCGTTTTCCATTCGATTGGCAGGGGGGTGTCCCCGCGCCAAATCGCATTTACGTATTCCAGGAGGGACTGGTATGCCAAGTCGGGCAGGTTCGTCAAAAGCTTGACGGTGACCTTATCCCGTCCTGGCGCAGTGCCCCGTTTCATTTTGGCGAGAGCCGCCCGCAGATCATGGAGCTGGAAAGGTTGATCCAGCTCCGTGTTCTCTCTGCCTGCATAAGAGTACGCAGATCCACGGGGGTCTTGGGCTGTACACAGATACTGGTCCCGAAGTTTCTGTGCCAGTTGAGTCGTGTTGCCAGGAAAAGCGTGCAGTGCTCGCTGCAAATGTTTTTGTGTTTCGGATCGTGTTTGGGTTGGGTCGATTAGGGCTCGAAAGAGACGCCACGTGTTTCGGCTGGACATTTGTCGCGCGGCCGTGTTGCATCTATCTACCCAGTTGGAGTCGGCGAGTTGGGCCGCGTACTCTGCCGCTTTCTGGGTAAGCTCGGCAATTCGAGCTTTAAGCTTTCTATTGTGTTTCTGCCGTCGCCAACGGCGGACGAGGCTGCGACGGGCTTCCCAGAGGTGTAGAAGGTGGTTATCCACGTCCGTGACCGCCTCTGAGAGCTGGATGTGTGTTTCATGCGCGGAAAGGTGTGCCGCCGCTCCTTTGCCAGAGGTCTCGTCGCAGACGAGTGAGTCAGACGCGTGGCTCCGAAGCGGCCCAATGATTCCGCGCCAAGCGGTTCGGGCCAGCGGCAGTGGGTTGCTCACAAGGCTTTTCGCCAAGCACACTTTAGTTTCCAAAGTGTCTTTGGTATTTTTTTTTTTTTTGAGGAAAGGAAATGCGCAGTATCTGTCTCACACATGTCGGTGGACACCTGACCCAGAGGGAAGGCGCAGAACTGCCCTCTTGAAAACGTGGACACCTCAATCGTGCTTTAAGCTACGGGGCGGTAGTGACAGATGTGCGCTGCATGCTTTGGCATTGACAACGTTGTGCCTGAAATGCTGCCACCTGCCAGGGTGGCAGGGTGGGTGGAAACGTTAATGAAGATATAAATACAAGCGGGTGTTTTTTACCAATTATGCGGGGAACATCCCGTTCCTCTCGCTCGTTACGGCTCCCACAGCTGTGACAACCTCGCGAAATACTTGCGCAGACCTCGTTTTTCAGTACCATGCATTAGTGCAGCAAGTCAAGCATATATCCATCTATTTCTCCTTCCACAAAGCTTCCTTTATGACAATCAAGAACTGTTAGTGGAGTGTTTCTTAAAGAAGGAATATGTGTGAAAAACAACAAGTTGTGAAAAATAACAAGTCTGAAAAATAACAAGTGGCGCTCAAAGTTCGCATTAGGAAGTAACATAATCGTCGGCAATTTTTTGTTTTCCCAGCGAATGACAACCAAATCAGCCGATACAAACGCTGCATTGCTCTGCGAGGTCAGAGTGTGTGATCTTATTAAGTATCTTTTTGCAATTTGTTTTAGTTTTCTACACATTTTTACATCCGCAGGCTATCCCCTTGTGTCGAAATTTTTTTCCAATTACATCGAAAATTACTCGACAGTCGTTCCAAGAGGAACGGCATCACATTTTCCGCTTCGCCGTTGATCCTGCACCTGCTAGCCTTACATGCGAGCGATGGCTGGCAGAATAACAGCGTTAAGTGGAGTAAATTAGGCTCGTGAATTACACTCGGCATATTACAAGCTAAATAATTAAAAGAAGCAGGGCCAGTGACTCTTTGATTAAAATTTACAGCACTGAATGGCGGTATTGTCGGCTGTGTCTGGCAGCAGGTGTATAAAAAAAATGAGGTGCATCAGAAAAATGTCAGCCTCATTTTTTAGCAAAGCACCTTGAGTGCATTCTGAATGGGCGAATCTATGTGTACGTCCGGGCGCCAAACAAAAAACAAACATTATTCACATGTTTTCGTAACGCGTGTCTTGTTTAAAGCGAGTGAAGTGCTTCAAGGCCGCCAGTGTTTAAATAAAGCGTGATTTAAAATACGCGTGTTGGTAGCATGGAGTTTGGCCCTTTTCATGACCTCGATCATCACACGGGGAGATGCATTTTCCTTTGCCGACGGCGGCGATGGAAACTCAATCCATGCGTTGCCAGTTTTGCTTCAGTGTTTTGTCACGGCGCTTGAAAAAGAGCACCTTTTCGGTGTTGATACTGAAGTTCGAAATTTAATGTGCGCGCTGTATTTCAATGATGTTTTTTTTCTTCGCCAAGTGAAATCGATGAACCTTGAGCCTAAAACCGCAGAAGCAGGAAACATCTGGTGGACAGCCACAAATAGACCAATATAGACTGGCGCATTTGTTTGAGTCTTAAATCATTCTGATGTCCAAGAACATCTTTGCAATCTTTGCTCGCAGAACTTAAGTAAGTAGGCGCTGCTTTCACAACGTTCAATAGCGGACAAAAGCCTTCAGGTAACGTCAACGGCAACCGAAGCTGATATGTCTGCTTTTGACCAGTGTACCGAAGTCACACGTGCTGCAGGAATTCGGACTCACGTGTTATCACGGACTCTTGTGAACGACCACTGCTCAGCTTACACAAACGGAGAGTTGATAATGCCGAAGAATGACACACAGAACGCTGACAATGTGAACTTTTCTAAAATTGTAGTTTCCTAAAGTTGTAGTCTTTCTTTCCTAAAACTTCCCTAAAATTGTGGTCTGCCTTCCACAGACAAAAGAGTTCATGGATGTACAGGTCTAGAGTACTCTTTATCAGCTACTCTGCCGCGAACGGACGACACATTAATCTACGATCACCAGAGATCAAGCAAGTAGAAATCCAAGGCCTCATTTCTTAGTAGCAGCAATGTTAGAGACATCTAAGATTTATGATTCGTACGTTAGGTGAGAGGTTGCAGGAAATTCATGGGAATCAATTTTCTTCATCGTTCCTTTTCAACCCCCTTCAACCCAAAAAATTAGTATTACTAACATGTCTTGTTTACAACTGACTACAGCCTTTAGGAAAGTACACAACCTCGCAGGCTTCATTCTGCGCTATGGAGCGTGACTCGTCGTGCCTCTCCAGCGTTCGAAATTTGTCGATGGTGAAAGAAAGGCTCAGGAAAAGCTCAGTGGTTATGGCCCTCGGCTGCTGACCGGAAAGACGCAAGTTCGATTCCGGCCGCGGCGGTCGAATTTCGATGGAAGTGAAATTCTAGAGGCCCGTGTACTGTGCGATGCCAGTGCACGTTAAAGAACCGCAGGTGGTCGAAATTTCCGGAGCCCTTCACTACGGCGTCCCTCATAGCCGAGTCGCTTTGGGGCGCTAAACTTAAAAAAACCATAAAAACCTTTAGACTGCTAGGGATGCTATAATAAGCCTACTAGACGATTGTGAAGCAAATTCTTTTAGTTGTATATACCTAAGAACGGCTGCTCCCAAGTTAAACACGACAGTTACTCAGAAAAAACTACCCGTCACGCTTCGAACACAGCCGCCCTGCATTGGTAAATGGGAGGCAACGCAATAGTGAGCAACTACACTGAATTATATGTAAAAAATGACAATAATTCCGCGTGTTAAGCTCGGAAGAAAGTTGCACGCGCGATGTTTCTCTTCTATAGCACTCGGCGAGTTTTTATTCCCATTTCACCACAGAAAAATCAATATGATGCCCTTTGCCGCAAAGGCATGACCACAGCACGTGCTCATGTTGTACATAGTTTCTAGCCGATTCGTTGAGCCGGTATCATACATGGGCTTACCGGGGCACACCCACTGGTACGTGGAGGCAAGGAGATCAGACTAATTGCACTGAATGGCTCCAGCTACGCTGAGCACAACTGAAATTATGCGGAGCCAGTCACGCGTAGTATGGAAATGAACCTTCCTACCTGCTGGCAACATAGCTTTAATTAACAAGGGTGTTCCACAGGGCTCAATTCTTGGCCCTGTATTGTTCTTACTCTACATTCATGATTTACCATCCTGTTTAAAGAATTGCAATAGTATACTATACGCAGATGACTCTACCATGCTATCATCGCACCAGGACATTAATCAGCTGATTCTTAACCTACAGAATGATCTTAATTCTCTTGAGCGTTGGTGCCACATTAACCGCCTGTCCGTGAACGTCACTAAAACTTGTTTTCAGATTTTCCATCCCCCTCAGAAGTCATTGCCCATCACACCACTTCTATACCTCAATTCTACTGCTATTTCGCCGCAAGATCGCGTTTCTTTTCTTGGTGTTATCATTGACCCTCACTTAAAATTCCATCATCATGTAGCTGAAACGTGCAAGAAAATTTCTTATGGGTTGCGCGCACTAATTAAAGCCCGAAGCTATTTTCCTGTCCAAACTTTATTATCTCTTTACTACGCATTCATCCACAGCCACTTAAACTACGGTATCTCATCTTGGGGTAACGCCTATCATATTCATCTCTGGCCTTTAATAAAACTGCAAAAGCAGGCCATGCGCATCATAACCAATACCCCTCGAATGTCACCCTCCCGCATTTTGTTCATAGATTTAAACGTTCTACCTATCTCGGCCCTTTATTTTTACAACCTTGGTATCCTATTCTTTAAGATTCTTCATCATTATCTCCCGCGAAGCATATTTTCTCTCGGCACGATCATGAGCAACATCGTCACACGTTTTGCGCTGCGTAATAACTTTTTACTACCTAAGGTCAGAACTAACTATGGCAAACAATGCCTTCATTTTTCATCCGTATCATTTTGGAATTCTTTGAACATAGACGTCAAACAAACTAATACGCTTTCTTTATTCAAGGTCAAACTAAAGCTTTTCCTTCTTAATTTGTGATTTTTTTGTTATGTTATTGATTCTATGTATCGCGGCATCTGTGTTTTATTTTACATTATCGTGCATTACATTGTTTGTATTTAAATATTTCAGTAACTAATATTACATTATGTGCCCATATTTATTCTGTTTCGTCGCTAATTAATGTGTTGTGTATTTTATATTATGTTGCATATTGAAATTTATTTTCATGGGAGGTCCCGCCCGCGGTCTTGTACCATGGGACCTCTCACTGTATAAAATTGTAACATTTATTGTATTACTCAATAAACTTTCAATTTTCAACTTTCAACTTTCAGTGTTAAGAAAGTCACCGGGCCTCGGTTGTCTAGCGTGCAGTTGCGAGAATATCAAATAAGAACTGCACAGTAACCTCCATTGGAAACAGGTGCACAACACTGATTCGTGTTTTACTCTTTAGATTAAGTCTTCTTTTACGTAAATGCAAGCAGCAGCCGCGGTGGCTCAATGGCTATGGTGCTCGGCTGCTGACCGGAGAGACGCAGGTTCGACCCCGGCCGCGGCGTTCGAATTTCGACGGAGGCAAAATTCTAGAGTCCCGTGTTCTGTACGATGTCAGTGCACGTTAAAGAACACCAGGTGGTCGAAATTTCCGGAGCCCTTCACTAAGGCGCCTCTCATAGCCTGAGTCGCCTTGGGACGCTAAACCAAACCCAACTAAACGTAAATGCAAGCGCTGAAGGTTTCTAGATTCCTAATTACATTGCAGTAGGGCAAAATATACAAAAAAAATTTCAAATGATTTCGAACAGGCACCCTTTACAGCTGTTCATCGGGTCTTAACGACAAGCGAATATACGGGTGGATGCGGCGACGTTGTACCGTGCATTTTTAAACTGTGGTTGTGTATTACATATATAAGCAGAAAAACTATACCTTTCATGTTCTGCAATGCATTTATTTCGCTATTTCAGTTTGATCGCATTTGAAGTAAACCAGCTAAAACAGCCAATTAACCTACTTTCATTCGTTCAGACATGAAGCCCAGCCGCTTCAAGCAAACGTGATGGCAGTGTTAGAGGTGGCAGAGCTTACAGAGCTCGTGTATGAGTATGGCTCGCGGGCCCCGAGCGAGAATGGCGACAATGCCTGGCATCTGCTTTTGCAGACGCCAGGCATTTTCGCTGCAGCTGTTGCACTGAAGTTGTATTATGCTTGTCACAGGAAGCGAGCGTTTTTCACAAGTTCATTGTGCTGGTATCTCTACTGGCCAAGCCTGAGGGCGCAGCCAGCACATGTTCAGTTCACTTCACTTCACTATATTTCCCTTTAAACGAAAGTAGAAGACAAGGTAAAAGACCTTATACCAGACACGGCCTCGCCTCCTGTGAGAAGTTGACAGCAGGCAATACTTTATAATACAATCACCGGGAATCCTCCTCGTAACAGTACACACATACGACATCAAATATAAGGAAAACATGAACACACAATATAGGCTAGAGATTAATACAACTTTCACCGTGAAGCAAATACGTAGAACAATGTGCGACAACATACTGCCGAGGGAGGGAGGGGAGCCATAACTGTGCTGAACAAAGCCACGAGTGGCTTCATATCGCCAGGGTCGGCTGACTCTACATTTTCCGCTCGAGAGAGTTCAATTGACTGTGCGCACAGCGTTGCCAGGAATTGGGGACAGCTGTAGAATTCACTTGTTTCGCCAAAACATGGCGCGTTACAAGAAACTGACAGCTGCATTGTTGTTTTCTTTCTTGAATATATAATGTAGCAGATGTTCGGTCTGAGAACACACGAGCTTGAGGACGAATTCGCTAATAGCTCGGCAACATGAGACGGGTTAGCCTAGTTGTGAACACGGCAAATATTGACTATTCTTTTTCTGGATACACACGGCACCAATCAGTGGAAAGACCAGTCGCTGTTCAATTTGAAGCCCATAAAGAAAATAGTAAACCTTTACATTCTCCTAAAATCATGTTTCTGTCGTCTAGAAATCTCTAAACTGCTTTTTTTTTTCATGAAAGCTCATTATTTAAGCATTTAATATTTTCGAATAAACGTTATTTAGGTCACTAAGGCCGAGCTGCCTTTTACAGGTGCACTACAAAACCGAGAACCTGAATCATAAGAAAAAAAAGTGATTCCGATTTCAGCACCATTAGTTATAGAAAAAACCGCGACTTCTCTCATTCAAAAGCTATGGAACGCAAGGCTTAGTGGAGCAAGCTAGGAGGTGTCCTTAATTGCTGATAACGTGGCAGCAGATTTTCCGTTTACAAAGGGATATTTGTGGGCTGAACTCTCAAAGATATCCGATGAGGCAATGCGGTTGGCTTAAAGATAAATTGCCTGTCTCGAAGCGCCTTCTCGCTAGCTACTTTCTTGATTTCACACACACTTTTTCCGGACTTTTGCTGGACTTTTAAACTTTTGCCGGCAGTGGTGCGGGACGGAGTGCTAGCGCCATGTAAGCTAGCCATGTAAGCTAGCGCTATGTAAGCTAGCGCTATGTAAGCTAGCCGGGGGGGGGGGGGGGACCCAGTTCCCCCCCCCCCCACCCTCAAAATGTTTTAGAACTGTCACCAACCGCAGCATGGCCCAAGTACATATCGCGACTTCTGCTATCATAGCTTTGTTCTTGCCTGGATCGTCTGTCTTTTCGTGTGTAAAGTTTACTATCTGTGACTGCTCAAGATGTTTATGTGCCTTGTTTGATGCATTATATGGAGAGACTTTTGCTTAGACACGTTGATGTAATGAAGGCATACGGGTATTTAAATATCTTTTTGCGAGGTTTTGTGTATACATACTGCGACTTTGTTTCCAGCCACACTTTCTTGTGCTTTGTCAAGTAATTCAGTCAGGCATGTTGCTGGGCTAATTGGTTTAGCATCTTGAAATTTGGAATAAAACCACCTTGGCACAAATAACGTCATAATTTCCTCGTCTTTCTTGACCTTGTGAAATTGTTTGCGCCAAAGTGGTTGTATTCAAAATTTCAAGTTGTCAAGTTGTAACTTCGCAATTCTAATACTCCATTTTATCTTTGCACTTCTAATGCATATTTTGCAGAACTCATTTGCTCATGTGCTCGCGGTTGTGACTAAAATTTCGGTGCAATTACTCGCAATACATGACCGGTCACAGCTGCTGCTGCGCAGTACACTGAAACGAAGGACAGCGTCATTGAGATTTTTCCCTAGCCGTTGCATATGTACAAAATAGTAAAGGTTCTTGAACAACAAACATTCATTGAAATAATTGTCCTCGGCTTGTTCTTTTCATTGACTTTACGTTTTTCATATCAGTGGCATGTACTGCTTTGTTGGTTTCGGACTGACATAGTTGTAGACTTTGTGTGATATTTTCTTTACTTAGTAAATACGCAAAAACGTGGAAGCATTGGTATCAGTTAAGTCTGCCACGATTTTCAAGACATACAAACATACAACCTTTTATTTTTAAACAAATACATATTTCACTTGCCAAGACAGTGAGTAGCTTTTCTAATACACAACGTCATTGTCAATGGGAATGCAGTTATTATTCTTTGAGTTTGATTCCTCCACAAATTCTATGAGAAGGCCGTGCTGAAACAGGACCCCCCCCCCCCCCCCCCCCGCGAACAAAAATTCTGGCTACGCCACTGGTACCCACTGGTGATAAAATGGCTACAAGCGTTTGCCCCTGGCCTGGTTCTCGATTTATCTGGGCTAAACCGCCTGGCAAATGGGTCTTTGACCCCACCTTGGCTCACCTTATTCCCCTGGCCGATGTTAAAGGTGATGAGCAGGCAAGTCGGCTGCAGGAGAATCATAACAAACGCTTATTCGGCGACAAAATTCTACGAAAGATGTGCTAGCAACGAGCTAACTTTAAGACCACTGCAGAATTGCCAGACCCTCTTCCCGCCCGTCCGCTTCCTAAACTACATCCATAAACACAACCGAATGGACCTTCTTGATTCCACAGAAGCAAAATACTGCCGCTCATCAAAGTATTTAACGAGGTTTTAACTCAAACTCGTGCCTCGGTGTCAATTTCAGACAAGGGCTGCTGACCGCCTTGATTGCAATGGAGAAACTTCTGTCCTAGCATAAATTTTCTTAAACTCCTCTACCTCTGCACGCACGTTTTGGTGCCTATTGCTGCATGAGCGCTCATGTGCGATCTCAAAGTAGCTCTTGGTACGGACTAAACAGATGAAGCAAACGACTCTTTTTGCTTACTTCAATTCGGCATGAGCATAGACTGAACTGTCGAATGTTGTTTTTTTCATGCGTGGCAGGATTTGGGCAGATGTGCTGCTACACGCAGGATGTCGTTCGTTAGTCGTCCCTGCACAGCGCATTGGCCACCTGCGTAGCGTTCCTAGCATTTCCTCCCATGACCTACTTGCCTGCGGCCGTAGATGATGTAACTCGCTCGCAGGAAAGCTATAGACGCAGTAGGAGCTAGGTGCGGCGGCTTGAACGCAAACGTGAGTAGGCATGGCAACCAGTGTTTCTTGTGGTGGTTCCGCGGTAGAGGATCACGACCATTCCCAGCCATCAGACCGAAAGACCTGCAAGAACTCCCCAGAAGAACTACACAGCTACCCAACTTTCGGCGACTATACACTGGAACCTTTGACTCCTTGTCAAACCTCGCGCTACCTAAACTTGCTCCACGTACCTGCGCCACCTCGAGCAGGCACTGAAGTCCTCGACACCCTCATCACCGCGCACTTGGAGCGAGTTCCTTTTCACGGAATCGACACGTATCTGGGTCGCTTCGAGCCGTTGGATGTTACTGCCGTGTTCTCTAGAGTGGTGGAACAAGGTCGCGGCGGCAACTGTTTCGAGCTAAACACACTCTTCGCTCGCCTGCTGCTGTCTTTGGGCTACCACGTTAACCTCCGCCTCGCTAGAAGACGATGGGCACTTCCGCGTCACGCACCGCTCATGCCGGCCGACCATGCAGTGCTGTGTGTAGACGTCGAGGATGGCAAGGCTGCAGGGTCAGCTAAACAATTCCTGGTCGACGTAGGATTCGGAGGGCCATGTCCGAGGCGTGCAATCTCGTTGGACGGTGATGCGTCACCCTATCGCGTGCGCACGCTCGAAGAAGGCTGGTCAAAGCCTTTAGAGATATCTCTTCGCAGTCAAGGTCAAGACATCGAGGGCGATTCCGGATGGCTCCCATTATACCAGGTCTTCCCGTATTCGCAAGAGTGGGCCGACATCGCGGACAAGTCCTTCTACCTCGCTACGTATCCGGGCGTCGCCTTTCGGGAACTCCTGGCCGTCAGCCGCTACGACGGCGACTGTTGGGTGACGCTGCGCAACACAACCTTTACTCGCCGGCAGTGCACATCAGAAGGGCTCGGGAATGTGATGGAACACCGCCGCACCGCCGACATCGAGGAATTCCTCTCGCTGCTCCGCGATGAGCTTCAGCTGAAGTACGATCCCGATATGGAAAAGCAACTGCGTGATCACTTTCAGTATATGCGGCAATAGACGCCTTCCACTTTTATCAAGCCTTTACCGCACTGTGGAGCTAAAGCTACGGGATAACGACAGGTCACCACTGCAGCCATTCGAAAATTTGATGATCCTTGACACACTGCGCGATGCGGCTGCATCTAGCCCTGTCAACCGTCTGAACCAACTAACTGACGATGCCAAGCTTTATCTGGTATTAAAATCTCAATAACAGTAAAACTGGTTTTTACTGTGTGTCGAACCCTCGAAACCGAGCAGACAGATCCCTTTTTAGCCACACCGCTCTGCTGTGAGAGTTTATGTTCTCAGTCATGCTCTATAACTCGTATTCAGAGTTACTTACCAAGGCAATGAAATTAGCTAAGCTAATCGGACGTTATTATGATGGTGCCAAATCAAATCGTTTAAATACTGCTGACGCACAATCACGTGAACAGCACTGCAGATATTTCTATTTGCCTGACACCAGTCCTGATTACTTTTAGTCACTTTTCATATCAAATACCATCGTCGCTGTGAGATCCCTGCATAAATTTACCAGCGTTTTTAAATAAGCCTTTCCTACAGCCTGGTGCGAAATACCTTCATGACATACGATTTTCGTAATGAAATACTTTCTCGTAATCTATTAAGCCAACTTTTACGTGGTAATTCTACTCTGCGTATTTCTCTATAACCTCATTGATTGTGATGAGGAGGGGATTCATCGATCCTTCAAGGTGACCGATCAATAAATCGGCGCGGCGGTAAAGACCGTCCTGGATGGAGATATGAGAAGTTTGGCGGTGGGAGACCCGAGTATGTGGAGCCGGGATAGCGATGCAGAGGATGTTGAGTAGGGAAGAAATCCAAGGATGCCGCCGTTGCTTGGAAGGCATATCCGATGTGGAGAGGGCAATCACTGGAAAGTCGGGCGTGACAAAAGTAGGGACTGGTGAGGGCACCGGCGGCCAGGAGAGAGCGTCGGCGTCAGTATGCTTGCTGCACGAGTGATACGCGACACGTTTCTTGAAGCCTCAGGACCCAACGGCCGAGGAGTGAAAACGGATACTTGAGAGAAGCGAGCGAGCAGAGGGCATGATGGTATGTATCGACGTCGAAGAAGTGGTAGCACAGTTACGGGCGGAACTTTGTTATCGCCTTATAGGTGGTCGAAATTTCCGGAGCCCTCCACTACGGGGTCCCTCATAGCCGTAGTCGCTTTGGGACGTTAAACTCCATAAACCAACCAAATAACTAACCCTTTCAGAAACGGAGTAGTTGGACTCCGCTTTCGTAAGAGCACGGCTGACATAGGCGTCCACATATTCGAAAATATCAGGCTTTCTCTGGGCGTGTAGTGCCATAAAAGCAGCAGACATGCCACACCTCTTACCCGAAGTAAACTAAACACTCCGGCATTCATCCACCCAATTTGGCGCTGAAATTGGCATGACAGCAACATAAAAGTAATCCGGGCAATTTCAGGACAGTTAGGGCGTTTAGTTTATTTTCTCCGCTACAAAAGTAAACGGCGCAAGCAGCTGCAGTGCAAGATAGCTTTTTCCTAAGCCGTTACTAAGGGAACTTGTCAGGCAACATAAATAATACTATTTAATCAACGGTTAAGTTCATATTTCTTGTTTCTCATCTAACACAACAGGGAGCGCATGCTTAAGCTGTAAAGCTGCAGTTTGAAGTGTGCCTCCTACGATCTAAGGGTGAATACCCTAAAGCTCGGGCGCAAGCTCCAGACTTCCATCGGCCCGTTTATGCCTTAGGTAAAAAATTTTGCCGTATTGATCGGAGTTCTCTTCGTGATGGGCGCTTGTTTTTAAGTAATGCATCAGAAAATTCAACAGAGAATTACATGATGAAAAATCGGGTTCCTCTGCGGCCATAGATTATCTCCCGGCTACAACTTGCAATATAATGAAGGAAATTTATCCGCAGTGCAGTTTGGCGCCGACCTCATTTTTGCTGTAGAGACTGGCGATTATTTTCAGTCGCCGACCATGACATAGAGAAACACAACAGCTGCTTGTAAAGGTCAAAACGAAAACACAAATGTGCGTAGGCCTCAAACATGTTCTCGGCAGAGCGGCAGTTGTGACGTAGCGGTACTGACATCAGACTGAAACTCTATCGCCCGTTTGGACTGTCACATCACTCAGACTGACATGAAAGACTAACAAAGGCGAATCGTACTGGTGCCGCTGATGCTTGCTTGCTATTCGAGCTCCAAGCCGAGAGCCATGCCAACCGCAGTTCCGCCGTTCACTGATTCTAAGCCGGATGATGGAGAATTATATGATCACCCAGACCCCGAGCTCTTCGCCGAAGCTTCGAAGGGAAAGATTGATTTAAGCGGCTACCGAATGGCGCCCCTGAGTGAGCGCGAACTTCGCCTCTACCTAGACGTGCTAAAACTCGATCGAGCTTCACTAGCCACACCAAACCTAGCAACGCTGAACTCTATAATCGCGGCTCACGTTGATCACTTGGCGTACCAAGGGATCGACACCTTCGCCGGTGACCTTCCACTGCTGGACGACGAATCCGTCTTCCGAAAGGTGATTGAGCAAAGACGTGGAGGCTACTGCGCCGAACTCAACAGCGTTTTTGGCAGGCTCTTACGGACGCTGGGCTTCCAATTTCATCTCAGAGCTGCCAAGGTACGTTGGGGCTATACTAAAGATATACCAGGAAACCCTCTGGGCCACGTTGTACTTTGCGTCGACTTGGGTGACAACGAAGGACAGTTCTTCGCCGACGTTGGTTTCGGTGGCCCAAGTCCTTTTAAAGCTCTGCCCGTCGAAGGCGACGCAGAACCTTACCGCATGCGCAAACTAGACAATGAAGAGTATGTGGAGGTTGCCGTGAAATCAACGAGACGCGATAATGGTTCGTCTATTTGGCGTCCCGCGTACCACGTGTTCTGGGCTCCGCAGAAGTGGATCGACTTCGTCCCTCAGTACTGGTACGGCTCGCTACACCCGGGCACCCTCTTTCGCAACGTGTTAGTGGCAGGACGCTTCACCAACAACACGTGGGTGACCCTGGTGAATGGTCGCCTTTGCCGCCGCTCCACAAGTGGCCGGATGGAGGAGCGACGCATCACCGACGCTGACGAAGTTCTGCGTGTCTTCGAGAGTGAGCTAATGATAAAGCTCAATCCGGAAATGAACTTAGACCGGCTCCGATCCCGTATCCAGAGCGTGCTTTAAGGTGGTGACGTTGTACTCCTGTACGTTGTAATCCTGTATATTTCACTATAACAATCAATATACCTGCAGACCACACGACGGCAGTCTTACATTTTTTTTTTTTTGCTGTTAACATTTTTGCTATAGTCAAAAGCGCTCCCCATTGCTTTTCTGGGGCAGTCTTAACTGCTGGATGCAATCGATGGAAATACGTTAAAATAAAGATTTTGTTAAACATCAGACAAATTTACCATTGCTTTCAATATATTCATAAAAGAATCTTTTTCAATACTTAATTTTTCAATACTCAAACTTATTGTACGAGAATATTGGACATGATTCATTTTCAGCTTCTTGCAACCCGTAATTTATTATTCATAAGTGGTAGCTCTTGCATGTAAAGTGAATATTGATAGCAAGCAGTGAATGGCATCGGCAAGCTCTAGTATCCAAGCTCCTGCCGGTCTATTGCAAAAGGGCAATAAAATTCGAGGTGAAAAGTATACTTGCAGAATATTTTCTGAAAAAGGTATGTTTGGTCTAAGCGCAGTTCAGAAATTTTCCGGGGCTTTTCATATTTCCTATAAAGTTGTTGGCATTAAATAGTTCGTAGTCTCAGTGGCAGCCCAAATGCGGGGTATCGCATTAGGTTATTAGAATTAACCGGATAATAGATCAAGATGGGACAGCGTCTGAGCTACTACGCCCTATTATTCTGCAAGGTTGCGAACATTCTTGGTATACGTTTTTCTTCTTTTTTCTAGTATCGTTATCATTACCTGGTAACAGAGGTAGTCCTTTGCCGTACCTTTATTTACCTTAGCGCCTATATATCGGATAACACGTATCTGCTCTGCCATTGTTCTTCCAAGCCAATATAAGAATGTCGTCACAACTGAGCAAATGCGGAATTTTTAAATTACCCTTGCCCCTAATCTGTTTTCGCTACGTAAGTAAGGAAAGTGGTTGCTAGGTGCTTTCTATGCGCGTCTTCAAATTTCTTTGCAGGGTGCTGGCGTTAAAAATGGTATTCCCTTTCTCAAGAAGAGCATTAAACTGGCATTCAGGTTTGCATGGCGTTCTCAGCTTCAGTGTCCGCTTTGTCGATATATGATATGGTCGATTTGTCGATATATGAAAGCGCAGAGGTGCGAAAAAGCCGGCTCTTTGTCGTGTCGTGGATGCGAACTCTATAATCGAGACGAAATTCGGAGCACTGCGCCGTGCTGCCACGAGGTATTCTTTGTAAATTTCGCAGGATTTCATTTTTGCTGAAAGAAGGACCACGCTAAAACTACGTCCTCAGAGGCACCTCGCTAGGACCACTTGCATGGAGCTCGAACACTTTTCATTTTCACCTCGGGGCTTCAAGCCATACTAAAAAATTAGGCAAGATATCTCGATAAATTAGCGCAGTAGTCAGAACAAAAAATTGACCGGTACTTTAAATGGTTCTTAATGTCAGTCGCTTGATTCAAAGTAAAAAAATTTAATCTGTGCATTTTTGCTCGGACAGCCTGCACAGTGGGGACGCTTCATCTCCGAATGAAAGCCAAAGTTATGTTATCAAATTAGAGCATGGTACTACTTTGAGCATTGCGATATTTGCCACCGCCGCTTGCATTCTTTTCAAGATTGTTGTCTTTGGATCAGTATTGAGAAGAAAATTTAAGGCCGACAACCTTGACGATATTTTAGTTTTTTGATGCCCTGAACAGTACACACCTCGCCAAACGCCATCGCCCGTTTCGGCTCATTATATTTATGCAGTATAGACTGCACAATCAGTTACAATTAGTGAAAAGGTATCCCTTCGGTATTCACAACTAAGTCGAAAGTGTTAACAAGTTTGTCGACGGTGGGCACGCAAATAAAATATGGGCAGCAGTGTCGTCCTACTTGTATTTCTAAGTGCGCAAGAAGCCGGGATGGCGCTTGGTGTAGCGAACAAAGGAAAACTAATATTTATCACGTAAGTCCACCTAATTGTTTTGGAAAGCACCAATCCATGATGGATAGGCCGTGTATTGCGACTCTTTTTATGCCGTTCGGTCGGCTCCGTAGAAAGGCCCACAATTCCTCGAAGACGGCTTCAAAACAAGACAGGCGCAGCCAAGCATAACCTCTTTCCAACCTTCCTGAGACGAGAACAACAGAGCCTCTGGATCTGGCCTCACGGATGCCACTTCAGAGGCTAGCGTGTCCATTGCGTATAACGACTACCTTCCTTCAGTTTTCGCCGCCGCGGTGGCTCAGTGGTTATGGTGCTCGGCTGCTGACGCGAAAGACGCGGGTTGGATCCCGGCCGTGGCGGTCGAATTTCAATGGAGGAGAAATTCAAGAGGCCCATGTACTGTGCGATATGTCAGTGCACGTTAAAGAACCCCAGGTGGTCGAAATTTCCGAAGCCCTCCACTACGGCGTCTCTCATAGCCTGAGTCGCTTTGGGACGTTAAACCCCATAAACCAAACCAAACGTTCAGTTTTCAAGGCTGGGCTCCACAGCTAGGGCGCCCAAGACTTGCGACGAGTCTTCTCCTTTCTGCGCCACAGCTCGCCGTTGAGTTGCATCTTTAATCCTAGGAGTTTCTGCGCCAACTGATTTAAACGAATGGTTCGCGACCTTGAAATTGTTGTCCGGTCTCCGATTACGCCACTCATAGCGGTGTTCCCGAATTGTGAAACGCCCCCAGGTGTAATAACATTCGCACTGTGGTAAACATGCCCAGTCATCCTTGATATATGAAACCTCGTACCTAAGGTGGCAGCCTCAGTAATTTTGGGCTAGGGCAGTAAACAAACAGGAATTGCATAGGCGCGACTAGGCCCTAGAGCAATCTACTTGAACTATTATTAGCTTACCCTTGGAAAGGTTCGGACTTTGGCAATTAGCTTTCTTTCTTCGCCAAACCTTCTATTCGTCTCTTAGAAAAGGGTAGCCGATTCGTGAAAAACGCGTCCGCTGGTGGTTTTTCACGATCCAGCAGCTTTCCACGGAAGTGGAGGAGAGCGATGGAAAGTGGAGGAGAGCGGATAAAAATACGCAGAATGGGTATCTAGGTATTACATAAACGGATGCGCCGAATCGGTTGCATGAATGTATGAGGGGAAAGCAGCTGAACCCGCGTGCTGGCTTGTTTTAAATTAAATGTCACGTGGGTCGCAAGCTCTGCTCAGTAACATGAGAAATTCTGAATACAATCTGCCTGCTGCGCAGCCTTTATTTTTTTTATTTTTTCAAACGGTGCATGAACTACAAAAGTTAGAACCTTCCATCCGAACACCTGCAGGAAATTGTTGGCTCTTTCAAAAGGTTTACCGTCCTTGTCGACCTTATCGTCATGGCCTGCTTTCGTTCAGTCTTGTACTAGCTTCATCTATGCAAGTTTCACACGCGTTGGGCTCAGCACGAGTCCCCTGCTATTTCTGGTGATATCAGTACGTTACGACATGGTAGCGTAGCTACAGAACGATTACGGAAGCGCTTACAAATTTCGAAGCAGGGTGTGAAAGCACTGTTAGTGACACTTCTATTGTATTTACCGAAGCTAGAAAAGAACTAATCAAAAACGGAACACAATAATGAGCCAAGATGTACCGGGAATCATCGCGAAAGCAAGAAAAAATTGACCAAACATGATAAAGGCTCATTTAAACTGCCGGCATGAGCTGACGGCTGGGCGGCGGCGGCTGCGGCTACGCGCTGACGTTTCAGCGCTCTCGCTCCAGCGCGGCCCTCCTAGCACGAACCTCCTCCAAGAAAGCAGTGCCGTTCTATGCACTGTCTGCAGCGCCGCACTCGCAGCTGCGAGGCCTTAGTCGTCCACCGTTTCTCGTTCTGGCTTCGCCACCGATCGGCTTCTCGCTAGCCCGCTTGCACAACTGGGCCTTGTCGATGGCGAGCCGCCTCGCGAGCACGAGCGCGAGAATTCTTTTCATTTATTTTGTACTGGCTTATGTCCGGCAAACCTATGCTGATCTGGCCCCTTCTATCTTTCATTTATATCTTTTTAAACTTCCTCTAGAGAGGGCTGAGAAAAGAGTAATAAACGGGCAGATGCTGAGCCATCCGCTAACTGGTTTTTCAGTTTGTTATTTTGATTCTCCGGCAGCATGCTGTGCGATTCTTGGCTGAGCTCCCTCTCACCGAGCATTTCCCTAGAGATAGGAAACTTTCATTGGGGCCATTGTCCAGCCAATACGAACGTCAGCGCCGATTCCGTCCATAGCGGCCGAAGGAAGGCTAAATGTAGCGTGGTATCGTTGTCATGGAAACGTCCTCGACTACGATTCAAACCACCGCCATAGAAAACAAAGATGTTTCTATCCCGGTGTCTCAGACAATTCGGCTCTTTCTGCAGTCTGTATAACGCTGTGTGGATGTCCAGGATATATTAATTTTAACACGATAGCGCTAAATGCCCCGTTATGCCGAAAATCTAGCCTCGGTGTTGTCGGCGTTGTGAGCGAAAAATCACGAGCATGGCTCTGGCGGGTGGTTCCTAGAGAGAAACCTGGGTGTTAGCTCGTCCACTTAAGTCACGCAACTTTGCGGCGTCATCACGACTTGACCTCAGCTCAGACAAATACAAACAACAGGTTCAAAGCGACACCAGTCACCACATTGAGGCATGCTCTGATCGTAAACATGTAAAAAGCTTGGCAATTAAATTAGGAAAAATATTCAACACATCACAGTTACTTATCACGCCGCAGCAGCATTCTGCGAACTGCGTTCAGTCCACATTGCCAGGTTAGTACGTGGTAATTGACTGTGGAGGTATTCTGGGTACATGCTGGCCACCATGAGTGGACTACCATGTGGGATGGCCACTGATATCAAGACAGTAAAGGGGGTGCACATGAGAGTGCGGCCTCCATTTTCACTCTAGAGGTAGTATATATAACTTTAAGGGCGGTGCAGAGGTACGGATTGAGCAAGAGCCATGTTGGCAGCAGCTGGCAGTAGTAGCTGGTTGGTAGCAGCTGGTTAAGTCGGCTACGCCAGTGCGTAGAACTATACACGTGGTGTTTCCACGAACATAACGTACCGTGTGCTGAGTTGTGCACGAATGTTCGCTAAGTCAGGCTACGAACGCGTCTTTACAAGAATAGAAGGTGCAGCGGCCAACAATATTGACGCAAGAGGCGTACAGGACGAATTGAGCTTCCTTCGCTGCCGTTTGTTAACCATCTGCGCAGAATGCCAAGACCTACGCGGGCCTCGGTGGCAATACCTGCTGATACTCAGTCCGACCACCAAGAAAAGTTCGACCACTCAGACCTCGAACTATTCGCTGAAGGGTCAAAACGGAAGATCGATTTGAGAGGCTACCGAATGGCGCCACTGACTGAGCGAGAACTTCGTCTCTACTTGACCGTACTGGAACTCGAACAAACAGCCCGGGCCGTTCAGAACCTTACTACCCTGAACAATGTAATTGCAGCACATGTTGATCGCTTGCCGTTCAAAGTCATCGACACGTTCGCTGGCGACCTGCCACTTATGGACGACGACTCCGTTTTTCGCAAAGTGATTGAGCAACGACGCGTGGGCTATTGCTTCGAACTCAACAACGTTTTTGACAGGCTCTTTATGACGCTGGGTTTCAGATTCCATCTTCGACATGCCAAAATACGTTGTGACCGTCCTCTGGACACAACGGTGACCCCGCTGGGACACGTTCTCCTGTGCGTCGACTTGGGCGATAATGTAGGACAGTTCTTCCCCGACGTTGGTTTTGGTGGTCCAAATCTTTAAAGCGCTACCCATTGAAGGCGACGTGGACCCTTACCTCATGCACAAATTGGACAATGAAGAGCATGTGGAGGTCGCCGTGAAGTCAACAGGACGCGACAATGGATCGTCATCTTGGTGTCCTGTATACCACGTGCTCTCTGTTCATTAGAAAGGGATAGACTTCGTGCCTCAGTACTGGTACAGCTGCCAGCACTCGCGGTCCCTCTTCCTAAACGTGTCACTGGCAGGAAGCTTCGCAAATACCTCCTGGATGACACTCGTGAATGGCCGCCTCTGCCACTGCTCGACGAGTGGCACAGTGGAGGAGTGCCGTATCACAGACGCTAACTAGAAGCTGCGAGCACTCTAGAATGAACTAATGCTGAAGTTCAATCCGGACATGAACGTAGAGCGCCTGAGATTGCGAATCCAAAGTGTGCACTAATAATGGTTCCCATGAAACACCTGAGCGTTAGAGCTAATCGTCTGTAGAACAGTGCGGTTAGGGAAGTAGATTGTAAAGATTCATTTTCTTATTTTTTTCTTCACTGCTTTATTCCTCAGAGTCCTTATCTTTGACGTCGTTGTTTACGACCAGCAAAGGCATTGCTTGCTAGCTCCGACATCGAAACCGTGGGAAGCCACTCCCGAAAAGGCATAGCAGTAAATAGTAAGAAATGCTTACGAAATACATCCCTATAAGTATTCTCTACACGTTTTTCGTAGATGTCCCAGTGCACTTCATGTCTGCAATCGAGCTCCGGTCGTCCTCCGCGCTTTCCATCGAGATTCGGCCATCATCGCGATAATCGCCTGATTTGCCGGTCGATTGCAGGCCAGCGTATTATCATATAGAAAACGAGATAAATGGAGAAGCAGGACAGAAAACCGACTGGCTTAACATAAGCCATACTTATATAAGAAATCAAACGTGCTTCGTGAATCTTGTGATTTTTGAAATATCTTTTCTCTATTATCCGTGGCTCCGAACGGCTGTATTACTTTTGCCCTGCGACTAGCGGTCTTACCACGATATAATTCAACCACGTAATTTTAACTACTCTTTTGCATAACGCCAATTTTCCCTCCTGGTATCGGTTCCTTCACAAAATCCTCTTCTCACTGTTGTACGTCGTACACTTTAGCAAGGCATAAGTGCACTAAAGATAAGTAACTGAGTTCCAGGCACTTAAGCTTGGACACATCTAAACCTCTTTGCGGGCACACAGGTACCAAAATACAATATACGTTCACGTAAAATTAACTTAATACAGATTGAAGTTGTGTTTCCTATTGAAGCCTTGTACAAGCAAGTAGCAAAATGAACCGTGGCAAGATTTAAATGAAGCATCGTTTACATAAGGAATCAGTTTTGATCTTTTTTTTTATACTGTTCCTGCTGCTTCTCTAATAAACCAAACATTTATCAAGTTTTCAGAACTTCAGCTTGAGGGCTTGAACTGCAATCTTTATTGATAACCATTTAAAAATGAATTACAAATGAAATGAAAAGCAGTTTTATTTACAGCGCTGAATAAACACGTAATCTTCGCAGTTTATGTCCGGCGAAGATTATGTTCATTTTTCCGGCCAACCTCTCAGCCTTTCGCGTCAGTAAATCCTCCTCCTCCTCCTCCTCCTCCTCCTGTATGGAAGTGCAATGACTATAATTCGGCATCGTTACTTAATTCCCAAAAACGATAAATCGCTCTAGTATACATTATTATTTACATCAGGTTCAATCTGTGTCCTGATGATGTTCGAAAAATCGACGAAAGTAAATAAATAATGCATTTTTTTCTCTGCGCACAGGTTCCTTACCGTCCATCTACAGTCTGGAGTTTAGGAGTCGCAAGCGTTTTTTTTTTAGGACATGGTCAGAACTTTTTCGGCATATCATATCATGTGAAACTTGTGGAGAGATGCGTAAAAGAAACCGGATAAAACCTTGATAACCTAAGTAAGCTTGCGAAGTTGAAAACCTATACCCTGGAAAGTCCTTCCTTAACTATAACTTTAGCTTGCAAAGCTTATCAAACACTTTATGTGTCTTCTGAACAAACTTGAGGCCCAAACTGTCGTCGCGTCACGAATGGCATGAAAACACCTGAGAAAATTATTTTCTGGGATTAATTTTTTGTTTCCATGCAGTGCATGCTTCTGTGTGAAGGAACTGGTTAATTTTTCCAGAGATGGTAGCCTGGCTTGTTTTGCCATGTAACTGTTTTGTTGCTTTCATTGTATATCACCTTTGTGTTTTAGTGCACTTCAGTATGCTTTGCCAGAATAGCGTTAAGGCTGGCGTTCTGCAGGAAATTCGGCGTCGTCGGCGGCAGTGGCGTTGGGAGCAAAAAAACAGATGGCTCACCAATCACTTAGGCCACAGGACCTTGTTAAGCCATCACAATCTGCTCACCAATCACGATCTAGTGGAAGCCTGACCACCAGATTGTGAAATTGTGAGCAAAGCTGCCCACCGTGGGAGACGGCAATGGATTTGATGACTGGTTGAGAGTGGTTGCTCAGAATAGCAACCGGGCACTCAAAGGCACACTCGTAGATGCGTTTCAAACAGCCACCTGCAAGGGCAATGACGCTTTTCCTTAACCGCTGTACCACTGCCCCAGTAGGGATATGAGGACTCCCCATGATATATGAATGTAGAGTATGACCAATATCGCATATATGGGCAAGTAGGGAAAACCTAGAATAGCTGAAAGGAGTAATTACGCGGGAAGGATTTCTAATGATGTCACATTATGCTCTTCAGAGTAGGTTAAGCGTTATGTGATGATGAAAAAAATGTAAGTATCAGTGTCTGCGAAACGATTCCCAAAGAGGATACCGGGCGGCTGAAAGTAACCATTAACGCTATCGTGTGATACACTTAAGTTGGAGCTTAAGTGCCCACTAAAGATTTATTTTGTATTGTTTCTGTGCGCAGTGGAAAAGGCGTCAGTGTTGTGTTCTGCAAAATTATTTGTATTCTTGCTTAGTACGACCGGAGTGGCGAGTATTTCAATCTGCCCCGTGCAGTTTTTTTCCACACCCCCTTCTATGTAATTTCTCAGGAAATTACTCAATAAATGAAATGTTAAAGTATGCTTTCAAACTTCAGAGGGGTTTTTGTTTAGGTGTTCATAATTCCATGAGGATTTTTTTTAATTCAAGCGCTTATAAAACAAAAAAAAATGTAACGTTTTCCGTACTTCTGGGAACAATTTTAGCTACCTTCCGAGTACCTTGCAACCACATGGCATGTTAATAGTCTTACTGGAGGCACTGATTGATGCAATTCTTGCATCCAGAAAAATCCTGTTCTCGAGGCAAGAGCCGAATTTTTAAAGAAAAATTTGGTTTGGTTTGGTTTATTGGGGTTTAACGTCCCAAAGCAACTTAGGCTATGAGGGACGCCGTAGTGAAGGGCTCCGGAAATTTCGACCACCTGGGGTTCTTTAACGTGCACTGACATCGCACAGCACACGGGCCTCTAGAATTTCGCGTTCATCGAAATTCAGCCGCCGCGGCCGGGATCGAACCCGCGTCTTTCGGGCCAGCAGCCGAGCGCCATAACCACTGAGCCACCGCGGCGGGTTAAAGAAACATTTCGCATACCTTTCCGAGGTTGCAGCCTGTAATGCTTGGTAGTTGATCTTGAAAAATTATAAGATCAGCGGCATTTTTTTGCGCAGCCTTTCCACAGAAAGGACTAGGTCCCATAGCGTCTAGCTTCTTATTTATTACTAAATTCGGATAACAAGGCATTATTTCATACTTGCATTAGTGAAGTTCCGACGTTTTACTGAGAATTTCTCTTTTTGTGTTCAGTGTCACGTTAGCAATTGCTAAAGAAACGAATGTGTTGGAAACAATTACTACTAGATTCTTTCCAATGGGGAAAAAAAAAATTTGGAGTCTTTCTCGCCATCAAACTAGCTCTAAGCATCAAATGTAGTATAGGAAAGGCGTAGGGCATCCCAGTACGCCTCTTGGATGGTGGCAAGAACACTGGTGGCCAGGTCCTCTGGGTTGCTGTGCGGGCCGCGAATGGGCATGTGAAAGGGAACAAAATGGGGCGGTGACGGTTTCGCTAATCCTGCCTATAGATGGCAGCCAAGTGCTGTCATTTCCGCGGAAAATCTTATCTTGGTTCTGGGCATCGTAACTTTTCCATTTTCCCAAATGTCACGGCCGTGCCCTGTCCACTTCTATAGAAAAGATAAGCAGTGCCACACCTAACCACAGCGGGGAACATTACCCGTCCTCTTTTCTTGCGGTTACGTGCTGTTAGCGCGCAGAGGTGTTAGTATGCAAACATTTACGCTCAGCTGCCTCGTTTCACCTTCGGCCACGTTGTACGTGGCGCCATCAGCGAAGTATGACCAACCGTTTTACTCGAATTCATTTGATATCGTGGAGGTGAACAATCTGAAAGTTAGGCGAATGGTAAACGAGCAACAGCGAAGGAAGCTAAATCCGTCCTGTTCGCCTATTGTGTCGGCCTTCGTGTCCGCTGCACCTGAACTTCTAGTAAGTGTCCCCGGGATATGGATTTATTCCATGCGTCCCCGCAATAACAACTGCGGCTCTTTGCAGAACACATGTGGAGCTGGCTCTGCGCTGAGTCAGCGCTGCACAGTTAGCAAGCAACTGAAGCACTTCTACATGGGATGGTGCACAAGGCGTCGATGCGACAGCGTGTTACGGATAGTCCAGCATACTAAGGGGAACGTTATATATCCAAGAGGGCAGTGTTTCATTCCATCCACCCATCCACCCATCCACACACCCATCCATCCATCCATCCGTCCGTCCGTCCGTCCGTCCATCCATCCATCCATCCATCCATTCATCCATCCATTCATCCGTCCGTCCGTCCGTCCGTCCGTCCGTCCGTCCGTCCGTCCGTCCGTCCGTCCGTCCGTCCGTCCGTCCGTCCGTCCGTCCGTCCGTCTGTCTGTCTGTCTGTCTGTCTGTCTGTCTGTCTGTCTGTCTGTCTGTCTGTCTGTCTGTCTGTCTGTCTGTCGGTCTGTCTGTCTGTCTGTCTGTCTGTCTGTCTGTCTGTCTGTCTGTCTGTCTGTCTGTCTGTCTGTCTGTCTGTCTGTCTGTCTGTCTGTCTGTCTGTCTGTCTGTCTGTCTGTCTGTCTGTCTGTCTGTCTGTCTGTCTGTCTGTCTGTCTGTGTCTGTCTGTCTGTCTGTCTGTCTGTCTGTCTGTCTGTCTATCTATCTATCTATCTATCTATCTATCTATCTATCTTCTTTATCAATCAATCAATCGCTGCGGAATATTATGGTGCAATGTTTTAAAATGGCTGCCACTTTTACGAACGTTTCAGCGATTACGACTTGAATGTGTTTCTGTATGCTGCAAGAGTGGTAATTTCCCTGCCGTAGGTTGTACTTTGAACGTAAGCCAGCGCATTTTAGCTGGAGGTTTGTGCCAGAGCTTCACGTTTGTCGTACATGACTCGTAGAAGGCGCACTTCAAACTGTAAAATTTCCCCCGAAACATATACCTTAAATGCTTTAACAGAAAAATTGCGAATGTCAGCTGAAGTGAGCGCAACCTTAAATTACGCTGCTTTCGACGGCACATAGTTCCTTCGTCACATCTAATTTAATCGCTCTCCTGCATCTGCAGATGCTAGTAGCGGTCATCCATTTGCCGAGCCGCTTTGCAACGAAAACTGAACGAAAACTACACACTCAAAAAACGGCTTAATGGAACAAATTACTAAGTATAATATAGCCGAAGCCAACAGCCACAGAAACCAAGGGGCACAGGGGATTTTTTTTTAACTTATTTATTTTGTGGTGTTGATCAATTTAGAATATTACTGAATATGTTATCGTTTAAAGATAACTGATTAGAAAAGCAGAAGAAAAAACAACCACCTGCCGCCGGTGGGATCCGAACCCACGACCTCCGAATTACGCGTCTGGTGCTCTACCTCTGAGCTACGGCGACGGCTGTCAATTCTTCTGCTTTCGGGGGTATTTATGTTTTTACAAGTAACCTAACCTTGAGAGTGTTCATCAGCGCCACCCACGTTCATAAGCGGCGGACGTAGAACGTCCTGAGTTACCGCAGGTGTGACGTAGAACGTCATCGAACGGAGAGGGTGGAAGCTGCGTGAGAACCCTCTTATGCTTCCTAAGGCGTCAAGGCTGCCAGAATCGAGGCCCTCGCTAAGCAATTAAGCAAACAAGGGAAGGGGATGAGGGGCTCGTTATAAATATGACCGAAGCCAACAGCCACAGAAACCAAGGGGCACAGGGGATTTTTTTTAACTTATTTATTTTGTGGTGTTGATCAATTTAGAATATTACTGAATATGTTATCGTTTAAAGATAACTGATTAGAAAAGCAGAAGAAAAAACAACCACCTGCCGCCGGTGGGATCCGAACCCACGACCTCCGAATTACGCGTCCGGTGCTCTACCTCTGAGCTACGGCGACGGCTGTCAATTCATCTGCTTTCGGGGGTATTTATGTTTTTACAAGTAACCTAACCTTGAGAGTGTTCATCAGCGCCACCCACGTTCATAAGCGGCGGACGTAGAACGTCCTGAGTTACCGCAGGTGTGACGTAGAACGTCATCGAACGGAGAGGGTGGAAGCTGCGTGAGAACCCTCTTATGCTTCCTAAGGCGTCAAGGCTGCCAGAATCGAGGCCCTCGCTAAGCAATTAAGCAAACAAGGGAAGGGGATGAGGGGCTCGTTATAAATATGACCGAAGCCAACAGCCACAGAAACCAAGGGGCACAGGGGATTTTTTTTTAACTTATTTATTTTGTGGTGTTGATCAATTTAGAATATTACTGAATATGTTATCGTTTAAAGATAACTGATTAGAAGAGCAGAAGAAAAAACAACCACCTGCCGCCGGTGGGATCCGAACCCACGACCTCCGAATTACGCGTCCGGTGCTCTACCTCTGAGCTACAGCCGTCGCCGTAGCTCAGAGGTAGAGCACCGGACGCGTAATTCGGAGGTCGTGGGTTCGGATCCCACCGGCGGCAGGTGGTTGTTTTTTCTTCTGCTTTTCTAATCAGTTATCTTTAAACGATAACATATTCAGTAATATTCTAAATTGATCAACACCACAAAATAAATAAGTTAAAAAAAATCCCCTGTGCCCCTTGGTTTCTGTGGCTGTTGGCTTCGGTCATATTTATAACGAGCCCCTCATCCCCTTCCCTTGTTTGCTTAAGTATAATATAGCACAAACAAGAGGAACACAAGAAAACTTTTTTACAACGATGGTGGTCTACGTAAAGAAATATAAAAAAAGTTGACAGTAAGGTTGTCGCTGGCTAATGGGAGATTCAGCGACGACTGTTAAGCAATTTGTACTTAACGACATGTTGTTGTGGAGCATAGGAGAGAGACCTAGCATCTGCACAGCTCTAGGGCGCACTTTTTAGTTTTCCATGCGTAGACGTTTTTCGCCTATGTCTACTCTCCAGTCAGCAGTTCTCGAATCGCAGTGCCGCCGATAAGCCTCTCCCCGGATGGCGCGTTTCGCGGAAGCTGTCAAAGGAGGACCGTGCTGCATCCCTCCGCTCTCGCCATACTGTCCATCGTCCTTCCATCGTAACCTCACCTTATCCATGGTACGCCTTTCTACACTCTCGCCATAACCATCTCCTATCGCCGTACCCTCCTTCCACGGCAACCCT
The DNA here is from genome assembly GCF_055824585.1 of Amblyomma mixtum. NCBI lineage: Eukaryota > Metazoa > Arthropoda > Arachnida > Ixodida > Ixodidae > Amblyomma > Amblyomma mixtum. Next base: position 94,053,869 of record NC_143013.1, on the reverse strand, counting down.
CCTTCTGCTTCTAGGTTAACTACCCTGCGGTTGCTTCTCATGGCAACCTCGTACCAGGTCCGCGTTCTCACGCTCTCGCCACACCCTCCTCCTTCCGCAGTAATCACCTTCCGGGCAGTTACGGTTGTAACCATCTCCTGGTTACACCTTCTTGCGCTCTGGTCATAAAGGATCCTTCCATGGTAATCCTCCTCGTCCTGCCAGGGTACCTACTCTTCTGGTGGTTTCTGTGGCAAATGCCGACCGGTTAACTGTTAACAAGTAACCAGTTAACAGGTTAACAGAGCTCCGAGCAATTCATCGGGGACCTAAGGAGACTCGTTCGTGGATGCAACTTTAGAACATTAACAGATACGATGATACGCGACAAGATAATTTTCGGGACAAACAACAAAAAGTACCGAAATCCTACCGTGACGGAGGCCAAGGATCGTGCAATGAAAATGCTTTGAAATGTGCAGGAAAATTATTTCCTAACAAGTGCGAGGAGTCTAGAAGTGTAACTCTATCACAGACGGTAATTGTGAAGGAGCGCACTCGCAACAGGAAAGCGAGAAAAAAATGCCCGAAGTCGATCAAAGAAAATAAGGCTCACTCACGAAACACAGGACGAGCCCCGCTTTCAGGACAAGGAATACCAGTCTTCGGGAAGAAGCTGGCATCAGGAAAGAAAAAACTCAGGGGGCACTTTGGCTCTCAGTGAGCGGACGACCACTATTTTTTATCTTTTGTCATCTGCTCCAAAAGGGGGCGTCAGGCATCCGTGGGTAACCTCATTACATCGAATCCGCGCCCTGTGGCGTCATAATCATTTCGACCAACTGAAAAGCGTGACACTTCTGCTGAGAACCTTCTGTCGACAACTATGAGGCATGGCATAAAAGGCTTTCGCCTCAATAATTCTGATCAGCGGCCCCATACGCAGGCATGCCGGAAAGGAACCCAAACGCACGTTATCATGAGAAAAGCAAAGAGAAAAGACAAGCCGAGTAGCAGGCGGAGCCCGCCGTGTTTATTGGCGTGCTTCGTGCCGCAGACTCAACGTGGGAGCGGGAGCGCCAGAGGGCCTCGCCCGAGCATGAGAGTTTACAGTAGGTTATGGCCGCAGTACCACACACACAAATGAGAAATGAGCAAACGAGCTTCCGGCGAGTATCACCTAACACGCAGAAGAACTGAGGATTGGGCGAGTTGGTGGTGATCCATTGTAGAAAAAACCAGCGCTTACGAACACGGACAGAGGACAAGGGAGCGCCGTCAGTCTGTTTCCCTTGTCCTCTGTCCGTGTTCGTAAGCGCTGGTTTTTTCTACAATGGGCACCTAACACGCTCACTTTCTCAGGGCAGATGTACACAGTCACTTAGGTGGTCCACGATACGTCATTCACAGCTGTAGCTGTGAATGACGACGGTAGCCAGAGTCAGCTGCATAGGTCGCCATTTTCTATGTGCGTTAGAAGGATGCTATGGTGAGCGATCAAAACCCCAGACTTCCATGTACAAAAGGACCGACGAAGTGTATATTGCTGGCCGGGGCAGCCAGAACTTGAATTCGGAACTCCAGATGAGCATACCTTGTGGAGTTGCAGGGTGTAAGTTTATTTCTTTTTAGAGGAGGAATATGGCCAACCGACTGGTGTGGTGTTGACGCTACAGAACGATCGTCGAGATCTTGAGAACGGAAAAGTTCCCTTTTGATAAGTCGTTTGGTGTTATGTAGCGTATGTTAACATTTTACTGAGCGCCATCGCCTTCCCAAGATTCAGACCAAAAAACATTACGGAACAGCAAGGGAAATGTATACTTAGAGGCATTGACCTGCGAATCGTAAAAGTTCTTATCAGTGTTGCTGTGTTCATGTGAAAGCGGTTTTACGGACTACATATTGTCTCGAGTGCTTGAGAGACTCAGGAAACCGGGGCAGGGGTGAACACGACCAGAGATGTAGCAAGAACATACTCAGGTGAATCGGTCGCGACGTAGCCCACGCGCGATCTATTGGATCCTCGACTATTTCATTTCTGATTCGCCCCGAGCAGGTTTGAGCAAGTTGAGGTAGCTCAGTTATCACTACTTCCATCTCAAAAGGCTCATTATTCCGATCCGCAGGACGGCACAACTAAATCGTTAAAAATTATGTCGAATGAAAAGAATCTGAAGCCATGCGCCTATCGGATACGGTACTCTTCGAGCCCTACCACGTGAACGACTTCACAGTGAGGGACGACGGGACAGACGCGTTACAATCAGCAGTACCTCGCAATTCGAACCTCCTATTCGCCACACCAATTGGTAATGTTCGAAGTGGCGTTTCAGGAGTTCTCAGTAAGACAGCGACGTCGAAGTGGAGTCCGCACCCGCACTCTATCATCATGTTGGAAATGAAAGACAGGACGCCGGAGGCTGCACCTTCGTGCATTGATGTGCTCGCGGGCTTGGATGCGAAGTCTTACCAGCTGTCGAGATTCTTCTCCGTGCGAGGCGACGAGTTGGGCATCGTCGTGAGAGTAGGTATCTGGCTCTTGGGGCAGCATAGCAGCGTGAAGCATAGTAATTATTCCCCTGCTATGCACCATGTGGAGCAATGAAACCGCGGTTTCATTGCTTTATTTGCGGTTTTGTAAGCAGGAATGGCAGATCATTGTCCGATCATCTCAGCATCCGCTCCTCAGCACCCACATGCATAAACATGTCTAGCCCTTTTGTTTGCTGATGGTATGCGGTGGTTCTGCAGTGTTCGATGTGGCTGAGGTGCAAGATCCCTGACACACAAAAGTTGTTGCATAAATGGGGCACCACGATCAGTGATAAGTACCACTGGCGCACCATGACAAAGAACGACTGACTAAACAAAAAATTTTGCCAGATCCGCAGCTTTGATACCGGCAAAGCTCGCAATTGGGCATATCGTGTGAGATAATGCGTCGGTAGAGCTACCCATCGGCTCCCAGACTCAGACGTATAGAAAGGTCCAAGCAGATCCGTGCCGATTAGCTGGAAATTAGTTATCGGTGGCGCGATTACGTGGGGACATCATACAGGTTCCACGGGCGGAAATTTCCGCCGTTGATACTCACGGCAGGTCCCAGTGCATTCAATGATAAACACTCATGCCAGTTGTGGATAGAAGTACTTTGAGCGCGTTTGCGCTAATGTTTGACTTAATCCCAAATCTACCGACTGGGTCGTCAAGAGAAGCTTTCTTAATGTCCTAGCATAGGTGAGCAGGCACATTAGGAAACCATGACGTCGGACTCACTGCGTACTTCTTGTAAAGAACGTGGTACTGGACGCATAAAGCCAGTAGTACGCGTACCAAGAAGCGTGGGACTGTGGCTCCTTGGCCCTTCAGGTCTAAAATCATCTCGTGAAGCTCTGTGTGGAGCCTCTGACATGCTGTCGTATCTAGACGTAACTCAGTGATTCATGAATGGCAGTTTACTAATATCTCTCAAGAGGAAAGTATATAAAAGATGTATATTACCGATACTCACCTATGGAGCAGAAGTGTGGAGGCTAACGAAAAGAGTTCAACGTAAGTTGAAGATAAGGCAGTGAGCTATGGAAAGAAAAATGTTCAGTGCAATGTTGAGAGACAGGGGTGACGGAGAAAATGCGGGTTAATAACACATCCTAGTAGAAATCAAGAAATTGACGTGAGCAGGGCACGTAATGCGAAGGCAAGATAACCGATGATCATTAAGCGTAATTGACTGGATTCCAAGAGAAAGCAAGCGTAGCAGGGAGCGGCAGAAAGTTAGGTGGCCGAATGAGATTAGGAAGTTGGCGGGGAAGGGTAGCCATAGCTGGCGCAGGACAAGGTTAATTGAAGAGACATGAGGGAGCCCTTTGCCCTGCAGTTGGCGTAGTCAGGCCGGTGATGATGACGTTGACAAGAACACTTGTGCAGGGCCATTGATAGGAGAATTTCAGGTGTTCAGAGATTCGCTTAGCTGAGTGCACTTGGTACCACATGTTTCGGAAGATTCTCTTGTGAAAGTGAACACTTCTTCAAGACCTATACTAGCCCGCGAGTGATGTTTCCCTTATGAGTGAAAACGATTTAGTCATTTACGTACTGAAAACCCTTGAAGTATAAGCATCCTCACTTACTATCAACCTGTCTACATGGAAGAAAAACGTTTTGGCAAGTACCAGTGCTACTTGAGAGCCGATACATAGACCGTCATTCTGGACAAACGAACATCCTTTCCATTCAGCTAAAAGATGAGCACAGGTAAACAGACAAGATTTTAAGAAGGCTTCAAGGGACGCACCATAACTTTTCATTAGTTCGCCATGTGTTAACGAGTAATAAATATCTTACAAGGTCCACCTGAAAGCACCACACCTTCCGGGTTATCAGTTTTCATGAAGTCAACTATACAACAAGTTTGGAGCGTGGAGATGATCTGGAACTTTCAGCCATGCTAAATGCTTCTGAAGAAATCCAGACACCAGAAACTACCTCGTTCCGTGTTCAGACAAACTAGAACATACGCATTTTCTTTGTGCATCTTAGCACTAAAGAATACCTGGAAGAGCATCCCCTTTTCCTACTTGACGGCAGCCGCGACAGAGATCAGGCTATTTTCTTCCAAAACAAGAAATACACTTTCCTTCACCTTGCTTCATTTGCTTCCCTTGCTTCTTATTCAAAAACTGCACCAAATAGGGGACAGAGCACCGTTCCTGATCAGGAACCACGATTGCGAGGTGCCGCTGTATTTTGCGACATCCACAAGCTTCATAGGGCTACAGGCGTTTTCTCATTTTTCCATTGTCCTTTCGAGAACGTCGACGCATTCTGAGTTGTACTAGCAACGACTTTCGTTTTGTTTGAGCCTAGAAATGTTCTCCGAGGAACGTTTTCAGCCGGCTTCAAACAAGGGCCGTAGAAAAATTTAGGTGAAATGCTAACAATTCTTAGGTGTTCTTCCGTCGGTTCACATTCGCCCAAGATGGCAACCAATCTAGGCTCGACGATATCCTTTTTCCCTCATTCACTTGTCCTGCCTCTCAGCGCTATTAAATCATGAATCATAACCAGCATGCCCAAATCGCAGCCTTAAAAATTCTGACTCGTTAGTCAGACAATCACGGCCTTTATTGCTATTTCGGCGTCCGTCAGTGCCACGTGATACACAATGAAGGCAGCGTCTTCCCACAATCTCAGTCATTCTTTGGTACTACTGCAAAATTTTTATACCACCGCGCCGCATGCACTGAAGAGGCTTACCAAATGAAGTCCAACAGAAAGTCTTGAGGAGGCCCTGGCTGTGTCCGCGCATCATAAGACCCCATGCAATTAAGTGCACATCGATTGATGCAAGATTCTGCATCCTGGTTGGTCACAGTGGAGGACAGCATCTCACACAGCAGTTATTGGATACCAGCTTTTAATTCGCGCTGAAGGCACAAAGGCTATTAGCGACGGTCAAGAAAACCTCAATGGTGAGGTAAGGACTTACTTGTTCTTCTAATTATGCGCGCTTCATCAAAGAAACTACACCGCACGTACATGCAGCGCACAACCGTCTTCAGCGCACGACAACGGAGCCTCCAATGAAGTACTAATGCACAAAATCTGCAAGCACCACAGTGAAGTGAAAATGCACACTGAGAATTTGGCCCCATGCCCCATCTGTAGCATAACGCTGCAGCCTTCAAACATAATTATTTAGAATATTTATTTATCAACACACGTGCCATTGAGAAATGATACAAAGCACACTAAGGAAAATGTATCGCTACATCGAGTAAATGACAATACCGAAGCGATGCTGTCGCTTTCAAGTAAATATCGTTTGTACCGAAACACTTTACCGTTAAATCTCGTCCGGTACGATGGAGGAAGTAGTCTCCGTTGACTGCCGCTGCACATCTTTTTCATCATCGCCAGCCTAAATACGCCCACTGAAGGGCAAAAACCCCTCCCATATCCCTCCAGTTACCCCTCTGCTGTGCCTGATAAAACACACTCCACAGATCAAGTGTAACAGCGACACTTAAGTAAATAGCCAGGAAGCCCAGCAGTGCCCTCAGTTCTACCTATTTTATTAACATATTCCAGAAGATTTGAAAAAATTCACAATAATTCAGTCGCGTGAGAGTTTTCAATAAGCGTACATATGTATAAATGGGTAACGACTAATACCAACACGTAACTCGAGGTAGTAAACGTCGTGTCGGTGACACACTTCACCTCGAGCACGATAACTAAGCCTTAGATGGATTAAATGAGCTTCCAAAGGAATCTTAAGTTTAATGAAAATGCTCCGCTGCTATGCTTCTGAAGACTTATATCCTGTCTGGTGTTTTGTATACTGCAGTTAATAACTATGGCCCACGCTTTAAATATGGTACAGGCCAAGTCTGTGTCAACGCTCAGGCGTTAACGCTTTTTTTAAATCAGTGCGCTGTAGCACTCCAGAATTCTTCTGAATTATGTTCATCCCTTGTAGAGCGTCTGTTATCAACTGAGAGTATTCTCCAGGCGTCAAGTATCTATAAATACTAACTCGCTATCTTGTAAATGACATCGTGCCGATGTAGTACACGTTAATATACAACGCTTACTTCGGCTTCCTTTAGGTAGGAGTCGGCTTCCTTTGCCGACTCCTACGTTAATAAACTAAGAATTCTTAATTTATCATGTCAGAGTTTGCACAAGCCCTAGCTTCCCTGAAAGTTTGCAAACACAGTGACAAGATTATTACGACATAACCAGCAAAAAGCCTGCTTGTTTCCAGGACGACAAGAAACGTTCAGAAGAGACTAACTTGCATGGGAGAAACTTCACGGCACTTGGTTACGCGAACGCGAACGCGTAACAAAAACGAAGCGCATCGTGCACGTCCGTTCCACCACGCAGCAGCGACAGAGTTCCACGCTAGACGCCGTCGCATAGCTTCGAGGCCTCGGCGTAAGCAGCTGCGCGGGGTCGAGTGTCGCCTAGGTCATCCGTCCATGGTGCTCATCGCGGTCGCGCCCCCGCCGCCTCCTGCTCCCTTGGCCGCAAGCATCCGGTTCGTATCGTCTCGCTGGGCCAGAAAGGCCACGTACGAGAACAGGCTGCACAGGATCTGGCTCTGCGGAGGGATAAGAATATGCGCTGACCAACGTAGCAGGCGGCCCATTCGAGGACGAAGGGCGCGACTGAACTTTATTTCGTAACATTCTAAACCTCATTCACGCACATAGCGCCATGCTTTTGCATTTGAAAATTTGCACTCCTGAGTCATTTGTTTTTTAATTCCCTAAAGCATCACAGGAACCACGTAAAATTAGTCGACTTGAATATGACTCGCAGAAAAGCACAGTACACAAGATAGGAAAATCTGAACGAACAAACGTAGCGTTTAAAACAGGACACAGAAAGATGAGAACAGGACGGGGCTACAACTTCCAACTGAATGAAATCGATAAACGATTTTTTTTTCCCGGTTTTTTCTAGTTTATCACAGTTTTGTCATTCTTTCAAGTTTGCGCATGCGTGTCTTTGCTCGAGAAGGGATGTGTCTTTCGTTTATCGATTTCATTCAGTTGTAAGTTGTAGCCCCGTCCTGTCCACATCTTTCTGTGTCCTGTTTTAAACGCTACGTTTGTTTGTTCAGATTATGTATGACCAACTGGCCCCACAGTATACTCTGTTAAACTTCACAAGATAGGAACCTGTATCCCGTGCGAACAAACAGCTCAGTAGCAACTAAAACTTGTCACAGTGTTAATCAAACGAAAAGAGACGCATTACCTTAATTTTTTGACGCAGTTCAGGTTGCAACTACTATAAGCACACTTTCTAGCCAGCTTTGTAGCTTTTCTATCGATTACCTTCCCTTGTCCCCTTGCAATGTGTAGTCGTTAATATGCACCGTCTGTTTTATGCCTTCCGTTTCCAAATTTAGTTAACGATAGCGCAACACGCTATCTCCAGAAATGCAACACCATGTTCCTGTTAAAGTTTTAGACGATAGTACGTCCGTATCCTTCAGCTTTTTTTATTTCAGAGTAATGAGGAAAATTTCGTGATTTGAGATTAACGCTTAATCTCTCAGCGCTATGCAATAAACTAATAAATGTAGCGGGCACTTAAGACTGCTTACGTGCTCTAAAGGCGAAAGCTTCATTCTGTCATCGTGAGCGCTCGATGTCGACGCAGGTTGCACACTGAGAAATTAAACGAAGACGCCCCTCCGAATGCTGAATGCTGATTCCACAAACGCTGAATCCACAAAGGTCAGACAGAAGAACTCGTACACTCTGTTTGAATACTTGTCGTGACCTGGCCTCCTACCTAAGCAACGTATGCTAAATGTAACAAGAAGCCGCATGACACCAACCGCGACGGTGTACGACGAACGGCTGCGGGATAAGTTTGATCCGAAAATTAGTTTTTGAGGAAAGGAAATAGCGCTGTCACAGTTCACATCTCTGTGAACACCTCAACCGCGCCTTAAGGAAAAAGGCATTGAGCCTGAGAAGGCACACAACTGAGGGTGCATATGTCGTCGGTTCGAATCCTTATCGCAAGCTAGTTTCCAACTTGCTTTCATTGGAAAAACGCTCGCATTTTGCCTTGCCAGCCGCGCTGCATTTCTCCTCCCGTCTGCGCAATGGCAGAGCATAGTTTACCTTGATAATAAGCCGCAAGATCACCCAAGCGAAGTGAAGGGCCTGTTTTGCCAGCTGCAGAACGTGAAAACAAAATCAGTGAGCACAGCGCGACCAAAAATATATTCAGGCTATCCTCTGTGAATTGTTTGGATGCGTTAGCAGCCAAACTTTTGTTATATCCGATGTGGTACGCTTAGGCTCGTTATATCTGATGTCAACACACTAATTTTCTTAGATCTAGGTCCAGACGCGAAAGTATGTTATATCCGATGTAATTAAAGCTCGTTATATCCGAGTTTAGCATACGAAAATTTTGTTACATCCGAGGTTAACGCGCAAAAGTTAGTTATATCCGAGGTGGAAAACTAAGGTTCCTACTATATCCGGGGTTGTATACGAAGTTCGTTTCGATATTATATAATTTTTTTGGTAACCACATGGGCGGGTTCTCACCTGTCCACTGTAGTAGGTGAGCCACCTACGGCTGGCTACTGGCAGACGGCGCTAGCCATTTATGCTTGCCGTGAGCATTCTGATCCTAACGCATTAATAATTCAGCCATTCCTCTAATTAAGCCCACCACAAGGAAAATAGAAACGCGAAGGTAGGACTTTAGCTTGTGTCGGGCTAATTAGATGACCAATGAAAGATTTTGGCGTTGCATGGTGACGACTGAACACAATTTAAGGAGGACAAAAAAATACGGCCAACACGGTTAGGCGACATAACCATGCTGGTCGTCCATTCTTGTCCTTTCTTAACTTGTGTCCTGTCAGGCGTCACTACTGAGCGGCTGCAAATGATTCTGAGGGTATGGTATGCTTACACAGCGATCCAGTTGCTGCGCTGCTTTGTGTTAGGAAAGGCAAGTTTCAGTGCTGAGAGGTACCGACAGGCAGAAGATACTGCAATGTTGCCCGTATTCGAAGAATATATGAGCATCTTAGACAAAAATTTTGACTTTTGGAAAATTTCAAGGTACTGTGATAAACTTGTTGAAGGCAATGATCCATCCTTTGGATGGGTACCAAAATCTTTCTTTTAAACATTTTCCATCGCTCGCATAGAGCGAATAGGACTGCCATAGAAAACTAATGGGGAACAGTGGACGACAGCAAAAACGTTCATAGCAAAAAAAAATGCTAGCCTGCCAGCGAGAGATCTGTAAATATATTGATTGTTATAGTGAAATCTTACAATATATGAAAAAATAACGTTCATAAACTCTTCCGCATTGAGAAATGCTTTTGTCCAGAAATGCTTGGCATGCACCAACTTAGGCGCACATAACTAAAGGCTGTTTCTTAAACCTGCATCATTTAACTCTATTCCGCGTGCCATTCCTGAATGTGTTCATCTTCCCCCACCGTCATTATTTTCCAAACACAATAGCGCCCAACCATTTGTTATATTACTGTTTAAACGCTTTTTGGGCGTCCTCAGTTTTATTTCAAAACACAGAGAGGGCGTCCTCAGTTTTATTGCCCGACAGCTTCAGCCAGTGCACATTCTAAGTTCAAAATGCATACCTAACTAAACAACCTCGTGTTCCTCAAAAACATTTATGAAGAGTAGTAGAAATTACTGGGAAATTTTATTATTGTAAATCACGAAGCTTAGCTCTCAGCCGATGTTCATTCAGGCTGCTGAACAGGGAGGTGTAATGGAAACCCAGGCGCTTTCCCCTGAAATTATTTTTCTTTACTTCTGAATGATGTCCTTAAAACAGACATTTGTCTATCTTTGCCCATACTGCCATTGGTGCAGCAGAATGAAGCACTGTCCCAATACTATTCGCCCCTATTTTAAAGAGCAATCTCAGTCTATGCTTCCACATAACCAAATGTTGTTTTTTTGTTTTGCAAGCCATAGCGCGAGTAGGGAGGGAGGGAGAATTAAGAAGATGGAGTTATTAGGAACATAGTTCACTGACCTGCTGTTGCAATCTACAGATGCCATAAAGTTATCAAGAATCATAATACGCGCGCTCTACTCCCGCCCACGCTGTACTTGTAAGTTGCTCAACCTCGAACGTGTAAGTCTACAGCATGGCCGCCAAATTTCCATTTCGACACATTTCAAACGTACTCACCGAAGGTGGCGGCTCCCGTATTCCTATTGTCGTTTCTTCCGTCTATGAAAGGAAAACAGCAGGAAAGGCAGGCACAAACTTCATCCATCGTTGCCCCAAAAGAACTAACATATAATGCAAAACTGATCATCACAACTTACCCTTTTGCCAGTAGGCTGCAGAGAAGAGAATAATGCGAAATGTTAGCTTGCCCTGCACGTCTTAAAGTGCATATCCCGGCGAAATTGAACAATGTAGATTTAGCCTGTAGCATGCCTTTAGTTAAAAAGAACCGTGAATTGTCCTTGAGCTTGGCGACTAATAACTAAGGGCCATGAAGTACATTGAGCTTCGCGACTGATCACTGAGGACACTGATCCATACTTGAGCTCGGCGATTGATCATGTTGTTGTTGTTAGAGGCTATTTATTGATAATAAAATCAAAATAGAAGGAACCGATGTTGCTAGCCGCGGCATCTGTCATCGAAACCTGAAGCACCCGAGCTGCCGCTAGCGGGAATAAAAGGACAGGGAGGAGGAAAGAAAGGGGGGAGCGATAGAAGAAAGGATAGGGGTAGGGAGGAAACATACAGGTACACTATGTACAAATACAGGATATAAGGATCCTGAGTTATACTTCAGCTTGCGACTGATCATTTTAAGGGCCCTGAACTATGCTTTAGCTTGGTGATTGATCACTAAGGGGCCCTGAATTATACCTGAGCTGGGCGACTGATCACCAACGGCCCTGAATAATACTTGCGTTTTGACGACTGATTCCTTAGGCTCTGATGAATACTTGAGCTTGGCGACTGATCTCTAAGGGCACTGAAGTGTAGCTGGACTTAGCGATTGATCACTAAGTACTCTGAATTATACGTTAGCTTGGCGAATGAGCACTAAGTACCCTGAATTGTACTTTAGCTCGGCGACTGATCACTAAAGACGCTGCATTATACTTGAGCTTGGCGACTGATCGCATGTAAGGTAAGACCGCACCGCTGTGAATACTTTAATCAAGACACACAGTCCTAAGCATGCCTAGCACCCCCTCCCCCCTTCCCCCACCACAGCGCAAAGGTAAGGTCTCCTTTCTTCACTGGTTATGGCTCCTCTAGCGTGTCAACATGATGCAACACTACCGTCGAGGGCAGCGGCACGGATATGGACTCTTACATACACCTGTGCCACAACTCAAGATATGAGGGGTGTTTAATAAGGTGTCTGCTCCAAGATATTATGTCAGTGTTGCAGAGCTGAGCTCTTTTGGACAGCATTACACGAGGTCTGTTAGAAAAGTATCCGACCTTTTTGCCCTAGAAAAAAAAACTTGCATAACTGGAGCGTTGCAAACCTAGTCACCTTCAAAGTAGTCTACTTGGGACTCCACACACTTCTCCCAGCGGTGCTGCCATTGTTGGAAGTATTCCGAAAATACCCTTTTCGGAATGGAGTTTAGCTCAGCTGTCGTTGCAGCCATAACGTCCTCTCTTGTCTGAAATCGCGCTCCTTTCAATGTCCTCTTGACTTCGGGAAACAGCCAGAAGTCGCAAGGGGCCATATCAGGAGAGTAAGGAGTCTGTTGAATTGCAGGAGTCTGGTTTTTCGCCAAAAAAGTCTGAATCAAGTGCGAGGAATGTGCAGGAGCATTGTCGTGATGAATGCGCCACTTTCCTGTTGACTTCAACTCCGGGCTCTTGCGCCGCACAGCACCACGTAGGCGACGGAGGACATCCCTATAGCACTCTTTGGTCATTGTTTGACCCTGTAGGGTGCGTACTCGTGGTGTGCCACACAGAGGGAGTCAAAGAAAGCTGTCAGCATCACTTTGACATTGCTGCGCACTTGGCGGGCCTTCTCTGGTCTCGGTGACATGAAATGCTTCCACTGTGACGACTGGGATTTGGTTTCCGGGTCGTACCCGTACACCCAAGACTCGTCACCACTGATTATGATGTTGATGGACTCGGGGTCACTGTTTGTGGAATCCAGCATGTCCTGTGAGACTTCAACACGAAGCTGCTTTTGCTCTACCGTGAGCAGCTTCGGCACGAATTTCGCCGCAACTCTCTCCATGGCCAAATCTTCGGTGATAAAGGACTGTGCGGAAAAATTCCTCATGTCCACCTCTTCCTCAATTTCTCGGATAGTCATGCGACGGTCCCCCATCACCACAGCGTTCAGTTCGGCAATGACCTGGTCATTTCGGCATGTTGATGGCCGATTGGAACGTGGCTCGCTCTCCACCGATGTGCGGCCACCTTTAAATCAATTGTACCACTGCTTAATCTGTGTGCTGCTCATAGCCTCGTCACCGAAAGCCGTCTGAATATTCCGAATGGTTTCCACTTGGCTGTCACCCAGTTTATGGCAAAATTTGATGCAGTAGCGCTGCCCCTGTCGCACCGCCATTTTCCTTACAATAAAAAACCGACGAGAGCACTGCGCACTGCCTCACTCAAATGCTGTGTCCCAGCGACTGACGCTAACGGCAGGCGGGAAAAAATTCGTGCATGCGCACGAAGGTTCAAGGTCGGCTGATGCAAGCGCGCTTGTTTCATATCCATCAGGTGTTCGCAAAAAAAAATAAAGTCCGATACTTTTCTAACAGACCTCGTACATGTGTGGACATGACAACATACATTTTCAGTTCAGTCTGATGAAAGAACCTGAAGTGACACCGTGACAAATGAAGTAAAATGTCCCGCTACAAAGAAAGTGGGTTAAATGAAGCTTCTTTAATGCAGTGTGCAGAGGGTCCAGTGGTCAGACATGTTGCTTTAACGAAGAACGTAGCATTGAGACAGAGCGCAGACAAGGCGAGGACAAGACGGGCACTACAATTGAAATCGGAATATTTCCCATCAATGAGAAAATAATGAGCATGCGCAAACCTTGAAATATTACAGGAAAACAACGATAGGAACAAAACCTAAAGGTCAACCAGCAAAATATAAAAAGAATGAATCTGTTCTTTGATCTACATCTGTTTATTGCAAGTAAATAAAACTGAACCACCTGTGAGCGCATACAAATATAGCTGTAGACATTTTTTGCTGCTTAAACATCGTAAAGACACGAGGAGCTGGTCAAACCGCTGGTGCCAAGCCCTTCTGATTGCACAACTCCTGGGCTAACAGCATCAGAACGAGTATGTTATTTGCTATTGTGTATTTTCTCCCGCGCTGTTCAGTTCGTATGGACAGCGTCGTCAAAACGGGATTATTTAGTGGCCTAGAAGAAAGAAAATGCCTCAGCTTTTGGCAATAACCATTTGCTCTTATTTTCACCCTCATCTAGAAGTATGTGCTGTTGTTCAGCTGTGTTTCCCACGCAACAGGTTATCACGGGAAGCGACAGACCAGCGTGAAGCATATTCCCGCAAGCACATCACAGGGCGCAAATATGTGTAAAAGTGTGAAAAAACTACTACATTTTTTTTCCTCAAGTGTTGATGGTACTACCTGACGCAGCATAATGGCATAGTTCTCCAAAGATGAAGAAACGTTTCACGATGCACCATTCAGTACCCTACGCGTATTCTTGGGGTCTTGTCCCTTTCAGCGGCAAACATGACATAACCCATGCACGCCATAAAGTAATGAATAACACTTAAACGCACCTTTTTCTCACCCTGTTGGAAAAAGAAATCAGAATACATGTTAAGAGATGTAATTAATATGTCACTAATTAGGCAACACAGTAAATCATGTTTTGAACAGATGTCATTAATATGTCAGTAATTAGGTAATGTTGTAAATCAGTGTAGGCTGATGTAAATGTTAAAAACGTATACCTTGCATTCTTTGACATACATTTTTAGCACAAGCTCGCTCTGAGCGAGACTAAAGTATCTTCTGGAAGTGCTTTCTACGCATTGCGTTTCTCCCTATGGCTGTATTAAAAAGTTGGTCACTGGTTTCTTCTCACAAGCGTTTGCACACATTGGTATTTACTTAATGCGAAGTTAAATTTCTCAAGCTGTGCTGTTATACTCAAAGCATTATTAGGCCAGATTCTATCCTACACCTCGCAGCCCTACGCCAATGAAGCGAAAACGCGTTCCACAACCACAACTGAAGTGCACTTCACCAATGTAGCTGATTGCAAGCCGCTTGTTGCACGAATCTCCATGCGTTATGGTAATACAATCATAGCATGTTAAGACACGTGTTCGTTTAAGGAATGGCGCTATAAAATGCCGAAATCAGTTTAGACATGTCAATCCTTCTTCACAGTGCGGTAACTGCAGGATCACACTGCTATGCATTCATAAGAGGGCGATCTGAATTGACAGCGCCATGGCACTTGTTTAGAGATTCAAAGAACGTTTCCGTTTGAAGCACAACTAAGTTTAAAGCGAACGAAAAATGTCGTTTCGTTGAACGTTATGGACACTTTGGACGTACTCATACTCCATCGAAAAACTTTGTTCATGGGAAAAAAGAAATCATGGTGTATTGCAACCCCATGGAATCAAGCGCATTTAAGTTGGACGCAGACGCGTACGCTCACTCATAGTCGTGCGTGGTCTCCGCATTCGTCTTCTCTCTTTTTCCACATTTTGATGCATTTCAACCCCTCCTTACAACGTCGTCGAGGTGCGTACTCAAACTGGTACCGTCCCGCTACAGAGGCTACCAACCTGGCTTAAATTGTAGCAACATAGCTTAGTGGGCATAGTGGTAATGCATCTTGAAAGAACGAAACACCGCAACTAAAACGAAGTACCAGGGGAAGGAAAGACACGTACAAGACTTGATGTCTGCAGCAGTAACCAGCAAACATGTACCTGTGCGTGGCCCTAATATCACTGTGCACACTGAACTCAGAATCGTAGCTTTGCAACCTATCAGATTTTAAGCAAACGGTAGCGGCAACCAATGTTCGAAAATTCAGGGGGCACTTTGGCTCTCTAAAGTGCTGCAAGGCGAAAGCCTTTCCGTGCGCACTGGATTACATTGTTTTTTTTTACTTTTTATCTCTGTTAATTTTTTATTCTTATTACTTTTTCTTTTGTTTTTGTTGTTGTTGTTTTTAATTTTTCCGTCAGGGAAGGGAGGAAGATGGGAGTGAACGAAGACGCCGTATTCACCAGACGCGCCTTTGTTCATTTTCCAAACCATCGAGCTGGCATGACGGAGAGGTTGGCGTGCTCGTCTCGCTCTCCGGAGATCATGGTTCGATTCCCCAACTCGACCAAAAACCTTCTCCATTCTGTTTATTTATCGATTTATTTAGTTTACTTGGAGCATCAATATACCATCCCTTTAATTGGTTGCATGCTTACTAGCCAAAGTACAATTGGCCCCGTTTGAAATTCGCGCAATGTGACGCCACGACCATTTCGACCAATTGACAAGCGTGACATTTCTGTCGACGACTCCTGCGTACAACGATGAGGCATTAAAGGCTGCCGCCTTAAAAAATCCGGCTGTAACTGCCTTTGAGATTTTGCGGGTAATTAATCGACAATTTTTCAACAGTTGCCGTAAGCTGCCTTACCCCGGGCTTCATACACATAGCAGTGCCGCCCAGCCGACACGTATTGCAGGGCATCGCTCAGTCAGTGCAGCCTGCGTGACTGTACGCATGTCTGTTCTTCGGCAGCGGATGGTGACTTCTAGCTCGCAGAGCCGAAACAAGAGACTAGAACTACAGCTCGAAAAGTCATATGATCGAGGTGTGATGTGACTCACCCTTACGACTCACTCCAGCAATCAGTCGGAAGAGACGGTGAGCACAAGCAATAGGGGATATTCAAAATTCCGCTAGTGCGCTTTCTCGCATAACAATGTTGCCCAAAACAAGATGGCTGACCATGTGTTTCCAGCTCAAACAAAGCAAGAAAGACTAGTTTTTTGTTTGATTCTTCCAAAATACGTTTTTTACATTCTATCCACACCTTTAGCGCCATCCTTTAGCCCACGTAGTTTCCTTATAGCGAAGTCGGCCATCTTGTTTATGGCAACATAGTTATGTGGGAAAGCGCCCTTGCAGAATTTTGAATATTCCCTATTGTCGCTTTCAAAGATTCCGTCAGTTTATAGCAAAAACAAACTATCATATTCGTCAATACTATTTAAATGGCAAGCACTGACGTGCCGTGCGTAACCTTCAACCATTCGTTATCTTAACACATCTACACAAAGTCTACAATTGTTCTCGCCGCGACGACATCTAAGAAGAATTAAACATATAAAAACTCAGCACAAGCTCAGTAATCAACTTTCTTATTGCATGGTGGTCTGAAAATAGTGGACGCACTGCTGAAGTGCCCAATTATCAGTTAGGAGAGGTCATGTAGACGAAAAGAAAGAGTATTCCAAGACTCACCTCGTCGCCAGCCTGCAAAGTAAAATACATTAGTTAAAGATTCAGAAGTTATTTACGGAAGAGTAGTGGGGCATTTTGCAACTAATAGGCCTAGTAGGCTTACATGCCTTCAGAGGGTTTGTTCAGCACTTGGGATCTCTGATAGAGTGCTCAGTAGAGACCATTTGTAAAGAAATAAGCGAGAAATGTGTGCGTGGAAGCTTCTAATGATCTTTATCTGTGCACTTCAAAGCGCAGTGCAAATCTCTTGGATAGCCGGCCTCGTTTGAACAGCAAATGGCATTTTGACAAGTGAGTGCTTGCATTGGTCGCGTCGGAGGAAAAGAACTGGTTGCTGCCGAACGCTTCGGCGCTAATCCGGGATTCATGAGCTATTCAGCCATGTGCGAACGTGATGTATGCCACGCCAGGTTCTTAACTAGTACAGGACCCCTGATAAAGCACTGCATCAAGCTCCTCGCGCAGTGGTTTTCCCAGATCAGCCGGAGAGGTCACAGTCTCGCTTTATTCACTGTGATGTCAATCATCAATGACAGGGTACGCTCGCGCAGTCCCGTTCACGTCGTCTGACGGCACGGGTAATATTCCACTGGATTAAGCTAAGCACTCTTACGGCTACGCGGTTGCAGCCTACAGCAACGGAACCTGACGCCTGCCTTTGAGCGCGTCTAGCCGATCATGATAATGAATTAGGCAAACAGGCGAACGCGAACGTAACCTAGCTACTAAAACTGAGCAAACTTATCATGTTGCGCTACCGGCATCTGTGCCTGAAGTTGCTGGCGTCTGCCGCCCGTAGCAGAAGAAGCCGAACGCCGAAGCTATCGCATGCATCATCGTTTAACGCCATCAGCGAGCGGCCATTTTTTTATTCATGGCAAGATTTTGACGTGTAAAGGTTCGTTTTGTACGCATTGTAATTAATAACGTGTGCGCTCTTAGAATTCATGGCTGTAGTTGTACCGCGACTGCAACACAAGCGGGATTCCATAATTCCCCTATGGCTCGGTTAAGGACCACGGACACAAGGTGGCATTTGCGTCAGCAAAGCAAGCCACTCTCTCACGCAAAACAAGTTTTTGCTCTGTGTTTACTTGTTCACTGAGGTCCAGGTAGGATGCCAGAGTCCAGGTAGGATGCCATGGCGCCGGGTGGCGCCATGCCCGTCCGATCGATGCTAGCGAGCAAGAGCAACAATTTTTTTTTGCTCGAGCGATGAACTTCCTTTGTTCTGACTAACGGTTCTCACCTCATGGCCTAAGATACCTAGCATCAATTTTCGGTGTTTTAGCGATGATCATTACCTTATCACATATGCGTTTCACCCACGTGTTGTGTACTGCGGTATTTACACTTCAGCTGCTCGTTCCAAATATTTAGCTTTCCTTCGAGGCGCGCTGCGGCGGCGTTGGTGGTGGTGAAAAACATTTATCTTCTATTCAGTTTTTGCTGAGAGGTGGTTCGGGTAGGACCCTATTGGCCCTTTCCCCTCACAATACTAGGTGGAGCCCCTATTCCGGGGCCCTCATTGGCAAACAACGCCGCCGGCGTCCGTTGAACCAAGGTCTTTTGGCTCTTTAGGTCTTGACAGCCGAGCAAGGCCGCCTCCCAGTCCTGTCTGGTGGGGTTGGGGTTGAGGGATAGATGGATTTGATTGCCACATCCAAACCATGTGGAAGGTGTGGCGCGCATTCGTAGTTTGACCATTGAAATTTTCCCGGAGAGCTATTCATATAGAATAATACTGGGTGTTTTATCTAAGACTTTACAAATTTAAAAAAATAGCCTTTTTCAGTTAGAAGGGCGGTTTTCTCGGCATAGCATTGTCAGCGGTGTAGTACATCAGAATCCAGCTAAGAAGCTCTAACTACCAGGATGTTAACTAATATTGAATAGTTAACTTTTTAACTATTTCTGTTAGGTGCCTTAATTATTAAGAGGTGTGTAGCGCACCGTAAGTAATATCCATATCAGTTTTTCGGTTTCGAAAAAGCGGTTACCCTCAGTGCTGTGGCTCAAGAAATTTTGGCTACATTGCGCCAAAATACATGTGCTTTCGAGAAGCTTGCAGGCAAAGCAACCTCTTCAGTGCACGTAACTCGTTGAAAAAGCCAAATTTGACTGCGTCACAGCGCCGAGGGTAATCGAGCTTTCGAAATTCTAAAAACTGATATGGATATTACTTACGGTGTGCTACATGTCTGTCAGTAATTAAGGAGCCCAAGAGTAATAGTTAAGAAGTTATCTAGTCGATATTAGTTAGCCAGCTTCCTAGTTAGCATGTCTTAGCTGTATTCAGTTGTAGTGCCGAAAAAAAGCAATTTTCTAACTCAAAAAGCATATTTTAAAAAATTGTGTAACATCTTACGTTAAACACCCTGTGTAGCGTACAAGCAACAAGGGCCTTTTCCGAAAGCGTAAAAGCCGTGAAAACGTTTGTGATACGCTTTCAAGGTCCCAAGCTTTTACAAGCATAAACAACAGCACTAACTTTTATGCGTTGGCTATTGTTCCGTGTTTCAAGTTCATCAAAGCGTATGGGACTACTGGGCAAAGCTGTGATTCCCACACTGCACCTGGCGACGCTCTTGGAGTCCTTTGGCACAAGATTCCCAAACTGCATAATACATGCAGGCAACTTGAATAACTGCCGTCGGAAGTGTCGTTTTGAAAATAGCTTTTTTTCATTCGACAAAATCACTTTTCGTTCGCTACACTACAAGCCTAAAATGTGCATAACAGGATTGATGAACAGTCTTTATGAAGAACGGTTAGTCCGCGGGGAAGTGTAACGACGGTGGAGCAATTGTCGGCAGTATAATCGCAAGGTTATTAGCGTCTGCACCCAACAACCACGTTAATCTCAACCTCACTCACTTCCAGTAATGAAACGTATCACAGGAGCATCGATAGCTCATTCCGAAGTGAGCTCAATTTGCGTCTAACACCTACAGGTGCCCGCAGTTTTTACCGGAACACAACAGTCATGAAGAAGCAGAATTATCTCAACGCCTAGAGGCGCAGCCTGACCCTGATGGCTGCACAGTGCAAGCGGCGTGGGAAATGCAATGCACCTACTTCAGATCGGGGCTCTAAGCTTAGGATGTACTAATAAGTTGAGCTTTGCACAAAGATTCTGCGGCCACCTGTACCTCACATCTCGCACCAAAACCGGAGAACATTCTTTCTTTTTTTTGATTATATACAACTGAACCAGATGAGATGTTACCCCAAGCAAAGTCTGTAGTGCATCCGTTGCTATATTAAGACCAGAAAAAATGGCGGTAGGCAAGCCGAACAGTTACCTTCATCACTTGCAGCATCTCGTACTGGAAGGTAAGAAGCAGAAATAATTTGCATCAGTGCTCCATGCTATAGAGACAAGCTTGAAACTAAACACTGCACACAAGGTTCTTTCTTCCGAGGGTTCAATCTCTTCCTCATACGTTTAGTCGGTGCCGAGTGGTTCCAGCAATACGAAGTCCATACGAACTAAAGATCTGCAGATGTGAACGCCAAGCACTTGCAAAAATAATACAAGACACTGTGACTCCTTCTGTGATGTGGCTTTTTCCTCATTCCCAAAATTAGTTGACTCGAAAAGCGTAAAAAAAAAGACGCCTTGAGAAAACCCAGACAATTACTTGCCTTGAACATTTTCAAACTCTCTAGTGACACGCAGGCCAAAAAGATATTTCTCGTAATATAGCGAATTCCTCCCAGTATCACACGTTCGCTAAGCCGGTATCACTAAAATTTTCAAAGCCCGAAAAATGCGCAACCTACCAAGGTTACTAACACTTGTGTGTGAATCGAGCTTTATGGTAGATTTCAAAGACACACGCGAGTCCACCCCTGAACACACGAAACGTGATGTGAGCGGCCTGAGATATGTTGTAATTTAGGTTGCCGAATATACTTTATCAAAACCAAATTGAAAACTTATCATCATCATCAGCGTGACTACACCCACTGAAGGGCAAAGGCCTCTTCCATATCTTTCCAGTTCACCCTGTCCTTTGCCAGTTGCGGCCACCGTATCCCCGCAAACTTCTTAATCTCATCCGCCCACCTAACTTTCTGCCGCCCCCTGCTACGTATTGCCTTCTCCTGGAATCCAGTCTGTTACTCTTAGCGACCACCGGTTATCCTGTCTTAGCATTTCATGCCCTGCCCAACAAGCCCATTTCTTCCTCTTGATTTCGACTAGGGTTTCATTAACCTACGTTTGTTCCCTGACCCATTCTGCTTTGTTCTTGTCTCTTAACGTTCCACCTATCATTTTCCTTTGCGTAGCTCGCTGTGTTGTACTCAATTTATGTTGAAACCTTTTAGTTACATTCCACGTTTCTGCCCGATAGGTGAGTATCGATAAGATACAGCTTTCATATATTTTTCTCTTGAGGGACATTGGCACAGTTTCATTCAGGATCTGAGAGAACCTGCCAAATGCCATCCACCACAATTGTTCTAGTTGTCTCGCTCGCGTGATTCGGGTCTGCACTCACTACCTGCCTTATATGACGGAAGCCAACAGCCACTGAAACCAAGGAGCAAAAGGGATTTTTTTTTTAATTTTATAATTTTTCATCAATGGGAGATTCCTAACCCACTACCTCTGAATTTCGATGAAAAACTACAAATTAAGAAAAAGGCATCCCCTTGTACTCCTTGATTTCGGTGGCTGTTGGCTTCCGTTGTATATGCAATAACGAGTACCTCTTTTCCCTTCACTTCCTGCCTGAAGTAGGCGTATTCGCTTACCACTTCCAGCACCTCGCTACCAATTGTAAACTGCTGTTAACCTTTGATTTTTTTTGTCAAGTGTAGCCTTTCTTAACCATTTTAGTGGAGCAAATGGAATGGCGTGGTGTTGTGGTTTTTGTTTTCGGGAAGTCTTACTGCTCAAAAAATCTTACAGCACGTGCACCTTGAAGGACGCTGCTCAGAAATGTCCTCTACTTAAAATAAGACCTTCGGTAAACTTCAGTGTGGCCTAGTATAGTCGCTCTCCTCAACAATGCCACAAACCACTATGCGCAAACATAAGGATTTCATTAGCCGCAGTGAGCGCAATAAGATCGGTTTTTCATTTCATTGCAAGCCTGGGTAGAGAGACCGGAAACCGGGGCAGGTGTTATCAGAAATGCCGCCGCATTTAGAATGTTTCTTGTTCGCTGCCTTCTTTCTATATTACGCGCTAGCGTAAACAACTCGCTCTACTTAAAGCGCGGCGTGAGCATCATCCTGCGTCAGTCGGAAAAAATACCAGCCGATTCAAAATAAATATGAACTTTGCCGGGATTGGGGTTTGAACCCAGGACCTCTGCGTGCCAGGGGGCTGTTGGTGCAAGCGTGTTAGATGAGCACCTAGTGAACGCGTTGTGGTGTATGATTTAGTAATCTGTGCTTGGGAAGTGTACTGATGCTGCAGTAATTAAGAAAACAAAACCCAATACAAATGAGATAATCTGGCGTCAGAAATTGCTCGGAACGAAAAGGCGCTGCTGTGGTGCTTCATTGTACTGAAACAAATGGTGTGTACTTGTACGTAATGGCGTAGCATGTCGTGCAGTGTAACCTAGATAGTGATTTGTGATTGGATAATTATGATTGGTGATAATGTGATCGGTAATTGTGATTTTAATCTATGACCGTGATTGATAATGTGATTGTAGATTGGTGAGAAGTGAGAAATGAGTAAGAAAAGAGTAAAAAGAAAAAAAAAGGAGAATACGACACTATCGCGCCTGCTCCTAGGAGAGGCTTAAGTGTCCTCCAATTTTATTTTTTTTTTTGCCATTGTTACGACTGCACTCATTTTTCCGGAACGTCTGCCGAAACAGAACGCCAACAACTCTAAACAAGGCCATCTTTAGTTGCAGGCGCGAAAAAAGACACAACACAAGGCAAAAAGACGGGAAGAAGTGTTTCGTCCCGTCTTTCTGTCTTGTGTTGTGTCTTTTTTCGCGCCTGTAACCAAAGATGAACAGTTACCAACTTGCCCAGTAAGACGTTCTTTTAAGCCTAAATAAACCTGTATCGCAGAGAAAAACCACTTCAAGGTTCACAGAAAATAATAGCCGCTTTTTTTAAAGTGCTCATGCATATTAACTTCTAATTTGTGAAAATTTTTCTCCGTGCCTTATTTGGCATTGTCTTTAAAAGTGCGGATTTGCCACAGCACTTACAAATGGTGATTTCATACAAAATGGCTTTCGTAAAGGTTACCAAAAGCAAAGTGCTTACCGAGTACCCTTTAGATTTGTGTCTTCTTTTCAGGCGCTGTGAACGAAGGTTTATTTTTCTTATTATTCGTGCTACAGAGGGAGCTTTGAGCGAGCACTAAGCGCTTGAATTCTTAAAACTGCATGCAACTCCATTTCGTTCATTGCCTCCTGATTTCATTTTGTTTAGAGCGCAGCTCTTTGGCGTCCGTTCCTGGGTTCGCGTCGTCGTCGGCCTCGTAACCAGCTCCGCCCCCCTTTCATCCCCCCAGCGCTATCGGCGTCAGCGGCATCAGTCAGTCGCTGCTATCTCTTCCCTCCTCCCTTTATCGTGTTGTCCGCTTGCTGCGCGCGCTTCTGCCCCCCTCGTTTGCCGCTGGGTGTACACGCCGCCCCCCTCCCCCCTCTTCCTGCGAGTCTCCGGTTGTCAAAGCGCCGGCTCGAACTTAATTCCTTTCTTCGCTCCTCCTCCAATGCAACCCCTGTGCGGTGGCAATCAGAGAGCCAGATCGGTGGCGGCGGATCTGTATATGTGCACCGCCCGAGCCGAAATTGCGAATACGTGTGAAAAATAAAAAAATAAAAAATTCTGTGATAGCGCATACATGTGTTGCTCGATTTCTTTGCCTCAATCTATCGAAAAGGTGAAACAGCTTATTTGCTGCGCTCAAATTTCGCATTAGGAAGTAACGTAATCGTAGGGTAATTTTTTCTTCTTTGAACCTAAAGCGATAAATGTGTGAAATGCTTTAATTTCCCTTGAACAATTCGTCTATCAGTGCGCAAAGCGATGAAACATTCTTAACGCTGTCTTTTATTCAAGCTTCATTACAGCGCAATATTCTGTACGGTTGCTTTTGTTCACTCTTCAACGCATTTCCTTTTTACGCTTATCTTTTTAGCCACGTTCTCGTTAATTATACAACTACTAATTGGCAGCTAAGGATGTTGATATATAGCTTATCTGCTGTTCCTTCCAAGGCACCTAATTTGTTTAGAAGGCTGGCTGAAGCTGCTTGAACCGTTTAGGAGGCGGATGATTCCAATGCATGCTTTGTATTGTAACGCAGCAGTATCTCGAAAATTGGTGCAAATATGCCAGGCGTTTCCTGAGAGAGTTTCAAAAATTGTCAAAAATAGGCTTTTCGGGTAAAAATATGGCTTTTGAGGAGTAGTATTGCCAGTGTTTGCGGACACCAGAAAACCGATGAATCGTTTTAAGCAGCCAGCTCGTTGACTAAATTTTGATTAACTTTTTTAACTATTAGAGTTAGGCACGTAGTTGCAATTACAGAATTGTAGCCGGTCGTTAATAATAGCCACATCAGTTTTTAGAATTTCGAAAGCTCGATTATCATCTGCGCTATGGCAGTGTTTGCTGCGTACTTCCAGGTCTCCTTTGGGTAATCATAAATGATTCCTTCAGTATTCTATTAAAGGGCAACTGAAGAGGTTTTGGAATTCGATTAGCTTAAAGTAGTTGAATGTGTGAAACTTGGAGGTAAATAATTACAAGTACTTTTGTGCTAGTTTTTGAAATGGTGACGTAATCAACGAATGAGCCACGTAGACAATCATGCTTCTCCGCAGTGCAGAGCGCCGACAGGAGCCGAAACGTTGACGATTTACGGCACCGCTACATATTTACAGCCAAGCGTTTTTTACGAAGCGTTGTTTGGAAGCATATGAGGGAAGGAAGCAGGAATATGAAATTTCGGCTCCAATGACTTCATCAAGAGTCATTAATTTGGAGCGTGGTGTAGAACACACCAAACGGAGATGAAGCATGCAGTAAGAGGTTTGAAGAAAGCGAGATGTGTAGAAAGAGGCGGCAACCGACTGCGTCGTAGGTCACACCTCGTTGTGGAAGGAGTCAACGTATCTGTTCCCAGCCAGTCTCACAATATGATGACGTAACGCGCTGGAAATAAAACGACTTTAGCGAAGCTTACCAGCGGAGAAGCCATGCAGAGCACAGACAGCGAGTCCTGCTGGCACATAAGATTTGAGACAGCCATGAAATCGAGGAAGAGATGCGGCATCGCATACGCAGCAAGGAGGCACGGAGGCATTACATATAGAATTCCGATTCCACCCGTTTACATACTGTTGCTCTCTGCGCGGTTCTCTGCGGCTCCGCAACGTCTTCAATGCACAGCCGTCGGATTGCCACACTACGTTGCAAGAAGACCTCACTGCATTCAATCTGCACGCCTACTGTCCGTGAATTTCGTGTTACATACTCGCAACTGCTGCATCATTTTTTTTTTTTTTCACTGACAAAGGCGCAGTCCCGTATGTTGTGGCACAGGAAAGGCATCCGTGTTCAAAAAAGCGATCCAGCTTATAATGGCGGCGCCGCGACCAATAAAGCAGTTTATGCACTTACGCCCTTAGCCGGCTCCTCCTGGGAAAAGGAAGAAAACGTGTTAGCGTTTGAATGACATCCTAGCGTCAGACGTGTCCACAGTGGGAACAGGCACTTCACAGACAACGAACCGCGGTTGAAGTTATATACGTTGCTGCTACGCCACAAAATTGTGTAGTACCGCTTCCTCCACCATGATGTAGACACTGGTCATGAGAGGGAATAGACTACTACAGAACGAGCATGTTTGAAATTTTGGAAATTAAACTCTGGTTCAGAGGCTACAAACCTTGACTGAATACGAGTAGGGTGTCAGTTCAGACGGCGCTCACTTTCATGAATGAAGATGATGTAGATTAAAAAGAAGCTGCTGGATCGTGAAAAAAGTGCAGCTGGGCATTCCTGGCAGTCCTACTCTGCTCGGGTGGCTCACACTAGAGGGGAGCTTATTTTGCAATCCTTTATGTTTAAATGTCTGCCAAATTCAACACACTCAAACGAGACTTAGTACCATGGCTAGCAGATAAGGACAAAAGGTGACCTAGACATCACGAATGCTGGACGACAACTAAAGTTGAATGCTATAGCTAAAAAAACAGTTCGGAACAACTAGAGGCGGCCTAAACAACACGCCCTTCAAATGCGAGCCCCAGACCAAAAGGCGACAAAAAGCAAATTAAAAAAAATTACCAGCAAACCCGAAAGGCAATGCAATTCATTTTTCTACAAGCCGCTCAGAGCGAGAATATTCTATATTTATTTATTTATTTATTTATTTATTTATTTATTTATTTATTTATTTATTTATTTATTTATTTATTTATTTATTTATTTATTTATTTATTTATTAGAAAGAGTTATAGAATGCTAACTAAAATACCGATTTCTTTCTAAATATGCAAAGTGCTTCAAAATTATTCTGCTTGACTGCATTCGCATCACTACTACAATTCGCATCAGCAGTATGGGATCCTCATCAATCTAACCTTTCTATAATCCTTGAAAAAGTTCAAAACCGCGCTATCCGTTTTATTTATTGTGACTACTCTTACTATACTAGCGTGTCTTCTTTAAAATCCAGAGCATCCTTGCCTAACCTTGAAACTAGAAGAAAAATATCTCGACTACGCCTATTCCACAAGTTCTATCATTCACCTTTAGGATCATCTATCATATCAACAGCTCATCGTCCTTCTAGCCGCAACAACCACATCAAGACCGTATATCCACCCGCTGCAAGAACTACATCTCATTTCCGTTCTTTTTTTGTCATATCATCTCGGGACTGGAACGATCTGCCGCCGGAAGCCGTACTCATCGTCAACTGCATCGACTTCAAGAAAAATATTGAGGCCATCCTTATGTAATCAGTCATCTTTATGTATCCTGTAATCTTTATGTATCCTGATCTTTATGTACTCTGTAATCTTTATATAATCTGCATGTAATCCGCCCATCCCTCATGTAATGCCCCACAACCGGGGCCTTTGAGGTAATAAATAAATAAATAAATAAATAAAGAAAGAAAGAAATAAATAAATTCCAAACTCGTCCCATACGCGCGTGCTATTGAAAACTGCCTCGTCTTGTATCCTTGTCTATGCAACACTGTCTTCAAAGCACACAATAAGCCCAGGTTTCTGCCTGGACACGAAATTTACGGTCCTATTCTTCGTATTTCTTTCTACTTCGCCTTTCCCTCAACGTAACAGCAAAACGAACAACATTCTCGAGAAAGTGACTGGAGAATAAAGGGAAATTACGAAAATGGCTAGATCATTGTCCAAATGAGCAAGTCATGTTTACGAGTACCTCGGTGAACGCATCCTAAAATAAATTGTTGCTCCAAATGCTTCGTTACCGCTCTGGCAATGAGATTTCTTGGAAGCTCCTTCGGATGTGCACAAAACTCAAAATAAATTCATATTCAAAGAGTTAGGCATACAGGAGGCAGGAAACAAGGTAAGTATTGTAGCGAAACCAAACAATGGGTTACACGTCTTTCTGCAACTCATGGTAGACGTCGAATCAGCCGAACTCCGCAGATTTTACTTCTAGGGTGCACTGAATGCAATCGAAACGAACATAAAGGGGAAACGTTGGGAGGGTCAGAAGGAACAGGGTAGAACAGATTAACCAAGTTCTACGGCAGTTGCTATAGTCGTTGAGCGCGTGCCTGCTATTGTGTTTGAATAATAGGGTAGATATCTACGGAAGAAAATTGGTGAACGACCGAAAATAAAGGTGACGTACATTGATCAGTAGATTCGCGTTGTTGTTTCTGCTGTTGTTGGGTTTATTGGCGCATAATCAATAAAGGATATCATGCGTCAAACACAAGGCTAGATCGCATTGCCTGTGCTTAGGAATTATAGTTTTAGGACGATTCTAACGCGTTTAAAACGCCCCGTTTCCTGCTGCCAGAGAAAATTGCACGCTTTCTGCATTTTCCAAGTTTTGCGAGAAGTCATTTGTGTTGACGCCTGTTCGACTCGCATGTGTTATTATCAAAAGTAGTTATTACGAAAACCCAAAACCTGTTCACGCTGAGATATGGTTGAACATCTATGGGCTTCATTAAATTTCTTGCCGCAGTACTACAGCATCACGCCTTCTAAGAGGAATAACGTTAAAGGCACCGTCGCTGAAGCCCAATTTCTCAAGCTTCCTTTTTGGATATATACTTACAATTGTTTTGGTCTCTTTCTGAAAAAGAAAAGATATGGCGTTAAGTAAAAACTTCAACAGAAGTCCTTCAGCGGCAGAGATATGGCTAAAAGAGCCGTGCCGCCCAACCTTTGCTGTTTGGCGGTGGTGAATTTAGCCAGCGGTTGCGCCAGCAATATCGATATGGAGATCATGTATACGAAAGAAGCCAAAAATCGCTCAAATCAAGAAAACCCTGCGAGAATGTTACTTTTATCTGTGGCGGCACTGATCATCTGATCATATTTAGAAAAAAGTGGTGATAGATAACTGTAGAGGCACAGTGTACTGGCAAAAAGTTTCAAGGCCTAGGTGCAAGCAGTGTCTCTCTAGCAGTGTCTGATGTGCCACGGCCGTCCCCCCTTCGGCACGATCGTCTCTGACATGTAAAAAACCATTGCCACTCCGTCTGTGCCATCCTCGCATCCAGCTCAACTCTTCATCAAGCCACGCGATTCGATCTACACTAGTATGCGACCCATTCAGCGCCTTATCGCCTGTCGTTTTCTGTGGCTGGTTACCAGCGCTCATGTACGCAGCTGGGCTTTGGATTGTCTGCGGCTGCCAACGTACAAAGGCGATGCGCCGCACTAAGTCGCCTCTTCCGCCTTTCCACCCGCCGACTCAGGGCTTGACTACGTCCACAAAACCGTTATTGGTTCACTACGTTCATGACACGAACGCTGCACCCTCTCCAGCGCTGACAGCCACACGCACTGGCCTGGAGCCTTTTCAATACACTGCGATGGCATTCACCATGGCGTCCATTTTCTTCAGTGTCTGCATTTCTCGTTTCGACTGCTATCACAAAAATCGGCGCATATTTGGAAAGCCGGCGCGGCGCGGAGGTACTCTCGCCCGTACACCAGCCGAAGACAGTTCGAGAACCATGGAGATACGTACCCCGGCTGCCGAAGGAGAGCGCGTAACCTTCAGCGTGCTGAGTAATGCCGTCTCCACTTCGCTCGCGCGCTACGGCACCGGGTCGAAAAAAAAAATGGCTGAGGCTTAGCTTAGGTTAAGCCTAGTCAGATGCGAAGCATATTGTCGCCGAGTTGCATATCGAGCACGCCGCTTGGCTAGACGTTCTTCGCGCTCTTCATCAGTCTCTGTAGCACGCCGCAACTTTTGCTTCTCATTCCAACGAGCAGCCCTGTCTCCAGGAGGCATCTCTATCCCGTGTACGCCTAGCAGATGCAGGCGCACACCCTTGTATACCGCCGCCACTACAGCGCACCTAGCGGCAGAAGCAGGAAACACATTGGTCGCGACGCCTCGCGCGACGGCGCGAGCTGGGGCCCCGTTTGGATGGATGGATGCAAAAAACTTTATTGTCAATAAATTGGTGTTCGTGACCCCTACGGGTCACTGGGCGCCGTGGTCGATCCTTGGTCCAGGATGCCGCACTTGACTGCTGCCATCGTGGCTCGGCGCACAAGGAATCGTTGCGCTTCCTCGTCCTCGCTGGCCAGCAAGTGCTCCCACTGCATCACACTCGGGTTTATTCTCTCCTATGGCGTTACGTCACGCATCACGTGGTCCTCCTTGGTCGCGACGCCTCGCGCGACGGCGCGAGCTGGGCCCCCGTTTCTCATCTGCTGTGACGTCACGCACCACGTGGTCATCCTTGGTCACGACGCCTCGCGCGACGGCGCGAGTTGGGCCCCCGTTTTTCATCTGCTGTGACGTCACGCATCACGTGGTATGACATGGAGGTCACGAAAGGTCAATGGTGGTGGTGGTGAAAACTTTTATTTTGTGAAAAAGAGTTTGGGAGCCACAGAGTGGCCCCGCTACATGGTCGGCGTCCCTAGTCCGGGACACCGCACGACGAGTCCCCGTCTCTCGCCCGTTTCACCAGAGCCCTTTGGGACTCAAGCGAGGAGCAGTTGAGGAGGGCAGTCTCCCATGCCTCTCTGGAAGGGGTAGGGGAAGGGGGGAGGTGGGGATTTTGAGTACATGCCCACACCATGTGGAAGATATCACAGGCCTCCCCACAGTGTGGGCATCGCCCATCCGTGTTAGGATCGTAATGTTTTATTATTGCAGGACAGAGTAGAGTACCTGTCTGCAGGCGCCTTAAAGTTCGCTCCTCCGTCTTACTCAGCCCTTTTGCAGGGGCCGGGAAAAGGCGGTAGTTGTCGCTATAATGTGTTAATATTTCCCTGAATCGCAGCAGCGGCTGGTTAGTCTCCGAGCCAGAAGAGCTGGGATGAGGAGCCCGGTGAGTAAGCGCTCGGGCAGCCGCGTCAGCGGCCTCATTACCTCGTAAGCCCTGGTGGCCAGGAGCCCAAATGATTCGTTTGGGTGTTGGATCAGTGGCAGTCCGTCGTAGAATACAAGCAGCTAAGGGGGAGATCTCCCCTGCCAAGTAATGTGCACATGCTTTTCTGGAGTCCGTGATGATTATTCTCGAATTGGCGTGGGCGGCAGCAAGCGCTATCGCTACTTCCTCGGCCCGCATTGAATTCGGGGCTCGAAAGGGGAGTCCATCAACGTGCATTTCCTGGTGAACGACAGCGGCCGAGTAAAATCCCGTGGGCGATGGCCCTGCTACGTCTACATAATATACACCGGGTCGGGAGCCGTGTTATCTCTCAAGAGCCCGAGCCCGCGCTTGTCGTCTGTTTTCATGCATGTCGGTGTCCATGTTACGGGGGAGCGGGGAGACCCAGAGCATATGGCGCCATAGTACTGGGATACGCTCCGCCTCCTCTGGAGTGCAGTCGTGTTGGATGTGTAAACGGTTTAGCAGGCGGCGCCCAGGAGCCGTCTGCGTGAGCCGCGTGTATTGGTTCACGAGGTGGGCCTCCCGCAGCTCCTGGTAGGAGTTTAGCACCCCCAATGCCTTGAGTTTGGCATTAGAGGTAGCCACCGGGAGATCCAGGGCTCGCTTAGTTGCCTTGCGGATGATGGCGTCTATTCGCGCCTCGTCTTGCTTAGTAGTGTGGAGATATGGCACGGCGTAGAGGATCCGGCTAGTCACGAAGGCATAGACGAGCCGAAGCGCGTCCCTGCCCCGCAGACCACCCCGCTTGTTGGAAACGCGGCGGATCATGCGCCCTACCTGTTCGCCTACTCTCTTGAGTTTCGCAATAGTGGAGTCCGGTCTGAGTCTCTGGTGAATGAAAAGGCCCAGAATACGGAGCTCCTCCACCTCTCTAATAGGACCTCCTGACAGAGAGATGTGTATTGCTGTCCTATCCTTTGGGTTCGCTCTGACATGCAGAAGCTCTGATTTCGCTGGAGCACATTGGAGCCCACAGTCATTAGCATACGCATCGACTATGGAAGCAGCCTGCTGAAGGCGGTCCTCCATGTCCCCAAGGCTCCCCTGAGTGGTCCAAATTGTAATATCATCTGCATATAACGCGTGTTGAATGCCTTCCACCCGGGCCAATTGGCTTGGGAGGCGCATCATAGCAATGTTGAACAGGAGCGGTGATAACACTGCTCCCTGAGGGGTACCCCGTGTTCCCATCATGTAAGGGCCGTATTCCTCGCCCTCAATCCGAAGAAAGGCCTGGCGATTAGACAAGAAATCTCTTACATACGGGTAGGTCCTAGCCCCACAATCGGTAGAACTCAAGTTGGCCAGGATGCTTCCGTGTTTCACATTGTCGAAAGCCCCTTTCAGATCAAGGGCGAGGATGGTTTTGTCATTGTGTTGCATAGTTGTCGGTCGTATTACATCCCTGTGCAGCTGGAGAAGGACATCCTGTGCAGACATGTGAGGGCGAAACCCGAACATGGTGACTGCAAAGAAGCCCTTACTCTCCAGGTATGGAGAGAGGCGATCCCGTACCATCGTCTCCATAAGCTTGCCCGCACATGAGGTCACTGATATGGGCCTCAGGTTGTCCGTATTCACGGCCTTACCTGTTTTAGGGATAAACGTCACAAGTGACGTTTTCCACTCGGGAGGGAGTGGACGCCCGTCCCAGATCTGGTTGATGTATTCTAATAAATGAAGGTAGGCTGAGTCCGGTAGATTCGCCAACAGGTTCACTGTTATGTGGTCCCGTCCCGGAGCCGTACCCCGGCGCATTTTTGCTAAGGCCGCCTTAAGGTCGTGCAACTCAAAAGGGGCATCGAGTGTTTCATTACGCCTGCCAGAGTACATGTACTGTGGCCCAGGCGGGTCCTCCATACGACACAGATATCTGTCGCACAGAGTGTCCGCAAGTTGCGCCGTCGTACCTTGGAACCCTTGCAGAGCCCGCCGGAGCTGCTTTTGCGTCTCCCCTCTCGTTTGGGAGGGGTCGATTAGACTGCGAAAGAGACGTCACGTCCCCTTCGAGCTCATCTGATGAGCTGCGGCGTCGCAGCGTGCTATCCAATTTTAATCTGAGAGCTCGGCAGCATACGCTGCAGCCTGCTCTGTGAGTTTGGCTATGCGGTCGCGTAATTTGCGATTAGTTTTCTGCTTTTTCCACCGTTTAGTTAAGCTCCGGCGCGCCCCCCACAAATGCAGGAGGTGGGTGTCCACTGCGGGGATCTCTTCGGTGGTTTGTAGTGTTGTGACGTGTTGTTTCTGAATGTTGTGTATGTGGTTAGCCCATTCCGCGTAGCCGCCGGAAAATAGTACGGGAGGGATAGTGTGATACCGGAATTTGTGCCAATCGGTCAGCTTGGCCTGACCCTATTTTTTGCGCGCTGCCTTTGCCTCGACTGTAATCCGGAGAAGGAGGTGATCGCTGCCTAGAGAATCTCCCAAGTTCTCCCATGCAGCCGCTCTAGCTTTTTTAACGAGAGAAAGGTCTGGACACGTGTCGCGGGTTACCGAATTCCCCACTCGAGTGGGATACGCCGGGTCCGTGAGCAACGTGAGGCTGAGGGTGGAGATGAGCTCTGCCAGCTTACGTCCTCTTGCCTGTTCGAAGTGGTAGCCCCAATGAAGGCTGGGAGCATTGAAGTCTCCAACGATCACTAGAGGCTCTGTGGCTGCCAATTTTATCGCGCGAAGGAAGATTTCATTGAAAGTTACGCGCGGCTTACGCGGAGGGCAGTATATGTTGAGGATATCTATTGACGGGTCGCGGCGTCTGAGAGGCAGTACTCGGACCATTGTATATTCTTGCTCGGTACTAAAGTCTAAGTCGACCTGAACCACGGTGTAAGCCTTATTCACCAGGATGCACGTAGAGGGGGCCCCCTTGAAAGGTGCTGTAGCCTGATAAGTTAGCGTCTATGCCGGGCTCCTGTAGGGCAATGAGCGCCGGCATGTCACCTAGGGACTGCAGGTAAAGCTGGAGGTGTGACCGCTTTTTCCAAGATCTGAAACCCCAGCAGTTCCATTGGATGATCTGGAATTTTTCAAAGATTTTAGCATTCCTATTACATCTGCTAGCCATCTTGTCGCATTTATTTAAGGGTGATCGGAATAGCTCTGGCCGGGAGCCGGCGCAACCCCAGTGAGGGGCCGCACCGACCCACCAGCTGCCGAGCCTGAACCATGTTCCTCCGCTGCCTGACGGAAGGCTGTCTTACGTTTGAGGTGAGGGGATTCGCAGCTTGTGGCGTTCTTAATTTTGGTGCTGACCCAGGGCTGCACGGCTTTAAGGACCGAGTCAGTGACCTGGGCCATAAGGTCGGGAAGTGCTTGCGTTAAAGCTGCCTTGAACATGTCCTGGAAGGACTCGCAGACTGCTGACATGATTTGGTTCGGGAGGGCCGCCACTTGCTCCTCCAGTTGCTCGGTTTGGCGCTGCAGTGCCTCTAGGCCGGCGACGCGACCAGCTGAACCAACTACCGTGTCCCCGCTCTGCCACGAGACGCTAGCGAGGCAAGATGTTACGGATGATCCGTCATCCTCGTCGTCTGGCTCAGCTTCTTGCATTGGTTCAGATGACCCGGCCTGTTTGGCCTCTAATTCCTGAATTTTGCGCGCTAGAATTTGGTTCTGGCGCCTGAGCTCCTCTACCTGCTGCTGTAGGGCGGTTTCGGTAGGGGAGGGACGGGTAGGGGAGGGACGGGTAGGGGGCCCGGAGACTGCCCTACTCCAACTGCTCACCTGTGGTTGGACGGGTGCCAAGGGCGGGAAGTCCCTGGCGTTGAGGACCGGGGGCGCCGCCTGGGTCGCGGACTTGACAGGTTTCGATGGCCCGGTTTTGGCCTTGGTTTCCTGATCGGCTGACGCTTTCTTGGCCTTGGGCGGAGGAGCCTGCTTGGGCCCCGTCTTTGTCTTCGGTTTGGATCCTGATGGGGAGCTGGGTTTGATGGGTTTCCGGAACCGCCCGGCACAGCCAGGAGCTCCGGTAGGGTAGCCGCCTCCGCAGATGAGCCAGCTCGGAACGCAGTCATGTTCCGCCGGGCCGTCAGGAGTGGCATCGGGAACCTGGACTCCGCAGCGTTTGCAGCGCCCCGGCTGCGGTCGCGGGCACGCATCGGCCCGATGGCCCACTGTGCCACAGCGGTGGCATGCAGGCACTGTTTTCTTGTACAGGCGAACAGGGAGCCGTTCGTAGCTGTACAACACCGTCCGTGGCACCTTAGTCCCCGCGAAGGTGATCACCGCAACCGGGGTTCCCCCCAGCTTGCGCACAGACACCACATTTGGTTCCGCACAGAGTTTTCTTTTAACGGTTTCAGACGTTTCGTCAGGCGAAACACTCACGACGCCGCGACAGAACGCACCGGAGAGTTTGGGGTGTCCCCGGAACGGTAGCTCGCGTTCCCCAACCCGCAGCACAACATCCCGGAGTAGCTTCTCCGCGGCGTCGACTGATTTCAACGCACATACTAGCACGTTTTGGTCCCAAACAGGCCACACCGCAAGTCCTGCATTTGCGTCGTCCCCGAGGATGCTGCGGATTGCAGCGCCGGCTTGTCCGGGACCAAAAGTTGCTCTGAGGTCGACCGTGTTTCGCGGTTTCAGCACCACGACGATGTCTTTTTCGATACGCGGCGTGTTCTGCGGCCGCCACCGGAGTTGCCTGGAGCGCTTCGAGGTTGCGTTCGAGGTTGCGTTCGTAGAGCTAGCCGGCGCCTGTTGCTGGGTGGCACCAGCACCAGCGTCCCTCGATTCCGCCGCCGCGTTCTTCTTTCCGCGCCAGACGCGGACCATATCTTCAAGGTAATCGTCCTCGGTTGGTAGAGGATCCTCGCCTTGAGTAGTACCCTCGGATTGGTTTGTATCCATTGTTACGATCCGCAAGGACTGTGGGTCGTACCGGTGACTTGATTTGGAGCCGCCGAGGCCGAGGGATCGCCGACCGGGGCAATCGCAGGCCCCGGCGCCGTTAGGCTTAGCACCACCGCGGCGTGACGAAGACTTCAAATGCCCGAAAAGTGGTCAAAAATTGGCCCCACCTTTACAAACGTGGTGTAGACGGGTGCCGCTGAGGTTCCTGGAGACGATGGTACCAGGCTTACAGGGGGAAAACTTGATGTATCGCAATTGAATGCGAGCTATCACGGAGCCGACGCGTCATGCGACCGCTCCCGTCACCGACGCGACGCTCTTCCTCCCGCAGGGAGCATGCTACCTTTGGTAGCATATACAGTCAGGTCAATGGCAACGACACCGCCGCGCTCGAGGAGCTGGGTTGGGCTATTTTAGTATGCTTCGCATAAAACGCGACTCGAGCTTTCTAGAAGCCTCTCTCCCCGCCTGACCAAAGGCGATGCGCGCCCGGCCGGACGGTTGATGCTGTGTGTATGTGAGTGCTTGACTTGGAGCGTAGAAACGAGCAGACGCGGCGTGTTCCTCATATGAAGGACATTCAGCGAGGTAGGACAGCCGGTACCGTAGTCAAGTTTCCGACAAGCGCTCCCGCACGACTTCCGGATCGACACCACTCGCCCAGCCAGGCACCAGCAAGGCAGCGCGAGCCAGCCGTCGTGACGGCCCCATCGGGATCGTACGGTCTGCGGACTATCGCAGTGCTCGGTGAACCAATTGGATTCTGTACTGTTTGCCTCACTCCTGTATTAGTGCACTTTAGGTGCAAGATCCTCCTTGTATATTAACGTCTCTATAGCGTTACTTTTGATGCGTTGCATTGTTTTGTAGATCACTCTGTATGTGTTCTTACGAGTGTTAAGAAATTCATCTGTATTCTCTCTCTGCTATATAGAGTTTGTTTTGTTTGTGAACCTTTGACTGCGACCAATTTTCCGACTTGCGACCGGCAAAAGCTGGCACCAAACGACAACCCCTCTTTGTCACTTGGTAGCTGGAATCTGGCTGAGCTTGCCACACTGAGTCGAAGATATCTCCTCTGAAACCGAGACCGCCACCCCCACACGCTATAACGGTGTCTGCACACAAGTGCGCATTGGTGACAACTTCCTCCGTGTTGCAACAGCCGACAGTGGAAGGCTGTTTGAAGGCGATCTCTTCAGGGCATTGCCAACTGTCCTCGCAGTCTACCACGTCACAACCCTGCATATCGTCCGTCGACAAACCGAATGACTGTAAGGGTTCAACGTCAGACACTCTTATCGCCCTCAAAACTCGAACTTCATGGTTGAACATCCATCTGTTCGCCTTGTCCCTCCTTCGGTAAGCGATAAAAGAATTACTGGGATGTACTGATGCCGAGGAGGTCTACGGTACGAATTCTTCTCCCCATTTGCAGCTTGCATCATCCGCTAGCCTACACTGAGCAACTTCAGTCACTCTTTGTACTCTTGCGGCTTGCTCCAGGTCGACAGCTCTCCACTTTTGACGACGTTTTCGCAAGGATGGACCTAGCTTCCTCGACTCACGTTTTTGTGCGCAGCTGAGGCATCCGATTAGTCCTCACTTCACCATACAATGGCCCGTTCGATTTACTACAGCGCGCAGGATAGACTTTCACCGTGTCTGTCAATAGACGTGAGTACGCGGTGGCAATCTACCATCTAAAGCTAGCATACATGGCGGGCTCGTGTTTGTGCTAATTGGTGTTTCACTTTCGCACCCTTACCCGAGGCCGCCTCTAGATCGTGCTCCATGCACAAGCAAGTGTCCTGGTAATCAGCTCGACCACAGCGGCATTTTCGTTCAGCAGGGTTGGATCCCTGTAGTGGCGCTAACCACATAGCATCCATTAACATCCGCGTGGGCAGAGCACACTGGTGTTTCGAGCGCCGGCATCCTCGGTGCGGAAGGCAAGTGAATAAAGCGATCGTCTCACCGCTGTTCTGCTGCTGGCAAGCTATTCTCACACTGCTAGCTGTCTTCGCTCGCCTACGCACGTCTGTCTATAACGTAAGAATCTCGTGTCCCCACAAATACTTTCGAAATTCAAAGGTGAACAGCCGCCGCCATAGCTAAGTTGGTAGATTGTGAGTTAAGGTCGCAACGGTAGCACTAGTTGCCTCCTGTTTTCTTCTGTAATCTAAAATAGTCATGAAAATTAGTTCTCACTGTAATCAATACCGAAATTTAAAAAGTAACTTTCCCCCATGTCTTTTTTTATAAGTGTAAACGACTGTTGGTTTACTTTGTATGCATATGCTTACGGGCTCCTAATCTGTTTACTCTTGTCTGCTCAATTGAATAGTGAGGGCCTCGATTCTGGCAGCCTTCACATAGGCAGCGTAACAGGGTTCTCGCATAGCAGACACATAAGTTTGTCAACACCAAAATGCGAACGTTAGCATTTAGATTTTTGACACGATAGCGTTAATTGTTCCGTTCAGCGGAAAACTCGGCCTTTTGACGTCATCACAATCTGCCGACCAGATTTTGAGCAAACTGCCCCTAGTGGCAAGTGGCAGATAAATCAATGCTTCGTCGCTAGAGTTTGCTAGGGAACAGTAACCTGAGCCTCACAAGCGCCACCAGTGGCTGTATCTGAAACTGCCACCTGCCGGGTGATCGGCGCATAGCTTAACCGTTGCGCCACAGCGCTAGGAATCGCGTGAGGACTCCGCGCGAAGTATGAGCGCAGAGTAGAGACTGACCAATTCCGCATATATAGGCACTAACCCATTCAGGCTCTCGCGTCATACCCTTAAGTCCGAGCTTAAGCGTCCCCTCCTGTTTTGTTTGAGAAACAAAAACCCAAATGGCAGCACACTGTTTAAACAGAGCAGAATGACAATGTAGTATCCAAAAACTTATGAAAAAAATTACCGACGATTACGTTATTTCCTAATGCGAAATTTGAGCGCAGCAAAAAGCTGTTTCACCTTTTCGATAGATTGAGGCAAAGAAATCGAGCAACACATGTATGCGCTATCACAGAGTTTTTTTTTATTTTTCACACGTATTCCTTTAACAAAGATTCCACTAGCAGTTCTTGACAGTCATGAATGAAGCTTTGTGGTCCGAGAAATAGACTGATATATGTTAGACTTGGTACACCAATGCTTGATTCTCAAAGACGAGATCTATACAAGTGCCTCGCGAGGTTGTCACAGCCGTGGGACGCGTTACGAGCGAGAGGAACGGGATGATCTCCCGCATAAGTGTTAGGAAATTGCTGTTTGTCTTTATGTCAACATTAAAGTCCCCCACTACTAACATCGGTGTGGATCGATGGACGGTTAATGCGAGTTGCAGGAAGTGCACGACGTCTTTCGTGAGTGCGGTAGGGGCGAAGTAGGCAGCTACTACCAGCAAGCCATTGGGCAACTTTGCGGCGCACAGTTCGCCAAGTTCATGTGACGTGCCAAACATTTCGACTGGTATTGCAGAGAGACCTGTGCGCAAGTAGATAGCGACTCCCGCCGCTCTGTTGTGGTCTCTGCGAGCACCACAGCAGTATAGGAAATCTATGATTTCGAGAGGCTCTTCGGGATCCATCCAGGTTTCAGCAAAGCAAAGTACAGAGGAATGGCGCAGAATGTGATCGTGGTGTACGTCCTTGGCATGTGCGGCAAGGGAGCGTACGTTAAGAATGTGGTTGTGAATGATGAATCAAGTGCTGCCAGCGAATGACGCGTCCATTGGCTGTCTGCGTGTGTTACTGATGTGTGGTTAACATGTTAAGCTTCGCCTGTAAGAGTGGAACGTGACAGCGTCTTGCAACGCTGCCAGGGAGTCCACAGAACGCCATCGCCAATTCGGCTGTACGCCTTGCTGGACGGTAAATTTATTTTTTGAGGAAAGGAAATGTATCTCCCTCGCATATCTGGGTGGACACCTGCACCTCGCCGTAAGGGGAAGGGGGAAGATGGGAGTGAACGAAGACGCCGTATTAGCTAGACGCGCCTTTGTTCATTCCAAACCATTCAGCTGGCATTACGGAGTGGCTAGCGTGCTCGTATCGCACTCCGGAGACCCTGGTTCGATTCCCCAACTCGACCAATTTCGTTCTCGGTTTTATAGATTTATGCGGTCTAACTAGAAAGGTTAATTAGGCTATTTCATATTTACATTATTGCATTTCTATCCATCGTGTTCTGTCATTAACCTGTCAATTGTTGGAACTGTCTAGGATGTTCGACACAACGTATATGAAACGAGCAACGTCGACGTTGCTCGTTCATATACGTTGTGTCGAACATCCTAGAGTGGATCTCGCTTCGGCGAGCGCGGCTTCGGCCGCTTATCTGATTTTTTCAGCAGCGTCCGCTCCGGCGGACGCAGTTGTTGCTGCGACGCGCGTCTTTTCTTGCCTTTTTCTCTTTCCTCTGATCTCTTACCTCTCCTCTATCTGCACGTTGGCAGCGGTGGTGGCTTGGCTAGAGCCAGTAGCAGGCCCGTGCAATTTCCTTTTCATCCTTCTCTCAGTCACAACAACAACAACAACACTTACTGAGTGGGGAAGTGCGTGGTGGTGGTGGGAACGCGGCTTCGTACTTATCTGTTTTTTTTTTCAGCAGCGTCTCCTTCCGCGGACGCTGTTGTCGCTGCGGCGCGCGTCTTTCTTTTCTTTTCTTCTGACCTCTTCATTCTCCTCTATATTAATTAGGATAATTGATTAATTAAGCAATTAACTAAACTCAGTCCAACTTAGTTGCAGCATCACTATACGATCCCTTTGATTGGTTGCATGGTTACTAGCCAAAGTACAATTGGCCCCATTTGAAATTCGCACACTGTGACGTCACGAGCATTTCGACCAATTGAAAAGCATGACATTGGGGGCGCAGCTGGTTACGAGGCCGACGCCGACGCGAAACCCAGGAACGGACGCCAAAGAGCTGCGCTCTAAAACACAAAACAGGGCAGATGGGGTTCTGAGTTGCCCTTCAGACCAGTTACTATGCAATTAGACGCAGAGTTGCACAGAACTGTCCTTAGTGTGTTACATCACTGCTTATAGGGGTACGCCACTTAGTTACTCATGACAGGAACGATTAACTGCCAAAGACATTGAGCGGAGGTAGAACACCACGCAGGCCTCCGTGCAGCGCCTTCTCAGGTTAATT
This sequence comes from Amblyomma mixtum, assembly GCF_055824585.1. Lineage (NCBI taxonomy): Eukaryota > Metazoa > Arthropoda > Arachnida > Ixodida > Ixodidae > Amblyomma > Amblyomma mixtum. The sequence continues at coordinate 94,013,236 of NC_143013.1, read as the reverse complement.
GTGGGTCTTTGGCCAAACCTTGAGTAGAAGAAAAAACCTTGTGCCATGGCGCTCTTTGGCAGCAGATGCCCTTGTTCCACAAAAATTCATCATCATCATCCGTTTAATTGTCCCTGTCACGTTTCACTGTCCCTTTCTTGTGAATATTCCGACAGCTGCTAACTTAGCCGATAACGCAACAAAGCGACTTAGTTGTTTGGAATCCATGTAAATACCGCGCTGCTGGTATGCGTAGACAAACTGACACAGAGGAGCTATTGCTATTCTTACTTAGTGTCCGTTCGTTTGTGCATCTCTGTAGCACGCTATGAACGTGGTAACATGGCATGCATACTTTCTCCCCTATCACTGAAACTTCCTTCCTTAAGCCTCAAAGTTTCGTGCGTAGTCTGCAGGACTGGACAGCCATCGTCTTCACGGGTAGCCCTCGGGTAATGTAAGTCCTGCATCTTCTGCCCTCGTTCGAGGTGAACATCCTAATACAAATACGCAAACATTCGTGCCTTGCGATCACTAACGCCAAGCGAAGAGCTCCAGCTTCAGTGGGGAGTGTTAGTGGTCCCGTATGTTCCTATTTTTAAAAAATAAGGCAGGAGAAAGCGCTTAAAAATCCCTTACAACGACATTTCTGGTACTTGCGCCAACGGTCAAAGGACCATGACTGAATTAGAATGCGTACAGTGCGGATATCACGACAGTCAACATTTTATTCAGATCCATTGCTCTAAATTCCTGTCAGCATCAAGAAAGAGCAGAGGGAATAAAAAAAAAGGGGGGGGGGGGGACAAAAAATTCAGGGGGGATCTTTGTTGACCTAAACTGTGGTGAGGCGAAAGCCTTAACCGCAGGGTTGCTGCCTGTGCCACTGATGTGTGGTTAAGATATTAAGCTTCGCATGTAAGAGTGGAATGCGACAGCGGCTTGCAACGCTGCCACGGAGTCCACAGAACGCCATCTCCTGTTCGGCTATACGCCTTGCTCGTCGGTAAATTGGTTTTTGAGGAAAGGAAATTTATCTGTCTCGCATATCTCGGTGGACACCTGAACCTCGCCGTAATGGGAAGGGAGGAAGATGGGAGTTACCGAAGACACCGTATTCACTAGACGCGCCTTTGTTCGTTCCTAACCATCGAGCTGACGTGGCGGAGTGGTTAGCGTGCTCGTCTCGCACACCGGAGACCCTGGTTCTATTCCCCAACGCGGCCAATTTCCTACTCGGTTTTGTTTATTTATCTGGTCTGACTAGAAGGGTTAATTAGGCTAATTGGTCAATTAACGGATTAACTAAACTCAGTCCCGCTTACTTGGAGTATCACTATACGATCCCTTTAATTGGTTGCATGTTTACTAGCCAAAGTACAATTGGCCCCGTTTGAAATTTGCGCACTGTGACGTCACGACCGTTTCGACTAATTGAAAAGCGTGACATTTCTGTCGACAACTCCTGCTTACAACGATGAGGCATTAAAGGCTTCCGCCTTAAGAACAGACTAGCGACAGAGGCGAGAACACAAATTGTTTACGGCTTCAATCCTGGCTCAAAGAAACGAGGCACAGAGGGCAAAGTTCTGTAAACAATGGGATGCCCGACACCAGTCCGGTGGAATGTGAAAATTCACTGCTGCATCGCGTATGCCACCATTGAGTGCCTTTTGCTTCACATTGAATGCACCAACACAGTGAGCTCGAAAGTAAATAAAGTGCACCACTCACGAATTCCGGCATGGTGTAGTTGGCCGAGAGGAAGCCGATGACAGCGTCCGCGACGCAGTCAAAGGATGCCCACAACCCAGAAATTTGGATCAGCCTCCCGTTCTCCTGCGCAGTCGTAACAGCAAGCATTTTCGGTATCGTCATTACACCAAGGCTACTGCTTTTGTGGCATCTGACGTTAAAAAACCCCATGTAAACAAAATCAATCCGAAGCCCTCCACTGCGGTGCCTCTAACTCTTTCTTTCAAACCCTCCTTCGTTTCATCCCGCTGTCCGCAGTTGAGGTCTTCACCTGGAGTGAGACAGTTTACGTGGCTTTCCATTCTTCACAACTGATTGTTATTATTATTCACTGCAATGTTTATTTTAACGCGCGTTCCTATTCTTTCAACCAACCTGTTAATTTGCTTGTTTTTACTTTTACAACAATGGTGCCTTATTGTGGAATGCTTCCCTACGTCGTTATCATCAGCCTGACTACACCGACTGCAGGGCAAAGGCCTCTCCCATGCCTCTCCAATTAACCCTGTCCTTCGCCAGTTGCGGCTACCGTATACCCGCAAACTTCTTAATCTCATCCGCCCACCTTACTTTCTGCCTCCCCCTGCTACGCTTGCCTCTCTTGAAATCCACTCCGTTACCCTTAACGACCAGCGGTTATATTGCCTTAGCAGTACATGCCCTGCCCAAACCGATTTCTTCCTCTTGATTTCGAATAGGATGCCATTAACCCGCGTTTGTTCCCTCACCAACTCCGCCCACATCCGACCTCTTAACGTTACACCTATCATTTTTCTTTCCATAGCTATCTGCGTTGTCCTTTACTTAAGCTGAACCCTCTTTCTTAGCCTCCACGTTTCTGCCCCATAGGTCAGTACCGGTAATATACAGCTATTGTATACTTTTCCCTTGAGAGATATTGATAAACTGCCATTCATGATCTGAGAGATCCTGCCATATGCGCTCCACCCAATTCTTATTCTTCTAGTTATTTCCCTCTCATGATCTGGATCAGCGGTCACTAACTACCCTAAGTAGATGCATTCCCCTACCACCTTCAGGACCTCGCTACCAATTGTCGACTGCTGATCCCGTGCAAGTCTGTTGAATATTACTTTGGTTTTCCGCATGTTAATTTTTAGCCCCGCCGTTCTGCTCTGCCTGTCTAACTCATTGATCATGCTCTGCAGTTCACATCCTGAGTGACTTAGCAAGGCAATATCATCAGCGAATCGCAGACTTCTTAGGTATTCTTCATTAATTCTTATCCCCAGCTGTTCCTATTTCGGGCCTCGAATACCTCCTTCAAACAGGCGGTGAATAGCATATGTGAGATCGTGTCTCCCTACCTGACACATTTCCTTATTGGAATCTTGTTGCTGACTTTATGGAGAACTATGGCAGCTGTGCAATCGTTATAAAAATCTTCCAATATATTAACATAACACTTTCCTACACCCTGATTCCGCAATGCCTGCATGACTGCTGAGGTTTCTACTGAGTCGAATGCTCTCTCGTAATCAATGAACGCTCTATATAGGCTATAATCTGCGCATTTCTCGATCACCTGACTGATAGCATGAATATGGTCTATTGTCGAGTACCCTTTACGAAAGCCTGCCTTATCATTTGGTTGATTCAACTCTGAGGTTGTCCTGATCCTATTAGCGATTACCTAAGTAAATACCTTGTAGGCACCAGACAGTAAGCTGATCGGTCTGTAATTCTTCAAGTTCTTGACACCTCCTTTCTTACAATTTAAGATAATGTTAGCGTTCTTCCAAGCTCTAGGTACGTCCGAGGTCACAAGGCATTGCGTATACAGGGTGGCTAGTTTTTCTAGCACAATCTCTCCTCCAACCTTCAACAAATCTGCTGTGACCTGATCCTCACCAGTTGTTTTCCCCCTTTGCATTGCTCCTAATGCTTTCTTACTTTCTCCCTCGTTATTGGCAGGATGTCCCATTGCTGTGCTCTAATGCCGCTCTCAGTAGCATTCTGATTACAGTCGCTACTGCATCGATTTGTGTAGAACTCTTGGGGCACTTTAACTATCTTATCCATATTGCTAGTGTCATTGCCCTCTTTGTCTCTTGCCCTCTTTTACTACTATGCCTAGGTTCCTCTTCACTGCTTTTAGGCTACCGTGTTAAGCTTCCTGGCGTCGGCTACCTTACGCTTATTTATTAACTTCGACAGCTCTACTAGTTCTATTCTGTCTGTGGAGTTAGACGTCCTCATGCTTTGGAATTTCTTAATCAGATCTTTAGTCTCCTGAGATAGCTTCCCGTTATTCTGTCGAACCATGCTACCGCCTACTTCTACGGCGCACTCCGCAATGATATCTGTGAGATGATCGTTCATTTTTTCGACATTACGGTCCTCTTCTTTAGTTAAAGCTGAAAATCTGTTCTGTAGCAAAATTCTGGATTCCTCTACTTTCCCTCTTAATGCTAACTCGTTAATAGACTTCCGCTTCACTAATTTTCTCCGTTCCCTTTTCAAGTCTAAGCTGATACCAAACTTTACCATTCTGTGGTCGCTACAACGGATCTTTCCGAGGACATCCACATCCTCTACGAAGCCAGGGTGGGCGCACAGTATGTACAGATGTACATCTGTTGTCATTCATCGTGGAAACTATGTGCATTATTATTTTGCCTATTCTCTGATGCAGCGAATAGTTTCCACTGCTTTCGCGTAATGCCCTCTTACCCTAACGCACTCTACTGGAATGTCGTTCAGATGCTGTATGACCCGGGCGTAGCGCTGAAATTCATTAATTCACTCAGTCTTTATTTCGAGCCAAAAAACACCGCAGATGATTGGCATTGGGGCACGATGTTGTAATGGCTACCAAAGTATTCAATGAGCATCATAAATCACAAAAAATTACACAAAATTCTGCAATGTGAGAAGAATCTAAGTTTGTAAAGTTTCCAACACTTCCAGGCGCCTGCATAATATCCGAAAGGTAAAAGGTATAAACTGCCCTCTTTCTTAGACAGTGACCTGAGAGTGTTGTTCTATGCGTAACTGAACCTTTTCGGCGCTTGTCTCGAACGAATACATAAAAAAAAATACGGTGGCGTTGTGGCAGAGCATTCGCCTCGAAATCAGGAGGTGCTGGGTTCGATCTCCAGTGCCACCAGGTGCCCACCGGTTTTCTAATGAGTACAAGATACGCCCGGTCCACTGTCCGGCTCTTCAGGAGTCAAATGCTTGGAAAATGGTCTTTGGTGACCCCACCCACCCTCGTTGGAAAATCTACGCGCGAGGGACCAAAATGTGCCTTATTCGGCAAAACTCATCCCGTCGTGGCCTTGTTTCGCGAAGGTGGGGTTCTTTGACTCATTTCCCAAGCAATTCACCCAGAGAAACGGAGAACCAAGACAGGGGAAAGCTTGTACCCACTTTATCATCGGTGGGTACCTGATGGCACAGGGGATCGAACCCCGTACCTCCTGCATGTGAGGCGGATGCTCAGGCCACTATAGGCCATCATTTTTTTTGTCTTGCTTTAGCCCCTCTCCTCTTTAATGTACCATGTACACCTGTAGGTAAAATAAATAAATAAATACACAAGTAACACGCAGGTGCAAGCTGTTTACACGATCAGACACATTAATTTCTCTGTGAACAATATTATACAAAAAATAGCGTCCCGACAGCCTACGGCCACTTAGTGGTTTCAACGGTATGCTTTGAGTAGGAATACATAGTCGATATAAACCCATTTTGAAAATACCTATCATCCCGACCAAGCATATCTGCACTGCCTAAATGGCATTCAGCAAAGCGGAAAGTTGGGCGAGTTGGATAACGTTCATGATGTAAAAAATAGCGCACAGGGAACTTTCCGTCGTTTACTTTCCGTCTCTTGTGTTCCCTGTGCGCTATTTTTTACATCATGCCTAAATGGTTTTATCGTCACAGCCCGATAACTGGTTCCACGAGAAGGAAGCAAACTCCAGTTGCGGTCTAACAAAAGCACAAAAAAGGTACAACTATTCTGTCAGGAGCCCGAAAGTACTTTGTCAAGCGTATAATCATAACCAGTAACTTAGAACCACTTATATAAACAGACGCTGCTTCGTGTTTGAAAGTGACCCTCTCAATATTAACCCCACCCAAGTCCTATTCCTTGCCGGGTATGCGAAAACCAGTACATAAATACTTGCGCGGCCTCTCTTCTGTGCATGTGGTCTCTGTTTTCTTAAAGGAAACTACAACTTTACGAATGAAAAAAATGTAGTGCCGAGATAATATATTTTTATTCGAATCCTCTCCCGCTTGTATTCTTTTCGCCCTTTGTATCGAATTCCACCCACGCCGCGGGTTGGTTCCGACACAGCTAATACGGTCACTCATTCGCTCAGGAGCGAGTTAAGACACAGCCTACATCGGCAAGATTTCTATTTGAATTACATTCTACTCTTAATTTTTTGTTCTTTATAACTGGCAAGACCCCACGCCCCCTACAACCTTGACCTTGAGGCAATGACGAAAATGTAACGCATGACGTGGCGTCCCTTGGGACAATAACTTAGAAGGAAACAAAAAAGTCACGTGGAATATATATAAACCTGTTGTACACAAGCCTCTTTCTGCGATTTTGGCTTTCAAGTGTAGGCCCATTCTGTAACGCTGCACAGGGTAGGTAAGTTGCTTACTAAATGTGCTGTAGAATATTCACTGCTAGAAAATCTTGAGTGCTTGAAGAGGTGGCAAGACAAACTTAAAATTGTACCTTTTTGTTGACCCCCCCCCCCCCCCCCCGCTCTCATAAGTGGAATGATGGTGTGCCTTTCTGCCTGATAGTCTAGCGCGAAGCACACCGGTGGTTTGAACTGAAGGATTGAACCCGGTTTGGGTGGCGCAGTTGTTTCTATCTTTACGAAAACGGAAACCCGTTACCTGCAGCGCCCCGCCCAAAAGGACGACGTCAAAGACCAAGCTCACTCCTGCCAGGCCCATGATGATGTTATCGGAGTTCTGGCGTCCTTTTACTGAAAAAAAAAGAAGACAAATGTTGCCATGAGAACAAAAGATACAACATAGGTAGTAGAAAATTTACGGCCGATTTAGCTTACTTGGCCAAATGCGAAGTATGTGCGCTTGCACGTCTCGTTTCATTTTGCTTTCTGTTCATTTTGCTTTCTATGGTTTAAAGATCAGGCTTCAGGCAAAGATTGGTGAAGTCGCTTATTGGGGACCTTAGTATAGTAGCGCACTATAAACTTTTAGGACCACTTAACGCATCTTAAGAGGGCACTGCAATAGCGATGTGTTCTGCATCCATTGCGCACGGATGGAAGGTGAAGAAGACAATGACGTGCAATGCACAGCGCGATAGAGTGGCAGTAAAACACGAGGGGTGTTCGGTTGCGACGGTAGCATATCTTTTTTGTGCAAAAGCACTACTTAACGTGGCCCCAACCAAGAATCGTGTGAATCCTCGGAGTAACTCCAGTAGGCTCGGGTTAGTTCGGAGGAGCAAGCTGCAGCCACTGGGAGGAAGGTCGGGTAAGTTTGGAAAAGCGTGGCGCCAGCTAACACTAATGGGACGGTGACCTCGAGGGTAAGCTTGGCCAAACCTAGCATAGCAACAGCAAAACCTCCTTTCGGAAATGCAATAAGTATTGCCGCAACTGGGTTTGGAACCAGCAGCGGCGCGAACAGATCAGCTTCGCTTGCCACTGCACGAGTGCACTACGCTATTGCCGCAGTCGATCAGGCCTCGAGTTGAACTGCAACACACTCTCGCGCTGTGCATTGCACATCGTTGTCGTCGTCAACTTCCATCAACGGCGCGAACAAATCAGATCAGCTTTAACTTCGATCACAGCTTAACCTGAGTCTAATTATGTCGCCAGACATGCCGACGACCCAGCAAAGCAAAACCACGAGCCAACCCGGCTAAACACATACTTTCGCAAGTCCACTCTTTTAAATACGTTAAAGCCCTACCACTTTTTTTTCTCCTTATTTCCTGTGGTGCTCTCGTGCAGTGGTTAGCGAAGCTTATCTGTTGGCACCGCCGCGGGTTCGAAACCTAGGCGCGGCGCAGTCATGGCCATATTTAGTTTATTTCTCCAGATCTAACTGGCTTCAGACACTCAAACAGACAACGAATTTTTTGAGATTGGAAGCCTTAGTGCTAATACAATAAATATTGTTCACATGTTCTGCGATTAGCGAATAGTATACAGAATATGCCAGGATGGCGATGGAACTTGCCGCTGCATTAAGAAATATTCGGGCCATTGTGTGTTCTTTGCAGCCATATAGAGGAGCTAGACAAGAATGCTTTGGAAGGTGAATAAGTAGTACTCTACGGGAGGCGCTCATTCCCTGTTACACGGATAAAATGTAAATCACGTGGCGGGAAGACTTTTAAGCAAGGCTACACGTGCCTGTTAAGACTACCGCGAGCGAGGGCCGATTCGTATGGTGCCCGATTCCAGCACAAAGCTGCATCACCCCATTTAGCAAGCCATTATTATCATCACCAGCAGCCTGACGACGTCCACAGCAGGTCAAAAGCCTCTCCCATGTCTCTCCAATTAACACTGTCTTTTGCAAGCTGCGGCCACCGTATCCCCGCAAACTTCTTAACCTCATCCGAACACCTAACTTTCTGCCGCCCCCTGCTACTCTTGCCTTCTCTTGGAACCCACTCCGTTACCCTTAAGGACTAGCGGTCATATTGCCTTTGTATTACATGCCCTGCCCAAGCCCATTTCTTCCTCTTGACTTCGACTAGGATATCATTAACCAGCGGTTGTGCGCTTACCCACTCTGCATGCTTCCGGCCTCTTAATGTTACACCTACCATTTCCATTTTTCTTTCCATAGCCCGCTGCGTTGTCCTTAACATAAGCTGAACCCTCTTTGTTAGCCTCCACGTTTCTGCCCCATAGGTGAGTACCGGTAAGATACAGCTGTTGTGTACTTTTCGCTTGAGGGATATTTTAAAAGAGCTATTAATGATCTGAGCGAACCTGCCGTATTATTCCGCTCCACCCCCTTCTTATTCTTCTAGTTATTTCCCTCTTACGATAATAGCCACCGCCAAGCTGGAATTGCGCGTGTGCATTATTGTGCCATGGCAACGCCATAGTGGCTGCCATGCCGGAGACCAGGAAAACAGTGAAAACAAAAACAACTATTACCTGATTCCCTTATAGGCATCTGTCCAATGTGCAATGTGAATATGAGTGATGTGCAGCATCGTGGGAGCCGTGACGTCGCGTACAATGAATATAAAAATGGCGTAGGTGGATACGGCGCCTGCATCAAGCGCACGCCCAGTAACGGCGGTGGCAGAAGGGCAGATGTACGTTAAAACTTTGTATACAAACTTTTCTTTGAGTGGTCTAACCTGCTGAGAAAATTTTCTGAATTAAATGAAAAAGTATCCAGTGAAAGCTCTGCGCCCACCCTTTGTTATTGATAAATTTGTAACAACTTCCCACTCGAATGCTTCTGGTCCGGAGTTACAATAAACGAACAGATAGAACATAGCAGCGTTGTCGAAGCTAAAGGCGGTCTCAGAAAAAATCTCCGAGCGAATTCTGAAAGGGCTCATGCGCTCGAAGTGTTTCTGATTACGCTGCTCTTTGGATATCGTATGACGGGCTGTCGTGATTGCTGGTGTTGGCAGTGGAAGCTATTCACGAACCGCGCATTATTACGAGTAGGCCTCAAAATATGGGGCCCTGGTCTGCTGGCGTTACCTATAACTGTGCCAGAAGCGTGGAAAAGTGAACATGCCAAAATGAAGAACACAAACGCCTACCGAAGGTTGTTTTTAAAACGGTTCGGACATTTCAGCTTTCGCATGGAAGGCAAAACGTTTTTATTTTAACAACCACCTTTGGTCGGCGTTACTGTTTTCCTCTTTGGGATGAATTTACCACCCAACGAGACGAGATGTCGTAAAAACTTAAAATTAAAGCACTGAACATGTCGCGTGAAAACGGGCTTCGCCGGCAGAATCTACTTGATACAAGTGCTTCTGATCATACCTCGAGGCAAGAGTTAGTGGTTTTTAACGCTAGTTGTGCGAAACGCCCTAACAAACAAAGCCACCGAAAGTGCAAGTAGCCGCCTATGTGAACGCCCTCGGAGTCGACTCTACAACGTTCACAACCGTTAGTAATATTTCGCCGTGAGGGCACCCCTAGCTCGAACAAACATTTAATCGTCCTCAAGCTTCCCCCTCTCCCCACCTTCTACACCTATTTCAAGCTCCACGCGGGTCTGCCCGTTGACACCCTTGAAGAAGGAGCCGAGCCAGCTCCGAAACAATGGGCTCTTCAATTAAAAAAACAGCTTTTGTAAGCGACAATGTGCCCTTTTTTCCTATAAATTATATCCTAAACAGACATGCTATTATACAAAATGTTCATTTTCCACTATCACTTCATTGAGGATGCCTATTTACCTTCAGTTCCTCTGATACCTATCGCGGACATCCCTCATAAAAAATTAACGGACGCCTAGGCGATGTCCAATCTGTATGACAATAGCACAAGGAGCCCGTCGAGAAGTTCTTATCACTTTCAGTTTGCTGACGTCACACCCCGTCGACGCTTCCGGTTTGACGACGTCACATAGTATGCGGTGTCACATGACATGCCATTCTTGTCATGACCACGCATCGAGTGTCACGCTGCGTAATACACCTCATCATACACGCTGACCACGTCCGTGATAACGTGACCTGACACTTGCCATTGACCCAGGTGTGGCACCGGACGCCTCCAAGCGAGCCGACTAGCTCCTTGTGCTGTCGTGTAAAACATGGACCACTCACCCCATTTAGAGATATCGTTGACATCCGGGATGTAGGCGGCCGTTTTGTCCTCCCGCAGCTTCTCCCGGAAGCCCAGTGCTCTGGACGCCAGGTTGAACCCGTTCATGCACTGAAACGACCGAAATCACCCACCCGGCTCTTTTTGCGCAGTCTTGCCTCTGTGCATACTGTTCGCCAACTCGCCCGACTGGTAACTCGTGTGCAGTTCTCTGACGCCATGTGTTCAAAGCGAAGACTCGGCCTTATAGTGTAGAAGCTAAGCGGCAATCTTCGTTAATGCGACGTATCTCGCAGTAGACTTCGTCAGACATCGTTGCCGCTAAGCCGCTTAAGCATAGCTGCTCCAACAGTGCTATAGATATGTTGAGAAAGTACAGCTCTTCTGTAGCACAACTAAGCAAGGGAGTATACTACACTCATACTCAAGAAAAAAAAAATGGAGGGGACACAAGCTCCGCCTTGAGGTCATGACGCGATAGCGTAGTGGGTTAATTCCTATATATGCGGAATGTCATTTTGTATTTTACATTCATAGATTCCTGAGAGTTCTCAAACCACTCCTGGCGCAGTTGTACAGCAGTTAAACGATGCGCCACTGTGGTGCGGCGGCAAGTGCTCCCGGCGATGGGCCTTGTGCGACCCAATCAATAATTTACCTGCTAGCTGCCACAGTGGGCAGTTTGCTGACTATCCGGTGGACAGGTTGTAACGACGCCGCAGTGTCACGTGACCTGGGTGGCGCACCTGCCTCCTAGGTTTCTCTCTCGGCACCCCCGGCAGAGTCATGCTTGCGATTTTTCGCTCACAGCCCCGACGCCGACAAGAACGACACCGGAGTTTCTGGAGAACGAGGGGCTAAACGCTGTTGCGTTAAAAACAATGGGCAGGCAGGACCGAAGCACCACACAATTATTATGACGTCACACATATACTGCTTGGTTACAGAGTACGGGCTTCGAAAGCAGGTCTGTATAGTTTTAGTGAACAGGGAGGTACAAAACACGCGAAAATTCTCGTAATAGCGCTACTGCTGACACTTTACTGGCGCCATGGAAGAAGCACAAAAGTCATTTCGATCAATATTCGCTTAACCTTTCATAGCTTCAGCCATAAAGACAAAGTGAAATGAAGACGAAGCATACTTGGGTGCGGCGTGTAATCCGCGCAGGATAGATGACTGGTATTAATGAACATATAGTCATTACTCCGAATTAAAATGTACACCACTTCGGGTATTGCGTCTAAAATACATCGCACGCGTAACTGGTGTTCTGTCATCATCCTCATCATCAGCCTGACTACGCCCACTGCCTGGGAAAAGGCCTCTCCAGTTAATCCTCTCCTTTGCCAATTGCGGCCACCGTGTCCCCGAAAACTTCTTAATCTCATCGCCCACATAACTTTCTGCCGCCCGCTGCTACGCTTGACTTCTCTTGGAATCCCCTCCGTTACCCTTAAGGAACAGCGGTTATCTTACCTTCGCATTACATGCTCTGCCCAAGCACGTTTCTTCCTTTTGATTTCGACTAGGATGTCATTAACCCTAGCTTATTCCCTCACCAACTCCGGCCGCTTCCGATCTCGCAACGTTAGACCTGTCATTTTTCTTTCTATAGCTTGCTGCGTTGTCCTTAACCCTTTGAGGGTCGAATTATTTTGAAGAAAACTTTCCCAGGTGGTCAAATTACTTTATTGTGGATCTTGAATCTACAAAATGTATATAATCGAGAATAAATAGTAAAAAAAAAAATTAGGAACAGTACTTTGGTGACAGCATCCCTCACAACTGGAAAATGTTCAATAGAATAGAATAGCAACGGCGATAAGCAAGCTAAGAGCAGCACCAATAAAGATAGAAATCAACTTTCGCCGCCTCAGCAAAACAGTGCCCACAAAGAGAAAACACGTTTCGCACGACTCCGTTGCGATCCCGCGGCGGAATCGAAACCGCGTAGGCGCGTTGCCACAGAGGGCGAGAATACCTCGCGAGCAACTGTGATAAGCAAGCTAAGAGCAGCGCCAATAAAGATAGAAATCAACTTCGGCAGCCCCTGCAAGATAGTGCTGACAAAAAGAAAACTCAAATTTCGCGCGACTCCGTTGCGATCACGCGGCGAAACCAAAACTACAAAAGGGGTGTTGCCGCAGTCTGTGCCGCCGCGCTAAAGCTAGACATAAGTTCTGCTTATCTCCGTAAGAAGGCAGCACAAAATTCAAACACTTCTTGTAAGTCCTAAGAGGTGGCAGCACCCCCCAGTGAGCACGCATTGTTCTTTTGGCGCAAAATTTCAAACGGAAGATTGAAACCGTACCCGTACGGCAAAGACCTTGCGGGACAGAAAACCGCCGCCGTACATATACGGCAAAAACCTTCAAAGGGTTAACCTAAGCTGAACACTCTTCGTTAGCCTCCACGTTTCTGACCCACACGTGAGAACCCGTAAGATACAGCTGTTGTATACTTTTCTCTTGAGGGATATCAGTAAGCTGCCATTCATGATCTCAGAAAACATGCCATATGCGCTCCACCTCATTCATATTCTTCTAGTTATTTCCCTCTCATGATCCGGATCAGCGGTCACTACCTGCCCTAAGCAGACATATTCCCTTACTACTTCCAGCACCTCGCTACCAATTGCCAACTGCTGTTCCCTTGCTAGACTGTTGAATGTTACTTCGGTTTTCTGCATGTTAATTTTTAAACCCATCGTTCTGCTCTGCCTCGCTAACTCATTAATCAAGCTTTGCAGTTCATGTCCTGAGTGACTTAGCCAGGCAATGTCATCAGCCGATCAGCCAGCTGTTTTCTTCCTACGTGCAAAGCCATATTACTTTGGTTTCTGTGGCGGTTCGCGGCATGTTTTAGACTGTGCTTTTATGCCACTCGCACTCTGTCTTCTCTTGTTCGTCTCTACTGATTATGCCTCAATTTTGCCTTCACTATTCCAAAAACCCAGAGGTTCAGGAAGGTTGACCGTGTAATCTTTGATATCTGGACGCATACCTTTGCAGTCTATAAGGCAATGCATAATGTTGTCTGCACTGCAATTGCAGGCTACGTGAACATTGTCTCCCTGCACATGCTTATTTCTGTGTTACCTCCTTCTAAGGCAACCAGACATGGCCCCAAAGAGGAAGACACGTAATCATTGAACCAAACAAAGCATCCGCTTCCAATATTCGCTGCAAGTTCGCAATAAAAAACAGGGACCCCAACGGTACAGTTTCAGGACAAAACCTGTTCCCAGGCGACATCATTAATCGAAACGCTCCAATGCAAAACTTGCCATGCGCAAAAAAACTCCGATCTACTTACCATGCACACAATGGCGGTTAAAATGAGCGTGGTCTTCGTACTGCTCCAGCACATCTTTCCTCCGAGTCAATCTGTAAGGAGCCGAAAGTTTCGCCACCACCGGTAAGTCCCTCTAGCAACGACAGCATGACAGATTATTCGACCCAAATGTGAAGACTGCTGTTGCGTGATAGAGCGGCACTGGGATCTACGTAACAAACTCCTCACAGCGGTCGCTGTTGTAGCTGGATATCTCGGTAACATGCACTCTAAAAATATATGTTTTAATTAACATGCATTCTCTATCCGGTGCTCCATCGCAGCACATTACGACCTGGCGAATTTGATTTCGCGTAGCCCCTGCTTGCTTTGATGCATTCTTTATGATAAGGGCATGTTGCGTAAGCACTGAAACGTGCACACCTACGAGTCCTGAAAAGAAAGTCAGCCTTCGACCGGTTATCGCTGTGGGCGACCTGAGATTCGCATCACGCGTTCTTATGATTGCAAACGTTGTTACAGTTGCGGTTTCTGGCCTCACTTCCTATAACGCGTAACCACAATGCGGGATTGGCCCCGGTCATGGGTGGACCCCTGAAGCAAAGGTGTGGACAGACTTACAGGCAAGGGTTGCTATCGGATGCGGTCGGTTTGGTCTTCTTCTTTTTCGTCTCCACTCCCCCTGTTCGTTCCGGCTGACGCATGAAAGCGGGGCTGTTCAGAAAGCGACACCTTTATTTATTTGAAAATGTTATATATCGTCGTAGTTATTATAAAATATTGTTTACTCCAAAATAAACAATTACGAGTAGCAGCGATGAGAAGAAAAAATAAATCCGTTCCAGCCATATCAAAAGTAGACGAAGAAAGGTCCCGTTCTTAAGGGCCTCGCCCCTCATTATATTGGAGACCTCCCGTTTACAGCGGTTCCAACATATATAAGCCAGCTTGGGTGATCCGTTGCTGAATACCGCGGACTTTCAACATTTAAAGTTCCCATGGAATGTCCGATCATGTGACAAGGCGGTGTGAAGTGTCCATGACGCTTTTGCGATGCAGAATCCCCCACCTCAACTTGTACTTATTCAGATGCGGGTTCGCTCCGACAAACCTTTGTAACACATGCGGAGAAGTTTAAACAATTGACCATTACCTCCTCTCTTGCCGGCGGTTAGCATTTCAGAGAAAACAGTATTTGGAAGTCCCTCTTTCGAGGTTAGGACTCCCTTTGTCTCTGCCAGTTCTGCTCTCGTTTGGTGCGAGCGCCACGGGATTCTCGTTAAGCACTATTTGCGGCTACCTTCATGATTACATCATTGCAACTGACCGCTTACCCTGTTACATCCATATAAAATTCCACCGAATGTCCAAAAAGCGCATTTCATTTTATTCGTGTTGTATCTAATTGGTTTATTTATTAAAGATTTTAACAATTCATACATATTTTCTAATATCAAACACTCTACTATTAGCTTTTTTTCCCCGCACATATACCTCCTTGGCATTCACCACCGTGCCTTGGCCAATCCCCCTGCGTGGGTATGCGCCATTTTCATATGGAGAAGAAGAAGAAGAAGAAAAAGGGCTTGAGAGCATGGGTTGTTTGGCTTTTCAGATCTGTATGAAAACCTGCCTCGTGATTATCTGCGGGCATTATACGCGCGTTTAGACTGCGTCATTGTCGAGGAATATAATTTTATGAGGAGTTCGCGACAGCACTTGTCGTAAACCAAGCGTTTACCAAACATCTTGTGCATAAATGCTCTGTTCTACAAAGTTGCAAGGCAGAACAGCGCAAGTTACACACGGACAAGAAAGTAGACGCGTCACACACAGCGGTGACTTACAACTGAAGGTTTATTTTTCCAGACATTTCGGTAAATATACAGCAGCATCAAGAAAAGCAACCGAGTCTGATAAACAGTCATCGCCACCAGAAATCACACAGGAGAACTCCGATCATCCAGCTACCGATAAAAACTGCAATTCCTTATCTATAAGGGCTATGGAGGGGGTGCTGACACCCCTTTCTTTAATATGCGCGATTTTCACGGCTTCAGTGATTTCTCGCGTGGTTTTGTCATCGCACCTGCGCAGCACGCTCGTGTTACCTTGATGCTGCTGTATATTTACCAAAGTGTCTGGAAAAATAAACCTAAGTCAGCGCTATGTGTGTCTCGTCTACTTTTTTGTCCTTGTGTAGCTTGCACTATTCTGCCTTGTGATGAACCAACTAGCCCGCGATGTGTTATTAAACTACAAAGTTTCCCGCATTAACCTTTGTTATTCGTTTTATGTCTCGTAACCCTAATCCTCGGTATCAATCCTCAGTATCGGTGAGCATGGAGTCTTACTTGCTCTGTACCAAATTGAATTTCTAGTCTGAATGACTCGTGCTCGTCATTTCGGCTATTTTTTGTACTTGGCGTTGCACGCACAGTGTCGGCTAATGAATCGCCAAAACAACGCGCAAAGTTTTGAGAATCGGGCTCCGGACCCGCTAGTGGTGATGATAATAGATTTATTATGGCGCAATGGCATCTGTGGCCAAAGATCGCCATGGCACAAGGTTGTTTCTTCTACTCAAGGCGGGGTCAAAGACCCATTTCTCAAGCATTTCACCCCAAAGAAGCCAGGCACCAGGCCAGGGGAAAGCCTGTACCCATTGCATCACCGGTGGGTACCCGGTGGCACTTAGGATCGAACCCCGCACCTCCGACATGCGAGGCGGGTGATTAACCACAAGGCTACCGCTGCGTTGCCTGCCCCGCTAATGCCAGTTGTCACTCTAAATCTATAGCCTAAACATTGTCAGAGTGCAGAGAACATTGGGAAGCTGCGGAAATCTTTCGCTACAATAAAAAGACATTTTCAAGGCGCGCCTTTTCATACGTGTCCCTCCATGCCTTTGCCGTGCCAGCCTCGTACAGAAGCTGCCAAGATAGACAGTATTCAGCATAAAAATCCATAGGCGATCAGAACTGCGTTAGCAGTATTGGTTGTTCATTTCGCCTTTGCATCGACTGCCATCTTGTTGCGACTTGTATTTCGCCGTCGCTTTTTCGTTCCAAGCTGCATAGGCACCCGGAAGGTGGAGGATTCTGGAGGGTAGGGGTGTGTGATTCGTGTTGGCTGGAGGTTGTGGATGGAGGAGTTTACTGGTGGATGGGGGGGGGCTAACAGGTGGGAGATGCATTTTCACCGGTAGGTGCCCGGACTTGCACCCACCGGAGGGCGCTTCTGAGAGGTGGAGACTTCAAGAAGACTATACTGTTAAGGCTACTAGTAGACAATTTCCGAGAAAGAACTTGTAGGTAATTGGTCCGCCCTGGGATGAAGAAATGACAGCTTCTTTGCTCAAGAAGTACGGCAAGACAGATCAGGGCGCACTATCTTAATTGGCTCGGCTACAACGTTGAAGCGCCGATGAAACAATGGAGACCCCATACTGACGCAGCTCTCAAACCTCACCAAACGACACATGGTAGGTGCACTCCGTGGCATAATTCTTTCCCAAACAGCCCTACGACTCGGACTTCAGAAACTTCGTCAACTCAAGTCCCAGCGAGAAGGTATTCACGCGGTGAAAATTATGCTGCCAGTGCAGCTGCCAGCATGTGGGGAGCTTGACTGGCTTCTCAATGTTCTGTCGCTCTAGAGAGCCTTTGAGTGCGCCCTTTACCGGACCAGGGTTGTCGTGTCCAGGAACCGTTGTGGAGAATATTAAAGCGAAAGCCTTTAATGCCTCATACTGTCGTTAGCAGCCGTGTCGGCAGATGTGTCCGCGTTTTGACGGGTGTCCACCGAGATATGTGAGACAGTTACTGCATAATTTCCTTTCCTCAAATACAATTTTCAGTTTCTTCATTACGGCCCCCCTCTTTCTCTTTCCTCTTTCACTCCCACTTCCTCCTTTCCTCTACAAACGGATGTCAGGTGTCCACCGAGATATGTGAGACATTTACTGCGTAATTTCCTTTCCTCAAATACAATTTTCAGTTTCTTCATTACGACCCCTCTTTCCCTTTCTTCTTTCATTCCCACTTCCTCCCTTCCTCCACAAACGGATGACGGGTGTCCACCGAGATATGTGAGACAGTCACTGCGAAAGTTCCTTTCCTCGAATACAATTTTCAATTTCTTCATTACGGCCCCTCTTTCTCTTTCTTCTTTCACTCCCTCTTCTTCCCTTCCTGTACGGTGCGGTTAAGGTGTCCACCGAGATGACACAGAATTACTGCGCCACTTCCTTTCCTCAAAAATCCTTGAGTTGAAAGGCAAGGCATCGCGCCGAATGGGTGGTGGCGTTCCGTGGACTCCCTGGCAGCGCCACAACACGTTGTCACGTTCAACTCTTAAAGTCGAAGCTTAAGCGTTATTAATTAGCACTCAGTACTTAGTCATAAATCAGTAATTAGTCATTACTTCGTCATCAATTATGTGTGACGTCCTCCAGTGGTGACGTCCCCAGTGTCACATAGGCAAAGTGGTGCGGAAAACGCTTTTGCCTCTACGCACGTTAGACAAAGTGCCCCCTGAATTTTACTGAATATGTTATCGACGACTTCGACAGAGAAGACTCCTGGGGGTAAAATCAAGGAGAAAACGTCTCTGAAGATGCTCCCAAACCGCAGGAAAAAGGACTAGAGTAAAATAAAGTTTTTCCTTCCTTCCTTCCTTAAACATAATTGATTAGAAAAGCTGCAGAAAAAAATTGTCGACGATTACGTTACTTCCTAACGCGAAATTTGAGCGCCGCTCTTCAGCTGTCCCAGCTTTTCGATAGATTGAGGCAAAGAATTCGAGCAAGACATGTATGTACAATTAAAGACAACTTGTTATTTTTCACATACATTCTTTCTTAAAGAAACACTCCACTAACAGTTATTGATTGTCATGTATACAACGAATCCCATCATTCCCCTTCCCTTTTCTGCTTAATAGCTTCACGAGAGCCTCGGTTCTGGCAGCCTTGATGCCATATGAAGCATGAGAGGGTTCTCACACAGTTTCCACCCTCGCCATTCGATGACGTTCCACCTCACACCAGCGGTAACATACGGCGTACTACGTCCGCCGCTTGTGAACGTGGGTGGCGCTGACGAACACTCTCAAGGTTAGGTGCCGAGGCATGAATGAGGCGACATAGGTCGCGCTCCTTCATGCCTCTATGATGTCCCAAAACCCTGCGGATGAGGTGCAATATCGCGCCTACAGCCTGTTTGAGTTTCTTGAGGGTAGTGGTGTTTTTGCCATCGTCCTGGATGTGCAGGCCCAATACACGGAGGGTGCCAACCACAGGTACCCGGTCACCATTCAGTTCAATGGCAATGGGGGAGCGGGGACAGCGGTGGTTCTTAGGCCGGATGAGGAGCAGTTCGGACTTCTCTTGCCTTTGTGCTCAGCCGTGTGCTGTACACTACCCTATACCTACAACTATCCAAACATGACATAAACGCTTTGGATGCTTTGATTCGCAAGGCATTCAAGGTAGCACTTCATCTTCCCCTCAACGCACCCACAGACAAATTTCTAGGCCTGGGCCTCCACAACACGATCGGGGAACTGGTGGAGGCCCACCAACAGGTCCAATACATCAGGCTCAAACAAACTTCCACAGGTCGGTATATCCTGGACTCCCTCGGAATCCGAATACCGGCCAACGACCCAACCCTCCTCGCCATCCCACGAACCCTTCACCGGGAGCTTCTCATCAGTCCGCTCCTGACGAATATGCACCCGTCCCACCATGAACAACGCCGCAGAGCCCGAGCGAAGGCACTCCATCGAGCGTACGGCTCCGAGCCGGACGCCGTATGGGTGGACGCTGCCTGCACGGGTGATGAAGCGACAGCAGCTGTGGTGGACTCCTCTTTATCCGCCCTCCTCACACTACCTCTCCCTCCAGACACGTCCCCAGAGGATGCAGAGGAAGCCGCCATTGCACTTGCTATCACTCGCACGGAAGCCCGGTATATTTTATGTGACTCTAAAACTGCGATACAAAATTTTGCTCGAGGCAGAGTTCATGTCCCTGCTTGTGACATACTGGACTCGCCCGATGCACCCCCGCCCCGCCATGTGGAGCTGATATGGGTGCCTGCGCACTCCGGGAATCCCGGAAACGAAGCCGCCAACCTTTTAGCCCGATGTTCTTTAAACCATGCTCAGGTGGCCTCTGATCGGCGATTCACGAAGGAGCGCATGCACTCATTCAGTGAGCTGACCCAGGCATACAGAGCCTCACGCCAGCTCTACCCCCCCCCCCCCCACCCCTCCATAGATAACAAACACGCAACACTCTCGCGCTGACTACAGACACACACTCTACCTTCACCCCTTAACCTAGCCCACTATCATCCCTCCTTCCCCACTCCGGCATGCGCTCTATGCCCATAACCCTTCGCCTCTTCCCTCCACACCATTTCTCTCTGCCCGGCGGACCTCCCCCGCGGGACCCAGAGAACCTCAAGACCTTGGTGACGGAGCTCCGCTGGGCGCAACAGTTTGTGCAGAGAAGCGGCTTCAGAATCTCGCAACTCCGCGGTTGAGGCCTTCCCCCGCTTATAAGTGGGGGCGGCGCCGGGTGTGACAAGCACAATCCGCTATTCCCCCCATCCCCAACCCAACCCGGGAGGATTGGGAGGCGACCCTGCTCGGCTGCCACGACTTACAGGCCCAACAAGCCTTAGTCGGGCGCGCCCGGGCGGCGGCAACCGCCACTGGGGTCCCATACTAGGGACCTCCACCTAGTGTTTGTAAGGATCGGTCCCTTACGGGCTGATCCAAACATACCTCCTGTTCATTCGTAATAAATGTTTTCACCACCACCTCAAGACCTCGGAGGACTGGGAGACCCTGCTGCGCTCGGAGGACCTGGCCGTGCAGACCATCGCCACCGGCCGTGCTGCCAGTGTTATGGACCTTAGGAACATAAACACTTGAGTGCAGTGGGCTCGTGCGAGGACCCTGGGGCGTGCCCCGAATTCCTGTGTAAATAAAGTTTTTTAAGCATGAAATGCTTTTAGCTCCCGTTGTCGGCAGTGTGGTGACGTCACGCCGAGACCGAGAGCCATCATCCGGGCACTGAATTCCACTCATCCGGGCACTGAAACAAGAACATCCGGGCACCCTACGAGAATTAACGAGATTTAACGACACTCTCTAAGCCCTCCTACAGGACCGGCATACAAGCGCCGGTAGCTTCGCGCCGAACGGGTGGTGGCATTCCTCCCTTCGTGTACGGTGCGGTTCGGGTGTCCACCGAGATGGCAGACAATTACTGCACCAGTTCCTTTCCTCAAAAAGCATTGCGTTCAAAGGGCAAGGGATCGCGCCGAACGGGTGGTGGCGTTCCTCCCTTCCTTTACGGTGCGGTTCGGGTGTCCACCGAGATGAAAGGGAATTACTGCGCCATTTCCTTTCTTCAAAAAGCCTTGCGTTCAAAGGGCAAGGCATCGCGCCGAACGGGTGGTGGCGTTCCTCCCTTCCTGTGCGGTGGTGGTGATGAAAAACATTTTTAATACTCAGGTTCGGGTGTCCACCGAGATGACAGAGAATTACTGCGTAATTTCCTTTCCTCAAGTAGCGTCGCGTTCAAAGGGCAAGGCATCGCGCCGAACGGGTGGTGGCGTTCCTCCCTTCCTGTGCGGTGGTGGTGGTGGTGATGAAAAACATTTTTAATACTCAGGTCTGGGTGTCCACCGAGATGACAGAGAATTACTGCGTAATTTCCTTTCCTCAAACAGCGTCGCGTTCAAAGGGCAAGGCATCGCGCCGAACGGGTGGTGGCGTTCCTCCCTTCCTGTGCGGTGGTGGTGGTGGAGATGAAAAACATTTTTAATACTCAGGTTCGGGTGTCCACCGAGATGACAGAGAATTACTCCGTAATTTCCTTTCCTCAAATAGCGTCGCATTCAAAGGGCAAGGCATCGCGCCGAACGGGTGGTGGCGTTCCTCCCTTCCTGTGCGGTGGTGGTGGTGGTGGTGAAAAACATTTTTAATACTCAGGTTCGGGTGTCCACCGAGATGATAGAGAATTACTGCGTAATTTCCTTTCCTTAAATATCGTCGCGTTCAAACGGCAAGGATCGCGCCGAACGGGTGGTGGGGTTCCGTGAACTGCCTGGCAGCGCTACAACACGCTGTCGCATTCCACTCGTAAAGGCGAAGCTTAAGCGTCATTAATTAGCAGTTAATTAGTATTCAGTCATTAATCAGCAATTAGTCACTAATAAGTAATTTGTGATTACTTCGTCATCAATTATGTGTGACATAATCCAGTGGTGACGTCACCAGTGTCACATATGCGCTAGCTCCCCAGGGGCTAACGAAAACATAAATTGTAGAGAAACCTGGGAAGCCCTGCTGCGGTACGAGGCCCCTGCTTCAAAGCAACAAGCCATCCGCCTGGCGGAAGAAGCCGCTAGGAATCAAGACCTCTTCGCCTGCTTCTAATCGCGGAGGTCCTTGCCCCCGTCACCAAGGCATGCGTGCCGGGGACGGGGAGTAGGGGGCTTCCTATCTCTCGGAAAATAAAGTTGTTATCATCATTATCATCATCATCATAGGGAAAGTGGTGCGGAAAACGCTTTCGCCTCTACGCACTGTAGACCGTTTCGAACGCACTGCATATGCATTCTTGTGAGGCCTGCGTCTCGTCGTGTCCGCGGACGCTTCGTGTTATGCCTGTAAACATTTCATGCTTACTCTACTCTCGGTTACGGGAGAGGCAGCGATTTTTCTGCGAAGCATATTACTAGAGGTACACTACAGCCCTTCGCCGTGGTTACGCGCCGTGCACACCACGTGACACATGACGTCACGACAGAGTAAGATGAGGGTCCACCTCGCGCCGTCGCTGTGGTTGCACGCCGTGCAGACCACGTGGTACAGTGACGACACACCACGTGACATACCACGTGACACATGACGTCACGACAGATCGCCGTCACGCGCTGGGAGAGGGAGAACGATGCCATCGCCCAGACACCGGAATGTCCTCGAGCGGCATTCCCGCGCATTTCGAACGCGCGTTCACACTCGGTGTAGGTGAAACGCTCGCTCCACCTGGCAGGCGGACGCGGCTTCCGTGGCAATCCAGGCGCCCACCCAACGCGCGTCTCGGGGTTAGTCGGCGTTCCGCTGTAGCCATGCCGTTGTCTTCCCCCACGACGAAGGCTTCTAGTGGTTGTATTAAAATGATCAAGTATTCAACCAAGGAAAGCCATGTATTAACAAGCCTAGCCATCAATATGCTTCGCATCTGACCAGGGTTAACCAAGTTAAGCCTCAGCCATTTATTTTTTTTCTCCCTTTCTCTCTCGGCAGAGGTGTCCGCGTTTTGACGAGTGTCCACCGAGATATGCCAGACAGTTACTGCGTAATTTCCTTTCCTGGAATACAATTTTCAGTTTCTTCATTACGACACCTCTTTCTGTTTCTTCTTTCACTCCCACTTCCTCCTTTCCTGTACGGTGCGGTTCGAGTGTCCACCGAAATGACAGAGGATTACTGCTCCGTTTCCTTCCGAAAAAAGCGTTGCATTCGAAGGGCAAGGCATCGCGCCGAACGGGTGGTAGCGTTCCTCATTTCCTGTACGGTGCGGTTCGGGTGTCCACCGAGATGACAGAGAATTACTGCTCCATTTCCTTTCCTCAAAAAGCGTTGCATTCAAAGGGCAAGGCATCGCGCCGAACGGGTGGTGGCGTTCCTCATTTCCTGTACGGTGCGGTTGGGGTGTCCACCGAGATGACAGAGAATTACTGCTCCATTTCCTTTCCTCAAAAGCGTTGCATTCAAAGGGCAAGGCATCGCGCCGAACGGGTGGTGGCGTTCCTCAATTCATGTACGGTGCGGTTCGGGTGTCCACCGAGACGACAGAGAATTACTGCTCCATTTCCTTTCCTCAAAAAGCGTTGCGTTCAAAGGGCAAGGCAACGTGCCGAACGGGTGGTGGCTTTCCTCATTTCCTGTACGGTGCGGTTCGGGTGTCCACCGAGATGACAGAGAATTACTGCTCCATTTCCTTTCCTCAAAAAGCGTTGCGTTCAAAGGGCAAGGCAACGCGCCGAACGGGTGGTGGCGTTCCTCATTTCCTGTACGGTGCGGTTCGGGTGTCCACCGAGATGACAGAGAATTACTGCTCCATTTCCTTTCCTCAAAAATCGTTGCATTCAAAGGGCAAGGCATCGCGCCGAACGGGTGGTGGCGTTCCTCATTTCCTGTACGGTGCGGTTCGGGTGTCCACCGAGACGACAGAGAATTACTGCTCCATTTCCTTTCCTCAAAAAGCGTTGCGTTCAAAGGGCAAGGCAACGCGTCGAACGGGTAGTGGCGTTCCGTGGACTGCCTTGCAGCGCTACAACACGCTGTCGCGTTCCACTCCTAAAGGCGAAGCTGAAGTGTCTTTAATTAGCAATTTCTTAGTATCTAGTCATTAATTCTTAATTAGCCACTAATTAGTAGCTTGTCATTACTTCGTCATCAGTTATGTGTGGCGTGATCCAGTGGTGACGTCACCAGTCTCACACACGCAAAGTGGTGCGGAAAACGCTTTCGCCTCTACGCACTTTAGACAGTCAAAGTGCCCCCTGAATTTTTGTGCAGTGGTATTATGGGAAGCTGTATGTTACTCTGCTTACCACCAGGCTTCTGACCGGTTGTAGCGTGTCAGCCTCTTTCATGCCGTCTTTTTCTCGCGATCCTTATCATACGGGCTACTTGGTTGGTTGCTGTTTTAAGTATTGTCAGGGTGTGGGTGCACCTTAGGTTGGATTGTATCCACATTCCTAATATCCTGATGAGTTTTTTTTTCCGGGATTAGTTGTCCCTCGGGTCGGACGTTTAGCCTCAGGTTTTCTTCCTCGGGGACAGCGCTGTTCTTCTTGCCTCGCCACACTCTTAGGCGCTAGGACTTCTCTGCCGAGCAGGCTAGTCCTCTTGCCTTGGCATAGTCTTCTACCCATGTCGCGGCCTCTCGTAGTCTTTCTTCCTTTTCCCCGAGTGAACCTTTGGTTACCCATACGGTGATGTCGTCGGCGTACGTGGCGTGTCGCACGTTTTCGATTTGCTGTAGTTGTTGGGCTAGCCCGATCGTGGCAACGTTGAAAAGTATGGGTGAAATAACCGATTCTTGCGGCGTGCCTTTGTTCGGGGTGGTGAATTTTTCTGATCTTAGCTCTCCCAGGCCGGTTGTTGCTGTTCTGTTGCACAAAAATGCCTTTACGTAGCTGTGTATTCTCGTGCCGCACTTCACGTTGTCTAGTGAGTGGAGTTGTCTAGTGAGTGTCTAAAGTGTGAGTGGAGATGAGTGTGAGTGAGTGCATGTAAGTGGTAGTGGATGTGAGTGAGCCATCTGTTATGGTGCCAAGTATGGTGGCATGATAATCGTGAAAATGTGGACAAAGAAGTGCCTCTAATTGGTTTCGTTTATGGGGCTTAACGTCCCAAAGCGACTCAGGCTATGAGAGACGCCGTACTGAAGGACTCCGGAAATGTGGACCACCTGGGGTTCTTTAACGTGCACTGACATCGCACAGTACACGGGCCTCAAGAATCTCTCCTGCAAAGAAATTGAACTCTATTCAAGAAAACCCACTGAGGAGAATGTATGTCGAATTATTTCTGTTCTATCACTCCCGCAAAACCGTTTTTCGAGCGGCGCGGGTGAGGCGTACACCGAAGAGGAATACAAAACTTTACTTTGCCAAGTACGTTCACAAAGACATAATCGGCACCCGTGCGACAACATCCAACAGCTGCAACTACACCCGGACGCCTTTCGTCTACGACGAATGTATTCGAGCAAGACACGACAAAAGGGAACAGGTGAAGAATTAAACTCCGCGCAAATACTGTGACTGCTTCTAAAAATTAGTTGCGAGTTTGAGTTCTGCCTTGCGCAATGCTCCACT
Source organism: Amblyomma mixtum (assembly GCF_055824585.1). Lineage (NCBI taxonomy): Eukaryota > Metazoa > Arthropoda > Arachnida > Ixodida > Ixodidae > Amblyomma > Amblyomma mixtum. The sequence goes on along the minus strand of NC_143013.1, from coordinate 93,987,492 downwards.
TTCGCGAGATTTTAATACAGCTTTGGCGAAAACTTACATGTACCGCCGATAAATTGGGCAGATTCTGTTGCAAGTGACACGTCTGACCGGTCACGCTGATGCCCGCGTAGCTCGTAGTACCTCCCATAAAGAGCCCTTGCTCGAAATGTTCAGCGCTCGGGGTTGTTGCAAGCGGCAGAGCGGGGTACCTAAAACAAATTGCAGCGAAAGATGTAATAGGTTTGTTATAAGCCATTCAGGGCATACAACGGCAGCCGCATTGCATTTTTTCACGGGGTGGTTCGTGTCCACGCACAAAGTGAGCCAGGAATGCTCCTTTACTTTCCTCAAAACCGAGAGAGTGTGCCTGAACCCGACCTTGGCGGCCGCGTTTCGATGTAGGTTGAACGCAATAGGCACCCGTGTGCGGTGTGATGTCTGTGCACTTTAAAGATCCCCAGGTGGTCGAAATTATTCCGGAGATGACCACTACGGCAGCTGTTTCTCTTTTAAGGCGAAAGCCTTTAATGCCTCATGCTGTCGTTAGCAGACGCTGTCTGCAGCCGTGTCGACAGACGCGTCGGCAGATTTGTCCGCCTTTCGGCGTCACTGCTTTAAAAAATGGCTGAGGCTTAGCTAAGGTTAAGCCTAGTCAGATGCGAAGCATATTGATGGCTAGGCTTGGTAATACATGGCTTTCCTTGGTTGACGTTCATCCCGCTCTTCATCGGTCTCTGTGGCACGCTAGAGCTTTCGCTTCTCATTCAAATCAGCCCTGCTTCTAGGCGGCATCCCAACGGCCGCCTCGTATGTGCCCGGAGTTGTTGTTGTTGTGACTGAGAGAAGGATGAAAAGGAAATTGCACGGGCCTGCTACTGGCTCGAGCCAAGCCACCACCGCTACCACGTGCAGATAGAGGAGAGGTGAGAGATCAGAGGAAAGAGAAAAAGGAAAGAAAAGACGCGCGTCGCAGCAACAACTGCGTCCGCCGGAGCGGACGCTGCTGAAAAAATCAGATAAGCGGCCGAAGCCGCGCTCGCCGAAGCGAGGACAGATACACTGCCCGGAGAGCTGTTGTTGTTGTTGTTGTTGTTGTGAGTGAGAGAAGGATGAAAAGGAAATTGCACGGGCCTGCCTACTGGCTCGAGCCGAGCCACCACCGCTGCCACGTGCAGACAGAGGAGAGTTAAAAGATCAGAGGAAAGAGCAAAAGGAAAGAAAAGACGCGCGTCGCAGCAACAACTGCGTCCGCCGGAGCGGACGCTGCTCAAAAAGAAGCGGCCGAAGCCGCACTCGCCGAAGCGAGAACAGATACTCCTCGCGAGAACAGAGGGCGAGGCACGCTCAGCTTTATACCGCTGCTGTAGCGTCACGTGGTCAGCTGCAGCGCCTCTGATGTGGAGCCTCCACCGCCGCGGCCGACCGCGCGAGCCGGCAGCCCATCTCTCCTCTGCTGTGACGTCATGTTGTCACGTGGTCAGCCGCCGCGCCTCTGATGTGGAGCCTCCACCGCCGCGGCCGACCGCGCGAGCCGGCAGCCCATCTCTCCTCTGCTGTGACGTCATGTCGTCACGTGGTGTCACGTGGTCACGCTAAAGGTCAATGGTAGCTCCACCGCCGCGCTCGACGGGCTGTAGTGTAGCTCTAGTAATATGCTTCGCATAAAAAAAACCGCGCCGAGGGTGGGAATGAACCAGAGCCTTTGGCATATGAAGCGCAGATGCTAACACTCCGCTACGAAGGCTCAAGGTTCCAGCATGAATAAAGGCGCACCTAGTGAATGCATGGGTTTCATAAATAAAATAAAAGGAATAAAGTGAAGGAAAGGGAAAATAAAAATAAGAAAATAAACAAAAATAAAAACAAAACGAAAATAAGATATGAAAATAAAAATAAAAACAATAAAAATGAAAAGAACAACAATAAAAAATAAACAAACAGTGCGCCAGGAAAGGCTTTCGCCTTGCAGCACTTTAGAGAGCCAAAGTGCCCCCTGAATTTATTCTGTCACTTCCACCTTCCTCCCTTCCCTTACGGCGCGGTTCAGGTGTCCGCGGAGATATGCGAGACAGATACTCCGCCATTTCCTTTCCTCAAGAAACCAATTTACCAAACGCAAAAAAAATTGGCAGCGGCTTAGCTCTGCTATGCCAGGATATACATAGTGGGAGGTGAGGGCGAGGTGTCCACCTGAACCAGAGGGAAGGCGAAGAACTGCCCTCTTGGAACAGCAGCACACCTCAACCGTGCTTTAAGCTAGGTGGCGGTAGTGACAGGTGTGCGCTGCATGCGTTGGTATTGACGACGTTGAGCCAGAAACGCGGCGCTGAAGCCATAGGCCGTCGGCGTTCGTTGTGTTCATTGGCGTTGGTGTTGACGTTTTACACTCCGATCATTTTAAGGAAAGTAAGTGCGCACAATGGCTCCCTGGGTCAGTGGACGCCTGAATCGTGATTATAGGTACGTGGGGTGATGAGAGAGAGAGAGAGAGAGAGAGATGTGGGCTGCAGGCATTAACAAGGTTGTGCCAGAAATGCGGCGCTGAAGCCATAGGCCATTGTGTTCATTGGCGTTGGCGTTGTCAACGTTTTACACTCCGATCAAGGAAAGGAAGGCGAGCGCACGGCGAGGCACGCCATCTCTGCGTAGTGATGTCACTTGCTCCACGCGCATGCGCAGAACGGCGAAACTGCTCAACCTCGGCCAGCATAGCTCATGCTTCAAAAAGGAACCCGTGTGCTGTGCGATGTCAGTGCGATGGTTGAGGGGGGTGGGGGGAAGGGGGGGTGGTATCTATTGTTTCAGCCAGCGTCTTCGCTTCGGCGGACACGGTTGTTGCGACGCGCGTCTCTTCTTTCACTCTTTCCTCTTATATTTTATCATCATCATCAGCCTGGCTGCACCCACTGCAGGGCAAAGGCCTCTCCCATTTCTCTCCAATCAATCCTGTCCTTCGCCAGTTGCGGCCACCGTATTCCCGCAAATTTCTTAATCTCATCTGCCCACCTAACTTTCTGCCGCCCCCTGCTACGCTTGCCTTCTCTTGGAATCCACTCTGTTACCCTTAAGGACCAGCGGTTATCTTGCCTTCGTATTACATGCCCTGCCCAAGCCCACTTTTATGCCTAGCATATTGCAATCACTCAGTTCAGCCCTTGGGCGCGGCCGGGCAGCCACCAAACCACGTGACGTGACGTGGTTGTCACGTGGTTTGGTGACGTCACGTGACGTCACCAAACCACCTAAAAAAAGAAAAGAATAAAGAAAAACAAGAAAAAAAGACAAAAAGGATAAAAAAGAAAAACCAAAAAAGGGGAAAAAAGGACGGCTGAGCATGGTGGCGGTTGCCACCGCCCCGTTTCAAAGGGGGCGCTCCTATTCATCCCTCCATCCATACGTCACTGAGGAAAAGATGCTGAGAAAATCGAGTGCCGCCAAGCAATACCTCGCGCAAAAAGTTTTTTCCCGCTAGAGGGCCAACGGAGGCGCATGTGCTTCGCGTTCGAGCACCTTCTGCAAGGAAAAAACCCAGGATACTTCGACTCCGACACACGGACAAGAAGCGGGAGTCCTTTCAAGACCTCCTTTAAGCAAATCGGAGCTCGGGCGACCGAGCTCCGACTGTCTGAAGCCAGCGTCGCTCCGGCGCCCTAGCTTACCCGAACGCCAGGCCTGGCGCGGCGCGAACGCCACGGCGGCAGTCATGGAGTACGCCGTAGCTGGGACGAACGCCTCCCCAGACGAATTCGAGACGCCCGATTGGAAAACGATTGTGTCTTACCGTAATCAGGACCCCAAAGTTGTATCATTAACAGCTCAGAAGCCAAATAAGCAGACCGAAAAGTCGAAGGCGCTACCTCTCCCTCCACTCCATCCTAAGAAACCGCTTCCACGACTACCGGAGGAAGACTATAAGATAATCTACAGACCAACGGGTGGCGTAGACATCACGCGCTACACCGAGAAATCTATCAGTCAAGCTATTGCATCAGCTAGCGGCATTACCGCGACCGAGGCTGACAGACCAATCCAGAACGAACTGTACAAAGAATGTGTTCACCATATCGACGCCGGTGCAGGCAAACGCACTACGTTACGTCGCAGTCAAACAAATCAAGCTGGAAGGCAAAGACATCATCATGACGTCGTACATCGCTCCTCCGGACAAGGCCTTGCAGGGCATCATCTACAGGGCTTACGATGGCGAAAGGCAGCAAGAAATGATGAAAGAACTTCGCAAAAGAAACCCTGAAATCGTCCAAGCACGAACCATGGGAAGAACATCAAAGTCCCTCCTGCTCCACTTCGACGCTGACGAATTGCCAGATAGCATCGTATACTTCGGCGTCCTGTATCCGGTCTACCCCTTCATTCCAAAAGTAGAGGCGTGCACGAACTGCAGAAGAGTCGGACACAGAAGAGACGTATGTCCAGAGCCACCGCAACAACGGTGTCCGTACTGCGGCAACCAGCACCTCAAAGAAGAAATCTGCGACCCAGTCTGCATTGTCTCTGGAGAAGGGCACCGCACAGGCGATAACAGCTGCAAAAAAAGATTTCTACGACCCCACACTAAAACGTCGGAGCACCAATCAAGATCAAAATCCCGGACCAGCGACGACTCAACATCCACCCAAAGAAAGGACCGCTCGAGCTCCTTCCCACCCTTGGACAGCGGACGCAGCAGCAGCCGCAGTGGAGGTGACAGCGGCACCGGCAGCCGGACGCAGAGCCCCGGACCGAAACAGGTGAGCTGGGCGGGAGTGGCCTCTCACGGAAAGGGGACGGAGCTGCAGTTATTACAGTCTAAACTCGATCAGGCACTCCACCACATTCAACTACTTACGGACCGCATCAAACACTTAGAACAGGAAAACTGTAAACTAAAAGCACCCGCCAAATCTAAGGACCCTCCTCCAAAACCACTTTCCATGCAGGAAGTTACAGAAATGGAAACTACTGTGTCCGCAGCAGTCGAAACCCCAGTAAGCGTAGTAAGCAAGGAAGAAACACCTCGCAAAAAACGAGCAGTAGCTGATGTTAGAAATCCCTCATTGGAGGATAGAGTCCCAAAACTCGAACAAAAAGTGGAAGAGCACAGTCAGAAACTCGATAACGTAACACAAACAGTTGACAATTTATCACAAAGACTCGAACAACACATACAGGATGTAAATCACAAGTTCGGGGTAATCGACACCATTTTACAGGAAATTTTACGTCGGCTTCCCCCGTCAGCTCAAGGGGCGCCAATCGATCTATCCCAGCAAAATGGCCAATCCTAAAAGCATAACAATTTGGCAGTGGGACTGCAGATCTATGCGCAACAAAAAAGCAGATCTGCAGTTACATATTCAATCGCAATCCGAAAAACCTGGCCGAATAGCGATCCAAGAACCCAGAATATCTCGACTAAAACTGCCAGGGTACCGGGCAGTTCTGCCATGTCACATCACAGAACAACCTTTAACCACTACGATGGTACATAGAAACCTTACCGTGGTTAACCACGAAATTGAAAACGTAGAGCTCGACTGTATATTAATCGAAATTTTACCCAGCAAAAGAAACTCCTCTGTTCATACTGAACGCATACAGCCACCCCAGGGCGAAGGCTGGACCAGCAAAAGCCGCTATACTGAAAGCCCTACAAATTGCAGGCCAAAACCCAACCCTAATTGTGGGCGACTTCAACGCTCAACACGTGCAATGGGGACACGCAACTATATCTAAGAAAGACACGGCCCTAATTGATTTTATACAGCAAAGAGGGCTAACCCAATACACGGATCCCATGCAACCTACCAGGATAGGTAACAGCGTGAGCAGGGACACGTGCCCGGACCTCACGATAGGCAAAAATCTCCCAGACTTAAGCTGGAGCAACACCAGACAAAATCTGGGAGGTGACCATTATATCATAGCATCTAAAATCGCCATTGCCAATCTCAAACCCCAACCCAGAAAAAACAAGATCACCGACTGGGACAAACTTAGGACGATCCGCGACCAAAATCAGGAACCGATCACAGACCTAGAACAGTGGACACAAACCCTCCTATCAGATGTGGGAAAGGCCACTAAAGAACTAGTACATGACCTAGACGTAAATGCGATTGACAGCAGACTTACACACATGTGGGAGGCAAGGCAAAGCCTAGAAAAAAGATGGCTTAAACAAAAATACAACAAAAAGCTTAGAAACAAGATACTCACACTCACAAAAGAAATTCAACACCACTCCGCAGAAATCGCAAGGCAGCAATGGGACCATATCAGCGAAAATGTAAATGGCAATCTAGGCACGAGAGAGACGTGGAATCTTCTGCGGCATCTCCTTGATCCGGAATCAAATAAAGCTACGACTCGAAGGGAAATCACCAAAATTTTAAACATGGACCCAGGCACGGATCAAGACATTATCAACACGCTACAGCAGAAATACTTCTGCACAACCCGAGAGACGCAGTCACTACCAGATTATAAAGGACAACCTAACCCCCTCCTGGACGCTGACATAACAATAGCGGAAATAAGAGCAGCCCTCCATATGATACGCACCACATCCGCCCCGGGAGAAGACGGCATTAACAATAAGACACTCAGAAACCTAGACGACGCTTCCATCACAGCCCTCACGGATTTTGCGAACGAGTGTTGGAGGGAGGGAAAACTCCCAGCGGCTTGGAAACATGCCATCGTTAAATTCATCCCAAAACCGGGCAAAAAGCTCGCGCTCGAAAACCTCAGACCTATTTCGCTTACATCTTGCATAGGAAAACTGATAGAGCACGTCATACTAGACAGACTGCAGTCTCACATGCACAAAGATAATTTATATCCACACACTATGATTGGCTTTAGACCACATTTATCAACACAGGACACGATGCTCAGACTAGCAAACGAAGTCCTATCTCAGGAGCAAGAAAGGAGCACCAGGGCAATCCTAGCTCTAGATTTAACAAAAGCTTTTGATAACGTCAAACACAAAGCAATCCTAGAATCTCTTTCACCGTTGAATGTGGGCGAAAGAGCGTTTAACTACATCAAGGGCTTTCTCTCCGATAGAACGGCTAAAATTCAAATTGGCGCAATTAAATCCGACACCTTCAGCTTAGGAGACAGAGGAACGCCGCAAGGAACGGTCCTCTCCCCCTTCTTATTCAATATAACCCTCATCAAAATGGCACACGCACTCGCAAAAATCCCAGACCTAGAACACTCTTTGTACGCGGACGATATCACCCTTTGGACCTCCAAGGGGAGCATCGCCACAATTCAAGATACACTACAAAAAGCGGCAGATGTAGTAGTAGAGGAGGCACAAACCGCGGGACTCGCGTGTTCCCCCAAAAAATCTGAAGTCCTCATCCTACACCCAAAGCGTCAAAGGAAAAATAAAGCGCCTGAGATCAAAATCTACGCGGAAGGGGCAGCCATCCAATACAAACACGCACGGAAACCCAACGCCAATTACATAGGGCCTTGCACAACTTTACAGGAACGACAAAACAACTAGCGCACACGCTCAGGGATCGCTACCTGTGCACCACTAAGGACCCCCGGCAGGCGGCGTACTCGTATGCAGGCGAAGAGAACACGGAGCTGGACAAGCCGTTCCAGCTCCACGACCTCCGGGCGGCCTTGAGCAAAATGAAGCGGGGCACTGCACCCGGGCGCGACAAGGTTACGGTCAAGCTCTTGGCCAACCTTCCCGACGCAGCCTACGCCGCGCTCCTCAAATACATCAATAGCTGTTGTTGTTGTTGTGACTGAGAGAAGGATGAAAAGGAAATTGCACGGGCCTGCTACTGGCTCGAGCCAAGCCACCACCGCTGCCACGTGCAGATAGAGGAGAGTTAAAAGATCAGATGAAGGAGAGAGAGGAAAGACGCGCGTCGCAGCAACAACTGCGTCCGCCGGAGCGGACGCTGCTCAAAAAACAGATAAGCGGCCGAAGCCGCGCTCGCCGAAGCGAGAACAGATACTCTCAATAGCATTTGGGACGGAAAGACTCCTCTCCCTCTCGATTAGCAATCGGCTCTCGTGACCTTTATTCCGAAGGCCGGCAAACCTATTGATGTGGAGAACCTTCGCCCCATCTCCCTCACGTCTTGTGTCGGCAAGCTGATGGAGACGATGGTGCGCGACAGACTCTCCGATTTTCTCGAAACACAGCACACTTTCGCGGACACCATGTTCGGTTTTCGCCCTCACAAGTCTGCACAGGATATACTTCTGCAGCTTCACCACGACATCTTAGATCCTGTCGAATGTCCCCACAACGACAAGGTGGTCCTGGCCTTGGATCTTAAAGGCGCATTCGACAACGTCAAACACGAAGTAATCCTGGACCACCTCAGTAACACCAACTGTGGCCACAAAACATTCAACTACATAAAACAATTTCTTACAGACCGTCAAGCCTACATACGCATACAAGATGCGGAACACGGGCCATACACCATCGGCTCGAGGGGAACACCTCAAGGCGCGGTCCTGTCTCCCCTCCTCTTCAATTTGGCAATGCTTCATCTTCCCTCCAAATTGTCCTCTTTGCCCGGGATACATCACGCTCTTTATGCGGATGACATTACAATCTGGGCCACGCAAGGTAACCTGGGCCACATGGAATCCTGCCTGCAAGCAGCGGCGACCCTAGTCGACGACTACGCGGCCTACTGCGGACTCCAGTGCGCCCCGTCTAAATCAGAATTTGTGCACATACGTCCCTCCCCTCGGGACACAATTCCGCTTTGCATCAGTCTCCCCTCGGGACCGATCCGGGAGTCCAAGGAGATCCGCGTCCTTGGTCTCTTCATACACCACCAACGCAGAGTCGACACCACCCTAGCCAAACTTCGCACGGTGGGAGACCAGGTGGGCCGCATGGTCCGCCGGGTCTCCAACAAGCGGGGCGGATTACGAAGCAAGGATGCACTGCGGCTTGCCCATGCTTTGGTAACGAGTAGAATCCTCTACTCAACCCCCTACTTGCACCTGCGCAAACATGATGATGACCAACTGGAGGTCATCCACCGGAAAGTCATCAAGCGGGCTCTCGACCTCCCTGTCCTTGGAAGGGTACTCCCAATCAGACAATCTGGCCATTACATTCAAACAAATCACCGATTACTACAAGGAGGAGCACCGGCGCTACCCGGCCCCTTGTAAGGGTCTGGATCGCGCTGACGAGCGCCTCCTCATCAAAATTCTTACTAACAGTGTACTGTGCCCGGCGGTGCTTAAACATTTCAATACATCCTTTGATGGCGCGTGCCAGTTCTGTGGGGAAGGTGGCTGACACCTTCCACATGGTTTGGGCGTGTCAGTCAAACCCATCTATCCCCCCCAACCCCAACCCCACCAGAGAGGACTGGGGGCGGCCCTGCTCGGCTGTCAGGAACTAAAGACCCAAAATGCCTTGGTTCACGGGATGCGGGCGGCGTTGCTTGCCAATGGGGCCCCGGAATAGGGGCTCCACCTAGTATTGTTAGGGGAAAGGGCCAATAGGGCCTACCCCAATCACCTCTCTGTAAATATTTATTGCATTATAAATGTTTTTCACCACCACCACCACCATCCCAGAAGTGGAAACACTAAGAATCTTAGGAATGCTGATACAGTCAAACCAAAAAAACGACACGTTACTTAAGAAACTGAGAAACACTGTCAACCAAATCTCCTTCCTCATCAGACGCATCGCGAATAGGCGAGGAGGAGTTAAAGAAGCCGAGACCAGGAGACTAATACAAGCCTTCGTTCTTAGCAGAGTCAACTACACTAGACCATACGTCACCCTCACAGTAAGAGAAAGAGACGACCTGGATTCTCTAATTAGACAGTCCTACAAAATTGCGCTCAGCCTCCCACGTCATACTCCAAATGAAAAACTATTACAGTTAGGAATTCATAACACCTTAGCGGAAATTATAGAAGCACACCTCATTGCACAATATGAAAGACTGTCAGGCACTGAAACGGGACGTTTCATCCTAAAGAAAGCACGAATACAATATGAAGGAGCCGCCGCGGTGGCTCAGTGGCTATGGTGCTCGGCTGCTGTCCCGAAAGACGCGGGTTCGATCCCGGCCGCGGCGGCTGGAATTTCTTTGGAGGAGAAATTCTAGAGGCCCGTGTACTGTGCGATGTCAGTGCACGTTAAAGAACCCCAGGTGGTCGAAATTTCCGGAGCCCTCCACTACGGCGTCTCTCATAGCCTTAGTCGCTTTGGGACGTTAAACCCCATAAACAAACAAACAATATGAAGGAATCCGTACACACACCTTGCCAATACCAAGACACGTGCACGAACACTTAACAGTCCCTCTTCTGCCCAAAAAAATGCATCCACACTACGATACGGACAGAAGAAAGGCTAGGGCACAAAAACTTCACGAAAGATTTTCAGTTCAGAAAGACACGGTGCACGTGGACGTGGCAGAACATGCGGACAGAGACGCCTTTTCTCTGGCAGTTGTCGATCATCGAGGTTCTCCCCTTGCATCGGCGACAATAGATAAAACAAAATTTCCGGAGGAGGCCGAAGAAGCTGCCATAGCTTTAGCCATTACCTCCACCACTGCCAAATACATCATAAGTGACTCCAAAACAGCAATTCGAAATTTTGCAAAAGGAAGGGCCCACTCAGCAGCCATCAAAATCTTACAAAAAATCTCCAATACCCGCCAGATAACATTGATCTGGGTCCCCGCCCATTCGGACCATCCTGGAAACGAGGCGGCGCACCAATTTGCCCGAGGATTCGTGGTTAACCGGGAGGTGCGCTACCCCGAGCTCAGGTCGGCCAAGGAGCGAATCACAACCTACAAAGAAATTACTACCCACTTCAAGAAAGAAAGACAGATCTTCCCAGAACCACATAAATCCCTCAGTAAAACACAACAAGTCAGTTGGCGGCAGCTCCAAACAGACACTTTCCTTAATCCATACATGTACTCCATATGGTTCCCGGAGCAGTACAGCCCCGTCTGTTCTCTCTGTGGGCACCAAAAGGGGGGGAAATCTGACTGTGCAGCCTGCCCGTGCCCCCCCCCCCCCCCCCCCCCGCCACCGAATACGGGCCGGTGTAGTTTCGGCTACTAGGCTTTGTTTCGGTGCAATGCCAGCAGTGGGGATGGGATGGCCGGGACCCATCCTCTGGGGATGCAAACCCCCAATGGGAGTGGCAGTGACTCCCAGACGACTGTGAGGGCCAGTCGTGCACGTGAGGTCCGATGCCTGAGCGGAGGCAGGCCTGGGTTTATACTCAGGTTGGACCCACGAAATCCGGCCCGGAAGGCATGTCAAAACGCCAAAAGGTTTTCAAATACATGCTACCTTCCTTCCTCTGCGCTCGGGGGCGTGCAAGTCTGGCTACCGACGCGTCGGTTTCTGGTTACGGAGAAACCAGGTCCGCGCGGGGGTTCATAGTGGCCAGGCTCTGAGGACCGCCGCCTCGGGGAAGCGGCCTTACGGCCGGCCGCAGGCTTAACCGCCTGCGGGATGCCGGGGGATGAGGGCTTAGTACTGCCTCGTAAGAGTCTGGCGAAAACCGAAGATGTGTGGAGTACCGGTGGAGTAGGCCCGGGTCATCTCATCCTAAGCCACGTTCTTGGTTAGTGGCCCGGTCGCCCAGCCTTGAACACTCTCTCCTCTGTAGGAGAAGAGTAAGCTAGGGGAGGAAATAAGTGCATGGATGGTTGGAGGAAGCACAGATGGACCCCCAGGAGCGACCAGTTCTGAGGCCGCGAGGCCGTTGACGTTCTGGACCTCCACGGCGATCGGGACTATCACACATACTTCCGGTGTCCGAAAAATCGCGAAAAACCTTCGACGGCTAGTAGCCGGCAGGTGGGAAAGGCCTTCTAGTGTGCGAGAGGAGCCCCAGGTAGCTACTGACCCCGTGTTAGGTTTTCCTGTCTCCGACGGTCGGAGCCCGTTGCGTATGGTGGGTGGTCGGGCATCCCGTGAGTGGGGCCGCACCATTGGGCAATCTCGATGCTCTCCCTGTCCTGGCCAGGCGGGCCAGTAATGGAGTCGAGATAATTGAAGGATCAGAGCAAAAAACTCGCTGTCCCCATTCCCTTCCCACGTCCCATTTCCCTTTCCGCTACTTCCCAGGGGAGGTCAGGGGAGCCTCCCCGGGCCCGCTCTCTCGGCTGTGGGTCGCTAATGTAGCATTTTCCCTAATATTTTATTTTTCCACCCACGGGTGGTCAAATTACAACTTGCCTACGGGCCTCCTCTTTTATTTTGCAATTGGGTTAAGCCTGTTGTGTGTAAACGGTGCAGGCAGGGGCCTATTATTTTTATTTCCTTTTCGGTTGCCCCAACCTATTCAATGTGGGCACCAAAAGGCAGACACACCGCACATCCTATACTCATGTACTCAAGACAAGCCATCGCACAGTCTGCAGCTCTCTACCCAATCTCAGTGGGAGGCCGCGCTGCTCAGCTCGGACCCGGAGGTTCAACTTCGAGCCACAGAGCGAGCCGAAGAGGTCGCCGAACGACATCGTCGGTCGGCCACCTGGCGTCCGGCCTAGAAGAGGAGCCCACCGCGGGGAGAGGAACATGACCCCAATCCACGCCTAAGACCTCTTCTTTAATAAAGTTTACCTCCTCCTCCTCCTCGCGCAAAAAGACCGCGCAATATGCAACGCATTCTTGGCTTAACCAAGCTAAGCCTGGGCATCTTTTTCCTCTTGATTTCGACTAAGATGTCATTAACCAGCGTTTGTTCTTTCAACCACTCCGCCCGCTTCCGATCTCTTCACGTTACACCTATCATTTTTAAGGCGAAAGCCTTTAATGGGTCATGCTCGCGGCGTCCGTTCGTGCTCGCTGTGTCAGTCCTTGCACTGGAATCGTGCCAACTGTGGCCTCTCCTCCGCGCAGCGGCGCGACCTCCTCCGTAATTTCCTTTCCTCTAATTCATTTTCTTCACTACGAGCCCTCTTTCTGTTCCTTCTTTTACTCCCACTGCCTCCCTTCCTCTGCAAACGAATGACGGGTGTCCACCGAGAGATGCGAGACAGTTACTGCGTAATTTCTTTTCCTCAAATAGAATTTTCATTTTCTTCACTACGGCTCCTCTTTCTCTTTCTTCTTTCACTCCCACTGCCTCCCTACCAGTACGGTGCGGTTCGGGTGTCCACCACGACGGTTGCTAGGCGACGGCTCTTGCAGCCGCAACAACAACACAAAAGCGCGATTCAGGCGTCCACTCACCCGGGGAGCCAGTTATGAGCGCTTCCTTTCCTTAAAATGACCGGAGTGCAACACGTCAACGCCAATGCCAATGAACACAATGAACACCGAACGGACAACGGCGACGTCGCGAAACGGGCGCCAAAGAGCTCGCTCTAAAACACTGCAATCAAAATAGAGACCGCAGTCACCAAAGGCAATAAAAACCGCACATGCGGGAAGCCCGCCAAGCGGTTCGGGAAAGCGGATCGACAGGGCTCGCAAGACTGCAAAGGCCGCTGGGGCCCTGGACTGAGGGCTCCACCTACGCTGCGAGAAAAAACCCTTATACAATAAAGTTTTTCATTCATTCATTCGGGAAAGCGGCTGTGGATTGACCACAAGGCTTTCGCAAAGCACACTTTAGAATTTCCAAAGTGACTTCTGTAATTTTTTGTTGCGAAAGCAATACTACTCGCACTTTCAAGCCTTCGCGTGGCCCAGCCGCAGTTACGTTTGACCTTTAGCGGAGTGAATATGGGCGACCAACTCGCTCCTTCAGATAGCCCGGCTGCACTTATGCCGCGCCGCGCACCTGTGGCGCTACTGCCGCTGTGACGTCATACCAGCTGTAGATTATGGGCGACCAACTCGCTCCTTCAGAGAGCCCGCGGCTGCAGTTACGGTGTGTTTTTGCCGCGCTGCGCTCCTGTGGCGCTACTGCCGCGGTGATGTCATACCAGCTGTAGATTGTTTTCTTTTTCTCAGTCACAACAACATCAAAAATTCAGGGGGCACTTTGGCTCTCTAAAGTGCTGCAAGGCGAAAGCATTTCCTGGCCACTGTTTGTTTTTCTTTACTTTTTTATTTTTCATATTTTGTATTTTATTTACTTTTTGCTGCTTTTTCTTAATTTTATTGTTGCTTTTTTCAAATCATTTTTATTTCGTTTTTATCTTTGTTTATTTCCTTATTTTTATTTTTATTTTCATTTTCTTGACTTTACTCCCTTTATTTTATTTATGAAGCCCATGCATTCACAAGATGCGCCTTTATTCATGCTGGAACCTTGAGCCTTTTAAGCAGTGACGCCGAAAGGCGGACGAATCTGCCGACGCGTCTTTCGACACGGCTGCCGACGCGTCTTTCGACACTTCTGCCGACGCGTCTGACGACACTCCTGCCGACGCGTCTGCTAACGACAGTATGAGGCATTAAAGGCTTTCGCCTTAAAAACAAAATTAAAAAAATGGCTGAGGCTTAACTTGGTTAAGCCTGGAGAATGCGAAGCATCATCGTGTCGCGTAATTTGGAGGCGCACAACCACAGCGACGGCGCGAGGTGGGCCCCCGTTTCTCCACTGCCATGACGCCAACAAGTCACGTGGTGTGGCATCATCGTGTCACGTGATTTGGAGGCGCACAACCACAGTGACGGCGCGAGGTGGGCCCCGTTTCTCCACTGTAGTGACGTCATCGTGTCACGTGGTGTGACGTCATGTATCACGTGATTTGGAGGCGCACAACCACAGCGACGGCGCGAGGTGGGCCCCCGTTTCTCCACTGTCGTGACGTCATCGTGTCACGTGGTGTGACGTCATGTATCACGTGATTTGGAGGCGCGTAACCACGGTGAAGGGCTGAAGTGGTAGCTAAAGTAGTATGCTTCGCATAAAAAAAATTACCGAAGGCACTTTGAGTCGTCGCGCAGCGGCGGCCGGCAGCCACGCGCGACCTGTACCCTCGGCGCACTGCGTTCTTTCAGTTGGAGGCGCTGCGATTTTGCTTTCGCAACCTACCAGGCTTAACCAAAGCTAAGCAGCCCCCCCCACCCCAATTTTTAAGCATGAAATGCTTTTAGCCCCCGTTGTCGGCAGTGTGGTGACGTCACGCCGAGACCGAGATCCACTCATCCGGGCATTGAAATCCACTCATCCGGGCATTGAAATCCACTCATCCGGGCACTGAATTCCAGTCATCCGGGCACTGAATTCCAGTCATCCGGGCTCTGAAACGAGAACATCCGGGCACCGTACGAGACTTAACGAGAATTAACGAGACTCTGTAAGCCCTCCTACGCGACCGGCATGCAAGCGCCGGTTGGTCTCCAAAGGAGTCACAAAAAATAACTACTGCCAGTGCCTTCTCAATGTTTATCAAGATATCAGTCGCTGTGCGTTTGATAATGCACGGAATTATAATGTCCGATTTCTAATAACGCGTGCAAAAAGCACATAAATGCCACGATACACTTGGTTGTCGTACGTGATCTCTTAGGGGCTTCGCGCATCGAAGCAAAGCCGCGCAGGCGGACAAGGGCCCGGGGGAGAAGCGCTGCGTTCAAAGAGCAAGGCATCGCGCCGAACGGGTGGTGGCGTTCCTCCCTTCCTTTACGGTGCGGTTCGGGTGTCCACCGAGATGGCAGAGAATTACTCCGCCATTTCCTTTCCTCAAAAAACCTTGCGTTCAAATGGCAAGGCATCGCGCTGAACGGGTGGTGGCGTTCCTCCCTTCCTGTACGGTGCGGTTCGGGTGTCCACCGAGATGACATTAGGCCCGTAAACATTTCATGCTTACTCTACTCTCGGTTTTTTATTTCCATAGCTCGCTGCGTTGTCCTTAAGCTGAACCTTCTTTGTAAGCCTCCACGTTTCTGCCCCATAAGTGAGTACCGTAAAGATACAGCTGTTGTATATTTTTAAGCATGAAATGCTTTTAGCCCCCGTTGTCGGCAGTGTGGTGACGTCACGCCGAGACCGAGATCCACTCATCCGGGCATTGAAATCCACTCATCCGGGAATTGAAATCCACTCATCCGGGCATTGAAATCCACTCATCCGGGCACTGAATTCCAGTCATCCGGGCTCTGAAACGAGAACATCCGGGCACCGTACGAGACTTAACGAGAATTAACGAGACTCTGTAAGCCCTCCTACGCGACCGGCATGCAAGCGCCGGTTGGTCTCCAAAGGAGTCACAAAAAATAACTACTGCCAGTGCCTTCTCAATGTTTATCAAGATATCAGTCGCTGTGCGTCTGATAATGCACGGAATTATAATTTCCGATTTCTAATAACGCGTGCAAAAAGCACATAAATGCCACGATACACTTGGTTGTCGTACGTGATCTCTTAGGGGCTTCGCGCATCGAAGCAAAGCCGCGCAGGCGGACAGGGGCCCGGGGGAGAAGCGCTGCGTTCAAAGGGCAAGGCATCGCGCCGAACGGGTGGTGGCGTTCCTCCCTTCCTTTACGGTGCGGTTCGGGTGTCCACAGAGATGGCAGAAAATTACTCCACCATTTCCTTTCCTCAAAAAACCTTGCGTTCAAATGGCAAGGCATCGCGCTGAACGGGTGGTGGCGTTCCTCCCTTCCTGTACGGTGCGGTTCGGGTGTCCACCGAGATGACATTAGGCCCGTAAACATTTCATGCTTACTCTACTCTCGGTTACGGGAGAGGCAGAGAATTTTTTCTCTTGAGGGATATTGGTAAACTGCCATTCATGATCTGAGAGAACCTGCCATATGCGCTCCACCCCATACCTATTCTTCTATTTATTTCCCTCTCATGATCCGGATCAGCTGTCACTACCTTTGTTGCGTATGTACACAGAAACCTATCTCACGGAAACCGCGGGCTCCACAGCAGCCTTCTTCCTCCACCCTTGCCTCTCTACAACCAGCACTCACACAACCTGTCCATACACCTCCCCACCCTCCACGCTCGCCCTAGAAATACACGGGATCGCCGATGCCATCACACACTTTGCCACCCTACCCCCGCCCCCCAATAAGTTGTCTATACAGACTCGCAGGCAGCTCTGCGTGCCTTCCATGAAGGAGCCCTCCCTTTCCCTACCCGATCGGCCTTAGATGCCGCCCTCTTAGCATTAAGCCCAAGACCGGTGACCGTTCGGTGGATCCCTGGTCACAAGGGCATCCCCGGCAATGAGCTCGCTCAACAGCTTGCCTGCGAAACTATACACCGGGCGCCGGGGATCCCATGGACGAGCCCACCAACGGAGCAGGCGGTCAGGGCTTACAGAAACACTGTCGACGAATACTACACGCAGCACAAATTGGACTTAGCTGATTTACCACCACCACACCCATCCTTATCGATCCGTGAGGCTCGCATTCTTCGCCGAATACAGTTTAATCTCCTACGTACACCAGCCAAACTTTATCTGTACCGGCACACTTCCACACCTCAGTGCCCAAACTGTCCACACAAACATGCAGACATAGAACACTGCCTTACACAGTGCCACGTAGCCTTCCAGTCCCCCGCCTATCCTTTCCCGCCACCCCCACCGCGGCCCATCTGGCTTGCCTCCCGGGACCTGAACCTGCAACGCGCCCTCGTCACCTTGGCCCAGGACCTATTGAACGCCTAACATAAAGGCTGTTAATAAAAAGTGTTACACCACCACCACCACCACCTTTGTTGCGGAAGCAACACTACGCCAGGTGTGAGCGATTTCGCGGGGTCCCGGAGAGCCCCAACTGCGCATGCGCGAGAAGCGAGTGTGAGACAGTTACTGCGTAATTTGTTGTTTTTGTTGTTGTTCACCTTCTAGAATGGCGCATACTATAGTGAACTAGAATATAATCTATTCTAGTTCACTATAGCGCATACCCACACAGGGGGATCGGCCAAGAAGAGGGGTGCATAGAGTTTTTTTTGTGATGTTTTGTTTTTGTTTTTTTGGCGGGGGGGGGGAGAAATAGATAAATTAAGTAATAAATAGAAATAACATAATACTGGGGAAGAGAAACTCCCTCAAATACAATTTTCGTTTTCTTCATCACAGCCGCTCTTTCTTTGACTCCTACTTCCTCCCTTCCTCTACAAACGGATGACGGATGTCCACCGAGATATAAGAGACAGTTACTGCGTAATTTCCTTTCCTGAAATACAATAATCATTTTCTTCATTACGGCCCCTCTTTCTCTTTCTTCTTTCACTCCGACTTCCTCCCTTCCTGTACGGCGCGGTTCAGGAGTCTACCGAGATGACAGAATTACTGCGGCATTTCCTTTCCTCAAAAAGGGTTGCGTTGAAAGGGCAAGGCCTGGCGCCGAACGGATGGTGGTGTTCCGTTGACTCCCTGGCAGCGCTACAACACGCTGTCGCGTTCCACTCGTAAAGGCGAAGCTTGAGTCATGAATAGCAGTAAATTAGTATTTGGTCATTAATCAGTAATTAGTCATTAATTAGTACGTTGTCATCACTTAGCAATTAGTACTTAATTACGTGTGACGTCATCCAGTGCTGACGTCACTAGTGCCACAGAGGCAGTCAAAGTGGTGCGGAAATCGCTTTCGACCCTGAGATGCCGCCGCGGATGCGATTGCCGCGCCGTTGTTTCCGCAATTCTACTCGGGTATTGCCCTTGGTAAATTCGGGTGTCCACCGAGATGACATTAGGCCCGTAAACATTTCATGCTTACTCTACTCTCGGTTACGGGAGAGGCAGAGATTTTTTTCACACGTATTCCTTCTTCAAGAAACACTCCACGATTGTCATGAAGGAAGCTTTGTGGTCGGAGAAATATACGGATATATGCTAGACATGCTGCACCAATGCCTGGTTCCCAAAGACGAGGTCTGCGCAAGTATTTCGCGAGGTTGTCACAGCTGTGGGAGGCGTTACGAACGAGAGGAACGGGATGTTTTCCCGCATACGTGGTAAGAAATTACTGTTTGTCTTTATATCTACTTTAAGGTGCCCACCCACACTGCCGCCCTGGCAGGTGGCAGTTAATGGCTGATCGCAATAATTTTCTCACCGTTGTCATCGCTCACGGATGAAGCCCAAATCTCTCTGTCATCGCCCCACATACCTATAAGCGCAATTCAGGCGTCCACTGACCCAGGGAGCCAGTTATGCCACTTCCTTTCCCTAAAATGATCTGAATGTAAAACGTTGACAACGCCAACGCCAGTGAACACAATGAACGCCGACGGCCTATGGCTTCATCGCCGCGTTTCTGGCACAACGTTGTCAATGCCAATGCATGCAGCGCTCATCTGTCACTACCGCCACGTAGTTTAAGCACGATTGAGGTGTCCACTGTTCCAAGAGGGCAGTTATGCACCTTCCCTCTGGTTCAGGTGTCCACCGAGATGTGTGAGAGAGAGAGAGAGAGAGAGAGAGATAATGCCCATTTCCTTTCCTCAAAAACCAATTTACCAATTTTACCCTATGCTTTCCAAGCTCCCGCTCCATTGGTTTCGCGGCTTTGAGACAGCTAATGCGCATTTCCTTTCCTCAAAAATAAATTTACCAATGTACCCTCTGCTTTCCAAGCTCCTGCTCCATCGGTTTCGTAGCTTAAAGGGTGTCTGTCCACTGCTGGTTACAGCGGACAACGGCGACGGCGACGCCGCGAAACGAAGAAACGGGCGCCAAAGAGCTGCGCTCTAAAAATTAATGAGCAGAGTAGTTTGGGGCACGCAGGCTCCCGGGCTCCCGCACGCCCCCACTGCATTGATGCGTTTTAGTTCCGGAGTTCCATAACGCTGGCAGCCCGGTCGGTAGAAATGGTCTGCACCACCGGGCCCCCGAATGTTCCATCTGTGGGGCCCCGAGAGCCACATTCGACCACATTATGTTCGTGTGCCGACAACTGCAACCACCGGCCCAATGGGCCATTGAGGACTCGGAGGGGTGGGAGGTAGTGAGCTGCGAGGCTGCACCAGCCTCGCAACTGAGGCTGGTGCAGTGGGCGGAGAAGGTCGCCGTCAGACACGGGCTGCCGGCCACCACCCACGACCAGGAGCCAGCCCACCTATGCAATTGTGAACTATAAGTGCTCCGCCACGTGCACGACTGGGTCCTCGGTGCGCAGCAGGGTCTCCCAGTAAGCTTAGTTGTAAACGTCGGCCAGTTGGTGTATTTATGGGAAGGTGGAGGGCGACCTTGTATTCCCGACGAATGAAAGCATCCAAGGCGATAGATAATGTGACGGCGAGAGAGGTGCAGATAGAAGGTGTAGTGGAGTACGTGACTGAGTACCTACAAAGGCTTGAAGAAGGCGATATAGGTCACTCCCTTCATGCCACTGTGGTGGCCCTCCCGAGACCCGGCGGATGAGGTGCGAGATCGCCCCTACTTCCTTCTGGAGTCTCCGGAGGGTAGTGGTGCTGATCCCATCGCTCTGGCCATGCATACCGAGTATCCGGATGGTTTCGACCTCCGGTACCAGCCTGCCATCCATTTCGATGATGAGGGGAGAACGGGGGGAGGTGCAGTTCTTGGGGCGGATGCAGAGCAGTTCGGACTTATCACGATAACAAGAAATTCCGATGCTAACTGCGTAATTTTGGGTCAGATTGGCGGCTGCTTGGAAGGTGTTCTCTAAGGCGCCATCACGGCCGTGGGTAGTTCATAGCTTGATGTCGCCGGCACAAAAGGCATGTTTCCGGCGAGTAATGGTTGCTAATTGTCGGGTAAAAGAGATATGAGAGTAATGTTAAATAAGAAAGGTGAGAAGAGAGACCCTTGCGTGGTGCCGACGCTCTTTGAAGACCATGTGGGGTAATTGAGCGGGCCGAAGTTAAGCTCAACCGCAAGTGCTGTAAGAAAAACCTGAATTTAGGTGTACGAACGTGCACCCACATTCAGTCGGTAGAGTGCAGACATGGTCGCATGATGTCCGACGCAATCAAAGTCTTTGGATGAATTGAAAGCTAAGACTGCCTTGATGCGGCCTGTAAAGAGCAAGTCTAAGGTGTCATGGCCGATTTGCAGCATGTCGTCTTGTGTGGGCAAGTGGGAGCGGAATCGCACCTTACTGTGAGGGTACAAGTCATGGTCCGACATGTGCTGCGTGAGCATCGCTGATGCCCCATGCTCTGAAAGCTTTCCGAGACATGAGGGTAGCGAGATTGGGCGAAACATTTGGAGTGTACGTGGTTTGTTGGTCTTCGCGATGAAGATTACCTTCTCGTGGCGGCAGGAATGGGGAGGGTGCTCTCCTTCCAGCACTGGTTGAAGTACTCTGTAACACGGGAGATCGATCGATCAACTATATTACGGCGCGTTGTGTTAGTGACCTAATCAGCGTCAGCTGTGTATGAGTGAAAGGAGTTGCCATGCTGCAACTCACACACGACCTTTTTGACCTGCTTCTTCCAGGTCCGATGCACCCCCACCCCGCCAAGTGGAGCTGACATGGGTGCCCGCGCACTCCGGGAATCCCGGAAACGAGGCCGCCAACCTTTTAAGCCTTTTAGCCCGAGGTTCTTTAAACCGGGCTCAGGTGTCCTCAGATCGGGGATTCACGAAGGAGCGCATGCACTCATTCAGCGAGCTGACGCAGGTGTACAGAGCCTCACGCCAGCTCTACCCCCCACCCCACCCCTCCCTAGATAACAAACACGCAACGCTCTGGCGCAGACTACAAACACACTCTCTTCCCTCACCCCTTACCTTAGCCCACTATCATCCCTCCTTCCCCACTCCAGCATGCGCCCTATGCCCAGAACCCTTCGCCTCTTCCCTCCACATCCTTTCCCTCTGCCCGGCGGACCCTCCCCCGCGGGACCTAGAGAACTTCAAGACCTGGGAGGACTGGGAGACCCTGCTGCGCTCGGAGGACCCGGCCGTGCAGACCATCGCAACCGGACGGGCTGCCAGTGTTATGGACCTTAGGAACATAAACACTTGAGTGCAGTGGGGTCGTGCGGGGACCCTGGGGCGTGCCCCGAATTCCTTGTACAATAAAGTTTTTGTTCTCTATCTCTCTCTCTTGGTATGCCGGGCGCAGAGTAGGGGTCGCTTAGTGTATTCGAGACAGCGTCTGGATTGTTAACGTGTGAGTGTATGAGCCGGGTGACGTGGGTGGTGGTTTTTGCCTGTGACGGATAGACGAGGTGCTCCAGAGGCTGCCACGCTCGTTTGGTGGGCAATTTGCCGCCGATTCGGTCGCATACAGAGCTCCCCGGATTGCTGTTGGATTTGGGATTGTAGAGTGGCCAAGCATTTTATCGCGATAGCGTTAAGGGCCCCGTGTCGCAGAAAAGCCGTTGTCGTCGTCGGCTCCATTGGCCGTAAGCGAAAAATCCCAGAAGCACTAAAAAGCAGACGCACGCTGCCGCGCGCTATGCGTCATCGTTTAACGTTCGCCGCAAGCGCGTGTTTATCGCGGACCGCAGCTTTTCGCTTCGAGATATCCAGGCTTAACCTAGAAATTCGCGCACTGTGACGTCACGATAATTTCGACCAATTGAAAAGCGTGACATTTCTGTCAACAACTCCTGCTTACAACGGAGGCATTCAGGGGGCACTTTGGCTCTGTAACGTGCTACAAGGTGAAAGCGTTTCCTGGCGCACCGTTTTTTTCATATTTGATTTATTTCATTTTGTTTTTTTTTTTCATTTCATTTCTTTTCAATTCAGTTTTGTTTCTTTTCTTATTTTTGCTTTTTTTTATTTTATTTATGAAATTCATGCATTGACTAGATACACCTTTAATCATGTTCAAGCCCTGAGCCTTCGTGGAGTGGTAGCGC
Organism: Amblyomma mixtum; assembly: GCF_055824585.1. Classification (NCBI taxonomy): domain Eukaryota; kingdom Metazoa; phylum Arthropoda; class Arachnida; order Ixodida; family Ixodidae; genus Amblyomma; species Amblyomma mixtum. The sequence continues at coordinate 93,964,802 of NC_143013.1, read as the reverse complement.
CTCCACTTCAAATACCAAATGTCCTGGATCGATTCCCAGCCTCGGCACAGTTTTATGCATGAAATGCTTTTTGCTCCCGTTGTAGACCGAGAGCCAACATCGGGGTACTGAATACCACACATCCGGGAGCTGAAACGAGAGCATCCGGGCACCGTACGAGATTTAACGAGACTCTAAGCCCTCCTACAGGACCGGCATACAGCGCCGGTAGCTTCGCGCCGAACGGGTGGTGGCGTTCCTCCCTTCCTGTATGGTGCGGTTCGGGTGTCCACCGAGATGACAGAGAATTACTGCGCCAGTTCCTTTCCTCAAAAAGCGTTCCGTTATACGTTTCCGAACCCGGTTATGTGTAGTCGTTATTATCCGGGACAATATTCAAACGAGTGTAAGCAATGTAAGGCCAAAGCGGATCTCAACCATATTCTCTGGAAATGCCCTTTTCCCCCCTGGAGGGACAAAAAATAAAGTCACTTGAACAATGGGAGGCTCTCCTACTCAGCTCCGATCCCGAGACTCAAACAAAAGTCGTCCAACTGGCCGAAGACGCCGCCAGGAGCCAAGACCTTCTGGCCGTCGTTTAGGCGGGGGGCCTATATGCCCTTCAGACTGTTGGCAATAAACGTTTTACAATCCAATCCAAAAAATCCGTTCAAAGGGCAAGAGATCGCGCCGAACGGGTAGTGGCGTTCCTCCCTTCCTTTACAGTGCAGTTCGGGTGTCCACCGAGATGACAGAGAATTACTGCGCCAATTCCTTTCCTCAAAAAGCGTTCCGTTATACGTTTCCGAACCCGGTTATGTGTAGTCGTTATTATCCGGGACAATATTCAAACGAGTGTAAGCAATGTAAGGCCAAAGCGGATCTCAACCATATTCTCTGGAAATGCCCTTTTGCCCCCCTGGAGGGACAAAAAATAAAGTCACTTGAACAATGGGAGGCTCTCCTACTCAGCTCCGATCCGGAGACTCAAACAAAAGTCGTCCAACTGGCCGAAGACGCCGCCAGGAGCCAAGACCTTCTGGCCGTCGTTTAGGCGGGGGGCCTATATGCCCTTCAGACTGTTGGCAATAAACGTTTTACAATCCAATCCAAAAAATCCGTTCAAAGGGCAAGAGATCGCGCCGAACGGGTAGTGGCGTTCCTCCCTTCCTGTAAGGTGCGGTTCGGGTGTCCACCGAAATAACACAGAATTACTGCGCCATTTCCTTTCCTCAAAAATCGTTGCGTTCAAAGGGCAAGACATCGCGCCGAACAGGTGGTGGCGTTCCTCCCTTCCTTTACGGTGCGGTTCGGGTGTCCACCGAGATGACACAGAATTACTGCGCCATTTTCTTTCCTGAAAAAGCGTTGCGTTCAAAGGGCAAGACATCGCGCCGAACAGGCGGTGGCGTTCCTCCCTCCCTTTACGGTGCGGTTCGGGTGTCCACCGAAATGACACAGAATTACTGCGCCATTTCCTTTCCTCAAAAATCGTTGCGTTCAAAGGGCAAGGCATCGCGCCGAGCAGGTGGTGGCGTTCCTCCCTTCCTGTATGGTGCGGTTCGGGTGTCCACCGAGAAGCCAGAGAGTTACTGCGCCATTTCCTTTCCTCAAAAAGCGTTGCGTTCAAAGGGCAAGACATCGCGCCGAACAGGCGGTGGCGTTCCTCCCTTCCTTTACGGTGCGGTTCGGGTGTCCACCGAGATGACACAGAATTACTGCGCCATTTTTATGCGAAGCATACTACTTTAGCTACCACTTCAGCCCTTCACCGTGGTTGTGCGCCTCCAAATCACGTGATACATGACGTCACACCACGTGACACGATGACGTCACGACAGTAGAGAAACGGGGGCCCACCTCGCGCCGTCGCTGTGGTTGTGCGCCTCCAAATCACGTGATACATAACGTCACACCACGTGACACGATGACGTCACGACAGTGGAGAAACGGGGGCCCACCTCGCGCCGTCGCTGTGGTTGTGCGCCTCCAAATTACGCGACACGATGATGCTTCGCATTCTCCAGGCTTCACCAAGTTAAGCCTCAGCCATTTTCTTTCCTGAAAAAGCGTTGCGTTCAAAGGGCAAGACATCGCGCCGAACGGGTAGTGACGTTCCTCCCTTCCTTTACAGTGCGGTTCGGGTGTCCACCGAGATGACAGAGAATTACTGCGTAATTTCCTTTCCTCAAAAAGCGTCGCGTTCAAAGGGCAAGGAATCGCGCCGAATGGGTGGTGGCGTTCCGTGGACTGCCTGGAAGCGCTACAACACGCTGTCGCGTTCCACTCCTAAATGCGAAGCTTAAGCGTCATTAACTAGCAGTTATTAATCAATAATTAGTCACTAATTAGTGATATTTCATTACTTCGTCATCAATTATGTGGGACGTAATCCAGTGGTGACGTCACCAGTGTCACATAGGCGAAGTGGTGCGGAAAAGCTTTCGCCTCTAAGCACTTTAGACAGTTTCGAACGCGCTGCATATACATTCTTGTCAGGCCTGCGTCTCGTCGTGTCCGCGTACGCTTCTGCATCGCCCTGCATTTCAATGCCGCTACCGTCACAGCTGCTTAAGTCGAGCAATGGAGCCTGATGAAAGAAGAGGTAGTAAGCGTCTTGCGGAAAGCGATCGCTTTCCAAGTGATACGCCACAGCAGGACTGCTCGCCCCTGCCGACAACGCAACGATTACAAAGATGAAAGGCAAATACAAACCGGATACAGCTGACGAGGCAGGGCGAAAGAAATTCCCCAGAGACTCACAGGAAACGATTGCGTCCACATGGACCAGTGTACAGTATGTGTGGTGCGGTGTGGTGTGGTGTGGGTGTGGTGTGTTGAACACTAGACCCATTTCAAGATTTTGACTAGTACCATCTACAACCAATGTTTTATATCCGTAAACATTTCATGCTTACTCTACTCTCGGTTACGGGAGAGGCACAGATTTTTTTTTAAAGTAGTCACGCCGAAACGCGGTTGGTTTGGTTGGTTGGTTTGGTTTATGGGGTTTAACATCCCAAAGCGACTAAGGCTATGAGAGACGCCGTAGTGGAGGGCTCCGGAAATTTCGACCACCTGGGGTTCTTTAACGTGCACTGACATCGCACAGTACACGGGCCTCGAATTTCTCCTCCAAAGAAATTCAGCCGCCGCGGCCGGGATCGAACCCGCGTCTTTCGGGCCAGCAGCCGAGCACCATAGCCACTGAGCCACCGCGGCGGCTAAACGCGGACTCATTTGCTAACATTCCTTGGTCTCTGAGGCATTAACCTTAAAATTGGCTGTGGTTTAGCTCCGCGGTTAAACCTCGAGGATTGCGAAAGCAACATCTGCGCGTATCCATATGTTGTTGCTTGAGCTACATTGCCCACAGTCTCGCCGTTTCGCGTGCTCTTTACGAGCATACTTCGCATGCGCGAGGAGCAAGTGACGTCACTACGCACAGCTGGCATGCCTCGCCGCGCAATCTCGCCTTCCTTCCCTTGAAATGATCGGAGTGTAAAATGTTGACGCCAACGTCAACGAACTGAAGTGAGGAGGTAGCCTTCGGCCGTAGCATTCGGGCTACGGCCGTTTATCTGTTTTTTGAGCCAGCGTCCGCTTCGGCGGACGCGTTTGTTGCGACGCGCGTCTTTACTCTCTCTTTTTCTCTCTCTCCTTTTGTCTTTCTTCTATCTGCACGTGGCAGCGGTGGCGGCTCGGCTTGGGCCAGTCGGCAGGGACGTGCACATTTCCTCTTCATCCTTCTCTCAGTCGCAACCGCCCCCCCCCCCCCCCCCACCAACGAACACAACGAACGCCGACGGCCTATGGCTTGCGCGCCGCGTTTCTGCACAACATTGTCAATGCCAGCGCACGCAGCGCACACCTGTCACTACCGCCACTTAGCTTAAAGCATGGTTGAGGCGTCCACTGTTCCAAGAGGGCAGTTATGCCCCTTCCCTCTGGTTGAGGTGTCGGCCGAGATGAAAAGACGAAGAAGTCATGAAGCTGGACGAAGCAGAAGCTGAAAGAGGCAGAAGCTGAAAGAGGCAGAAGCTGAAAGAGGCAGAAGCTTGGGACCCCGGGTAGCGGCTGAGTACCTGGCGGTGTTTTGCTAGCTTGCCCAATTTGTCCTTCTTTTTTTCTGTGCCTGTTCCTGTTATAGGGTGATAGGGCGCGGGACGACGGCTTAATGTCTACCTCTTCTCCCGGCCAAGGGTTTTCCCCTTGGTCGGCCTCTCTTCCACAGGACCAGCTCCCAATCGATGTCTTTTTTCGCAGTGGAGTCACCAGCATTCCTGTGGCTTTAGTTCCAGCTGATGGAGGCGCCATTCGTTTGAACAACCCGGAAGCGGTGCAGGTGGCCCTTCAGTCTACATCGCCTCATTTCATGCGAATCACAGATGTGCGGCAGTTCGGCAAGGGTGGAATATTGTGCAGGTCACCGGACAAGGATTGTGTCGCCGACCTTTTGAGGTGTACCTCCTTTGCCAACCACCCGGTGAGCGCATTTATTCCGCCTCATCTAGCATGTTCCAAGGGCTTAGTCCGAGGTGTTGACTCTCGATTGAGCCCTTCAGAAACGCTGGAGAACCTCTCGTCTGCGGGCGTCATTGCGGTCCATCGTTGCAGCAGAGTGGTAGATGGGGTGAAAATACCTACAGAGTCCGTCATAGCCACATTCGCAGGAGTAGTGTGCCCTTCAGAGATCAAAGTGTGGCCACTAGTGTTTCGAGTTGACGCATTTAACTCTCGTCCCCTTCAGTGTCAGAACTGTTGGAGATTTGGCCACAGCGCCAAAGCGTGCAAATCGGGCTCACGGTGCTGTGCATGCAGCGAAAGCCATGCTAGAGAAGAATGCCCTGAACAGCAAGAAAAATGTTGCCTGTGTGGTGGTGCCCACTCTGCCAACTATCCTGATTGTCCTGCACGAGCTCAAGAAGTGCAAGTTCTAGAGATAATAGATAAACGTCGATGCACGCGACGAGAGGCCTTTGCCGCAGTCAAAGAAAGAGCCTCATGCTATTCTAGTGTGGCTGCAAAATGTCCACCTGCAATGGACGCCTCTTGGACACAAGCAATTACCGCTGCGGTTGAAAAAGCAGTGGCGAATGCAATGGAACGTATTATGGAAACGGTATCCACGTGCATCTCACAGGTAGTAGCTACCCAGATGACTAATCTGCTGCAAGTGCACGCCGCTCCGCTCTTGTCCTCTATGGTTTCGGCTGCTCCTCCACCATCTGTGGACATCAATAGCGCTCCACAGGGCCAAAGTCAGCATGAGCGACAAACGTCTCCTGAAAAATCTCTCCCGAACAGCGTTAAGGACGCATCCTCTGATGAATGTGTTGAGATGGAATTCGATACCCGCGCCCAAAAACGAAGTGGGTCTCCTTTGAGTATCCCGGATCCATCTTGTCACCAGTCCAAGTCCCAGAAAAGTCATGCAAATCAAAATCCTAAGACCAGGATTCTCGAAGCGGCAGTTGCCGCTGCAGCACTCCCGCCAAGATAGGGTCGTTAAGTGTTCTTCAATGGAATTGCCGATCTATATCCTCAGCTTCAACAGATTTAATTTGCCTATGTAATCAACTTCAACCGGATGTAATTGCATTACAGGAAACATGGCTTTCTTCAAATATTAATTATCATCTCAAACATTACCGTTCGTTCCGGCTAGACAGGTCTTCACGAGGGGGAGGGTTGTTGCTGCTGATTTCCTTAAAGTTTTGTCACAGGGCCTTCATTTCTTTTCAGTATGCGGACAGTCAGTGCGAAATACTTGCGGTTGATCTTAGTATCCCAGGTCAACAGCCCTTTACTGTAGCTAACGCATATTTCCCTTCAGGTGTGCACGACACTCGGCCCCTTGACTCATTGATGTCTAGCAGCAGATCTCAGGTTTTATTAGTTGGGGATTTTAATTCGCACCACGTGACGTGGGGGTTTAAAACAGATTGTTTCGGCTCTAGACTATTTGATTGGATTTTCGACAACAACATAGTCTGCAACAATTCAGGAATGCCTACATTTGTACGTGGTCTATGCCGCTCTGTTTTAGACTTAACTTTTTCCTCCCCAGGAGTCTCTGTCTCGTCTTGGGCGCCTGTTGACTGCGCGACAAACAGTGACCATCTACCGATTAGTTTCAGGGTTGCGTGTAACTTAACTCTTCCCGAACGACAACAGCGCACCTTCATAAATTACGTTCGCTTTAAAGACACTCTCAAATCAGCTCTCACAATCGATTCGGACCGAAACACCACTACGAGTTCCGAATGTAAAGCTACACATATATGCACAGTGTTGGAACGCGCAAGGCAAAAGTCTGAATTCATTGTCACAGGATCTAAGGATGCTATCACCAATAATTGGTGGAATGCAGAGTGCACGCGTGCCTATAGACGGCGGAAAGCAGCCTGGAAGAAACTCCTCCTAAATCAATGCCCCAAAAATTGGTTGGATTATAAGTATGTCGCAGCAACATTTAAGCGCACTATCTCCCGCGCGAAGGAGGAGTATATTACAAGTCATTATGATTTTCTTTCTCAGTCAGGAAATAAACGGGCCTTGTTTAATTTTATGAGGAGAAGGAAAGTGATTCCTCCGGCTGTCAATATTGAATCCCTCGTTCAATCCCCTGCTGACATCGCTAAGGCCTTAGAGGGAATTGCGGGTGGCCTAGAACGTCGATTCACATCTGCACTTCATTATCCACCTACATTCTCATGCATCTCAAGTGATTTCATTGAGGTCACTATGCCTGAGCTTTCGCAAATTGTTTTGCGCCTATCTCCAGCGGCTCCTGGCCCCGATAAGGTCACTACATCTATGATTAAAATTTTGTTTACCGAATCTCCTGAAGATCTGTTGGCTCTGGTTAACCATTCCCTTAAAGGTCCATGGATTCCCCATGAGTGGCGTCTTGCGGAAATAGTTCCAATACTTAAAAAACAAGGGGAGGGTTTCACTTCTGACAACATACGCCCGATTTCATTAACATCGAATTTAGTGAAATTGGTGGAACGGGTCCTGCTTCGTCGTATCATGTATTTCATTTCTGCAAATGATATCTTGAATCCTTGTCAAATTGGTTTCAGGCCGGGCTGTTCGATTTGGTGTGCTCATACTGACCTTGAGAGCCGTATTAAATTAGCTCGCAGCACTAAACAGTTTGCCGCGCTTGTCACTCTGGATATCAGTAAAGCCTACGACAGCGTCGAGTACTCGATGCTGTTACACAGATTACAGGTCCTTAATTTCCCAATCTATTTCGTAGCCTGTATCTTTGCTTTCCTGGAAAACAGAGAATTTTATTGCTGCCGAAATGGTGTTTCTTCAAAGAAATTTCGACAGACAAGAGGTGTTCCGCAAGGCTCAGTTCTTTCCCCTGTTCTTTTTAACATCTTTCTAAGCTCCATTCCATGCATCCATAATGTGTCAACTTACGTGTACGCTGACGACATCGCATTTTTTGCTTCTGCAAAAGATATTCACTCTCTGTATCAGATCTTGCAGGATTACCTCAATATTCTTGACAACTGGTTAGGAAGTATTCATCTGTCCCTCAATGTGAACAAATGCGCCTTGTTGGTCTTCCCGGTTTCTCATCCTGTACATATCTGCGTTTCTTATAGAAATCATATAATTCCTCAGGTTCAAACAGTGAAGTATCTTGGAGTGATCTATGACTCTACTCTTTCCTGGCGGCCTCACATTGAGCAAGTTTCTTTAAAAGGAGCTCGGCCCATTGGCATCCTGCGTCGGCTTTGCAGCACTAGGTCAGGGATGAGAAGGCACACACTTCTGCTGATCTATAAAATGTATGTCCGCCCAATTTTGGAGTTCGGATGTGTTTTATTCTCAGGAGCTCCTGCCTATAAACTTCGACCGCTTGTGCTCTTGGAGCGTGAGGCGTTGCGCCTCTGCTTGGGACTTCCAAAGTATGTAGCTAATGTTGTCCTGCACCTTGAGGAGCGAATTCCATCTTTATTAGCCAGATTTCGCCTTTCAACAGTCCAAACCTTTTTAAATTTGTACGACTCTCCTCTCCACACATCCAATGTAATATTTCTTAGTCGGCCCGCAGTCTTTTTAAATGCCACCTGGTCTCGTTTGCATACTCCGCAGATATGTTTCGTGCAGTCTCTCCTCGATCCCTTAAACATTAAGCTCACAGATATCCATCCACTGCATAACATCTCGCCTTCAGTCGAGATTGCATTTGATAACATTTTCCCATCGAATGCCAAGCTCCAGCCCTTTCCTCTCCTTCTCGGTTTGTTACAGGACCACCTAAGATCCTTTCCTTTTCATATTCTCATTGCTACCGATGCCTCGCAGGATCGTGAAAAGGCAGGTGTGGGCATTTTTTCACCTGCATTGGGATGGTCCTTTTCTCTCCGTCTCCCTGACTTCACTCCAATTTATCTGGCCGAATTATTAGCTGTCATTCTAGCCTTACGTAAATTAGATCCTGCCGTTTCCAAAGTCATGGTTATGACGGACTCTCTATCTATTTTCTTTTCATTATCATCACCCTCTGAGTCTCGGGCATTACGCCTCTTTAAGCAGCTGATCCCGCTTCATCTAAATTCGGTGAGGTTGCTTTGGGTACCGGGTCACGTGGGCATTCAGTTAAATGAGGTTGCTGATTCATTAGCAAGGGCCTCTCTCTGTGGCCCAATAATTGCTGTCCTGCCAACCTGCGCATATACAGCTGCGGTGAGGTTTCGCAGTTACACAATATTTCAGGAATTTTCAGCCTCGGCGCTTCCTTCATCCCCCGAATACAAGCATCTTCTGCACCCTTGGAGCAGCAAAGACTGGAGTTCGCGCAGACTGGAGGTCTCTTTCACGCGTTTGCGATGCCGAGTTCCTCTGCTTAATTTCTACCTTCACAGATCGGGTCTGGCGGTTTCTCCACTGTGTCCATTTTGTGCCGAGCCAGAGACAGTGGATCACTTCCTGCTGTTCTGCCGCCGATTCTCTTCTTTGAGGAGGCGCCTATTAGAAAATCCGTTTCACCAGCTGGGTCTGCCTGTGTCCTCTGAGGTTGTTCTTTCCTTTGGCGCTACTTCGCTTGGACGAAGCAACAGGAGTGCGCGCTGTGCAGTTCAAAAATTTCTTTTAGAAACACAGCGACTCCCATGCTAATATTATTATTTTTTTTTCTTTTTCTATTTGTTTTCATTTTTATGATTCTCAAACTTTTAATTTATTATTATTATTATTATTATTCTTTCTGTCTCTCTTTCAGTCACTACAAAATTGAACCATTCCATATGTTGCATTCAAATTTGCACATAATGCCGTCCTCCCATCTTCGATCTCCCTGCTAACAATTCTTAATCATTCAAACAGTTCACCGCCTGTGTCTTGGCCACTCCCCCGTAGTGGGTATGTGCCATTCTACTTGAGGCCAACCAACCAACCAACCGGGCTGTGCCCGCTCGTCTCTGCTAATCTTTGTGGATGTTTTGCGATCGGTGTTGAACATTTCTGTTCAAATAACCTGCACTGCAACATCGTGGTATGATTCCGGCGGTGGGTGCGGCTCCGCCGGTGCCGCACCCGGTCTCAACACCTGAATGTTCTCCTGGCATTCCGTCAGGCCCAGCTCAGCTGGTCATACCTGCTGTGCAAGCCCTACCTGCTACCTCACACCTGGTGCCCTGCAGCTACCCTTCTGCTCCAGCTGCATCAGGACCAGCATATCCAGACTCCCATGGACATCGCACCCCTGAAGTTTCCAACCTAAGCCGTGATCTGCCGCTACCTTCAGGTCAGGATGATTTTTGTGATTCGTCAGATTCGTCTACCATCATCTGCATGGACACCACTGCGAAGTCCGGAGAAGGGTCTGAGAAATTTTTTCACATGCCTTCAAAGCGTCGTCGCAGCTCAAAGCGGTCACTTTTGAGTGTAGACACTCCCAATGTAACTCAAACGCCTAGGCACAACCTTACAGTTGTCATCAAGCGAGTGGATTCTGGACATCGCATTACGCGCTTTAATCCACTGACATTGAGACAAGCATTTTAATCTGTTGCTCCAGACGGTGTTCTTCAAGTTCGTCCCAACGAGCGTCCAAACCTTCTGGCAGTTGACACCCGTACAGCGCACGCTACAGAACGCATTCTGCAATTAACAAGCATAGCTGGAGTTGCCGTTCAAGCCTATGAGCCCCGTCCCAGCAACTGCGGTGTTGGTGCCATCAAGGGTGTCCCCTGGATCTTCCTCAATCAGAGATTTACTCTGCGCTGCTACAGAGAGCTCCAATCAAATCTGTCCGCCGGCTTGGCAATTCAGAAAACATCCGGATTGTATTTGCGACAGAATCTGCGCCGCAATACGTCATTCTCGGCTATACAAGATACCGTGTGTACGAGTATATTCAAAAACCGCGCCAGTGCACCAAATGTCAGCGCTTCGGCCATGTGGCTAGCGCTTGTCGACTTGCCTTGCGCTGCTCCCGTTGTGGTGGGAGCCATGGCCGAAATGAATGTGCAAGTGATGACCCCCTTTGTCCAAACTGCGGGAAGCAGCATGAAGCGACGTTTATTCATTGCACTGCCTATCAAAAGGAGAAGACCATCTACAAATACAAGAACTCCAAGAATACAGATTATAAGACAGCAAAATCTGCTTTAATTGAGCAAAATAAAATTCGGGGAAGTCGCAGCAGAAAGAAATCATCGCCGGGGAAGAAAGCTCCTCAACAATCGGATAACGATAAAGCAAGTCACCTACGCATTGAGGACGTAGTTGAGTTCCCTCCTTTTCCAGAGCGCCAAAACGTTGAGCCACCTCCGATAGCGAGTACAAGTCTGAATACTCCACGGAACCCGCAGTATGCAGCCTGGAACCATTCGCGCGAAGGATCTATTCGCCAAAACACCGACAGTACCAGTTCCCTACTGTGCTCGCTTGTTGAGGCCATCCGCGCTTTTCTTACACCACTCTCCTCGCCGGTGGCACAGGCCATCCTTACAATCCTTGACTTCATCTCACCTCTACTTGCACAATGGCAGTAGCAGTCAATAGACCAGCTACTCTCCTTAGCGTGCAAAGCATCCGTAACACGGCCACCATCTTTCAATGGAATGCCTGCAGCCTTCGTCCACGATTGTCTGATTTCCGACAGTTTGTCTCAAAACACCGTTTCCCGATTGTTGCCATAGCAGAATCTCGTCTGCGTACTACCATTCGTCTTTCAGGCTATACCGTTCAGAACTCGATGACCGGCACTGACATCAGCAGAGTTCTTTTAGCTGTTCGGAAAGACGTCACCTCCATCCCACATCCGATACCTGCCGACTCACGGAATGAATATGTTGCAGCCACCGTCAAGATCATGAATATGTCGTTCACAGTGATCGTTGGTTACATACCCCCTGTGTCGCATTTGACGTTGACCGCCTTCAGGATATAGTACGCAGTACTCCTGCACCACACATCATAACGGGCGACTTCAATGCACACCATCCTGCTTGGGGAGGCACTAGATCAACAGGCAGAGGACAACAGTTATTTGATTTTGCACAGTGCAACAATTTAACTTTCCTCAACAACGGCCTGGCAACGTTTTATCACGGTGCAAGGTCCAGTGCCCTTGACATTTCTATGATTTCTGCGCATCTGTCGTCTTCAGCAACTTGGAATGTAGACATAGAAACTCATGGCAGCGATCATCTACCTACATACATTAAGATTGGTGGTGCTTTTTTAAGTTCCGAGCGGCGCAAGGTACGCTACATGAATTGGGATGTTTTCTCTGGCACAGTAGAGAAATTGGAGCTCTCCCACCTTGATTATGAAAACTTTATTGATGCTGTATCACGTGCTAAAACGACCAGCACTAAAGTTATAGCTTTACCAACAGTGTACTCAAGTGTAGATGCTGAATATGAGCGACTTCGAGCAATTCGCCGCAGAGCAGAGAGACGAGCACGCAGGACCAATAACAGAGAAGACATCAGCGTTGCTAGGCGTGCACAGAAACACGTTCAGCGTCATTTGGACAAACCCGCAAGACGGCAATGGCGATCTTTCTGCGCAAAGCTTGATCCCAGAAAGCCCCTTTCGAAGATTTGGAGTATTGTGCGCAGCCTCAGTAGTCAGCCGGCGCCATTACATCCTTTTGAGTGCGTAGCTCTGAATGCGAATATTTCTCGTCTCGACGCAGCGGAGGCTTTCTGTTCTAAGATAATTGCTCGTTCATCAGCCGTATCGGTGCCACTATCTCCTCAAAGCTTTATCTCTTCACCTAACACCGCCCTCCTTGACGAACCGTTCACTATGGATGAACTTCATGCGGCTCTGGCAACTACCAATAAAAGATCCTGCCCTGGACCAGATGGAATAAGCTACACTACCCTCTCTCACCTGATAACTAGCGCCAAGATTCAACTCCTCGCAGTTTATAACACCTCCTGGGAGTTCGGCCGCCTTGAAACGTGTTGGAAGCGTGCGCGTGTCATACCCATCCTCAAGCCTGGAAAACCATCAACTGACCTAAACGCCTATCGTCCTATAGCCCTTCTAAGTTGCGTCGGGAAGTTTATGGAGAAAATGGTTCACTCCCGTTTAACCTGGGACCTGACGAACAGGCCATGTCTGGTTTTCGACAAGGACGCAGCAGCATGGACAATGTTATTGCCCTTGCCAATTGTGTCAAACGAAGCAAAGCAGTGCGGTCTATGACCATTGCAGTGTTTCTTGACGTGAAGGGAGCATCTGACAACGTCACACATGAGGCAATTCACTCAGCTTTACAATCAATTGGCATTACCGGACGAATGTATAACTGGCGGCGTGACTATCTTCACGAGAGATCGATTTCTATGGCAACATGTGAAGGTGACACAGCTCCGCATCAAATATCTCGCGGAGTACCTCAGGGGGGTATACTAAGTCCCACCCTTTTCAATCTCTCACTTATTGGCTTGGAAAAATGCTTGCCACCGACAGTTGAAATCTCCCTTTATGCAGATGACATCTGTATATGGTGTTCCGGACGCAATAGGCGCATTGTGCATGCCCGTCTACAGAGGGCAATAGGCTGCATTGAATTATTCTTAAGCAAGCGCGGTCTCGCCATGTCGTCCGATAAAAGCTCAGCAATTGCATTTTCAAGGCGTGATCTTTCGCGCTGCGGGCTGAAAGTTGCTGGTACTCCAATACCGTACGTCACAACTCATAAATTTTGGGGGGTAACGTTTGACAGGTCACTGTCATGGTCCCACATGTGCAACAGATGAAAGTCAAGCTTTGCTCTTACGCCTCTATTTTTCGTATGCTCTCCACCAGCAGAAGAGGCTGTTCTACACCATCATTACTTCGACTGTATGGAGCGCTCTGTGAAGGCCTTCTGCGCTACAGTCTCCCAGCTCTGGAGGGTATTTCGCAAACTAATATTAAAATCCTTGAAGCCATGCAAGCTAAAGCCTTGCGAATCTGCCTCGGCCTTCCCAAAAACACCTCCACAATGGGTACTCTAGCTGAGAGCAGACGTCTATCGGCATCAGTGCTCTTAACCCAGGAGCTCCTTCGTGCCCAGGTGCGGTTTGTGGCTCGTGTACCAAACCACCCACTCGCTGAGTACTGCATGGAGGAAATTTCTAACATTCTCCCCTCACAGTACCAGCGTCCTGTCACAACCTCCACCGCACCTTGGAGGTATACAGCATGGCAAATTAAGATCACAATCCCTGGCATTAAAAGAAAAACATACACCCCCAATCCTGCACTTGAATATTTTGCGCTTGAGCACATTCATAGTTGCTACAATGCGTACCGTCACATCTACACTCATGGCTCTGTCACGTCCTTATCATCTGCGATTGGCGTCTGGATTCCGTCAACATGCACCACAATTTCAGCGATACTCAGTCACCGCACCTCGACTACTGTATACCGAACTGGCTGCTCTGCGTGTTGCATTTACTTACATCCTACAACAACCGCCCACACCGTGGGTTATCTTCAGTGACTCTCGCGCTGCACTATAGGCGATAAATTCACCAGGAAGCCTTCAAGAGCAGATCGTCGATGACTTGAATAGGTTACACACCGATGCCTGTGAGTTACGTCACCGTGTTGTGCTTCAGTGGTTACCCGCTCACTGTGGCCTCGCAGGCAATGATCGTGCTGACTGTGCAGCAAGATCGGCGCATGGCGGCACCTCCTTGTTTCTACCGATACCCTTTTCTCGTAGTGATGGCGCGAGACTTCTCGCTACTAAAGCCTGGCAGACACAACGTTCTTTGTGGTGTGATCCGCGGCGTCAATACAGACCCCTTTTTCGCATTGACCCCGTTTGTGAATTCCGCATGCCCCGGAATTTAAATAGACGTGACTGTAATTGCCTGCACCGAATTCGTCTGGACGTTGCCTTTACTAAATTCTATCTTTATAAAATTGGTGTATCAAGTAGCCCTCTGTGCCCGACATGTGGTGTGCGCGAAGATATTCAACATTTGATCTGCCACTGCCAAATCTTTAATACTCATCGCAAGGCACTGTTAGGTGCTTTAGGACTTCGTCAGGACCACCCCGTGCACCTGGAGCATGTCCTTGGGCCCTGGACTGATGTGACTTCGGCTGAGCGAGGGACAAAAGCTTTCTTAGTTTTTCTAAGGGACACGGGTTTAGTGGACATACTTTGATAGTCATCTAAGGGACACGGTTTTAGTGGACATACTTTGATGCTCATTGTGTGTGAGAGAGGGCGTGAGTGTTGAGTATGTTTGATGTCACCTTTTTTTCCTTCTTTTTCTTTTTTTTCACCCTTTTCTTTCATCCTCATCTGGAGTAGCATGCCAGGCCTATAACCAGGCAGACCTCTCCATTATCCATTAAAGTCTGAGAAGGGTTGTTTTGTAGGCCAGTTGGTCATACATATTTCAAGAAATGCTTCGGCGCGGCAGACAAGGACAAATCGTAGAATAACACCACAGAGCGCCAACTAACAACTGATTTTATTGGAACCCGCGTCAACGAATATATGCTTTGCGCTCATCAATTACAACAGAAAAAAGATAACATGCAGTGAAGACAGCATTAGGCAAAAAATGATCAGCACCCATGGCACGTGTGGCACACGCGTACGTCGTCATGCCCCAAATCTAATCATTCTGATAGGAATTCTAATTCTCTCTTGAGAAGCGTCACAGATGGATTGCTCACGCATGTGTTTGTCCCCGAACGAAGGATGACTGCTGCTTCAAAAATTTCTCTTTGAAGCTTGTCTTTTCTGCGGCCTAAAATAACTGTACCGCTGAAGAGCGGGAAACAGCCACATTCTTTGCAGTGCGCCGGCAGGTGCTCCCCAGTGCGGTTCTTAAGAGAGTTTGAATGTTCTCTTAGTCTGTCATTTATGCACCTGCCGGTTTGTCCAACATAAAACTGACCACAGGTGAACTTGATTTTATAGATCACGCCTACTGCACATGGGATGAAAGGATTTTGGTGTTTTATGCCGCAGACTATTCTTTTTGATTGCACCCTGCCAACCATTTCTTGCAATACCATTAAAGTCTCTTTCCTCCTCCTCGGCCGAGATGTGGACACCTCGCCCTCACCTCACACGCTACGTATGTCCTAGCATAGCAGAGCTAAGCCACTGCCAATTTTATATACACCACACACCACGAAGATGGCGATGCGCAATCCCTACTGCGCATCAGAGAGGGAGGGAGGGAGAGAGAGGAAGACTGTCGGCGAGGCGATGGAGAGTGCGCGGAGCCTCGGCGCGCCAGTAGTAGTAGTAGTAGTAGAACTTCATTTTCCACCGATTTAGGAGGCCTCCTACTCCCCGCCCCTGGCGCGCAGGCTCAAGGGGCGGAGGCCAGGGCTTCCGCGACTAAAGACAGGCGAAGGTACTCGGTTTGGTTGGTTTATCGGGTTTAACGTCCCAAAGCGACTAAGGCTATGAGAGACGCCGTAGTGGAGGGCTCCGGAAATTTCGACCACCTGGGGTTCTTTAACGTGCACTGACATCGTATTCTTCGCAGCTTCCGTCGCCAGGCGGATGACTTGCTGTTCGGCGGGGGACTCGCTTCGCAGCAAGGCCTCCCAGGCATCTCTACTTTTAATGTTCTTCCTGACGCCCGGGGAGTCAGGACATTGCCAGATTATATGGTCAAGAGTGCCCCTATCTCCGCAGATTTTACACTTATCATCAGGTATATCGTCTATTCGCGTGAGGAACAACCAGACTGGATTTGGGAAATTCCCAGCTTGCAGGCGTCGCCAAGCGACAGCCTCTCTGTTGCTTAAAGTTCGGTCCGGTGGTGGCAGAGATCTTCCAACTCTCCAGTGCTCGACGATTTCAGTGTAGGTTTCCGTGCGCTCATCCAGTCCGCGACAGTCGGGCGGCTCTACGGTCACCCGGAAGTAGAGAACTCGGGCTAACTCGTGTGCTGCCTCATTGCCTGGGACCGATTCGTGTGCGGGGGTCCAGATTATCGTAATTTTGCGGTTAAATTCCGAACTTGCTAAAATTTTGTTTGCCTCTTTCGAGACCCTTCCTTTGCAAAAATTACAGACAGCCGTTTTGCTGCCGCTAATTATGATGTTTGCTTTCGTTCCAACGCATGCGAGCGCTATTGCAACTTCCTCAGCTGTGTCTATGTTTCGGCTTCTAATGCATGCGGCGGTGATTGGTGCGCCACGGCCGTTGACCACCGTGGAGACTGCCGCCCCGACTTTCCCCTAGCCGCGTCTACATAGGAGACTTCATCCTGTGCGCCGTGTGACGTCACCCGCTCCTCGCGCACACGCAGCTTGGCCTTTCCAGAGCTCCGCGAAATGGCTCGGCGACTAGCGTAGTGTTGCTTTCGCAGCAAAAAACAAGTATGCCAGGGAGGGTCGTTGGTTCAAGCGTAATAGGGGCAGCACGTGAACGCGTTGTGGTGTGTATGACAGTAAAGTGTGTTGAGAATGTGTACTCATGTTTTATAGTAGCTAAAAAAATAAACAAGAAGGAAAAGGCGCTATCGCGTCTACTCTTAAGGCGAAGCCTAAGCGTCCTTCTAATTTTTGTTCTACTCCACCCGCACCTCTGGGTCAACTACGCACTCCGCGGTGGCTCAGAGGTTAGGTCGCTCGACTGCTGAGCCCGGGGACCCGGATTCAATTCCAGCCGCAGCGGCTATTTAAACGCAAGAGCCGCCCATATGTGCCATGCGTTGGATTAATTTATTCAAAGCCCTCCACTACGGCGCCTCTTTCTATCTTTCTTCTTAAGCCCCTCCTTCATCCCTTCACAGGTGCTCGTCTGCTGTGCGATGTCAGTTCACGTTTAAGATCCCCAGGCAGTCTAAATTTAGCCGGATCGCTACACTACGGCTTCTTCTGAAGTGATAGCTTTAAGGATCCCGTTGAACAGAAAAGGCGGCGTGAAACCCACGTGATAATCTCGTTGCTGGCATAGTGGCGCCAGCAAGCGGCTTCCACCAGAAAAGCTCGGAGATCTGGTGTACGCCACTGCCACAACAGATGGCGCGCGAGCAGTAAAAGCATTCTCTGTGCGGAACCTTCCATCGAGTGGAATGCTCCTTTGTGGCCAAACGATTGTGTGTGTGGCCCAGGGAGTGCTAATCAGTGTGTATATAGAAGCAACATTACGTGCGTAAACAGCAGTGTTTAAGAGTTCAAATACAATATTAAGCTGAGATCTCGAGCACTGCAGTGGACGCTTATGTTAATCCGTGCCCGGGTGTGGGCATAGCAGGGCTCTGCACTGGCCGTAATTGATTGTTTGAATGGAAGGCAGGGCCTTCTATTGTCCCGCCGATCCGCCGAGTCATATGACCTACTAGGCCAAGCCCCCGAACTACACAGCCCCGGCTCAAGTCCGGAAACGAAGCAAAAACTAACCACGCTTTTCGGTAACGCCTGACATTCTTATTTCAATAATGCTGAAGACGTCCTGCGACGCAAATGAAGTTTGTTGTTTTTCTTCTTTGTTTGCATAGCATTGGACACGGTGATGCCGTAACGCCGACAGAGATAACCAGAAGAGTACAATTTAATATTTTAATCTGCTCCAGAAATGCTCGTTTCGTGCCGGTGTTGATGTAACGTAGCACCGATTTTCGACAATAGATAAAAGGTGGCAACCAAAGGGGGCACCCCCTTTTATAGTGGTTGGTCCTACAGTTTGAACTATAATTCTTCTATACTCGAGAAATGGATCCAAAATATAATGTCTGGGAGTATTGTAAGCTTTCTCGGTTGAGAAAAAACAAGAGAAAAACAGTACAAGCGAATAAAAGCTAATAAGAATCAGGCTACGAGCGACAGTTTTCGTGTACTGCTGATACTGAGATGGCAGCGAAAAAAAAAATTGGCTGTGGCTTAACTCAGTTATGCCTGGATGTGCGCAGCGAGAGGTACCGTTAATTGTATTGTTTAGCTTGGTTATCTCTACGGTTGCATCTTTATCGTTTATCTTGGCACGTCTCAGTGTTTAGGTTTTGTTGTTACCCATCGTTAAGATATGGTTGCATTAAAGACTAGAGATTTTTGAAGTGTAACGCATTTATTTTCAAAGCCTTTATCTTGTTGTTTCTCAGTTGCCGGTCCTGGCACGAGATGACGAACTAGACGACGATTCGTCGTCTAGTTCGGAGATGGTTCGGAGTTCGGAGGATGGTTCGTCGTCGACGAACCATCCTCATCTGAATCCACTCGCCTGGACGCTTCGTACTTACGACGCTTCTCGAGGCGTGCGGCTCGTTCTTCCTCCGTCTCGAGACGCCGCGTTTGAGCGCGGAGTGATCGGACGCGTGGTGCATCGGCTCCGTCGATTTCTCGGCTGGAACCGCGGTAACCTGATGTGACGCCTATCAAACCTGTGCGACTGCTACCGTGAAGTCAGCAGGATCCTGGAGAACCCGATCACACCCAGGTACGCTGAATTTTCGGCCATTTCGAGCAACCCTCCGCATCACCACGTAGCGGTCGAGCTAAGCCTAACGGCTCCGGCTCCTCCGCCGCTGGCTGCGGAGACGCCTGCCGGCCAACCTCTCAACATGGCTCTACCTGAACAACGCGGATACGACCCCACGACTCTGTCGTGGTCATCTGTCCCTGTAAGCCAGCCAGAGGACGGCCCATCCACCATTTCGGCGCAGCAAGCTGCCCTTTTCCAAGTTGTCGAGAGCCGGCGCCGCCGCCGGCAGAACGCACGAGGAGCGGCAACACCCAAGACTCCTCTCAACAATTCAACAACGGGAGACGCTCGCGCTCCGTCTTCTGCACCTCCACAGAAGACTTCACCAGTCTCGAAGTGGACTCCCAAGCCAACGGTCAGGATGGACCCTGACGACTACGTGGTCGTGCTGCAGCCACGCAGTACGGTCTCCCTCAAGACGGCCTTCCAGCAAGGTGAGCTCGGCGCTGCCATTTCGCAACTCATCGGTAGGCAGCACATGAACACAATCACCATTTCACCAAATTGGGAACAGAACATCATCGTCTGTGGCACGCAGAACCCAGAAGTGGTTAAAAAGCTCCTCACGGACATTCAACTTAACACCAGCAGAGGATCGCTCGCATTTCACGGCCACCTCAAGCTCACCGGTGATGTGTGTCGCGGTGTGATATCTGTTCACAACTTAGAAACCAGTGAGTCACTAAAAGATAATGTGCAGTGGCGCGGTGGTGAACTAGTTCATGTGCGCAAGCTGGGACAATCAAACGTAGCTGTGCTGACTTTCGAGGGACGCACTGTTCCGCGTTACGTCCACTATAACGCAGAACTGACTCCCGTCAAGGAGTACAAAAAAACAGTGCCAGCGTGCTACCGTTGCGGCACACTGGGGCACCGGGTGGACAACTGTCCCACCCCGGTCAAGGAAAGATGCGGCCTTTGTGGCCAAAACGTGGGGCTTGGTACTGAGGGGATGGCCCCCCACGTCTGCAATCCTATCTGTTTAATCTGCGGGGGCCCGCACCTCACCAGCTCCCGCGAATGCACCGCGAAATTCATCAAGTTGCCGCAGCAAGGGCCCAGGACGCCACCCAAGGGAGCCAATGCCGGCGCTACACGGGGAGGGCGGCAGCGAAACAACCAGAAGACGCCACGGCGTGGCGTGATGCCTCCCCCTGGCAAGGCAGCAACAGTAACGCCACCACCCGGAGCAGCGGAGTTCCCAGCTCTCAGCGCTTCATCTGGCGGCGCCGCCTGCAACCAACCCAAGGTAGGCAGCTGGGCGAGGGTCGCCTCCTCTCCTTCCCCTCCTCCCTCCTCCCCCACCAGCACCGCCGAGACACAGGAACTCAAGCGCGAGCTCGCCCTCTTGCGAGCTCAAAACGAAAAACTAGCCAGCGAGCTTAACTCGCTCAAATCCCAATTCCATACTCCGCCCGCGTCGAGCGACGAGGCAGAAAACATAACAGACAGGGAGATCCCTCCTCCTGTGGAGAGTCGCGCCGCGGCCCTGGAGACCCGGGTGACCGCAATTGAAACACAATTGGCTGACCTCCCCAAAATTATCCATGACACCATCGCGCGTCAGGTGGAGAGTGTCATCGCACAGGTGACACAAGCCGTAACGCACATTATCCAAAAATGGATAAAAGATAATCCGCGCGTCCTTAAACGCGTAGGACCCATCAGGGACGCTAACCGCCCCTCAAAATTCAATAGAGCTATTCCCGATGAGTTTGACTTTTCGGAAGACTCCTGCACGTCTGCGCCGGGCACTAGCGGACTGGGGAGTCTTAACAACGTGACCCCACCCTCCGCCTCCGACCATGGCCCCCAACCCTAAGTCGCGAGCAAGAACAACTCAGCCGCTTACACTAACGCAGTGGAACTGCCGAGGTCTCAAGGACCACAAGAAGCGGACTCATCTCCGCCTCTATCTTGAGAACCTTGAGTTCCTCGTCGCCGTGGTTGCCCTTCAGGAACCCGGCGCCGGTGCCAAACTAACAAACTACACTACATTTCAACACAACCCGCAGACATGTATACTTGTTCACAAGCAATACACTGCGCAGGAGGTCACACTTCCCACAACACCGTCTTTCCCATACACGATGGTTTCAGTGCTGCCCCTAAAGCGGTCTGACCCACCTGTACACATTCTAAATATTTACTCTAAATTTTCTAAATTCTATTCTAAATTCTAAATTCTAAATTCTAAATTTTCTATTCTAAATTTTCACTCAAGCTATGCAGGTGGCGGGTAGGGATCCCCTCCTAATCGTCGGCGATTTCAACGCCCCGAGCAGGCTATGGGGATACCCCCGGGAGGACAGGCGTGGGAGGAAGCTTGCGGAACTTCTTTCCACACTTGGACTCACCCTGCACACTGACCCCGCCAACCCAACACGTGTCGGCAATTCCATTCAACGAGATACTTGCCCGGACCTCACATTTACACGCAACATACGACATGCCGACTGGCTGAATACAGAGGACACTCAAGGTAGTGATCACTGTATAATCAACACAACCATTTACATGCGTCCCCTGAAACGCCCACTAAAACAAGCTCGTATCCCTGACTGGACGACTTTCCGCACCTCTCTACCTATTGTAGACCCCCTCCAGTCGGGATACGACGCCTGGTCCAGATCGCTCACTTCTACACTCACACAACACGAACAGCAGATACAGCTTACAGAAACACAAACAGACGTGGACAACCACCTTCTCCACCTTTGGGAGGCCCGTCGCAGCCTCACGAAGCGATGGAAGAAACAGAAACATAACAGACGCCTAAAGAACCGCATCCTCGAACTCACACAACAGGCAGCGGAATATGCTACTCAGCTAGCCGACACTAACTGGGTGGACCGGTGCAACGCGGCTGCTCGCCAGATGTCTGGCCGCAACACGTGGCGCCTGTTCCGCGCTCTCATCGATCCAATACAAACACGCACGGAAACCCAACGCCAATTACATAGGGCCTTGCACAACTTTACAGGAACGACAAAACAACTAGCGCACACGCTCAGGGATCGCTACCTGTGCACCACTAAGGACCCCCGGCAGGCGGCGTACTCGTATGCAGGCGAAGAGAACACGGAGCTAGACAAGCCGTTCCAGCTCCACGACCTCCGGGCGGCCTTGAGCAAAATGAAGCGGGGCACTGCACCCGGGCGCGACAAGGTTACGGTCAAGCTCTTGGCCAACCTTCCCGACGCAGCCTACGCCGCGCTCCTCAAATACATCAATAGCATTTGGGACGGAGAGACTCCTCTCCCTCTCGATTGGAAATCGGCTCTCGTGACCTTTATTCCGAAAGCCGGCAAACCTATTGATGTGGAGAACCTTCGCCCCATCTCCCTCACGTCTTGTGTCGGCAAGCTGATGGAGACGATGGTGCGCGACAGACTCTCCGATTTTCTCGAAACACAGCACACTTTCGCGGACACCATGTTCGGCTTTCGCCCTCACAAGTCTGCACAGGATATACTTCTGCAGCTTCACCACGACATCTTAGATCCTGTCGAATGTCCCCACAACGACAAGGTGGTCCTGGCCTTGGATCTTAAAGGCGCATTCGACAACCTCAAACACGAAGTAATCCTGGACCACCTCAGTAACACCAACTGTGGCCACAAAACATTCAACTACATAAAACAATTTCTTACAGACCGTCAAGCCTACATACGCATACAAGATGCGGAACACGGGCCATACACCATCGGCTCGAGGGGAACACCTCAAGGCGCGGTCCTGTCTCCCCTCCTCTTCAATTTGGCAATGCTTCATCTTCCCTCCAAATTGTCCTCTTTGCCCGGGATACATCACGCTCTTTATGCGGATGACATTACAATCTGGGCCACGCAAGGTAACCTGGGCCACATGGAATCCTGCCTGCAAGCAGCGGCGACCCTAGTCGACGACTACGCGGCCTACTGCGGACTCCAGTGCGCCCCGTCTAAATCAGAATTTGTGCACATACGTCCCTCCCCTCGGGACACAACTCCGCTTTGCATCAGTCTCCCCTCGGGACCGATCCGGGAGTCCAAGGAGATCCGCGTCCTTGGTCTCTTCATACACCACCAACGCAGAGTCGACACCACCCTAGCCAAACTTCGCACGGTGGGAGACCAGGTGGGCCGCATGGTCCGCCGGGTCTCCAACAAGCGGGGCGGATTACGAAGCAAGGATGCACTGCGGCTTGCCCATGCTTTCGTAACGAGTAGAATCCTCTACTCAACCCCCTACTTGCACCTGCGCAAACATGATGATGACCAACTGGAGGTCATCCACCGGAAAGTCATCAAGCGGGCTCTCGACCTCCCGGTCACCACGTCCAACCAGCGACTTCTGGCCTTAGGCGTGGTGAACACATTTCGGGAGCTTCGAGAGGCCCACTTAGTCAACCAATACACGCGTCTTGCACAGACCACGTCCGGTCGCCGCCTCTTGGACCGGCTACACATCAAACATGACTACCATATTGAGGAAAGGGAGAGAGTGCCAGCACCCTGGAGACGCGCCCTCCGGGTCCGACCCCTTCCCCGCAACATGTCCAGAGAAGACCATAGCGGTCGTCGCCAGGCGCGCGCGGAAGCGTTGGCGCGATACTATGGTAACCAACAACATGTGTATTACGTGGACGTTGCCGGCCCACACCACGGGGTGTGGTACACGGCCGCAGTCGTACACAACATAAACACAGTCAACGGGCTCACTTTCAAAGCCTACAGCGCAACACACGCGGAGGAGATTGCCATTGCTCTTGCTCTCACTACTCCCAAGTCGAAACACATCATCACCGACTCGCGAGGGGCCTGTCGGAACTACGAGTTGGGCTGGGCTCCCCCGCTTGCCTGGCGCATACTGGAATATAGCTGTCGATCTGAAGATCCAACTCCACGCAACCTGATTTGGGCCCCCGGTCACCAGGGACTCCAGGGAAACGAACAGGCCGATCAGGCCGCCCGCGCACTCTCTCCCCGGGCTATCTCCCTGTCCTTGGAAGGGTACTCCCAATCAGACAATCTGGCCATTACATTCAAACAAATCACCGATTACTACAAGGAGGAGCACCGGCGCTACCCGGCCCCTTGTAAGGGTCTGGATCGCGCTGACGAGCGCCTCCTCATCAAAATTCTTACCAACACTGTACTGTGCCCGGCGGTGCTTAAACATTTCAATCCATCCTTTGATGGCGCGTGCCAGTTCTGTGGGGAGGTGGCTGACACCTTCCACATGGTTTGGGCGTGTCAGTCAAACCCATCTATCCCCCCCAACCCCAACCCCACCAGAGAGGACTGGGAGGCGGCCCTGCTCGGCTGTCAGGACCTAAAGACCCAAAAGGCCTTGGTTCACCGGACGCGGGCGGCGTTGCTTGCCAATGGGGCCCCGGAATAGGGGCTCCACCTAGTATTGTTAGGGGAAAGGGCCAATAGGGCCTACCCCAATCACCTCTCTGTAAATATTTATTGCATTATAAATGTTTTTCACCACCACCACCTCCGTCTCCTCGGCTCACTGCCTCCTTTTGGTTTCGTTCCGACGACGAAGCCTGGCTTTCAGTCTCTCCGACTCACTCTCCATATCTGCCGACGAATCCCACCAACGCGGTTCACCGGCTCCTCCTCTGACGTCATGCCAGATGGCGCGGCGAGCGGCGCTGCCAGTAGCGGCGGTTGCTAGGCAACGGCTCAGCTCGCGGTGTGGCCACCGGCCACAGCGAAACGGCGACAATACGGCCAATATAGCTCTCGCTACAAAAACCGTCCAGCGGACACCGTGGCCAAAAATGAGACGAGAAGGGAGTGGCAGGAGGGGAGGGGGGATCATAAAGGAGCTCTCCCTATCGTGGTCCCACCTTTCAGTCTCGCCTCCACTGTCTGCATCAGGTACGCAGAACGACGACGCCGGCAATTCGCGCAGCTGCGGCTAGTCATGCAAGCCTCCGCTGCATGTGTGTGCAAAGCATGGTTCAGGTTACTGGCGCCCAACCTTGGGCACTGGGTGAGTGAATTGGGCGTATGGTGGCATGGTGGTCGAAATTGCCGGAGCCCTTCACTACGGCATCCCTCATAGCCGGAGGCGCTTTAGGACGTTAAACGCCAATAAACAACCAACTAGCCAAATGCGATTTTATTTGATCTTCGTATTTTGAATATTGTAAGTGGAATAACTTCTGTTTGCATGCTCTAATTTGAGCAGTTATTTCCGCACTGGTATCGGGACATGATGAGAAATCCTTTGAACCGGATACTACAATTCCCTCTAAGAACTTCTGAAATTGGTATTTCCTCAGCAGCGTCTCGTGCAAGCGTCTGTGTGTGCGTGCGTGCGCGCGCGCGTGCGTGCGTGTGTGTGTGTGTGTGTGTGTGTGTGTGTGTGTGTGTGTGTGTGTGTGTGTGTGTGTGCGCGCGCGCGTGCGTGCGTGCGTGTGTGTGTGGGTGTGTGTGTGTGTGCGCGCGTGCGTGCCTGTGCGTGCGTGTGTGCGCGCGCGCGTGTGCGTGCGTGCGTGTGTGCGCGCGCGCGTGTGCGTGCGTGTGTGTGTGTGCATGTGTGTGCGTGTGTGTGACTAAATTTCTACGTCTCCTTGTCCCGTCATCCGTCCTGTCAGTGATCCAGGTTCAATTCCCAACTAAACCCCAATTTTGTTTTCTTATTTTTACTCAATTTTATTTTTATTCTAATGCCTCATGACGCCATAAGACCGATGACGTCAGAGGGAACCAACTTCCGGCGACACATTCTGCGGACACTTTCGGCGTCACATAGCGTTCTGATGCTTTCGCATTAAAAGACTGCAACTTTAGATAATCGCACCATCTTAATCCGTCGCCGCGGTGGCTCAGTGGTTATGGTGCTCGGCTGCTGACCCGAAAGACGCGGGTTCGATCCCGGCCGCGCAGGTCGAATTCCGGTGGAGGCGAAATTCTAGAGGCCCGTGTACTGTGCGATGTCAGTGCACGTTAAGGAACCCCGGGTAGTCAAAATTTCCGAAGTCCTTCACTACGGCGCCCCTCATAGCCAGAGTCGCGTTGGAACGTTAAACCCCATAAACCAAACCTTCTTAATCCCATTTCGGCGATTTGACAGAAAGTCGCAATTTGATACAGTATCCCTTAAAGCACAAACACTCGAGTGACAAGCGCAGCGTCGCAACCCTGGTCCTCCCTTCCATCCCCCGCCCTGAAAGTGCACCCCATCAGAGCTGTACTCGGTGCGGCCCGCAAAAGGGCTAACCAGAACTGAGGAGCGTTGGTTCCTTCGTTTAATTATACACCAATACAGTACTGTGCCCGGCAGTACTACAGTATTTCAATCCGGATTTTAACGGGGAATGCCCGCACTGTGGGTGCACCTCGTCGGATGCATACGGTATGGTGTGGGCTTGCACCTCTAACCACGCCTAGCTCCTTCACCCACCGGAGAGAGCTGGGAGGCTGCCCTGCTCGGCTGCTCTACCTTAGCCAACGTGCTCTTGTCCCAACGGACCTTGGTCGCCAGGGCGCAAGCGGCGTTGACGCCAATGGGGCTCCGGAATAGGAGCTCCACCTAGATTTGTGAGGACCTGGGCCAATAAGGCCTGTGCCCAAACGCCTCCTTTTGTACATAGTCAATGAATGTTTACCACCGTCACCGTCACCACGGAAGCCACAGGGGTCCCGCACTAGGGACAGCTCCTAGCCTTTGTAAGAGCTGGCCCTTAAAGGGCCACTGACCAGGGTCCGGACATTTTTGAAAAACAAGCCCACTGCATAGATGAGCCATCGAAGATAACCTCTGCAAAATACTAGAGCCATGCGCGCTCCGAAAAGCTGCAAAAATTCAAATCAAAGTCCGCTCGTTCTTTCCTTCAACAAAAACGTCCCCGCCCCACTACTTTGAACCCCCTTGACGTCATGGGGGTTACTTTCGCTAAAGGCACTCCATTGGTGCATCGTTCTGTCTGACGGGAGAAGGTTGGGCGTAGCCTTGGCGTCGCGTCGTCTGCACAACACTTTCCGCAGCGCCTTCTTTTTTGGCCACATGCCTACAAACCCGCATGAAGGAACAACAGCAAAAAAAAACTGCGGAGGGAGCGTACGGCGACAGCCTTGAACCCTAGCCATAAAAAGTAAAAAATAGTAAAACTGAGTGAGTTGGTTGAGGAGAGGAGGCTCGCTCCGAGAGGGGCAGAGGGTGTTTTCGACCAGAGGGTGGGCACGGGCCCTTTAAGGCCTGCCCCGCCCCCGTAATGCCACTGCAAACTTCACAGTGAGTGAACGTTAGCGTGCGTGAGTGGATGGGCGAGAGAGCGGATAAGAGTGTGTGAGTGTGATTGGGCATGAGAGTGAGTGAGTGGTTGAGAGTGCAAGTGAACATGGCATGAGTGGTTTTGAGTGTGAGTGGGCATGGGTCTGAGTGTGGTTGTGAGTGAGAGTGGACGGGAGTGTGAGTGGACATAAGTGTGAGTGAACGGTTTAGGGTGTGAGTGGAGATGAGCGTGAGTGAGCGTGAGTGAGTGCATGTAAGTGGTAGTAGATGTGTGTTTGTGAGCCATCTGTTATAGTGCCGAGTTATGGTGGTATGATAATTGTGAAAATGTGGGCAAAGAGAAGTGTCTCTTCCTAAAGACAAACCACTGAAGGGAACGTTTGTGGTATTGACTCCATCGAGCGTACGGCCCCGAGCCGGACGCTGTATGGGTGGACGCTGCCTGCACGGGTGATGAATCGACAGCAGCTGTGGTGGACTCCTCTTTATCCGCCCTTCTCACACTACCTCTCCCTCCAGACACCTCCCCAGAAGCTGCAGAGGAAGCCGCCATTGCACTTGCTATCACCTGCACGGAAGCCCGGTACATTTTAAGTGATTCTAAAACTGCGATTCTAAATTTTTCTCGAGGCCGAGACCATGTCCCTGCTTTTGGCATACTAGACTCGCCCGATGCACCCCCGCCCCGCCAAGTGGAGCTGATATGGGTGCCCGCGCACTCCGGGAATCCCGGAAACGAGGCCGCCAACCTTTTAGCCCGAGGTTCTTTAAACCGGGCTCAGGTGCCCTCGGATCGGGGATTCACGAAGGAGCGCATGCACTCATTCAGCGAGCTGACGCAGGCCTACAGAGCCTCACGCCCGCTCTACCCCCCACCCCACCCCTCCCTAGATAACAAAGACGCAACGCTTTGGCGCAGACTACAGACACACTCTCTTCCCTCACCCCTTACCCCAGCCCACTATCATCCCTCCTTCCCCACTCCAGCATGCGCCCTATGCCCAGAACCCTTAGCCTCTTCCCTCCACATCCTTTCCCTCTGCCCGGCGGACCCTCCCCCGCGGGACCTAGAGAACCTCAAGACCTGGGAGGACTGGGAGACCCTGCTGCGCTCGGAGGACCCGGCCGTGCAGACCATCGCAACCGGCCGGGCTGCCAGTGTTATGGACCTTAGGAACATAAACACTTGAGTGCAGTGGGGTCGTGCGGGGACCCTGGGGCGTGCCCCGAATTCCTTGTACAATAAAGTTTTCTCTCTCTCTCTTTCGGCTCTATCACTCTCACTTTCCTCTTTTAGAGCGGCGTGGGTGCGGCGTTCACCGAGGGACAGATTAGAAAAAATTTTATTTACATATGTACACATGCCAAGGTTACCAGGTACAGTGACATTTACAAGAACACATGACAATAAGCATGTAAGGCGAGTCAATTACTGTTTAGAAAAAATTTATTTACATATGTACACATGCCAAGGTTACAAGATACATTCACATTTACAAAAACAGATGACATTAAGCATGTAAGGCGAGCCAATTAAAGAGGTACCATAAACATTTCTAAGTAACTAACAGGAATGGGCAATGTAAAATAGGAATGCATATATACCGATTGACAGAAGAGCGAAAAGTCGATAATTAGAAATTGAAACATTGAAAAGGAGACCTTAGCGCCAGTTTGGCCTAAAAACCAAGACAAGACGACCGTTATTAACAGAAATAAATGGGCATGACCATTGTCGGAGAAACTCTTCCTCACCCAAGAAAAAGAGTTCCTCGGACAAAAAAATTACGAGGAACTTTAGCGGCTAAAGTGCTGAAAGGCGAAAGCCTGAGTGCTGCATTCTGCTACGCGATTGTTCACTTCACATTTTGTTGGTGCATTAATTAACTGCCAATTAATGACGCTTAAGCTTCGCCTTTAGGAGTGGAACGCGACAGCGTGTTGTAGCGCTGCCACGGAGTCCATTGAACGCCACCACCCGTTCGGCGCGATGCCTTGCCCTTTGAACGCAACGCTTTTTAAGGAAAGGAAATGGCGCAGTAATTCTCTGTCGTCTCGGTGGACACTTGAGCCGCACTGTACAGGAAGGGAGGAAGTGGAGTGAAAGAAGAAAGAGGGGCCGTAATGATGAAAATGAAAATTGTATTTGAGAAAAGGAAATTACGCATTAACTGTCTCGCATATCTCAATAGACACTAGTCGAAAATTGTATTTGACGAAAGAACGTTGCGCAGTAACTGTCTCACATATTTCGGTGGACACCCGTCAAAATTCGCGCGTGGTGACATCACGACAATTTGGACCAATCTGAAACGCGGACAAATACGCCTTGCTCGTCAGTAAATTGGTTTTTGAGGAAAGGAAATGTATGTGTCTCTCATATCTCGGTGGACACCTAAACCTCGCCGGAAGAGAAGGGAGGAAGATGGGAGTGAACGAAGACACCGTGTTCATTAGACGCACCTTTGTTCATTCCAAACCATCGAGCTGGCATGGCGAAGTGGTAGCGTGCTCGACTCGCACTCCGGAGACCGGGGTTCGATTCCCAAGCTCGGCCAATTTCTTACTCGGTTTTATTTATTTATCTGGGCTGACAAGAAAGGTTAATTGGATTAATTGGCTAAGTAAGCAATTAACTAAACTCAAACTTACTTGGAGCATCACTATACGATCCCTTTAATTGGTTGCATGGTTAGTACCGAAAGTACAATTGGCCCCGTTTGAAATTCGCGCACTGTGACGTTACGACCGTTTCGACCAACTGAAAAGCGTGACATTTTCTGTCGACAGCTCCTGCTTACAACGATGAGGCATTAAAGGCTTCCGCCTTAAAAACTGATCAGCTCCCGTCGGAGACGGCCGAGAATTGGCCACACAGCGCGGCGTCGAAAGCCACTAGCGACCGCGGCGCATCGACTGCGCCATAAACTAAAAAGACCTGCAACTATTAACAGGCGAGCAAAACGGCCGCTGGGGAAGCGGCCGCGGGAGACGAAGCACGAAATGCCCTGCCCACGAAATCCCGCATGAACCGCGCGCCAAAAGACACGCGCTACAACACAGGTGACTGTAGCGTGGCGATTAGATTCCGGGAGCGGGCAATTCGGACAGGTACTGGAGCGTAACACACCCCACCGCTCTAACCGATCACAAGTAGGAAGCACTGCCCAGCCAAGTTTCCAAAGTCACGCAGATGATCTGGGAGAGGTGTCGACGCTAAACGCGCCCACTGAACGCGGCGCATAGGTGAGCGGCGAGACGCCGGCACAACAGGTAACAATAGCGTGCCCATAATGTCCACCACACGGTTTGCAACGATGTTGACAGCAGGTGCTACTGCTCTTACATGCCTGTAAAAGGCCACTGATGAAGCGTAGAAAGCGGTGGGTTGCTCTGACTGGGGTCCATGATTAACAGGGGCCGCCGGATCCAAAAAGCGTAAAGAAGGGCCCAAAAAGTACCGAGCCAGGATTCGCGCCGGAGACGCGTTTCCTAGCAGGATACGCAAAATACCCTTTAAAGATAACAGCGAGGACGTAACAGACAAATTTGGAAAGGCAAAACCTCCTCTCTCCCGTGGTTGTCCAAGAACAGCACGAGCCACAAGCTCGGTACCGCCTGACCAAAAGAACGAAAAAACTGTAGTCTGCACTCGCCTTATGACACGGAGGGGTGGTTTAACAGTATAGCAGAGGTACCAGAAGGCACCAAGTATGACGGACTGAACCAGGTAGTGCCTCTCAAGCAGAGGCAACTCGAATGTCTGCGCCCTTCGCACACGAGCTGTAATGTCTTCGACGACCGAAGACCACACACCATTCCATATTCCAGCACAGTCGTAGGTCACACCTAAAATGCGCATCTTCGCGCACCACTGCAAAGGTATTGAAGATGTAATACGAGTCTGGGAAGACCCCACAAAAAAGTAACAACTCTTCGAGTAATTAAGAGCAGCCCCAGACAAGGAGGCGTACTCACGGAAAACATTTAAAGTTTCAAGCAGGCTGCGTTCATCAGCTAAGTACAGAGTGATGTCGTCTGCATAAGCAGTGACGCGTACCGCTTCGCTGCCTGGCAAAGCCAGACCTCTAATAAAGGAGTGGCGATTGACTGCCAAGAGGAAAGGCTCTAATGCTAAGACAAACAAAAGGGGGGAGAGCGGACAACCTTGACGGACGCCGCGGCGAACATCAAATGCGGTACTTTCCCGGCCATCGAGGAACAGAGTGCTTGAAATATCTCTGTACATCTCTTTAATGAGAAGCACGAAAGAAGGTGGGAAGCCGAAAGCATCCAGCATCCCGTAAATGTACTCGTGCTCTAAGAAGTCGAACGCCTTTTCCTGATCAAGGGAAACAAGAAGACCCTGTGCGCGCCGTCGTAAAGTCTCGCGTTACAGAAGATAAACTATTTATTTCACGGCCTGGGATGGAGCAGACCTGGTGGCAGGAAATAAGTGACGGGAGGAGAGCTCGTAGACGACGAACGAGTAATTTTGCTAATACCTTGTAATCTGAATTTAGCAGGGTGATAGGGCGCCAATCTGTCGGACATGTCGACATAGGAGACTTTTTAGGAATAAGGACAATGCGGCCTCTTTTGAATGATTCAGGAAATATGTGCTGAGTAAAGCATATTTTTAATATTTCCGAGAAAATAGGGCCCACAATATCCCAAAATTCTAAATAGAACTCCACAGGAAGGCTGTCTGTACCAGGCGCTGAGCCTCGTTTCATGGAGTCCAACGCCTCCTTGATTTCATCTGTTGTTGGCACAGCCATAAGGCCGTCATGGAGTTCAGTGGAAACATGCGGCAAGCCTGCTAAAAATGGGGCTGCGGAAACGACATTGCGATCAACTAGAATAACCGACTGAGCAATACCCCTGAAATGGCTAAAAAACGCACTGAAATTCCTGCCACCTGGTTGGGACGTAGCCCCGGCGGAAGATGTAAACGCAGAGGCGCCTTGAGTCTACAACAGCTCTTGGCGGGCCAACCGAAGCACCTCGGGATGAGCAGTTGGACTGCGTCGACAACGCCATGCAGCCGCTGTCAAAGAGGAGGCACGTAAAAGACGCTGCAGGCGCTCCGAAAGCTGCTCTCTCCATGCGCACATAAGCGACGAAGGCGACGGGGTGCGTTGAGCAATACGTAGCTTCGCCGTCACCACACGCACCTCATCTGACACGCGAGCCCTAAGGGCTCGACCAGATGCAGCGCAATGGTGACGCCACTGCTCCTTCAGACGGTCCCAGTCACCAGGCACCGCTCCAACAACCGAAAAACGCAAGACCCATGTGAGCCCGTCTTTAGTGCTGGCGTCGTGAAGTATGCGTACATCCAACCGCCATGGTCTATGAGGTGATACTGCAGGCGCCGGAACCGTGAGTGATAGAAGAAAAGGGCGGTGGTCTGATATGTGCACCGGCGAGGATGGCAGCGTCAGTACATTAGCTACACACACTGACCGCGAAAGGCTCGCCGGAACGTACGCCCTTCTAGCCTACTCGACGATAACCCGCGACGCCAAGTCCACACAAAGACGTTGCCATAGAGGAGCTCATACGCGTCCGTGAGCATGAAATGGTTCACTAAGCGGCGCAATTGACTCACGCGCATTCCAGCCTGGCCTACCCCTACCAGGGCCTTGCACATCTGCGACCGTATCGAGCACGCAGTTGAAATCGCCCAACATCACAACATTACGCCCTCCAAGAAAATACACATCTAAATCTTTAAAGAATGCGTAAACCAAATTAGAATGAGCAGGCGCATAAATGCAAAGAATTCTCAGCTGAAGTGCGTTAAACGTGCAGTCGAACGCCAGCACGCGTCCAAGCGCATCGTAGATAGCATGATGATCTCGCAAGAGTGAGCGGTTCAAAACAAGAACGCCAACGCCGCTAGAACGCGTGCTGGCGTACGAAAAGAAGGCATCGACACCAAACCTACGCTTGAATTTCAACACATCACTGAGGCGAAAAAAAATTGGTTTCCTGCAGGCAGACAATATCGCAACCCGAGGAACGAGCGAATGCGACCACCGCTGCCTGCTTCAAAACACTGCGGAACCCCTGTACGTTGAGTAATAATTACTGTTTAGAAAAAATTTTATTTACATATGTACACATGCCAAGGTTACCAGGTACAGTGACATTTTCAAGAACACATGACAATAAGCATGTAAGGCGAGCCAATTAAACAGCTACCATAAACATCTCTAACTAATATGAATTGCTCGTGGGCGATGTAAAACAGAATAGAATACCTATTGACACAAGGGTGAAAAGGCAATAATTTGACATTGAAATATTTAAAAAGACACCTTAGCGCCAGTTTGGCCTAAAAACCAGGACAAGACGACTATTATTCACAGAAATGAATGGGCATGACCATTGCCGGAGGAACTCTTCCTCACCCAAGAAAAAGAGTTCCTCGGACAAAAAACTCATGAGCTCCCGTCGGAGACGGCCGAGAATCGGCCACACAGCGCGGCGTCGAAAGCCACCAGCGACCGCGGCGCATCGACTGCGCCATAAACTAAAAAGACCCGTAACAATTAACAGGCGAGCAAAACGGCCGCTGGGGAATCGGCCGCGGGAGACGAAGTACGAAATGCCCTGCCCACGGAATCCCGCATGAACCGCGCGCCAAAAGACACGCGCTACCACGCAGGTGACTGTAGCGTGGCGATTAGATTCCGGGAGTGGGCAATTCGGACAGATACTGGAGCGTAAAACACCCCTTCGCTCTAACCGATCACAAGTAGGGAGCACTGCCCAGCCAAGTTTCCAGACAAAGTCGCGTAGATGGTCTGGGAGAGGTGTCAACGCTAAGCGCGCCCACTGAACGCGGCGCATAAGTGAGCGGCGAGCCGCCGGCACAACAGGCAACAATAGCGAGCCCATAATGTCCACCACACGGTCTGCGACGATGTTGACATCAGGTGCTACTGCTGTTACATACCTTTAAAAGGCCACTGACGAGGCATAGAAAGCGGAAGGTTGCTCTGACTGAGGTCCATGATTAACAGGGGCCGCGGGATCCAAAAAGCGCAAAGAAGGGCCCAAAAAGTACCGAGTCAGGGTTCGCGCCGGAGACGCGTTT
This sequence comes from Amblyomma mixtum, assembly GCF_055824585.1. Lineage (NCBI taxonomy): Eukaryota > Metazoa > Arthropoda > Arachnida > Ixodida > Ixodidae > Amblyomma > Amblyomma mixtum. The sequence goes on along the minus strand of NC_143013.1, from coordinate 93,930,528 downwards.
CCTAGCAGGATACGCAAAATACCCTTTAAAGCTAACAGCGAGGACGTAACAGACAAATTTGGAAAGGCAAAACCTCCTCTCTCCCGTGGTTGTCCAAGAACAGCACGAGCCACAAGCTCGGTACCGCCTGACCAAAAAAAAAGAAAAAACTGTAGTCTGCACCCGCCTTATGACACGGAGGGGTGGTTTAACAGTATAGCAAAGGTACCAGAAGGCACCGAGAATGACTGACTGAACCAGGTAGCGCCTCTCAAGCAGAGGCAGGTCGAATGTCTGCGCCCTTCGCACACGAGCTGTAATGTCGTTGACGACCGAAGACCACACACCATCCCATATTCCAGCACAGTCGTAGGTCACACCTAAAATGCGCATCTGCGCGCACCACTGCAAAGGTATTGCAGATGAAATACGAGTCTGGGTAGACCCCACAAAAAAGTAACAACTCTTCGAGTAATTAAGAGCAGCTCCAGACAAGGAGGCGTACTCACGAAAAACATTTAGAGTTTCAAGCAAGCTGCGTTCATCAGCTAAGTACAGAGTGATGTCATCTGCATAAGCAGTGACGCGTACCGCTTCGCTCCCTGGCAAAGCCAGACCTCTAATAAGGGAGTGGCGATTCACTGCCAAGAGGAAAGGCTCTAATGCTAAGACAAACAAAAGGGGGGAGAGCGGACAACCTTGACGGACGCCACGGCGAACATCAAACGCGGTACTTTCCCGGCCATCGAGGAACAGAGTGCTTGAAATATCTCTGTACATCTCTTTAATGAGAAGCACGAAAGAAGCTGGGAAACCGAAAGCATCCAGCGTCCCGTAAATATACTCGTGCTCTAAAAAGTCGAACGCCTTCTCTTGATCAAGGGAAACAAGAAGACCCTCTGCGCGCCACCGTAAAGTATACGTTAGGATGTATCGCGTTACAGAAGATAAACTGTGTATTTCACGGCCTGGGATGGAGCAAACCTGGTGGCAGGAAATAAGCAACGGGAGGAGAGACCGCAGACGACGAACGAGTAATTTTGCTAGTACTTTGTAATCTGAAATTAGTAGGGTGATAGGGCGCCAATCTGCCGGACATGTCGAGAAAGGAGACTATTTAGGAATTAGGACAATGCGGCCTCTTTTGAATGATTCAGGGAAAACTTGCTGAGTGAAGCATAATTTTAGCACTTCCGAGAAAATGGGGCCTACAATATCCCAGAATTGTAAATAGAACTCCACAGGAAGGCCGCCTGGTCCAGGTGCTGAGCCTCGTTTCATGGAGTCCAACGCCTCCTTGATTTCCCTTGTTGTTGGCAGAGCCATAAAGCCGTCATGGAGTTCAGTGGAAACCTGAGGCAAGCCTGCTAAAAATAGGTTTGCGGAAACTACATTGCGATCAAGTAGAAGGAGCGACTGAGCAATACTCCTGAAATGGTTATAAAACGCACTGAAATTCCTGCCACCTGGTTGGGACATAGCCCCTGCGGTAGGTGTAAAGGCAGGGGCACCTTGAGGGGTCAACAGCTCTTGACGCGCAAAGCGAAGTACCTCGGGATGAGCAGTTGGACTGCGTCGACAACGCCATGCAGAAGCTGTCAAAGAAGAGGTACGTAAAAGGCGCTGTAGGCGCTCCGAAAGCTCCTCTTTCCATGCGCACATAAGCGACGAAGGCGACGGGGTGCGTTGAGCAATACGCAACTTCGCCGTCACCACGCGCACCTCATCTGACACGCGAGCTCTAAGGGCTCGACCAGATGCGGCGCAATGGTGACGCCACTGCTCCTTCACACGGTCCCAGTCACCAGGCACGGCCCCAACGGCCTTTCTCGCAGAGCCGGTCCTCTTAAGGACGTATCTGGTCGGCCCTCCAGATTGTCCCGCAGAGTAAATGACCTTGACGATGACGAAGACAGCTGCCCCCCTCTAGGTGCTGAGCTTCAGCCCCTGGTATCTGGCTCGGGGGCAGCCTCACTTCCACCTCTCACCTCTAAATCTGAGCATGGCGGGACACCCCCGGTGTAGGAGCTCCCCCCTTTCCAAATCGGCTTCCCCCATTACGATTACTCAATGGAACTGTCGGGGGCTCCGGTCCCGTTCCAAGCGGGCCGACGTCAGACTTTTCCTTTCAACCTTTGAGCATTTGCCAGCCGTGGTTGCCCTCCAAGAGCCAGGGAAAGGCGCCGCACTAACAAATTATACAACGTTCCAGCAGGACGCCTCGTCTTGTCTATTAGTCCATAGAAATTATACAGCCAACCAGGTCGACTTAGACATACAACTTGAATACTCCTATGTAATGGTGACCCTCCTCCCACTGCGCAAGCAGGATGCACCGCTACACATACTCAATGTATACTGCAATCCGAAATTGCCGAATGTATCATTCGCGGACCTCTTTAGCCGCGCGCTGAGAGTTGCGGGTCGGGACCCCCTCCTGATTGTGGGCGATTTCAACGCTCCCGCTCGGGTGTGGGGTTACTGTCGTGAAGAGAAGCGGGGACGCAAGTTGGCGGAGCTTGCGTCAACGCTGGGCCTCACTTTTCACACTGACCCAGTCCACCCAACTTGTATCGGCAACTCCGTGACTAGGGATACCTGTCCGGACTTGACCTTCACCCGCAACATTCAGTATGCAGACTGGGTCAACACCGAGGAAACCCTCGGCAGCGACCACTGCCTCCTGAACACAATGATTAGGACCCATCCTTTCGCACGACCAACAACGCAAGCCCGACTCCCAGATTGGACCAAGTTCAGGCAAAATTATAACACTACCACACCCATACATGAGCAAGGCTACCAGTCTTGGTCACAACATTTGGTCTCTGGCCTTCGCTCCTCCGAAACTCAAATTCAACTCTCAGAGGCGGTCTCGGATGTGGACAACCACCTGCTCCACCTCTGGGAGGCCCAGCATTGCCTCGTCCGTCGGTGGCGCCGGCAAAAGCACAACCGAAAACTTAAAGCTCGCATCGCCGAGCTCACTCAACGAGCGGCTGAGTATGCGGCCCAACTCGCCGACTCCAACTGGGTGGCCCGATGCAATACGGCCGCGCGGCAAATGTCCAGCCGGAACACGTGGCGGCTCTTTCGCGCCCTAATTGACCCAACGCAAACACGCATGGAAACTCAAAAACACCTCCAAAGAGCAATACACAGCTTTCAGGGCAACACAACTCAATTGGCGCACAAGCTCCGGGACCAGTACTTGTGCACCACACAGGACCCCCGCGGGCCGGCGTACTCTTATGCAGGTTCTGAGAACGTTGAGCTGGATCAACCGTTCCACCTCCACGACCTGAGGGCGGCCCTGGCAAAAATGAAACGCGGCACCGCTCCGGGTCGGGACAAAATTACAGTCAAATTGTTAGCCAACCTCCCCGACCTGGCATACCTGTCTTTATTGAATTACATTAACTCAATCTGGCTTGGGGAAGTGCCACTCCCCATCGACTGGAAGACCGCCCTGGTCACCTTCATTCCTAAAGCTGGCAAGGCCATCAGCACGGACAACCTCCGCCCCATCTCTCTGACTTCCTGTGTGGGCAAACTCATGGAGACGATGGTACGTGACAGGTTGTCCGAGTTCATGGAATCCAAACACCTTTTCGCAGACACCATGTTCGGGTTTCGCCCACAAAGATCTGCACAGGATGTCCTGCTACAACTAAATCGGGATGTCCTCGACCCCGTCGAATGCCCTCACAATGACAAGGTCGTACTCGCCTTGGATTTGAAGGGTGCATTCGACAACGTTACCCACGAGATCATTCTCACCCACCTCTCTCAAACTAACTGCGGCAAAAACGCCTTTCAATACATTCGGCAATTTTTAACCGACAGACAATCTTACATTCGAGTCCAGGATAAAGAACATGGCCCTTTTCATTTAGGAACCAGGGGTACACCCCAGGGCGCGGTGCTGTCTCCCCTTTTGTTCAATTTGGCTATGATGCGCCTACCGGCCCAGCTGGGCGCTGTCGCCGGTGTGCAGCATGCGCTGTACGCCGATGACATCACCCTGTGGGCTACACAGGGTTCCCTTGGAGACATTGAGGCCAACCTGCAGGAGGCGGCGACCATAGTGGACCGTTATGCTCGCCGCTGCGGCCTCCAATGCTCCACCCAAAAGTCTGAATTTGTGCACATACGCCCCTCACCAAAGTGCACAGCCAAAATTTCATTGTCTCTTGAGACAGGTCCCATTCCTGAAAATATCGAAGTCCGGGTACTGGGGCTCTTCATACATCAAAACAGACGGTCAGAAACAACATTGGCCAAACTCCGTCAGGTGGGGGACCAGGTGGGCCGCTTGGTCCGCCGGGTTTCTAACAAGCGCGGGGGGTTACGATGTAAGGACGCCTTGCGGCTGGCCCATGCATTTGTAACCAGTCGAATTCTATATTCGACTCCATACCTCCACCTGCGGAAGCAAGACGAGAATTCACTCGAAGTCATCCTCCGCAAAATTATTAAGCGGGCTCTGGGCCTCCCCGTGAACACCTCCAACAAGCGCCTCCTGGGGCTGGGCATGGTGAACACATTTCGGGAGCTCCGGGAAGCCCACTTGACCAACCAATACACACGTCTCTCAAAGACATCGTCGGGTCGCCGCCTGCTTGCCCGACTGCACATCCAACACACCACTCTTATGGAAGAGCGCGTACGTATTCCATCCCAGTGGAGATGCGGCCTCCACGTGCGCCCTCTTCCCGCGAACATGAACCGTGAAGACCATAATGGCCGGCGCCTGGCGCGGGCGGAAGCCCTGGCCCGCCACTATGGATCGAAACCCGGCGTATTCTACGTGGATGCCTCCGGCCCCCACCACGGGGGATGGTACACGGCCGCAGTCGTCCACCAATCCAAAACAGTGAACGGCCTTACTTTCCGAGCCCGTGACATAACACACGCGGAGGAGGTCGCCATTGCGTTGGCTGCATCTGATTCCAATTCAAAAACAATTATTTCCGACTCGCGAGGGGCATGTCGGAACGTCGAGCAGGGCTGGGTACCATATCTAGCCTACCGCATTCTACAAAACAGCGTCTACACCGGGGACCCCGCGCACCGGCGTATCGTTTGGGCTCCTGCTCACATGGGCCTTGAGGGAAATGAGGCAGCTGACGCCGCCGCCCGCGCGCTCTCTCACCGGACATTCCCCTCCGACCCCGACGATCAGGAACTCGAATTCACTCCCGCTTACTCCTTTAAAGACATTGTTTTACATTATCAATCTGGCCATGGTCTTTATCCCCGCCCGTGTAAAGGTCTCTCAAAGGCGGAGGAGCGGCTTTTGCTTCGCCTGTATACCAATACTTTGCTGTGCCCGGCAGCTCTCAAACACTTCGACCCTTCTTTCTCGGGCAGCTGTCCGCACTGTGCGGAGAAGTCTTCGGACATCTACCACATGGTGTGGGCCTGCCCCTCCAACCCTGCTATCCCCCCTCACCCCAACCCAACCCGGGAGGACTGGGAGGCGACCCTGCTCGGCTGCTCTGACCTGCAGGCCCAACGGGCCTTGGTCGCGCGAGCCCGGGCGGCGGCCGACGCCACTGGGGTCCCGAACTAGGGAACTCCACCTAGTACTTGTAAGGGCTGGCCCCCTCTGGGTCAGCTCATGCAATACCTCCAGTAGTGCATGTGTAAATAAATGTTTTCCACCACCACCACCCAACAACCGAAAAACGCAAGACGCGCGTGAGCCCCTCTTTAGTGCTGGCGTCGTGAAGGATGCGTGCATCCAACCGCCATGGTCTCTGAGGAGATCCTGCAGCCGCCGGAACCGCGAGCGATAGAAGAAAAGGGCGGTGGTCTGATATGTGCACCGGCGAGGATGGCAGCGTCAGTACGTTAGCTACACACACTGACCGCGAAAGGCTCGCCGGAACGTACGCCCTGTCTAGCCTACTCGACGATAACCCGCGACGCCAAGCCCACACAAAGACGTTGCCATAGAGGAGCTCATACGCGTCCGTGAGCATGAAATGGTTCACTAAGCGGCGCAACTCACGCGCATTCCAGCCTGGCCTACCCCTACCAGGGCCTTGCACATCGGCGACCGTATCGAGCACGCAGTTGAAATCGCCCAACATCACAACATTACGCCCTCCAAGAAAATACACATCTAAATCTTTAAAGAATGCGTTTACCAAATTAGAATGAGCAGGCGCATAAATGCAAAGAATTCTCAGCTGAAGTGCGTTAAACATGCAGTCGAACGCCAGCACGCGTCCAGGCGCATCGTAAATAACATGATGATCTCGCAAGAGTGAGCGGTTCAAAACGAGAACGCCAACGCCGCTAGAACGCGTGCTGGCGTACGAAAAGAAGGCATCGACGCCAAACCTACGCTTGAATTTCAACACGTCACTGAGGTGAAAAAAATTGGTTTCTTGCAGACAGACAATATCACAACCCGAGGAACGAGCGAATGCGACCACCGCTGCCTGCTTCAAAACACTGCGGAACCCCTGTACGTTAAGAGTAATAATTTGAAGATGAGTCATTTTGGAAATGAAAAATTAAACCTGAAAAGTCGTGATGTTTAGGCAATACAAAGCGCGCCGCGAACGGCGCTAAACCACCTCACTTTTTGCGGAGGGTCGGACCAGAGGAGGCACGAGGCCTCCTTGGCCGACCGGCAGAATTGTCCGAGTCAGTAGTTGACGCATGTGGACGCTTTAAGCTTGAACTCAAAGCGACCATCTCAACATCGGAAGACTGTGAGCTGGAAGTGCTGGCGCTGGTCCTCGATGTCGAAGAGGACGGCGATTGCACAGGATCAGCGTCTGGAGATGATCTTGGCTCCTCTCCAAGCGATGTCGGCGACGACGACGGCAGCGTCGGGTCCTCCTGAGGCGTGATGACAGGCTCGTCAACGACGAGGTTGACTGAAGAGGCTGAGGATGGCAAGCTACTGTCGTCACCGTCAACCTCAGCTATGTCGGTGTCCCTGCTCAAATCCGCAACGCTGGCCGCGGGCTGTAGCACGGGCTCCGAGAGGGGCACGTTCTCAGCATCAGGGTTTTCCAGGGCCACAGTAGGCTCGACCCCCGTGGCATCAGGGACGCACGGAGAGACGGAGGCTGACGCAGCACGCACATTTACTGTCTGCTCACTTGGTGCAGTATTGGACGCATCAAGAGCAGACTCCGGTTCTTCAACGCAGTGAGGCTGGGACGCAGCGGAAGCAACCGTAACGGTGTCGGTGTTGGATGCGCCGGGCTTCTTGATGGTTTCAGCGGCTCCCTGAGCGGCCTGCGGGAGCGCAGGGCGGGCCGCAGCCTCCGAGTACGAGGGCTTGATGGCGCACGCCACGGTAGCGTGTGGATCGCCACAACGGCGACATGGGAGCACGCAACCTTGGCCTTGGTGCCCAAAGACCCCACAGCGGGCGCAGAAAGGAGCCGTACACTGTGCCCTGAAGTGCGCAGTGGACCCACAACGCCGGCAAACGCGCTGCATTCCCTTGTAGTCACACGTCACGCGGTGGCCCGCGACCTTGATGTAGTTTGGTACGGGTGACTCCGGCTTCATCTCAATCCGCACATAACGGGTCCCGGTGGTGACAGTGGGACGCGACCCCATGACGCCGCGACTTATGTGCAGCACCTTGCCATAAGGGGAGAGAGCCTTGGCAAGGGCGTCACTAGGTACACGGGCGGGCAGAAAGAGGACAGTCACCTGGGTCACCTGCGGGCTCAGGGGAACGATGGCGACGCGTTCCTTGCCGACGATGAGGCAGGAAGCTTCAACGATTTTAGCCATGGCGGCTTCACTTTTCACAGTGACTTGGTAGTTGCGTCCACCGAAGTGCTGGACGCAGTAAACTTCTTCCAATCCAACAACGGAGGCTGTCGCATCGACGACATCCTCCGGACTAGCCCCCTCAGGGACGACAACATCAAAGGCAAGAGCCTTTGTAGGTGGCTGGCTCACCATATTGAGGCGCCCGCCAGCCGAAGGACACCTTAACAAAAGCGCACGTCCAAAGGTCGAACACCGGCCACCGACGCAAGCCGGCGGCCGGAACACACACCGCAGCGACCACCAGCTAGCTAGCTTCTCTAGCTAGAGACGCAAAATGCGTTCACTGTTTAGAAAAAATTTATTTACATATGTACACATGCCAAGGTTACAAGATACATTCACATTTACAAAAACACATGACATAAGCATGTAAGGTAAGCCAATTAAAGAGGTACCATAAACATTTCTAAGTAACTAACAGGAATGGGCAATGTAAAATAGGAATGCATATAAACCGATTGACAGAAGAGCGAAAAGTCGATAATTAGACATTGAAACATTGAAAAGTTGACCTTAGCGCCAGTTTGGTCTAAAAACCAAGACAAGACGACCGTTATTAACAGAAATAAATTGGCATGACCATTGTCGGAGAAACTCTTCCTCACCCAAGAAAAAAAGTTCCTCGGACAAAAAACTGATCAGCTCCCGTCGGAGACGGCCGAGAATTGGCCACACAGCGCGGCGTCGAAAGCCACTAGCGACCGCGGCGCATCGAATGCGCCATAAACTAAAAAGACCTGCAACTATTAACAGGCGAGCAAAACGGCCGCTGGGGAAGCGGCCGCGGGAGACGAAGCACGAAATGCCCTGCCCACGAAATCCCGCATGAACCGCGCGCCAAAAGACACGCGCTACAACACAGGTGACTGTAGCGTGGCGATTAGATTCCGGGAGCGGGCAATTCGGACAGGTACTGGAGCGTAACACACCCCACCGCTCTAACCGATCACAAGTAGGAAGCACTGCCCAGCCAAGTTTCCAAAGTCACGCAGATGATCTGGGAGAGGTGTCGACGCTAAACGCGCCCACTGAACGCGGCGCATAGGTGAGCGGCGAGACGCCGGCACAACAGGTAACAATAGCGTGCCCATAATGTCCACCACACGGTTTGCAACGATGTTGACAGCAGGTGCTACTGCTCTTACATGCCTGTAAAAGGCCACTGATGAAGCGTAGAAAGCGGTGGGTTGCTCTGACTGGGGTCCATGATTAACAGGGGCCGCCGGATCCAAAAAGCGTAAAGAAGGGCCCAAAAAGTACCGAGCCAGGATTCGCGCCGGAGACGCGTTTCCTAGCAGGATACGCAAAATACCCTTTAAAGATAACAGCGAGGACGTAACAGACAAATTTGGAAAGGCAAAACCTCCTCTCTCCCGTGGTTGTCCAAGAACAGCACGAGCCACAAGCTCGGTACCGCCTGACCAAAAGAACGAAAAAACTGTAGTCTGCACTCGCCTTATGACACGGAGGGGTGGTTTAACAGTATAGCAGAGGTACCAGAAGGCACCAAGTATGACGGACTGAACCAGGTAGTGCCTCTCAAGCAGAGGCAACTCGAATGTCTGCGCCCTTCGCACACGAGCTGTAATGTCTTCGACGACCGAAGACCACACACCATTCCATATTCCAGCACAGTCGTAGGTCACACCTAAAATGCGCATCTTCGCGCACCACTGCAAAGGTATTGAAGATGTAATACGAGTCTGGGAAGACCCCACAAAAAAGTAACAACTCTTCGAGTAATTAAGAGCAGCCCCAGACAAGGAGGCGTACTCACGGAAAACATTTAAAGTTTCAAGCAGGCTGCGTTCATCAGCTAAGTACAGAGTGATGTCGTCTGCATAAGCAGTGACGCGTACCGCTTCGCTGCCTGGCAAAGCCAGACCTCTAATAAAGGAGTGGCGATTGACTGCCAAGAGGAAAGGCTCTAATGCTAAGACAAACAAAAGGGGGGAGAGCGGACAACCTTGACGGACGCCGCGGCGAACATCAAATGCGGTACTTTCCCGGCCATCGAGGAACAGAGTGCTTGAAATATCTCTGTACATCTCTTTAATGAGAAGCACGAAAGAAGGTGGGAAGCCGAAAGCAACCAGCATCCCGTAAATGTACTCGTGTTCTAAGAAGTCGAACGCCTTTTCCTGATCAAGAGAAACAAGAAGGCCCTGTGCGCGCCGTCGTAAAGTATACGCTAGGATGTCTCGCGTTACAGAAGATAAACTATGTATTTCACGGCCTGGAATGGAGCAAACCTGGTGGCAGGAAATAAGTGACGGGAGGAGAGCTCGTAGACGACGAACGAGTAATTTTGCTAATACTTTGTAATCTGAATTTAGCAGTGTGATAGGGCGCCAATCTGCCGGACATGTCGACATAGGAGACTTTTTAGGAATAAGAACAATGCGGCCTCTTTTGAATGATTCAGGAAATACGTGCTCAGTAAAGCATATTTTTAATACTTCCGAGAAAATAGGGCCCACAATATCCCAAAATTCTAAATAGAACTCCACAGGAAGGCCGTCTGGACCAGGCGCTGAGCCTCGTTTCATGGAGTCCAACGCCTCCTTGATTTCATCTGTTGTTGGCACAGCCAGAAGGCCGTCATGGAGTTCAGTGGAAACCTGCGGCAAGCCTGCTAAAAATGGGGCTGCGGAAACGACATTGCGATCGACTAGAATGACCGACTGAGCAATACTCCTGAAATGGCTAAAAAACGCACTGAAATTCCTGCCACCTGGTTGGGACGTAGCCCCGGCGGAAGATGTAAACGCAGGGGCACCTTGAGTGTACAACAGCTCTTGGCGGGCCAACCGAAGCACCTCGGGATGAGCAGTTGGACTGCGTCGACAACGCCATGCAGCCGCTGTCAAAGAGGAGGCACGTAAAAGACGCTGTAGGCGCTCCGAAAGCTCCTCTCTCCATGCGCACATAAGCGACGAAGGCGACGGGGTGCGTTGAGCAATACGTAGCTTCGCCGTCACCACACGCACCTCATCTGACACGCGAGCCCTCAGGGCTCGACCAGATGCGGCGCAATGGTGACGCCACTGCTCCTTGAGACGGTCCCAGTCACCAGGCGCCGCCCCAACAACTGAAAAACGCAAGACCCGTGTGAGCCCCTCTTTAGTGCTGGCGTCGTGAAGTATGCGTACATCCAACAGCCATGGTCTATGGGGTGATACTGCAGGCGCCGGAACCGTGAGTGATAGAAGAAAAGGGCGGTGGTCTGATATGTGCACCGGCGAGGATGGCAGCGTCAGTACGTTAGCTACACACACTGACCGCGAAAGGCTCGCCGGAACGTACGCCCTGTCTAGCCTACTCGACGATAACCCGCGACGCCAAGCCCACACAAAGACGTTGCCATAGAGGAGCTCATACGCGTCCGTGAGCATGAAATGGTTCACTAAGCGGCGCAACTCACGCGCATTCCAGCCTGGCCTACCCCTACCAGGGCCTTGCACATCGGCGACCGTATCGAGCACGCAGTTGAAATCGCCCAACATCACAACATTACGCCCTCCAAGAAAATACACATCTAAATCTTTAAAGAATGCGTTTACCAAATTTGAATGCGCAGGCGCATAAATACAAAGAATTCTCAAGTGAAGTGCGTTAAACGTGCAGTCGAACGGCAACACGCGTCCAAGCGCATCGTAGATAACATGATGATCGCGCAACAGTGAGCGGTTCAAAACAAGAATGCCAACGCCGCTAGAACGCGTGCTGGCGTACGAAAAGAAGGCATCGACGCCAAACCTACGCTTGAATTTCAACACGTCACTGAGACGAAAAAAAATGGTTTCTTGCAGGCAGACGATATCGCAACCCGAGGAACGAGCGAATGCGACCACCGTTGCCTGCTTCAAAACACTGCGGAACCCCTGCACGTTAAGAGTAATAATTTGAAGGTTAGTCATTTTGGAAATGAAAAATGAAACCTGAACAGTCGTGATGCTTAGGCAATACAAAGCGCGCCGCGAACGGCGCTAAACCACCTCACTTTTTGCGGAGGGTCGGACCAGAGGAGGCACGAGGCCTCCTTGGCCGACCGGCAGAATTGTCCGAGTCCGTAGTTGACGCATGTGGACGCTATAAGCTCGAACTTAAAGCAACCATCTCAATATCCGACGACTCTTCGCTAGAAGTGCTAGCGCTGATCCTCGATGTTGAAGAGGACGGCGACTGCACAGGGTCAGCGTCTGGAGATGATCTTGGCTCTCGTACAAGCGATGACGAAGACGACGATGGCGGCGTCGGGTCCGCCGCAGGCGTGATGACAGTCTCGTCAATGACGAGGTTGACTGAAGAGGCCGAGGACGTCAAGCTGCTGTCGTCACCGTCGACCTCAGCTATGTCGGCGTCCCTGCTCAAAACCGCAACGCTGGCCGCGGGCTCTAGCGCGGGCTCCGAGGGTGGCACGTTCTCAGCCTCAGATTTTTCCAGGGACACAGTAGGCTCGGCCCCTGTTTCATCAGGGACGCTCGGAGAGACTGAGGCTGACGCAGCAGGAACCTTTACTGTCTGCTCGCTTGGTGCAGCACTGGACGCATCAACAGCAGACTCCGGCTCTTCCACGCAGCGACGCTGAGACGCAGTGGAAGCACCCGTAACGGCGGCGGTGTTGGATCCGCCGGTCTCCTTGATGGCTTCAACCGCTCCCTGAGCGGCCTGCGGGGGCGCAGGGCGGGCCGCAGCTTCCGAGTACGAGGGCTTGATAGCGCACGCCACAGTAGCGTGTGGATCACCACAACAACGACATGGCAGCACGCAACCCTGGCCTTGGTGCCCAAAGACACCACAGCGGGCGCAGAAAGGAGCCGTGCACTGTGCCCTGAAGTGCGCAGTGGACCCGCAACGCCGGCAAACGCGCTGCATGCCCTTGCAGTCGCACGTCACGCGGTGGCCCGCGACCTTGATGTAGTTGGGTACGGGTGACTCTCGCTTCATTTCAATCCGCACGTAGCGGGTCCCGGTGGTGACAGTGGGACGCGATCCCATGACGCCGCGACTAATGTGCAGCACCTTGCCAAAAGGGGAGAGAGCCTTGGCAAGGGCGTCACTGGGTACACGTGCGGGCAGAAAAAATTACCGACGATTACGTTACTTCCTAATGCGAAATTTGAGCGCAGCAAATAAGCTGTTTCACCTTTACGATAGATTGAGGCAAAGAAATCGAGCAACACATGTATGCGCTATCACAGAATTTTTTTTATTTTTCACACGTATTCCTTTAACAAAGACTCCACTAACAGTTCTTGACAGTCATGAAGGAAGCTTTGGTTTGGTTTGGTTTATGGGGTTTAACGTCCCAAAGCGACTAAGGCTATGAGAGACGCCGTAGTGGAGGACTCCGGAAATTTCGACCACCTGGGGCTCTTTAACGTGCACTGACATCGCACAGCACACGGGCCTCTAAACTTTCTCCTCCAAAGAAATTCAACCGCCGCGGCCGGGATCGAACCCGCGTCTTTCGGGTCAGTAGCCGAGCACCATAGCCACTGAGCCACCGCGGCGGCTAGTCATGAAGGAAGCTTTGTGGTCGGAGAAATAGACTGATATATGTTCGACTTGGTACACCAATGCTTGATTCTCAAAGACGAGATCTATACGTATAAGTGCCTCGCGAGGTTGTCACAGCCGTGGGACGCGTTACGAGCGAGAGGAACGGGATGTTCTCCCGCATAAGTGTTAGGAAATTGCTGTTTGTCTTTATGTCAACATTAAAGTCCCCCACTACTAACATCGGTGTGGATCGATGGACGGTTAATGCGAGTTGCAGGAAGTGCACGACGTCTTTCGTGAGTGCGGTAGGGGCGAAGTAGGCAGCTACTACCAGCAAGCCGTTGGGCAACTTTGCGGCGCACAGTTCGCCAACTTCATGTGACGTGCCAGACATTTCGACTGGTATTGCAGAGAGACCTGTGCGCAAGTAGATAGCGACTCCCGCCGCTCTGTTGTGGTCTCTGCGAGCACCACAGCAGTATAGGAAATCTATGATTTCGAGAGGCTCTTCGGGATCCATCCAGGTTTCAGCAAAGCAAAGTACAGAGGAATGGCGCAGAATGTGATCGTGGTGTACGTCCTTGGCATGTGCGGCAAGGGAGCGTACGTTAAGAATGTGGTTGTGAATGATGAATCAAGTGCTGCCAGCGAATGACGCGTCCATCGGCTGTCTGCGTGTGTTACTGATGTGTGGTTAACATATTAAGCTTCGCCTGTAAGAGTGGAACGCGACAGCGTCTTGCAACGCTGCCAGGGAGTCCACAGAACGCCATCGCCAATTCTGCTGTACGCCTTGCTGGACGGTAAATTTATTTTTTGAGGAAAGGAAATGTATCTCTCTCGCATATCTGGGTGGACACCTGCACCTCGCCGTAAGGGAAAGGGGGAAGATTGGAGTGAACGAAGACGCCGTATTAGCTAGACGCGCCTTTGTTCATTCCAAACCATTCAGCTGGCATTACGGAGTGGCTAGCGTGCTCGTATCGCACTCCGGAGACCCTGAATCGATTCCCCAACTCGACCAATTTCGTTCTCGGTTTTATTGATTTATGCCGTCTAACTAGAAAGGTTAATTAGGCTATTTCATATTTATATTATTATATTTCTATCCATCGTGTTCTGTCATTAACCTGTCAATTGTTGGAACTGTCTAGGATGTTCGACACAACGTATATGAAACGAGCAACGTTTTACTGAGTGGGGAAGTGCGTGGTGGTGGTGGAGGGAACGCGGCTTCGCTCTGTTTTTTTCAGCAGCGTCTCCTTCCGCGGACGCTGCTGTCGCTGCGGCGCGCGTCTTTCTTTTCTTTTCTTCTGACCTCTTCATTCTCCTCTATATTAATTAGGCTAATTGATTAATTAAGCAATTAACTGAACTCAGTCCAACTTAGTTGCAGCATCACTATACGATCCCTTTGATTGGTTGCATGGTTACTAGCCAAAGTACAATTGGCCCCATTTGAAATTCGCACACTGTGACGTCACGAGCATTTCGACCAATTGAAAAGCGTGACATTGGGGGCGGAGCTGGTTACGAGGCCGACGCCGACGCCGACGCGAAACCCAGGAACGGACGCCAAAGAGCTGCGCTCTAAAAGAACAGTCACCTGGGTTACCTGGGTCACCTGCGCTCTCAGGGGAACGATGGCGACGCGTTCCTTGCCGATGGTGAGGCAGGAAGCTTCAACGATTTTAGCCATGGCGGCTTCACTTTTCACGGTCACTTGGTAGTTGCGTCCACCGAAGTGCTGGACGCAGTACACTTCCTCCAATCCAACAACGGAGGCTGTCGCATCGACGACATCCTCCGGACTAGCCCCCTCAAGGACGACAACATCAAAGGCAAGAGCCTTTGTAGGTGGCTGGCTCACCATATTGAGGCGCCCGCCAGCCGAAGGACACCTTAACAATAGGGCACGTCCAAAGGTCGAACACCGGCCACCGACGCAAGCCGGCGGCCGGAACACACACCGAAGCGTTCACCAGCTACCTCCGCCTCGTGCGACCATCAATTCCCAAAAACAAACTTGACGGGGCTGAAGAAGCATATACCGCCAACGGAGCAACGGCTTAAAGCATTCGCATTTGACACACTGCCGAGCGACAATATCCTACAGCTGCAGTCACCGCCGAACGTCTATCGTCTACGACGTGCATTCGAATATGACACGACAAAAGGGAATAGGTGCAGAATTAAACTTTGCGCAAATACACCGACTGTTTCTAAAAATTAGTTTCGAGTTTTAGTTCTTCCTTACGCAATGATCTACTTGCGCGAGATTTTACTACAATCTTGGCGAAAACTTACATTTACCGCCGATAAATTGGGCAGCTTCTGTTTGCAAGTGACACGTCTGACGGGTCACGCTGACGCCCGCGCAGCTCGTAGTACCTCCCATAAACAGCCCTTGCTCGAAATGTTCAGCGCTCGGCGTTGCTGCAAACCCGCTATTCCCCCCATCCCCATATCCCCAACCCAACCCGTGAGGACTGGGAGGCGACCCTGCTCGGCTGCCACCACTTACAGGCCCATCAAGCCTTAGTCCGGCGCGCCCGGGTGGCGGCCACCGCCACTGGGGTCCCATACTAGGGACCTATACCTAGTGTCTGTAAGGATCGGTCCCTTACGGGCTGATCCAAACATACGAGGGAGTACCCAAAAGAAACCGGACTTATTTTTGTTTGAACTTATTTGTTCACATTTTAAGCATAGACCTTCAATCTCCTTCAAAGTATTCCCCACTTACAATGATACGCTTGTCGAATTTTTCATTCCATTTTTCAAAACATTGTTTAAATTCATCTTTTGCGATGCTTGACAGTGCCTCCGTCGTTTTTTTCTTCACCTCAGCAACATCAGCGAAACGCTTTCCATTCTCTTATTTTTTCATTCTAGGAAACAAAGAAAGTAGCACGGGGCAAGGTCGGGAGAGTATGAGGGTTGAGGAATAGGGGCCATGCCATTTTCGGTCCAAAATTTTCGTAGAGACAGGGCTGTTTGAGCAGGGGCATTGCCATGATGGAAAAACCAGTCACCCGACCGCCACAAATCTGGCCGCTTCCACCGCACACAGTTGCTCAATCTTTTCAAAACATCCAAGTAGAAAGCCTGGCTAACTGTCTGACCCTGCGGAACAAATTCTCAATGGACGACTCCTCTCACGTCGAAAAAACAAATTAGCATTGTTTTGAAGTTTGGTTTCACCTGACGAGCTTTCTTGAGGCGAGGTGAATTTGAAGTTTCTCATTGGCATGATTGTTGCTTTGATTCAGGATTCGATTCAGGAACACTTGAGTTGTCCCCATAGCATCGTCCTTGTACGTCTTTCTTAATATATCAAGAGTTTCCATTCAACTTTTTCCGAGCAAAAATCAGAATTTCACCGGCGCACGCTGTTCACGAAAATCAGCCATTGCAAAAACGACATTCACACAAAACGGTCGTCACTCTAAAACTCTGCCTAAACTAGTCTGACCTCCTTCAACAACGGCACTCGGCTTACTGACTCTGGAATGTTCGTTCTATGCGCTCCTAGTGGCAAAACGCGGTACCACAGAAGCTTCGCCGATTCAAAAAATTTAGTCCGGTTTCTTTTGGGTACCCCCTCGTACCTCCTGTTCATTCTTAATAAATGTTTTCACCACCACCACCATCAGAGCGGGGTATCTAAGGAAGGAAGGGAAAACTTTATTTTCACTGATGCTTTTTCCTGCGGTTTGGGGGCATCTTCAGAGACGTCTTGGTTCTACCCCCAGAAGCCTTGTGTGTCGAAGTCGTCCGCCTCGAATTAATGGTCGGTTGCCCTCAGTCCAGGGCTCCGCTGGCCACTGCCGCCCGTTGAGCTTATGTACCAGGCCTTGTTGGTCTTCACAGCGGTCGCTGGACAGCAGAGTCTGCCATTGCTCCGCACTCGGGTTTTGTATTTTGGGAACTCTATGCTTTGGCAGGCCCATGTGATGTGATATAGAGTAGGTTTTTCGTCGCACCAGGGACATTTGTCCGCGTATATCGTAGGGTGCATTTTGTTTAGTATGTGTAGGTTTGGGAAAGAGCCTGTTTGTAATTGTCTCCAAGAGACAGCTTCCTCTCTGCTGAGAGATTTGTGCGGCGGGGGATATCGCATTCTTCTACCTCTATAGTTTTGTAGTATGGCCGAGTATTCCCTGCGTGTTGGCGCGAGTTCCGCGGTGTCGTCGGATGCTCGGAAAGTAATGTAACCTCGAGCTATTCTGTCGGCCTCTTGGTTCCCTGCCACCCCCGTGTGCGCCGGTGCCCACACAATTTTGTGTGGGATCTTGTCGTTTTGTTCTTCCTGATATTTAATTCTGTCGCTCGCTGCGAGTAGTATGAAATGAAATACAACAAGCGGGGTACCTAAAACATAACACAGCGAAAGATTTCATAGCTTTCTTATAAGGCATTCAGGGCATACAACGGCAGCCGCATTGCATTTTGTCACGGCGCGGTTCGTGTCCACCTACAAAATGAGCCAGGAATGCGCCTTCCTTCAAAACCGAGAGTGTACCCGAACCTGGCCTTGCCGGCCACGTTTTGATGGAGGCGGAACACACAAGGCACCCGTGTGCTGTGCGATGGCAGTGGATGTCAAAAATCCCCAGGTGGTCGAAACTATTCCATACACCCCCCCTACAGCTACTCTTTCTCTCTTTCTCCTTTCACTCCCACCTTCCTCCCTTCCCTTATGGCGCGGTTCAGGAGTCCACCGAGATATGCGAAAAAGGCACCCGTGTGCTGTGCGATGTCAGTGCACCTTAAAGGTCCCCAGGTGATCGAAATTATTCCGGAGACCTCCACTACAGCTCCCCTCTCTCTCTCTTTGTTCTTTCACTGACACCTTCCTGATTTCCCTTGCGGTTGGTTCAGGTGTCCACCGAGATATGCGAGACAGATACTGCGCCATTTCCTTTCCTCAAAAAGCCAATCTACCAAACGCAAAAGGCACCCGTGTGCCGTTCGATGTCAGTGCACGTTTAAGATCCACAGGTGGTCGAAATTATTCCGGAGACGACCACTACACCACCATTTTACGGCGCGGTTCGGGTGTCCACCGGGAATGTGTGACAGTTACTGCGTCATCTCCTTTCCTCAAAAACCAATTTTCATTTTCATTTTTAGACCTCGAACAGATTCCCAGACTAGCCTTATTCGCAACCTAGAGGCTCCCCTTAGATGCACTGGATTGGAGGAAATACGCTCACTTTGCTATCGGTCCCTTATGGGCTGATCCAAACATCCTTCTGTCCCTTCTGAAGAAATGTTTTCACCACCACTTTGCTACGTGGACACCAACCGCGTCCTGAGACAAAAAACTGGCGGGGGCTTAGCTTTGGTTAAGCCTGGTAGGTTGCGAAAGCGAGCGCAGCGCCTCTAACGGAAGCGACGCGGCGCGTCGCGTTTAAAGAAGGAACGCAGTGCGCCGCGTCTACAGGTCACGCGTGGCTACCGACCGCCGCTGCGCGACGACTCGACTTGCTAGCCCACCTCTCACCCTAGTATGACGTCACGCTGTGACGTCACTAGGCATGGCATGACATCAGAGGTAATTCTAAATGTCACGCGTATCTACCAGCCGCCGCTGCGCGACGACTCGACTTCGTAGCCCATCTCTCACGCTTGTATAACGTCACGCTATGACGTCACTAGGCATGGCATAACGTCATAGGTCATTCTAAATGTCACGCGTGGCTACCGGCCGCCGCTGCGCGACGACTAGACCTGGTAGCCCATCTCTCAAGCTGGTATGACGTCAGAGGTCCTTCTAAAGGTCAAACGTTGTTACCGGCCACCGCTACGCGAAAGGCTGTTCATGAGCGTAGTATTGCTTTCGCAATAAAATCCGAACGCAGACAAAGTTTGTTTCCAGCTAGCGTTCGTTTTACTGCGAAAGCAGTACTACTCCCAAGAACGACCTTTCGCGTAGCGGCGGCCACTTGGCACGTTTGACCTTTAGAATGACCCCTGACGTCATACCATGCCTAGTGACGTTACAGCGTGACGTCATACCAGGAGCGAGAGACGGGCTACCAACTCGGCTCGTTGGGTAACAGCGGCCGCTTGGCACGGCGCACCGCTCTCCTCCACCTAGAGGCGCTAGTGACATTATGGCCTGACGTCATACCAGGAGCGAGATTGATTGATTGAAAACATCTTTATTTGCTGAATATTCTTGGAACATGTGGGTGGGCCGCCTAGTCCGGTAGTCCACTGGTTATTGCTGCTGCGCTGGCCCTCCCCATCAGCCAGTGCTGACGGTCAGGATCATCGCTATGCAGAATAGCCTCCCACTGCTCTTCTGAGGGTTTTCGAATGGGGTCAACTGAGGGATTAAATTTACATGCCCACACCATGTGGTAGAGGTTAGCTAGCTCTCCACAGTGTGGGCACTGCAGAGAGTATAGAGTAGGGTACCAATGGTGTAACATAGCTGACGTTGGGTGTGTGTTGGTTTGTAGTCTCCTAAGGGTGTTCTCACTTATTGAGCGATTTATGTGGTGTTGGGGTACTCCTTCCTGGCTGTTCTGTACGGCGCGAGATTGTCAGAATACACTGCTAAACCTATTCGGTCGCGGCACCCTTCATGGTATTCAGGTGAGACACCCGGTATAGAAGAGCTCGGGCATGCCTGTGAGCGGCTTCGTTTCCTCCTGGTAGTTCCAGGTGACCGGGAAACCAGATGACTGAGGCTTGGCTGGGTGGATGCTTAGTCAGCAATGACAGCCCTGACCTGTGAATTAATCCGTTATTGAAGTTGCGACAGACGTTCTGGGGATCAGTGAGCACAAAGGCGTTGGGGTTAGATGCTGCAGCTAATGCAATAGCTGCCTCCTCTGCGTGAGTAGGGTAAGACGTTTTCTTTCATCGGGGAGCAGTTCACCATCGATCCTGAAGGCGTTGAGACCACAACAGTCATGACTCCATTCTTTGGTCCTGCTGCGTCAATGTAAAGGGTGTTAGGCTGCTTGTCCCATTTCTTCTGCAGGGCTTCCCTCTTGCTTTCCTCCTCTCGATGTTATACGCGGGGTGCATATTCCGCGGAATGGGGTGCACGTTGATGCGTCTTCTCACATCGCGTGGGACCTCTTCCTTTTGGTCTATTGTATAGGGCAGATTAACATGAATCTTCTCGTGCAGTTCTCTGCCGGGTTTTGTGAGTGCGAGCCTATTGAGTTGTGAGAGCCATTGTGCTTCCCACATCTCTTTGAGGGTATTATGTACTCCTAGAGCCATGAGCTTTGCCGTTGGCGTGGAGTTCGGTAGCCTCAGTGCCGTGTTGTAGGCTTTCCTTATCAGTGTCTCCAACTTTTCAATTTCCGACCTGGAGAGGTTAAGGAATGCCGTCCCGTACATTATCCTAGAGATCACGAAAGCTTGCACCAAGCGGATGGTGTCGCTTTCCTTCATGCATATGGTGTTCATTTCGGATACGATGTATCATCCGGAGGATTTGCTCGGTGGATGTTGTACACTTCTTCATAGTGGTGGTGTTCTGTCGCCCCTGCTGGATATACTGCGCTAGGATCTTGGACTCCGTGGGTTTCTGTACTGGGTGGTTCTCTATACTATACACCGTGATGTTCTGCGCTAGGGGTGTCCTCGGGTTCTTCAGGATCAGCAACTCGGACTTTTCCGGCGCACACTGGAGGCCTCTCCCTGGCGTACCGGTCCACCGTGTCCGCTGCTGCTTGAAGACGCTCCTCGATCTCGGCGTCACTCCCCGAGTTGCACCAGACAGTTATATCATCCGCATACGATGTGTGTTTGATGCCGGGGATTTCGGAAAGAAGGCCTTGTAGATCTTTCATAGCCAAATTGAACAAGAGGGGTGACAGTACCGCCCCTTGCGGAGTTCCTCTCGGGCCTAGAGTGATGGGATCTGATTTTATTCCACCGAAGTTTATAGTGGCTTGCCTGGCTGATAAGAAGTTTTTGATATAGTTGTAGGTTCTTGCGCCACAGTTGATATCGGCGAGGCTTTGCAGGATATTTTTATGTAGAACGTTATCGAAAGCTCCTTTCAAATCAAGTGCCAGGACGGCCCTTGTCTGTGACTTGGGAGGTGTCTCAAGGAGGTCTTTATACAAGTACAAGGGGGCGTCCCGTGTCGATAGGTAAGGCGAAAGCCGAATTGAGTGTTAGGTAGGAGGTTATCTTCTTAGTATCTGCTCAGTCTCGTGTTGATGACCCTCTCTATGAGTTTACCCAAACACGAGGGGCAGAAGAACAGTACCAGGAGCGAGAGACGGGGTACCAACTTGGCTCGTCGGGTAACGGCGGCCGCTTGGCACGGCGCGCCGCCGCGCTCTTCCCACTGCTTTCGCAACCTACCAGGCTTAACCAAAGCTAAGCCCCCGACAATTTTTTTTCACTCACGGCGCATTTGTGGTGTCACCGGCAAAGTGAACCAGTTATTCGTCTTTCCCGTCCTCGCTAGCGTATAGACCACTGCTAGCAACGTGGCCAAACTATGAATAAGGCTGAACTGAGAACTGGACTGTAATTTGCTTCATGCTAGCGGGCCCTGTACTGTGCCGGGAAGGATTGAAAGGGGCAGTCGATGATGCAGAACAACGCTATGACTATGAGGCCACTATACAAAACCCAGGAATGTAAATTCGGCTTCGTGCGAAATTTCGGATTGCAGTTTTTGAATCTCATAAAACATATAAACCGGGCTTCTGCATTGACAATGGCGAGGGCAATGGCGGCTTCCTCTGCAGCTTCGGGGGAGGTGTCTGTGGGAAGTGTGTGTACCGATGGGGGAGAGAGTGTGATCCACAACGGCAGCGATCGCTTCGTCGCCCGTGCAGACTACGTCTACCCATACGGCGTCCGGTTCGGAGCCGTAGTATCGGTGGTGATTTAGCACGAGCTCTACAGTGTTCACCGTGGTGCTCGAGGTAGCGGCTTAATGAGTGGTGACTCTATTAATGAGCAGTTCTTGATGTAGGGAGAAGAGTGACGGATCGATCTAGTTGGTGAACGTTTGACATTTCTCGGAACCGCTAAAATACGGACAAAGAAGGAACAGACAGGGGCGAGCGCTACTCCCAACTGTTTATTTCATGAAACCGCAAGTGCTAGTGGTCAAAGGCTACCATGACACGGCAGAAGATTGTACGTGCGCAATGAAAAAGTGTAGCTGCCGAGACTGACAGAAACCAGAAGACATGTGTAAGATTACGTTGATACACTGAGGAATGCGAAGTTTTTTGACAATGAAATGGAAGGAGCGCTGACACAAGTGCTTCCCAGTGATGCTATTTTCTATGCTTAGATAATCTCTCGGGTAAGCTGAGCATTACTACGCCCGATAATATGGCACTAATTTAACAATGGTGCACAGTTCCGGCACTAACCACAGTGAATGGCTAGGTTGCTTCCAGACAAATTTCTAACATTATTATTGTTGTAGCATTACTGAAATATCTGCAGTGCTACGCCCAAGTGTCCATCCACTGAGAAATGAAATGAATGCGTGCATAGAGCCTCGTGCGAAAACGTGATGAGACACGTGTAGATCTGCAGCAACGCATCGCTGATGCACAGCTGGCCAGTTGTTTCCTCGAATGACTACATCGCAGAGCCGTGTGCGCTGACGAAGCCATTGCGCCCTGCCGCTAGGACGTGACATGGCCGATCTGCAACCAGCTGTCATGGACGCTTCAACCAGCTAGTTTATCCCGTCAGTAAACCTGATTATTGGCAGCTATTCAAGGTGTCAGCAAGGCGATCATGACCGCCCTGGATAGCCTAGAAAGTGCCGAGGAACAGTCTGCTTTGAATAGACAGACATGCATAACAGCCCTTTTGGCGAACTCGATACTTTTGGCTGTAATACGGAGAGTCCACTTACTACGAACATCGGATATAACGAACCGAATTCGCGTGATCGTCAAGGTCGTTACAAGTGAGCTCAACTCAAAATCTTCCCATGGCTCCGCGGGCGTCGCCACATAACTCGCTGGGCTGCTGTGAGCTTTTCGGAACTGGTTTGTAGCAGCCCAGAGAGGAGGCGTTTCGACAGCCTCCTTGCCCGATTGAAAGGTCTATACTTGTACTACCTGTACAGTACGCCTTTCAAGGTGGCTAGCGACTCGCGCTGTGTTGGCAGGCCAAATCGACACTTCAGGCACTTTGCTCATTCACTGTAGCTTCAAGAGTTCGACATCCAATTGAATGTCCTTCCACATGTCAGAAGACTCCTGATACTGACTGTAGCTAAGAATATTTCTTCTTCCGCTTCCATATGGGATGTTTCGCATCAAGGCGTCAGGCTGAATGCGGTTTCTTTCCGCCTTGGTGAGACACCCGCCTCCTATGCAAAGGCTGAAGACCGCTGAGCACGTGTTCTCTGATTTAAGCACAGCTCGCTTCTTCTGGAACGAACTGGAGAGTTCGTTTGCCGCACAGTGAGACATAACTTGGCCCATCCTCAATAACTTAAATTTCCCAGCAGCATGTTGAAAATAAACCGCCCAATTTTAGTGCATATGTGGCATGCTGGTGGCAGGGGCAAGTTACAGGCGCTGGCAGCTGACAAGCACACATCTGTTGCTTGAAATGCACATTTGGTGCTTCAAGGAAGCGAATTGTGCTTTCGTTGCCTACGTGCATTTGTTTTCAGCCAGCTTTCTTTTTAGCAAGTGAATTTTCATGCCTTCTCCAGAGGGCGCCACTTCTTGTGATAAAGGCGAATAGTGTAAGCTCAATACTATTAAGCAACGGGCAAGCTGGGCAAATTGGTTCTCTCTGTGGGGCTGTGGTGTAATGTGTGGGCATGGCTGACTTTAGGCACAGGCCTATCTCGTGCACCTCGTGTGTTCGCGTTGACGAGGCGCAGTGCCTTGCGGTCAACAGGAACCTACCTGCTGGCCCACCAGCGCCGCATCACTGCAATTTGAATAAAGCAATAATTAAGCACACACTGTCTGGTGTGTGTCTGCTGACACAGTGATACCAGCCTTATTGTCTCGCTGTAACCTTGCACGTCGTACCATGTTGCACATCGTATCATGTTGAAACTCGCTTGTTGCAGGTAGTATGTGAAAACAAAAAAAGAACTAAAGAAAAGGCAGCGCTCGTAGCTTAGGCGGTAGCGCGCCCGTTCTCTACAGCCGATGGCTTCGCAAAAGTAGGTTCAACCCTTACTGACACAGCATTTTTATGAATTCTTTTGCGCCGGTGGAGGATTTCCGAGATGCACAGAAAAACCCTGACAGACTAAGCATACATGTGTTTAAAGTTTACAGTTCAGAAGTATAAACTTGAATACAGCTTGGCTATCTCTTCTAAACCGATATATAACTTTAAGGCTCCCATACAGCTCCCATACAGTCAGTGTTGTGTGGACAAGCTCTGACGTTATATGCTCTCTACTGGATGTGGCATAGTGGAGACAGTATGCGGTGGCCACCGGAAAATTTCTGTGATCCAATTTACGCAGCTGCCCCAGCAGATAGGGCACAAGCAGTGACTGTGTGAAGACAAACCACTGAAGGCAACCTCTTTCTTCCTTTTTTCTTTCATTACCTCCTTTATTCCTTCCTTTAGGCATCAGTCCAGGCAATTACTGCACCATTTTCTCTCCTGAAAACACCAATTTATTAAAATTTACTGTAACCATTAATGCTACTGCTCCATGCCTTTAAGCGACGCGGAGCTCTTGTCACCCATTTTTTATCCTTGCGTCATCACCCTCCGGTGCACACTTCTTTCATGGTAAACCAACAATCTCAAAAAGCTGCACTAGTCCAACCTACCCTCCACACTTGCGTCCAGCCCGAGTGACTAGCAGCAAGCCAAACTGCAAACGATCCAGTAGTTTCGGAATCCAGCGCGACGCATGCCCCGGCGATGATCTCAAGTAGATCCTCCAGTAAGTGAGGGGCTCTAAATCAGAAGCTTGCTCTCGCACCAACTACAACTCGTCCACGGAAGCGAACGCCAAGGTGAAATTTGCGCTACAAATTACGGGACTCCGGAAATTCCTCAAATTATCTGCGATATCTCGGAATTCTGTAAAAATTCCCTTTTCATAATATTTAGCCCCAAAAGTTTCCTGAATAAGGGAAAACCCTTGAATGGAAGACCACCGGTGCTGGTTTGCTAATGCCCTGTGCAATAATGTGGCGGTCAACACCAACATAAGAACCAGCTGTTACAGCCACTTCCTAAGCCATAGCAGTATTATACACCCTATAAGTTGACTTGGCATCCCTATGTGCTGCAAGCCTCAGATGTGATCAGGTAAGTGCTAGTTGCTCTTTAAAGGTGCACTGAAGAGGATTTTGAACATGTCTTTTTGCCGCGGGAACTCGATCTACACGTTCCTAGCATTCTTAGAAACAGTGACTTATTGCCCTGTGTGGCCGATTTCCCCAATTAAAACGAATTAACGTCCGGCTCCCGCCTTTTTTTTTTAAATTTTGCCTCGTACGGTGGGCGGAGTCGACCAACGCGTGGAGCACCTTTCACCCAGTCCCGTGGAGGCTTTGCTTTCGCTTTCTGTTGTTTTTTAGGTTTCCATGAATAAATAGTTTCATTCGCAGATAATATAGCCGCAAAATAAGCCCGAAGAAATAAAAATACGCGCGGACTATTTGCTACTACGGACTACTCCGCCGATGGCAGAGCGGCAAGCCGCCACGGGACTGGGTGAAAGGCACTCCACGCGTTGGTCGACTCCGCCCACCGTACGAGGCAGAATTAAAAAAAAAAGACGGGAGCCGGACGTTAATTCGATTTAATTGGGGAAATCGGCCACACAGGGCAGTAAATCGCAGTTTCTAAGAAAGCTCGGAACGTGTAGATCGAGTTCCCGCGGCAAAAAGACAAGTTCAGATTCCTCTTCAGTGCACCTTTAAGAAAGCTGAGCAGAAATAATTGCGTTGTTTTTTAATTACATGCTGTTCGAAAGGCAAGGAATAATGCTTTGTTGCTTTCAACATGCATACCATGCTTTATTGAGCCAGTAGAGGGAATGCACTGCTTTAACGAAGTGACCTGTATAAGAAGGAATTATCGTGGCCCAGCAAGTTTCTCTATACAGGCACTTGACAAGTGCTCACTCACATCTACTGCCTGCATTTACTCCTCACCGACTGAGCGGCAGGGGGACCGCATCCTTGGCAAGCATAGTTGAAAGAGGTGAGAATTCAGCGCGCCATTCAACAAGAAAGCCTGACCAGCAACGTACACTTCCTGTGTCAAGTGCCACTAAAGTCTGGTTGCAGATTTGGGTGCACTTCATGTAGATTCTTTTCAATTTGATGCAGACTTTGTCGGGGGACAGCCGTTGCTGACAGGTCTCAACATCACTCCGGGACACAATATCTGCCTTGACATGCAGCACAGCACATGATTCTCCTTTATTCAGTGAAGTGTATGTACAGGGGTGAGAAGATTAAACGATGGAGCTCATTCCCTGTGGGAGAGGGAACTAACGGCAGCCCCCAGCATGCTGACCCAGAGATGATCTTCCCCTCAGTAGCGCTTGCCTCCGAGACCACCGCCACCCGCACGCAGGTGGCCCATGGAGGGTCGTCCGAAGTCGGGTGGCCTTGGTGCCGTGGGGCCGAGGCTGCTCTTGCGGTATTCATTGATCCGCGGGCTGCCGCCGCCGAATGAACTGCCGTAGGAGCCATCCCTCGTGTCTCCTGCCCCCGAGTACATGTCCTGCAAAAGCAACAATGAGGTGCTCTCAGGTACTTTTAGCCAAAGTCAGTGAATATACTCCCAACGGGAGCAGAGTAGCCCGATGGCCGACATCTTGCTTTCCAAAGCATCCCATCGAAGTACATAGTTGCTGCAAGCATGAGCGATTCACAGCAAAGTGGCTTAGAGAGGTTGCTTGCTCAGTCCACTCATTCCGGGCTGTCAAACTCACTTTGTTCTAAAAAAAATACTGTCGCAGCGAATGAGAAAGAATTTTAATAGTGTGCTGGCTGTATGAAGGCATGTCCCTAGAAGTTATAACCGGAACACTCACCATGTGGATGCGTGGCACCATCTGCTATAAACGGCAGAAGACAGTGTTTTTTCTTTTCAAAGGTAAAATTTAACACAAAACTGTGTGTTCTAGATGAAAAAAAAGAAATTAAAGAAACTGTGCACAGATGCAAAAAAATATATATAAAGCTCACAAACAGAGAGAACAGTAGGTAAACCAAAGGGCTTCTGGCAGCAGTCGTGTGTCAAATGGTGCAAAGCTGTCAGCAACTGCAGCACATGCAACAAGAAGCACATGGGAAACAAATGCAGGACTCTGGCTGTATTTTTTACTAGATAGGCAGCCTATATAGTAGTAACTCTACTTTTGGCTTCCTTAGCTTATGTGCCCACTGTGCTCCTAATTCCGTTCAGTTCAGTTCAGTTCAGTTTATTTCCTTAAAGACCCCTATTCAGGGGTATTACATAAGGGGTGGGGCTACGGCTATAACATGAGGTTTGGTTTAATCTAACATCGGCTGCATTAACTCTTGGTGGAATTTTGACATGCATCAATGGAAAAGCAGCTAAGAGATTAAGAAGTTTGCGGGGATACAGTGGCGGCAACTGACAAAGGACAGGGTTAATTGGAGAGACATGGGAGAGGCCTTTGCCCTGCAGTGGGCGTAGTCAGGCTGATGATGATGATGAGTATATGCTGGCTAAAGAATGAAAGATTACAAAATAAGTGCCACGAGGCCAAGAAGGTGAAGCCAAAAGCCAAGGTTGATGTGCCTTTTGTGCCTTGTGGAAAGCTCGTGAGCATGATTGAACGTGTGTAACATATTTGCGTGTCTGCTCTCTTATGGATGATCTGCTGTGATGATTCCCCTAGATTTTTTTTATACAGCACGTTAATTAAAACAAGCCTCTGGGTGAGCTGTCGTTGACACCCATTGCACTTCTCGCTGTGTTATTACACAAGATCGCTGTCCGTGAGTGTCCTCATACAAATGGCATGCTCGCGGAGCTGGTCATTAAGTTAAGCGCCCCAACATACGTGCGTTCACAAATGAGCGGTACTTCATACACCCTGCCTGACTGGTATCCAATACAGAGTGTGTCAAGTTTCTTAACACAGGGCCGGAGGAGCTTGCCTTTTTCAGAGCGCACTCTTTGGCAAAGACAGTCCAGCTCTTTTGGCACCGAGAAGACAATCCGGATGCCAGCCTTCTCCCCTATGTGCATTGTGCCTCTCATCGGCTGAAGAAAATTAAACACAAACAACTAAGGATGGCCAGTAACCATGGTAAGGAGAGACACTTCAGCTCCACCAAGAAGAGCGTTCTTTCAAAGGGGCTATTCAGTGCTTGTTCTTAGCAGAAATTGCTAGCAAGGCTTTTTGCGGCTGTAATGTTTAAAAGGTGCATTTACTGCTCAGATATTTGGATTTAAAAATGAAACATTTTTTTTCCCCTCGACAGAAACTAGAGATGTCAAGACACAAAAGGACTCCGTGATCCCCATTCAGAAGTGAACGGTGGTACAAAGTAGCCTCGGCTATACGCCTAATGACACCATTGCAGTTTGGCTATGAAACTGGCCGGTGGCAGAGAAACATGCGGTTCCTTTTTTGAACTTTTGTAACTTATCAAATCTCCGTTTTCCGTGAAAGCAGCCTCTTTGTCGTTAGAACAAGGTAAGTGTCGAATACAGGCCGGCTCACATGCCCTCGACACAGAGCAAAACAGCGCCACTCACGGGACCGCTGCCGTAGCCCCTCTCGCCCCCATAGCTGTCGCCCTGGTAGCCGCCAGGGCCGCTGTCGTGGAATGACGGCATGCCATGCGGCGAGTCCATCGACGGGCCGCCCACCTGCAAATGGGGCACAGTTCCCGATTCTTAAGCATGCAGCCCTTCCAAGAGACAAAAGTCGAGTCAAAACCGAGGAAAACACTGCCGACAGATGACACCTGGAGTATGCTTCACACGCAAGCTGAAGCACACGTGATTTCTGCCCCTGCCACACAGGAAGATGTTTGGAGTAGCCATGGCAGCTCGCGGGGCCTGAGTAATGCGGTTCCAAGAAGTTGCAAATTTTTTGCCGCAAAGCTTTTCCCAGAATTCGCTTCGTTGCAAATGAAACAGCCTTTTAGACATTCTAGCCAAATTAGGAAAACACTGCCGGCGCCTCTCCTCGCAAAAGGCAATCAAAATTAGGGAAGCACTGCCTGTGTCCCCTTAGCCAAGGCTTAGTAAAATTGGGGAAAACACTTTTGGGATCCCCGTGGGAAAATTTTTGGTTAAAATTTGGGAAAACTGCCCCCATCTCCTTGGACAAAAAAGTCCAGTCAAAGTTAAAGAAAAACGCAGCCAACACCTCTCAAAGAGCAGTCTAGACATTCAGTAGGTGAACAACGCGCAGGGCTGACAACTTCAGTGGGACCCTTTATCAAGTGTTTTTATTTGTAGAAATAAACAAGAGTTCGGTAGAACCCTGATCACATGACTTGCAGGTGACCGCACAACACTGTCACACAATCTGTGCATTGTATATAATAAAACCTTACTGACGTTTTTAAGCACCATAAAAACGCGTGTAAGGGCCCCATCCGTGTATGGGCCGCACAGTTTTCCTGAAGGAAACGTAAAAAAAAAAAAAGTAGGATCTGTGTAAGCGCTGCACCCAATCTTTCCAAGACCCACGTGGGAACAGCCTTCGAAATGCACGTACCATGCCTCCACGATCAGCTCCGGCTGCGAGCAACGGCGTGCTTGATCGTGGAGGCCACGCAGGCGCACAGGAGCTTCCAGGTGCCGCCCACGGATGGCGCTCGAGGTCGTGGCTGATATCAATCATCATCGTCACCTTTTTCCTTCACCACGAGCTCCCGCTATCCATATCAGCATCAGTATCACTAGCTCCAGCTTTTTGCAGCTGTCAAAGGCACAACGTAGTTGTGGCTTTCGCGTGCTGCCGCCGAGCGTTGCAATTTTAGCACGATGGGCAAGCGCTTTAACAGCTACAAGGCTGGGAGTTTGCTCTCGAACATAGCAAGCATGTGGCGGGCAGAGCAATTTGACTTGGCCGAGGAGCGTGTCCGACAATGGTGCAACCAAAAGGATGCGTTCAGAAACACAAGCTGCAAAAAGCGAGCTTTCCGAGTCAAGCTGTGCAAGTTTCCCGAACTGGAAGAAGAGCTGCTCTGCTATGTGATGGAAGTGCGGAACTATGGCTACGCGTTGGCAGCAGACATGCTGCGCGGCTCATGGGAACATTTTCCCACGCACTCATCCTGTCCGGCCTCTGAGCTTCTACCTTGAGTGAATATTTGCTCCGTAACCTTGCAGATGAGTCGGACGATCCTGATTCCTAAGCGAATTTTGTTGTTAGCTGGCATTATTGTTGCTGCAGCGATAAATGAACTGCTTGTGCCAGCCAGTGCCATTCTTCCTTTGTTCCATCGGAGCTCCGCCCGCTGTGGTCGGCGTGCGCTCGGTAGAGCGGGCAATTACAGGGTGGGGTCCAACGTTTTCGAACTGCGTCAGCCGCGGCTAAGCAATGAAAACGTATTTACCCCGGCCCTATTACAGCCTCATAGCACTAAACAACTAAAGCAGTTTTGGTTTGGTTTATTGGGGTTTAACGTCCCAAAGCGACTCAGACCATGGGGGACGCCGTAGTGAAGGGCTCCGGAAATTTCGACCATCTGGGGTTCTCTAACATGCACTGACATCCCAGAGTACACGGGCCTCTAGAATTTCGCCTCCATAGAAATTCGGCCGCCACAGCCAGGATCGAACCCGCGTCTTTCGGATCAGCAGCCAAGCGCCGTAACCACTGAGCCACCGCTGCGGGGCCAAAGGAGCTCCGAAACTACTAGGTAATGAGGTACACTTCAACGCAAAACGAGACCTGCCAACATTTTTGTGCTTCACAAAGCGAAAGCGGTCAGCACTGCACTCACGTTGTATCTCTGACTCTGTCGTAGCTGCTGCAAGCTCTTCTGCAGGTCAATGTCCTGGAGGCCGCGAGCGACCGCAGCAAACTCGTCGTCATGATAGCCTCCGCCACCACCTCCACCGGTCATGTTGAGCAGCCTCTGCTGGAGCTGGATCATGGTCTCCAGGGTGGCAGCCACCGAGCTGGGGTCGTTGGGAGGCCCAGAGCCACGACGCTCCGTGTAGTCCTCCAGCATGCCGGACTGGAAGAAGCAAGGTCACATCAATTGGAGACACGTCAGGACACTGTGCTACTGCATTCGCATAGTCTTTGGCCAAATGGCATCCATGTTCAAGGGGCTCCCCAAAACTACCCTTCATACATATACACATAAATCATATTCGAATATTTGCACACCCCCAATATTCTTCCCTGCCCCAATGCTTGGCACCCCTTCAGTCATAAAATGCATCCACCGAAGCCATGACGGAAAAAAATCTTAACAAATGCACAATCAAAGAAAAAGATAAGAAAAAAAACATACCCTGACTTGGTTTGAATGGCTCAGTGTCATCTTTTTACCTCCCAGCTATCCAGCAATGCACAAAGTAAGAGGTACAGTATAATGCCACCACAAACCACTAAGCGATGAAAAATATTTTTACTGAAAGTATGAAATAAAATCTGGCTGGAAAAAAAAAGCTTGTCTGAAATGACTACTTAATTTGATTAAATGAAGTCCAGGATCACTATCCCACTTCAATGAACTAGCTAATAAATGTGCCGCCCAAGTCCCTTGCCCCAAGTACAAGAGAATATCAATATTACAATCACGGATGATATGAATTCCCAAATTCCCTGGCTGAAATTTGGATACTCTGAACACATGACCAAGCCTCTAAGAATTATACAAAATGCAGGAGCCATGATTGCACCCACTGGCACAAAGTGATGCCTCTGTTAGCCGTACAGTATCCATGAACGCCAGCCTCAAAGCATGCATCGCGACCACCAAGCAGGTGGCGCGCGGCCGTAAATAAATCTCATCAGCCATCAATGTCTTTGCATGAATGCATTTCTCATGATTGCATTGGCATTAGCTGGGACCACGTTGGCAGTTCGAATCATCCGGATTTCCGAATTAATGGGGGTCGAATTAATGAGGTTTCACTGCAATAACGGTAGGTGGCAAAGAGCTGGAAAGTGAGACAGGATGGGCTTGGACTCCGCCAGTTATCATTCCCGTCACGCACCGGGAGAAGGAACCAGAGTCACGCCTGCGCACATTAGGTGGCAGCCTCAGCTCCTTCGTATTCACCGCAGCTCTTGGTTGCTGGAATACAGTAGACTCATGATAATTCAAACTGCAAAATTTTTGTTGGCTGGCTACATTTTCAATGCGTTTAAGGGGGGAGCCTGGTCTTGAAAAGAAAATGTTATTAATCTGCTCGTAGTTATGAAATTTTCAGGGCACATGTATTTTCGTGCCCTGATTCTAGATATGTCATTTAGTAATTTCATGTAAAGCAATTCCTTGAGCACTTATGTAATCTTTATGCAAGTATTTTGCAAAGAGTTTTGAAGAAAATTTGCTGCAGGAAACTCGCTGAAATGTATGCCA
Source organism: Amblyomma mixtum (assembly GCF_055824585.1). Lineage (NCBI taxonomy): Eukaryota > Metazoa > Arthropoda > Arachnida > Ixodida > Ixodidae > Amblyomma > Amblyomma mixtum. Next base: position 93,897,718 of record NC_143013.1, on the reverse strand, counting down.
TTGGGTTCTCTTGACACCAAGGAATACAATAAGGGTAAAATTATCATCCTGCTTATCATAGAACTTGAGTAATAGGGTACTGAAGCTGCCACTTCACAAACAGGTAAACACACTTTTCTTCTCATTTCTGAAGTGACAATTTCAAAACTCTGTAACTTAAGTTCTATGATAGGTAGGAAAACAATTTTACTCTTATTGCATTCCTTGGTGTCTAGAGAACCCAATGGCATACATTTCAGCAAGTTTGCCGCAGCAAATTTTTTTCAGAATTCTTTCCAAAATACTTGCATAAAGATTACATAAGTGCTCAAGGAATAGTTTTACATGAAATTAAATGACATATTTAGAATCAGCACACAAAAATACATATCCTCTGAAGATTTCGTAACTGTGACTTCATTAATAAAAAATTATTTTTCAAGACCAGTGTCCCCCCTTAAAGCCTCTAAATTCGTAACACGGGTTCCCTGAAATTAGCTAAATTCAAACTTTCTGGATTGCTCCAACCCACCCGGCGCTCGCAAAAGAGCTGCCGCCAAGGTCGGATACGTCAGGATTGCAGTGCTGCGTGAGCTAAGATTTGGCCTCTCCGACCGGTTAACCTCGTATGTGATCTGAAGGGAGGCCGTGTCATTCGAAGTCGTCCCACTGCCGCCGCACAGTCATTTCCGCGAGCCACAGCCAGGTGCGCACCAGCTCAGACGCTGATCGATGCACAGCTTGTCTGTTTTAGGAGCGTGAGCTCTTACTCATCACGTTTCCAGATTTCATGGGGTCTGCTACCACCCTGAGATAGCAGCGCCATCTAATGCAGCAACTAGAAAACAGCACATCTAGCATTGAGAATTGTAGCGCCATCTACAGTAGCACTGTAGAAACAAACACCTGCCACGTGCGAATGGTGACGTCACGGTCCAATATTGTGAATAGGGGTGGAACTATGTGAGTATGACGTCAGGGAAATTCTAGTAAACCAAACAGCTAACGCTAGTTTTCGATAAAAAGCAGACGACCATATCTTCTTTCTTCAGCAGTTAAATTTGCTGCAGTAAGAGACTGTTCTCTGAAAGGCTTTTTGTACTTACTCAATTGTTAGAACTTCGAATCATTGGGACCTTCTTTCGAGTTCTTTGAGGTCTCAATTGATGCAGTTTTACTCTACTGGCAAACCAGTGCATTACTGATGAAACTGCACAAGTAAGCTAAACTGGGCTAGTCGGAGCAATTGCATCTTCGAAAAACGTAGCGCGAAACACAAGACACAGGTAAGGTGAAGACAGGACACGAGCGCTCGTGTCCTGTCTTCACCTTACCTGTGTCTTGTGTTTCGCGCTACGTTTTTCGAACATGCATTACTGATGACTTTCTTTTCGACCACACAACCAGCTGGAGACTGCCGGTTGAGTAAAGGCATCAGTGCCGTTCACCCACATGTTATGTGGTGCTAAAGCATTAGCTATGTTTGCACAGTGAAACAGTTCTAAAATACTATTTGTACGCAGGGATGTCCATAGAGCAAATCACATTCAGTTTCGGGTCCATATTAAGGGGCACTTCTGACAATTCAAGCTTCATATAATTCAAACAAAAATCTCTGTACCCTTAAAGATGCACTGAAGAGGAATCTGAACTTGTCTTTTTGCCGCGGGAACTCGATCTACACGTTCCTAGCTTTCTTAGAAACAGCGATTTACTGCCCTGTGTGGCCGATTTCCCCAATTAAATCGAATTAGCGTCCGGCTCCCGCCTTTTTTTCTTTAATTCTGCCTCGTACGGTGGGCGGAGTCGACCAACGTGTGGAGCGCCTTTCACCCAGTCCCGTGGCGGCTTGCCGCTCTGCCATCGGCGGAGTAATACGTATTAGTCCGTATTAGCAAATAGTCCGCGCGTATTTTTATTTTTTCGGGCTTATTTTGCGGCTATATTATCTGCGAATGAAACTATTTATTCATGGAAACCTAAAAAACAAAATAAAGCGAAAGCAAAGCCTCCACGGGACTGGGTGAAAGGCGCTCCACGCGTTGGTCAACTCCGCCCACCGTACGAGGCAGAATTAAAAAAAAAGGCGGGAGCCGGACGTTAATTCATTTTAATTGGGGAAATTGGCCACACAGGGCAATAAGTCACTGTTTCTAAGAAAGCTCGGAACGTGTGGATCGAGTTCCCGCGGCAAAAAGACATGTTCAGAATCCTCTTCAGTACACCTTTAAAGTTTGTATCAATAAGAGGCCTACTGCAGTATTTTGGCACAACCTGGGCGCCAATGCTATAGCATTCCCACTATGCGTAAGGAATGGTGGTTGAATAAGTATTACCATGTTAGGGGCGTCGTGCTCAGAAATGTTACTGCAGTAGAGAAACCGGAGAAGAAGGCCGGTATTAGCACGAGGAGGCAGGGATGTCGTACCTGGGGTGGCGGTGGTGGAAGACCGCCATCAAACGGCGGTCCAGGCTGCGGCGGTCCCCCATACATGTCCCTGGCAAAGGGGGGTTCGACGAAAGGCTCGGGCGAGCGCTTGCGCGGAGGAGGGCCACCCGACCAGATGTCCCGCGGAGGAGACCGCATGCGAGGCGGACTCCACGGGGGCATTGGTCGCCGTGAAAAGGGCGATGGAGAACGCATTCGTTTGCGGCCCGGTGGCGGAGCCTGCAGTACATGGTGCGAGTCAGTGACTGAGACGGAGGAAGGGCATCATCACTGAGTTGCACACAACTCCTTCAAGCACTAATTAATGGCTGTCCAGCGAGGGGAAAAGTTTCAAATTTACTTCCAAGAAGGGAGCACCCCGAGGATTACCGTATATTGCCGTGTGAACACAATTTTTACAATAAGGGCCCCCTGGGCATCGCCAACTTGCTCGCTGAACTGTTCTGTGCACGTCTGAAACAGTTCAGAAAAGAGACGTTTTTACACCTCCCTCGCCTGATGCAAAGTCTATAAGGCGACATTTCAAAAACCACCACCGAAAATTAGGGAGGTGTCAACCCATACACAGATGCTACCAACTTGCGAGGTCTAAGGTGGTTTCTGTATAGCAGCAGGTACCGTATTTACTCGCATATAGTACCGTATTTACTCGCGTAATAGGCGCACTCGCATAATAGGCGCACCCCTAGTTAGGGCGCGAAAAATCAGATTTTTTTATTTCCGCGCATAATAGGCGCACCCCGAACTCTGCACTGTGATCAATACTGTATTTACACGATTGCAAGCCCACGCCTCGCCACCCCCCGCTTCCCAATCTTTATTTTAACAAAGTTTTTGCTGAAATGACTAACAGTCCCTACTAGTGCTGCTGCCGTCGCAGCTGCTGCGGACCCACAGCACGTACAACATTGAGTAAAGCAGAAATTTGGGCAAGTTGGCATGTATTCATTTTTGAAATAGCGCAACAAAGACGGGACGTGGAAACTAAGGGGTAAAGACAAACAGGCGCTGCCTGTTCGTCTTTACCCCTTAGTTTCCACGTCCCGTCTTTGTTGCGCTGTTTCAAAAATGAACACGTACAACGACATCGCGTAGAACAGCCGCACGCAGTTTTCAGAGATGCTCACTTTAAACGTCTGTTTGGAAAGCTTCATCTCCAGCCGGAAACGTTCCCGACTTAGGCCCACAAAAACCTCGGCGCTTGGAGTCGCGTACGAAAATTTAGGGACGCCGCAGTCGCAACTGCCGCACTTCTCGGCCACGTTGTATTTTCCGACTTGCCGCATGCTTGCCGTGTTCGAGAGCAAACTCCCAGCCGTGTAGCTGTTAAGGTGCTTGCCCGTCGAGCTAAAACAGCAACGCTCCGCGGCAAAGCCATAAACCATGATAACTATCGCACTACCGCAAATCCCGGCACTTGACAGCAACAACAACAAAAAAAAAAACGAGCTGGAGATGCTGATGGCGATATAGATAGCGAAAGCTTGCGGCGGAGGAAAACGATGATGATGATGATGATAAGCTTGGCCTTGGGCGCCCTCCGTGGGCGGGGTCTGAAAGCTCCTGTGCACGTGTGTGGCCTCCGCGATCAAGCGCCCGTTGCGCGCAGCCGGAGCCGATCGCGGAGGCCTCGGTGCGTGCCTTCCGAAGGCTATTCCCGCGTGTGTCGTGGAAAGTTTCGGTGCGGCCCTTACACGGATCTTTTTTTTTTTTAACATTTTCTTCGCGAAAACGGGGTGCGGCCCGTACACGAGTGCGTTTACGCGGTGTGTTCAATTTTGCGAGTAGAAAAATTTCCGGAAATTTTACCCCGCGTAATAGGCGCACCCGAACTTTGAGCCGGATTTTCTGGCAAAAAAGTGCGCCTATTATGCGAGTAAATACGGTAGGTCGACCACGAGTATAGGTCGACCCCTATACATTGGGCTCACCGAGAAATAAAAAAAATATTCAAATATAAGTCGACCTATCTCTTTTTAAAAACATGCACGTACGACGTAGGACAAGCACACACTTCATCTGACTTTAATCTCTGAAAAGCGAGCAAATATACAGAAACCTAGGCATGCGCAGAACGAAACCTGATGTTCAATCAACAGAACTGTTCAAGATACGAAATCTCAGCTTTAAAAAGGGTCACAGATGTATCGCAGGCACAACTTTTTCCTCTTTTTCTTATGTGGTACGCCTCCACAACCTCCCGTGCTTCACTATCACCGCTCCTGCCCAGAACGCCAAAATGCACTGCTTCCTAAGCTGTGTACCACGATAAGACCACAGAAATGAGCGAAAGAGCAATGCGGGTACACACAGCAATTCCCTGTGTGCACCTGCATGATGATGATGAAAACAGCGACAGCTTTCCCGAACAAGCATTGCATGGCGCGAGAGGAAAGCTGTGGTAATGTCCACAGTGTGTGTTGCTCCAGAATCGGGAAAATACAGGATCGTTGAGTTCGAATGATGTGGTTTGGAACTGGTCAGTTGGGGGGCGCACAAGTGTGGAATGCAAGATGGGATGCCATTTCACCCCCTCTATCTCCATTTGCCTGCGACTGCAACGTTACATGTTCAATGCGTCGAGCTGCTCGCACTTGTTGTTTGGTGCTGGTTTTCAACGTGCCACTTGGTGTGACAATACAAAAGCATAAGTTTTAAACAGTGTAGCATGTACATTATATCAAGGTCAACTTCATCAACATCTACATTACCCGAGGTTCAAACTACACATCAAACTACACACGCTTCAATAGGGGCAGCACCAGGGAGTTGAAACTTCATAATTATTGAAGAATTCACTACACGGTACTTCGTTACATCCAGGTTTAAGTGAATTATGATACATTATTATACTTTATGCTCATTCATTATACTATAATCCCCCCAAATGATTTAGTAAATCAAGCTGCCGCACCAAGGCCACCCAAAGAGAGACGACCAACTTCCCACCAGGTACCGAATAAGACCCCAATAAAGCAGAGCAACCAACAACACTCAAACTTGCTTTGATCAGGAGAGGCATGACAACAACCAACGGTCTCATAAAACACCGTTGCATTAGTTCCACAGAAGGCCAACAACAACTAGTATTGCTACGGCACAGCACATTGCTGCGGTACTCGTTTCGCTGCAATGTTCGTTGTACAAGAAAATCCTGAGACTTACCGCCTGCATGCTTGCAGCAAGGCGATGGGACCGGGTGGTAAAGTGCTGCGCGTCGGAGAAGGAAAGAAATACAGTCAGTCTCCCTTTGATTCACACACACGAAGTGCGAGCAAGACATCTCGGGACTGAACAGTCATCCCCCAACAGCCGTAGCAATGAGTCCTGCATGTTCTTGGAACTGTCAAGCCCGCCGTCAAAGACAGTGAGCTAGAGAATGAGGTTCAGTGTGGAGAATGCCCGCTCCCCTCAAGATTAAGTGCAAAAAAAAAAAACATACGACAGCACACAAAGGAAATACCGAATAGCACTAAGAGAGCTTACAAAACAGCAATAGCATGATCGTTACAGCGTCTGACTTAGTCAAATCATTAAACTCAACAATCTAATGTAAAAGGGGCTTTGCCAGCGCAACGGGATGGCATAGAGCAAGATAACAGGACAGCGCTACCCTTCTGTGCCAGTAAGAACCAACATGAGGTTTTGCTGCTTACTGATTCTATGCCACCACTCTCAACAGATACGTAGTCCGCGTGTGCATGAGCAACGAAACTGCCTATGCACCGTCTTATACCCCTGTCACACGGGCACTTTTGATGCTCATTGAACTCGATCTGCATCGAGATTTTTGAGCACGCTTGAAACATCCGGTGCTACACGGGCATTTTCAATACTCCTTGAGAAGTTTCCCTCATGTGTGTTAGGTGGCGCCAAATGTTCCTCCAACAGCCATAACAAGGTGATGTCCGGCAACACTGTGCAGTCGGGGGCAGCGGCAGCCAAATCCGTAGCCAGACGTGCGACGCACCTCTGTGCCTCTGCTGTTGTGTGACGGAACCCGAGGGTCCACAACGCCTCCGCGATTTCTGCGTAGACTACGGCGTTTCTCTTCTGGCGCCGCAAATTATCTAGGCGGTCTAGCCAGCAGTCGATGAGAGCGGCGGTCTCGCGCTCGCTCCACAGTTTGCACGTCGACGAGCAGGAGGACGCCATCTTTGTTGTTTACACTGACGGCGAAGCTTGGAGCGTGGTGCCGAGATTATATATAGATATGTTTGCATATAAGCAGGCATAGTGCCTGAAAATGTTCTGTCTTGCATTTTAATCAATTACAACAACAACAGTTGTAGTTTTGTTTTGTTAACTAGTGTTCATTTTGTGGGAATCTGGCTTTCCGCCGTCGCCTTTGCGCGGCTGTGCCGGCCTACCGCGTCGTTTCTCCTCTTTCCCTTGCTCCCGCCTCAGGCGGTGGAGAGGCGGCTGGGTGACTAATCACTGTCATTTAGCCACAGCTCCGCCCCGGCTCCCCAAGGGCCTTTGCCATTGGCGCCTTTTGGCGGGAATCCGGGACCCGTTTTGGCGGCCGCGCATCCCGCGACCGTCCGAGCGGGGCCCAGAGAGAGAGATCCCTCCGAGACAGCGTAAGGTGCGTACGTTACTGTTTGTCCGTGCCGGCCTTTGCCGCTCGGACCAGTGCATATACTCGAGCTCGCCCGCACGTGTCCTCTGACCTGCAGCGGCTCGAGCCTGTCCAGCGGGGTCCAGCGACCTCAGACAGGCGTACCTTGCGTTGAATGCCCACTCTCTCTCGCAACCGGCCCAACGGTCGACACGAGAGAGAGATCACAGCACTGCCGCGGGGACATTCTCCTGCAGCGGCGTGCTAGCGGCGCACATTGCTCGAGTTGCTTCGTGCGCGCAGCGGAGCCTTGCTCCTCGCGCGCCCCCGGGACGGGGTGACTATTGAGTGTTTGTGTACCTGCTGAAGGACGACGTGAATAAACGTCTCCTTTGTGAACTTGGAGGCCTATTTCATTGCGGCGAATCGCTCTCCTCCCAGCGGAGGTTGAGTGCGCTGCATCGGTGTCCCAGTGTGTGTGTGGTGACGGCTGATCGGGGCCCCTGGCTCGCGCGAAGCTCGAACCCGCGGTGGGTGGTGGCCTTTGTCCACGTAGAAACCCACAACTGGCGCCCAACGTGCTAAGTCATTGGCGCTTACGCCTTTGATGGCACATTAGCCGAGCAGGTCGCCTTGACGATCACGCTTGCGCACCATGTCTAACACCCCCAGCGGGGCACTCGGCAGCTACATGTCGGCTCCCTACGGAGTTATAGCGTCGTTTGATCCGCTGGCTGCTGTTCCTTCGAATAGCTAGACACCGTGGTTGGCCGCGGCCCCCATCGGGGTTTACGGCGACACAACCCAAAATGTCGACCACGCGGCTCCCATTGGAGCTGTATCGGAAGCACCCTGCGGTGCATCCGCTGGTCACATGCCTCAGCTGTGCAAGCTTTCCGTCCAGTGCGAAAGCAGTTCGTGTCACGCTGCCGCAACCGGCAGTTTCGAACAGCAGCAGCCGTGCCCCGCGAGCAGTCAATTCTGCTCTGGGAACGGCGAGGCGCTGGCCCGGTTCCCTGTGGAAACCACGCCGCTCATCGAACTAGGAGCCTTGCCTCCCTCGTTCGTGCAGCCCGCCCAAGCCTCCACTGAGGCAGGGGTGCCTCAGTTGGCTGATGCGGCTCCGCGAGCCTGCGGGTCGGCTGGCGCGCTGGGCTCTCCTGATACAGCATTACGACTTTTCCGTGCAGTGTCGAAAGGGGAGCACAAACGTGGTAGCTGACGCGCTATCCCGTGCCCCACTCGCCAGCGGCGCCTTGACGCCTGTAGGCGGAGGGGGCGAAACAGCGGACGAGCCGCCGGGCGGCAAGGAGGGGGAACCCGCAAACGGGTTAACCCATTCCGCTAACCAGGCGAGCAGCGCTTCGCAAAGCGGACGAGAGGCAAAGCTCTTCGTGAGCGCCTCGGAAGTGCCGACGCGAACGGAAATTTTGGCTGCAAACCTGAGTGGGGACGAGACCATGCTCCCCTCTGGGATGACTGGAATCGTTTTCAGCCGTAAGAGCTACTGAAAGCCCAGCAAAATGACCTTTTTTGTCGCGAGGTGAGCGACGGTCTCAGGGAGACGGAGCGCCGTGACGCTACTTGTATTGTAGCGGGCGCAGGGGGGAAGAAGCCAGCGTGTGTCGCGGCGAACCCCGGGGATTCATATTTGCTGGACCATGACGGGCTCGTGCTGAAATACATAGCCACCGATGACGAGTCCATCGACCCGTTCTAGGTGGTTATCCCCAAAAGTCTGAGAGGCGCACTGTTGAGATTCTCTCATGACGAACCACTGGCCGGTCATTTGAGTGGCTCCAAAGTTTTTGCAAAACTGAGCCATTCGGTGACGTGGCCCGGCATGAAGCGTGACATTTTCCGCTATTGCCGTTCCTGCCATGTCTGTCAAGCGGTGAAGTCACGGGGCGGCAAGCCGCCTGGAATGATGAAACCGATTGACAGTGTGCGTCCGTGGCAGATGGCCACCTGCGATTTGATGGGGCCTTTCCCCAGGAGCAAGCAGGGGTTCATTGACCTGAAGGCCTACGCGTCACGGTCTGATGAGCTTGCGCCGGTACCCACTGGTATCAAAGGCAAGTGTAAAGGCACAACTGGTGCTGCGGAACGCAAGCGTACGGAGCACCGGTACAATCTGAGGCGACGGTCACCTGTGTGATTGATGCCGGACGGCGGACTTTTCCGCAACCGAAGGCACGCAGCCTCAGCTAGCTGGCGAGCTTTCTTGTCAGGCCCTACCCAGGTGAAGCACGGTGTGTTTTTTTTTGTTGTTTGTTTTTGCAGCATGCTCAGTTCCAGCCTTGCGTGTTTATCTATTTATTTATTTGTTTTGTTTGAGTCAGTTCTAGCCACTTTCGTTTCCCCGCTTGCTCGTCTGTTTTTGTTCTAACGTACCCAGATGTACATAGGCAAACTTCAGCCCGCTCGTGCTTGCTCTCATCTTCTAGAAGGAATAGATTGGATTAGGTGTCGTTTGTACAGCGAGCCTTTTCTCATTTCCGGCCCGACTGTGGGTGGTGGGCTCGTTAAGGAGCCGTGTGTCGCGGTGCGAGTTTTGTGCGGCCCGTATGGAGGGGAAGTTGGCGGGGCGTTTGGGGCGATGGGGGGCGGAAAGTGCACCCTTTGACCCTCGCCGCGGCGCCTCTGGACGCTTCTGATGGGGGGGTCGTTGTCGCCGACCAGCGTCCGCGCACGTGCCGGTGTATGCGTGTTTGTGGCTGTGGCTGCGTGCGCGCGTAACCATGAGCCAAGGCGACGCCTGTGAGTTGTGCCGTTGTGTCCTTCTGCGTGAGCGCGAGGATGAGAAGGACCCCTCGCTGTGGACAAGGTTACACATCTGGACGCCGCCGAACGTCCTCGCCCGTTTCAGCCGGCGTGAAGGGGGTGCACTAACTGTTTTGTGCCGAACGTGATGTCGTGTCCAAGGGCGCGAGGTCAGTGCTCTGCCGCGGCCCCGTCGTCATCAACGCACCCTACATCAACGGAAAGAAGACCGCCATCAGTCGTCGGCCCTCCCAACCCGTTCAACTTCAAGTCTGCGAGCGGTGAGTCGCCGACCGGCCCACTGGGCCGCGCCATCGAACTTTGAGGCTGACATCCACCTGTCACATAGCTGTACAGTTGTATTCACATCTTCTTGGGTACCGTGTATATTATCAGGAAGCTGTTTTGATTTACTGAAGAGTGTGCAAGTGTTTGCCTTGTTTTCCGTTGTTTGTGTGGTTAGTTTTTCTGGCTGGAACTGAAGAGGAGCTAGTTTTTTTTGTATTCATTTCTTTATTTTGGAACTGAAGTGTAGCAGTTTTTTTTTTTGTGTATTCATTTCTTTATTTTGGAACTGAAGTGTAGCTTATTTTTTTTGTGTATTGATTTCTTTATTTTGGTCGCGTGCTTTGCCGATGGGTAGGAGGGCATTTAAGGAGAGGGGGATGTGGGAATCTGGCTTTCCGCCGTCGCCTTTGCGCGGCTGCGCCGGCCTACCGCGTCGTTTCTCCTCTTTCCCTTGCTCCCGCCTCAGGCGGTGGAGAGGCGGCTGGGTGACTAATCACTGTCATTTAGCCACAGCTCCGCCCCGGCTCCCCAAGGGCCTTTGCCATTGGCGCCTTTTGGCGGGAATCCGGGACCCGTTTTGGCGGCCGCGCATCCCGCGACCGTCCGAGCGGGGCCCAGAGAGAGAGATCCCTCCGAGACAGCGTAAGGTGCGTACGTTACTGTTTGTCCGTGCCGGCCTTTGCCGCTCGGACCAGTGCATATACTCGAGCTCGCCCGCACGTGTCCTCTGACCTGCAGCGGCTCGAGCCTGTCCAGCGGGGTCCAGCGACCTCAGACAGGCGTACCTTGCGTTGAATGCCCACTCTCTCTCGCAACCGGCCCAACGGTCGACACGAGAGAGAGATCACAGCACTGCCGCGGGGACATTCTCCTGCAGCGGCGTGCTAGCGGCGCACATTGCTCGAGTCGCTTCGTGCGCGCAGCGGAGCCTTGCTCCTCGCGCGCCCCCGGGACGGGGTGACTATTGAGTGTTTGTGTACCTGCTGAAGGACGACGTGAATAAACGTCTCCTTTGTGAACTTGGAGGCCTATTTCATTGCGGCGAATCGCTCTCCTCCCAGCGGAGGTTGAGTGCGCTGCATCGGTGTCCCAGTGTGTGTGTGGTGACGGCTGATCGGGGCCCCTGGCTCGCGCGAAGCTCGAACCAGCGGTGGGTGGTGGCCTTTGTCCAAGTAGAAACCCACAATTTTTATAGCTTCGTGAGAGCGAGAGTGCTTTCGATCGTGCTTGGAACCTCAAGCACTCTTGAGGGGCCGGCATCGAGTCAAGCAGGATCGAGCTCGATTGCGCTTGAAAGTGGCCGTGTGACAACCGTCGATCTGCATTGAGTTCGATGAGCATTGACTCAATGAGGATTGAAAGTGCCCGTGTGACAGGGGTATTAAAAGGCTCGCATTGCACAAAGAAAAAGCTGCAGCTCACGCCAGCCAACCATAGACTGAGTCATCAGCAACACCAGCGCGACTTGTGAATGGCCAAAACATCCATTCTATTGCACTGTTGGGTAGCACAGCACTGCAGAGTGAGATGAGTGTCAACAGCGTACAGAGTTTTCATGAGAGAGATTTCTTGCTTTACAGCCCACAGTTCACCGACACAAGCTGCAACTTCTACCATTCTACTGCATTAGCTTTCTCACAGTGTAAGTGCTCTCAACACTTTTTTAAGCGAAAAGCTTCACTAGGCTCGTCAACACAGCGCTTCGCGTGAGCCACCCCTGGGCGGCGCCGCGGCGCGCCCTTCCTCCTCCTCGCCACCCCCTCCCTGCTCCTCCTCGCCACCGGTTTACCCTTCGCCGGTGCTAGCGGTTCTTATCGCGTTATCGCAAGTTATAGCAAGGCGTTGCGATAAAGCCTGAGCAGCGGCGGCAGACATAAAAGAGGCCGCGCGCTCCGTCGTTACTTCTCCTCGCCATCGGTTAACCGCTTGGGACGGTTGGGACGGCGGTCTCCGTCCCGAGAGAAGGTTCTTTTGCAAGGCGTTGCGAGAACGCACGCGTGAGCGGCGGCGGCGGCCGTAGAAGAGGCGCAGACATTCGCCACGGAAAGAACAAAAGACCCAGAAGTGATAGCGAGGGAGTTGGCTCAAAATCTACACCGCTACCATGGTGCTCCCAGTGCATTGTGCGCGAACTGCGACAGCCATGACGCCAAACAAAGCATAACTGCAGCTTTTCGCTTGTATATCCAGGCTTAACCAGAGCTAATCCACTGCCAATTTTTTTGTTGTCCTGCTACCACAGAGCTTCTCAACACTGTCTAGAGCTAGAAGAGGTTTACAGTCATTCATCCACCGCGGCAACGCACAGGAATGTTGGGAAGTGGACACTTGGTACTTGGCTTGGCTATTGCTGGAAAGAAGAAGCAAATGCCACTCTTCTTGAAGCAACCCAACAAGAAATGTTGTGACAGTTTCTACAGTATCCTAACACCAAACATCTCCTTCCATTAAATTTAGCATAGCGAATAACTCCCTATAAGCAACTCATTGTAATCAAAGAAAGTGCTTTTCCCATGACCCTCTAACAACGAAAGTGCGCATCTATGTTACAACTGTCCTTGAAATAACGATTATTACCAACATTCCATGCTTTAAGAGGAAACTAACAACTGCTACCGGGGGCTACATTTGCTGCATGGTAAGAGAAGGCACAGTTCGGTCCTCTAGCCTTGGCTCCACATCCAAGAAAAGTTGTCGCCAAACCCAAAGTGCACATTTCCCAATATTCCCCTGGTGGATGGAGTGCCGAGGTCAAGAGACTTTAGCATAGACGGTGCCCCCTTTTTTCCCTCCAGGTAATTTTCAGAAATTCCATGGCAGATGAGACAAATCGGCAAAAGCGCTGCCCAACCAATGCAGCAGCCACCTCACCTGGCTATACTCCCGGGTGGAGTGGAGGACCACATTGCACACAAAGCAGGTGTAGGTGGCGCCCGGAGAACTGTTCAGAGGTCCTGCACATGCGAGAGCACGGCCACATCTCTCAGACAGCAAAATTTCAAACTTGCTCGGTTTTTTCAGAACTTCGCGAGGCAGCATCACGCTTCTGCACTGTCTACGAAAAGTTAAAACTTTCAGCAAAAGGAGATGGAAAAGAAGATAATGACATGCTCAGCCTCTGAACTGAACAGATTGATGCCCATGCAATCAAGTCTACACAGCAGAAACTCATCACCATCATCATTATCATCATCCTCAGCCTGACTACGCCCACTGCAGGGCAAAGGCCTCCCCCATGTCTCTCCAATTAACCCTGTCATTTACCAGTTGCGGCCACCCTATCCCCGCAAACTTCTTAATCTCATCCACCCACCTAACTTCCTGCCACCCCCTGCTATGTTTGCCTTTTCTTGGTAACCACTCCGTTGCCCTGAAGGATCAGCGGTTATAGTAGCAGAAACTTTAGCAGAAACTCAATACAATTCAAATCCCTAGAATTCCCCGGCCAAAGAACATTGTGCTGCCCTCGTACTGAAGATGCCAGACAGTAGGCCTGTGGGAATATTCGATAATTTCGAACATTATCCAATAGTAAAGTGGTTTGGTTTGGTTTATTGGGGTTTAACGTCCCAAAGCGACTAAGGCTATGAGAGATGCCGTAGTGGAGGGCTCCGGAAATTTCGACCACCTGGGGTTCTTTAACGTGCACTGACATCGCACAGTACACGGGCCTTTAGAATTTCTCGTACAAAGAAATTCAACCGCCGCGGCCGGGATCGAACCCACGTCTTTCGTGTCAGCAGCCGAGCACCATAACCACTGAGCCACCGCAGCGGCGATTATTCGATATTCGATTCGAACCGAATGTTTGGTATTTGAAATCTCGAAGTATTCATCCCACGCGAAGGATGCTTTTTGAACTCTTTTCTGTACTTCAGGATTGCAACGCAGCACGCGTGTACCCAAAGCCCAAACTCCGCGGTGTGTGCCTGTGCTCCCACGCCTAGCACGTGTTCATGGAGTCATCGCTTTAAAAGCAACAGCTATGCAACGATGCAATGGCAATTAAAACCAGCACTCGGGTGTCTCACAAGTAGGTCTCACACCCCCCAAATATGCCAGCTCCGAATGTAAACCAACTCCCCAATCTCCTATGGCCGCTTTTGCAGGACGTCGACACAGCTTCAACCAGTGCTTAAGGGGGGACCCTGGTCTTGAAAAAAAAATTTCTATTAATGAAGTCACAGTTATCAAATTTTCAGGCAACATGTATTTTTGTGCGCTGATTCTAGATATGTCATTTAATTTCGTGTAAAGCAATTTCTTGAGCACTGGTGCAATTTTTATGCAAGTATTTTGGGAAAAGTTTTGCAGAAAATTTGCTGCAGGAAACTCGCTGTAATGCATGTTGTTGGGCTTTCTTGACACCAAGGAATGCAATAAGGGTAAAATTATCATCCTGGCTATCATAGAACTTGAGTTATAGAGTTTTGAAGTTGTCGCTTCAGAAATGAGAAGAAAAGTGTGTATTCCTGTTTGTGAAGTGGCAGCTTCAGTGCCCTATAACTCAAGTTCTATGATAGCCAGGATGATAATTTTACCCTTACTGCATTCCTTGGTGTCAAGAGAACCCAGTGGCATGCATTTCAGCGAGTTTCCTGCAGCAAATTTACTGCAAAACTTTTCCCAAAATAATTGCATAAAAATTGCACAAGTGCTCAAGGAATTGTTTTACATGAAATTAAATGACATATCTAAAATCAGCACACAAAAATACATGTGGCCTGAAAATTTCATTACTATGTCTAGATTAATAAATTTTTTTTTTTGAAGACCAGGGTCCCCCGTTAAATGCATTCAGTTTTCTTTCCGTGCAATGGTCTTGTGTGCTCAAAAATACACTTTTTAATATGCCTATTGCACCGTTCAACCTTTCCTGCATACTAAAACTATTGGACATATTAGCTTCAAAACTATTCGAAGAAAATTACTATTCGATTCAAATTCACTTCGAACCAAAGAACCATTATTCCCACATGCCTACAGAATAGCCAACACTGTAAGCATTCCAAACACTGAGCAGTAGCCACGCGACTGTAGATAAACCTTGTCAGAAACAAATAAATTTGCATAAATACATCTCTGATGCTTCAGCATACAAATTTTGTTCGTTTTTTGACGCTACAAACCCCAGACGGCATGATCCAGATTCCACTCCACTCTAACCCCTCAAGGGCAGGGACACTTTATTTTTCGTTCTTTTTATGGTCCCACAATAGTTTTTGTATTCCAACCCCGATCCATGCAAGACAGGAGAACGTTCCGAAGACTCAGGGTTAATGCAAGTCAAAGTTTGAAAGTAAATGCCGGCACAAAGAAATAAGAGAGTTTTGTGCTTAAAAGGAAAGCACACAGTGAGTACAACAAGAAGCCCACCTTTCATCTTGCTCATCTGCTGTGGCGGCTTGTTGTTGGGCCCCTTCTTGCCAAATGTCGAACCTTTGGCAGCCTGGGAAGCGCCCTCCACCTTCACGGCCGCCTGCAGGGCCAAGGGAGCGAGACCACGTTACATGTACAGTCACTCGCCAGCTTGTTTCCTAGGCACAGTGCACACGCAAGTTGACATAGAGCTAACGACATCACCTCGCTCGCATTTCGTTTGGAATTTTCCAGGTCCTACTTCTAATATATCATCACCATCAGCCTAACCATGTCCATCATCATCATCATCATCAGCCTGACTACGGCCACTGCAGGGCAAAGGCCTCTCCCATACGTCTCCAATTAACCCTGTCCTTCGCCAGTTGCGGCCACCGTATAACCCCGCAAACTTCTTAACCTCATCCGCCCACCTAACTTTCTGCCGGCCCCTGCTACGCTTGACTTCTCTTGGAATCCGTAACCCTTAAGGACTAGTCATCTTACCTTCGCATTGCATGCCCTGCCGAAGCCCACTTCTTCCTCTTGATTTCGACTAGGATGTCATTAACCCGCGTTTGTTCCCTCACCCACTCCGCCCGCTTCCGATCTCTCAACGTTACACCTATCATTTTTCTTTCCATAGCTCGCTGCGTTGTCCTTAACTTAAGCTGAACCCTCTTTGTTAGCCTCCACGTTTCTGCCCCATGGGTCCATGTCCACTGCACGGCAAAAGCCTTTCCCAATGACCTTCAATCGACCCTGTCCTACGCCAGCTGCGGTCACTTTATGCCCCCAAACTTCTGGATCTCCATCTGCCTACCTGATCCTCTGAAGTCACTGCTATGTCTGCCCTCTTTTGGAATCCACTCCGTAACACAGCCTTTGCCGTCGTATGAAATGCCTTGGCTTTGCCCAACTCTCTTTGTTTATTTAAGCTATGATTACATATTCTAATGCATAAGGCTTTTTTCCTGCGCAAGCATGCCACCAAACGATCCAATGGTAGACAGCGGTCATTAAGCTTCAGTAAAAGCGTCAAGTGGTACTAAATGCTAGTATGCTTACTACCAAAGAGGAAGCTTTGCACTCCCGAATTCCTCGAGACCCTTCTAAGCTACCCTGCCCCTCAGGGTATCTGTCAGCCAGTACAATAAACACAAGCGCCAAAGCCCCACAAAAAGTTGCCGCTATAAAACCTACGGCGTCGGGTAAGAACACGGCTACTTGTGCGAAATGACTACTTACATGAGAAATTTTAGCTACATTTACTGCACATATGTAAATCTCAAAGCTGATACACCAGAACAACAATCAGTTGATTTTTTTTTTGCCCATCGTAAAGGCTCAGTCTTCCAAGGCTGTCCCTTAGATGAATTAACCAAACAAGGACTGCAAACACTTTTAGTGTCCCTATGTTCACAAACAATTGATCCATGCACAGGACCTGCCACTTCATCCTTGTGCCCTCAATAACGATATAATAAAAAATTATAAACCTTACATGGAGTGTCCACGCACCATTCGATGAAAATATGAAATGAAAAATGATGGTGCAAATCCGAGCTGGCTAGACAGTAACTCAGCACCAGGATATGTTTGCAAGGTGACGGTCTTTAGACTTCTGGATTTATGCCACAACATTTCACAACAGCCTATGCAGACTGTCAACTCTCAAATTAAACCGATACGAAGTCCAAAAATTCTCAAAAAAATTCAACCTTTTCCTCTTCCAAATCCCCCCTTTTGAAGTGAGCTGGAAAGATTTCATTAAAACAAAAATACGAGACCACAAGCCGTCACCTTCTTCGTGGGATCCTGCTTGGCCAGCCTTTCCAGTTCCTCGGCCATCTTGGCACGATGCTTCTTGCCTTTGTAGTGCTGCCAAGTTGAGAGGGAAACAAAGAAAGGACACACCTATCAAAAATGTGCCACTACAACCACATAGAAATGCCACAAGTCTACGCAAGCTACCAGTTGTTTCAGGTGTGGCTAAGTGCTCAAATGGCACTACACTGCCGAGCTCTTTGACAGGCCAAGTTTTTACAGAAAGTGAACGCCTACAGCAATGAGACCTTGGCCTCTCCGCCTCCAGGATTTTACTTTCAGTTGTTGAAGATGTAACCTTGTTTCCAAAGCGTCAGAGTGGACACATTGGTCTTATGAGTCACACATAAAAGGCAGGAACCTGAACGTGTCCGACTCCAGAGAGACAAAAGTCACGTGTGACCCAACTAACAGCAATATACCACTCGTTGCAATCTCACTGAATTATTGTCCCTAAACACCATCCAACTTGCGTCCTTAGCAAAACGTGATTCTTCCTGGCTATGCTGATGTCTGTTCAACCGCAAAAGACTCAGTTGTAGGTGCGAAAATTGGGTTCAAAATTCTCTCATCGACTGAGTCAATCTCATGACAGCAGCACTAAAAAGAAAAGGGACTCCGTGACTGCCATTCGAAACTGAATACTAGTGGCATAACCTAACCTCAGGGATACATGTGCGAAAGGACCATCCTTACACACTTCAGTTTGGTTTGGTTTGGTTTGTGGGGTTTAACGTCCCAAAGCGACTAAGGCTATGAGAGACGCCGTAGTGAAGGGCTCCGGAAATTTTGACCACCTGCTTGAAAAAATAGCCAAAGGTGGCAGCACACACATTTCATTTCATGACCTTTTCTAGCATACACAAGTTCCACTTTCAGTGAAAGTAGCTTCGTTAGAAAGGTGACAACCTATTGATACAGGCCAACTTCAATTTGTACTCAGCATACTTTCAAAATGATTGTCTAAAAGGAAGCCCACAAGTGGTGTAGTCAAGCCAACCGTCTCAACGTGCTGCGCCACTCAGCAACAGATGGGTGCGGCCAGAGAAGGCAAGGTAAGAGAACAGCAAAGATGTCAGACACTCTCAAATCCTGCAGCCGGAGCCAGTTCTGGGAGCAGCTACTGGGGGGTGGCCTACTACCCTTTCGCACCATCCCCGTTTCTAGCAGCCCTGACCGGTTCACTTCACTGCTGCCAGGGGGCGCAACAATCTGCAAACACCAGAACTTGGTACCAATGACCACCTCCGGTTTCGAACCACGAAGGCTCATGGAGAGCTTCGCAAGTGTTTAAAGCTCTGGTAATCCTTTCATATATCTGGTTTCAGTGGTATTTACAACGCGCCTCTGCATGCAAGTAAACACACCAGCTAATGCCTGCCTCCTGTACAGACACGTGGGGAAGCGGATGGCAGTTACGGCCGTCAAGGGACAAACTGAAGTTAACTTATATCAATAGCCTATCGCCTTCTAACGACAGACACTACTTTCACTGCAGGTACCGCCACTGCAGGCCATTTTTGCAAGCAAACTGCAGAGTGTGGAGACTGTTTTTGTAAGCTGGATCCCAGAGGCTAGGCTGGACAACCATCCACACCTTAATAGTGATCATGGAGCCCTTTATGACGAAGTTTTACGGAGTTCACCCACATCAGAAGTTCAGCTCATCCCTGGCATGCTTTTGCACTCTCGTTCCATGCATATTACGCGCGCCAAACTGCTAAGTGGGAAGACGGAGGATGAACATCGCAATAACGGTCACCCCAACAGAGGCTCTCACCACAAATTAACAGGTCGCAGCCGGCTCTTGGAAGCCGTCTTTGTCGCGCAAAGACTCAAACAGCCGCAGGAACACCAGGACGGGCAGCTTTTAACTGAACTGTTCAGGTTAAGTAACAACTTAGGCGATGTAATTTCTTGGTCTCACCAACTTTTAAGTAGTAGTGGAAGCACTTTTAAATCCACTTTTCTCAGCAATAAGTGTGTCTTTTGCCGCTGAAAAAAACATCAGCACAGCCACAAAAAGCCGCGCAGGAATTTTTCCAAGAACAAAAGTTGAATGGAGGCGCCCTCAGTGTACTCTATCCCAGGCAGTAGTGGCCATGGTAGTCGCAATTCTTCTTTTAGAGTAGAATGGTGTAGTGGCTGCAGCAATCGATTACGACACAGTAGCGTTGTGCTTATCATCTCTGTTGTACACCTGGGTAACTGGGAGAGCAAATTTTGTTCCCCTCCCCAATGACAAGGTTTGAGTGGCGCTCTTCTCCCCCTCACTTATGACCTGGTTACACTCCGTTTCATACATAGCAGGCAATGCTGCGGAGGTTGCTGAAGTAGTGCGTCCGCGAAACCATATTACTCCGCCATGTATCATTCGTTCTTCTCGAAACTCCGGTCATTGTTTGGACGAATAGTAAGAGTGGTATAAAACGATGTGGTAGCACTGAAAATGATGGTCGAAGCTGTGAGGCGCTCAGTGCTGAGCTCTCTGGCCGTAATTTTCATGGAGAGTGAACTACTTTTTGGGCACGGATTTAGTAGAAGCGATTCGCCCTACCAACCGCGTATCATACCACCACGTGTACTTTTTGCTTCTCAAAATCTCGACGAGTCACAGGACGAAAATGTTGGAAGAAGTAAAAAGATTGCTTTGGTTTGGTTTGATAGGGTTTAACGTCCCAAAGCAACTCAGGCTATGAGGGACGCCGTAGTGGAGGGCTCCGGAAATTTCCACCACCTGGGGTTCTTTAACGTGCACTGACATCACACAGTACACGGGCCTCTAGAATTTCGCCTCCATCGAAATTTGACCGTCATGGCCGGGATCGAACCAGCGTCTTTCGGGCCAGCAGCCGAGCACCATAACCAATGAGCCACCACGGCAGGGAGAAGTAAACAGAGAAGGTGCCAGTCACGGCACTTAAGATTTGTCGCTACGAAATATGCTCGAGTTCGCTTTGGCTGTATGGCGAACTACTTCTCTGCGTGCACACATTGCGTGCATGAACAGGCGCGCTAGCTTTGGCAGCGTTGCCTGCTATGTACGAAACAGAGTATATCATCATCAATATCAGCCGGACTACGCCCACTGCAGGGGAAAGGCCTCTCCCATGTCTCTCCAATTAACCCTGTCCTTAGCCAGCTGCGTCCACCATATTCCCGCAAATTTCTTAATCTCATCCGCCCACCTAACTTTCTGCCATCTCCTGCCACGCTTGCCCCTTCTCTTGGAATCCACTCTGTTACCCTTAAGGACCAGCGGTTATCTTACCTTCGTATTACATGCCCTGCCCAAGCCCACTTATAGTATAGGCGGCATGAAAACACTGCCCATGTCTTCAGGAAGAGGCAACGCATCAAATGCCTGAACCAATGTGTGCACAGGACATGGGGAGCCTCCTCTCTCTCACCTCCTGGATCTGGTCCTCGTGGTGGGCGATCACCTGGCACAGCTCGCAGTGGAAGATGAAGCCCTGGCCCACGGGCGGCTCACTCTCCTCGGACTTCTGGTTGCCACCACCTGTGCAACACCGATGCGACAAATGCATCTTCAAACCACGGGGAGCACTAAAACTCATCACCCCCCCTACTTCTCCAAGCACCATGGCACCAGATTGCTATGCAATACTTCATTCGAGTGCTTCTTTTGCAGGAAAGCAATGAGAAACTGCCGAGAGTCATTTCGCTTTGTGCAGCGAAATGTACAAAACCAAGCTGGTAAAGCACTGACCAGGCATCAGGCAGAAACTATCAGAAAAAGCGCACACTGGCACCCTACTCACAAAGCACCACAAACCACACCGCAAGCAAGCAAGTCACCAACACCCACCCCAATGCGCCCCCTTAAAAGCACAGCCATATAAGTAACCATGCAATCCATGCACAAACAAACAAGGCCACTTGAAAGGATGCATTTCCAAAGTGCCTCTAACTCCCTGAAGATTGCTGCTAACAACTGAGAATCATTCAATACGATAAGCACAGAACTACCATAAGCACATAAGCATAAAGAACAAGACCTGGCACTCAATGCAGATGTTTGTACATACTTTCTTTCAACAGGTCTAGTCAACGTTAAAATGCTAACGTGTAAAGACTCGGTAAGCACCACTTGCAGTCTTCTTAACTTCATACAATGCACGTGTGACAGCACAAATTCAGCCCCCCCCCCCCCAAGGCTCACAAATGTCACAAAATTACACGAGCTGTGTTCTTAACAGAAACAACCAAAGCAAATCTCGTTACCAACAATCACTACACACACGTGCACGAAACAAGCTGCATAAAATGAGACCCACCTGCATTTGCCTTGGCCTTCTCTGGACGCTTTTCGGCGGCACCCTTCTGCCCTTTCTGCTCCTGGTTTCAGAGAGGGCAGCCCAAAGAGAGTCACAACAATGACAGACAACCCCCAGTCCAAAGCCTACTCGCTCCCCCCATCAGTGGGCAGACAGTTTCAAACCCTAACGAAGCTACAAACGGTGTCCATCTTAACAAAGTAATGCACACTCCAACGCTGAGACTGCACCAGACCTGGCGGAGGTGTCCAGGGTAAATCCACGCATGCACATTCCCAATGCTTTTTGAAAGGTTGCTGTTCTTTCCACAAGCCACATTTGATTAGAAAGAAAGTAGACATGGCAGTTTTCAGCATGATGAAAGAAAAATAAAGCAAATGGCACCTAGCATACGCAGTCTGGCATTATAGCCTAGCACCCACTCCACTCTCTTATTTGGTTTGCCCGACTGTTGTTGCCCTGAGAAACGGACTTATCCGTTTTCACTCTAAGCTAAGCTCGCAACGGAGGCGGCACACATGGGCTTCCGCTTTCGGCCACAGAATCCGCCTTTTTCACGCTCTGCCCTCTCCCTCGCTCCACTGGTTGAAAACAAACTGCGAGCTTTTACCGCACGCGTGCAGTTCATGCTCGCGACAGGTGCCAGCAACAGATGGCAACACTTGTATACTCTGCACCTGCCACCCCACAGGCGTCGTTGGCTCTCATGGAACCGGATTCCACCTGTTTCAACCATGCACGTTTGTTTTACACCAGCTGTCTGGGTAACAGACACATTTTCACCCACTCCCCAGAGGGCGCCACAGCTCGTGAAAAAGGCGGATTGTGCTAAGCACAAAGCGGCGCAGAGTGCTGAAAGGCGCGCACTGCAACACGCCAGCATGGACATGTCCATTGCCTCATGGCATGAACCGACGGCAGTGAGATCGAGTTAACGAGGGTTCATAGTACTTACAACCAAACCCCTGACAAAAACTTTACTATGCCACAACTCGGTTAGAAATGTTCAATGCAAAAGCAACAGCAGGTCCCCATGAAACGTCACAGTGATGAAAGGGCACCACTCTTAGCCTCAACAGATAAGTAAAATTGCAGAGTCAACACAGTAGCTAAATAGCAGCGGTATTTGCAGGAATAAGAAAATTAGCTGAGGTTTAGCTCTGGTTAAACCGGGCAAGTTGCGTAAGCACCGTCGAGAACACACGACTAGGCGCGTGGCAGCAGCGGCGGTGCAGCGACGGTCCCGCCACCTGGTGGAGCGCAGCTGAAATGGTTGCTATGGCAATGGCTCTCGCCGCTGCTGCACACGACTTGCCCGGTTTAACCAGAGCTAAACCTCAGCTAATTTTTTATTTATGAAACCCATGCATTCACTAGAAGCGCCTTTATTCATACTGATACCCTGAGCCTTCGCAGCGGAGTGGTAGCGTCGCCGCCTCAAATGCCAAAGGCCCTTGTTCGATTCCCAGCCTCGACAAAGTTTTTTTTTTATGTAGTGACGCCGAAACGGTTGCTATGGCAACGGCGCTCCATCTCTTTGACCTCGCTGCGGCTAAAGGTCAATCGTGGCCACTGCCGGGAGCTATGCGACGGCTCGAAACCTGGCGCAGTATTGCTTACGCAATAAAAATTTTCTCCACTGATTTGCTCGCAAACATGACAGAAACAAAAGCATGCCACTCTGGCATGAATAGCAGGTGCCGAAGAGCCTACCGGAACCTCTCTCTCACGAGAGCGTACCTAGTGACAGCATGATGCAAACTGCGGTATGCACACTTGGGAGACCATGCTGCCAAAGTGACCAGTAGCGCCCTCGGCGGGCAGCGCGGGCGGCAGCGCTCTACTACCCCAGTCGCAAAGCACCAACAATCCCGGCCGCCCCCCCCCCAACTCCCCGACCCGAAGCGCATGAGTGGCGAGTCTTTACCTTCCCTTTACCGGCGGCTTCTGGCTGACTTGCAGTTCCCGCAGATGGCTGCTGCTGCAGTTGCGACCGGAGCAAGAATTGGACCTTGGCTGTCGAGCAAAAGGAAGAGCGGGGCGAAAGCCATGAGCACCCAGAGGGAGCAGTGACCCGGCTGTTGCGGTGAGCGGGCAAGCTCCTGCCAGCAGGAGAGCCAGAGACACCCCCCCTGTCTCCCCTCTGCAGAGGCGGCCACACAGGGCACCCTCCGAGGCCTACGTTTAGCGTATGTGCCACAGGACTGGCACTTCCCGAGCACGACAGCGCTCCCTTGATTCCCCCTCTATCGCTGACAGCAACCCTTCCATCTGGCATTCGAAACCAGCGCCTGCAATGGCTTCTGAAAGGTTTACCACCAGGCCATCCGGTGCGCCACGGTGCCGCATCAATGACCTCCACACCCCAGGCTTCAAAACCACAGGCCACTGGAAAGGGGCAGAGCCTTTGCACGAGGCACGTCCCCTGGCTCTAATGAACCACACTACTCACAGCTGTCAGAAACACTGCCCAGCTTACGGTGAGCAGATGCCCCTAGTGCTCCATTTCTAGTAGTACTAACACGGCCTCCACCATTCTAAACAAGGCCGTCACTTGGGACATGCACAAACAGCTACTCAAGCAACTGGCCCCACAATTAGTAGCACCGCTTCCCCCTCGTTCACCATATCTCCCTTCTGCAGCAAGCCCCCCCTCACATACGTCACTGTTCAGTTTTTTTTAAACAGGAGAGTCACCCACAAGACTGCCTGCAGATGACTGCTTCACCTTGGGACAAAGGGACTGGAACTTCTCCACCCTTGACGAGGACTAAAGCATGAAATGCATAGCCTTCTAAGTTAGGCAGTGCGGTAGCTGGCACGCAATTTTTTTACCTCTAAGCTGCGGCACTCTGCACCATGATGATGCACAGGGCACACTCTACCTAACCACTGAAAACTCCTCCCAATGAGGTCCCAAAGACTTCCGTAGGTGCACGTTCATTACACTTTCACTCCAAAATGGAGCAAGCCATCCATAACCACCCACCACCTAGAGTGTGACCACAGGACACCGCTGAACAGTCACTGAACTGCTCTGCTTTCGTCTCAAGTCTGGGTTCACACAAAACCAGTCATGCCTTGCTATAGGAGGCTGGCCCACAGGTCAAAGACGAATCAGTGACCAGTGGCCCTCATCCAATTCAACACACGTTCGCATAAGCAGCATTTCATGCTTTAAAAACGGGGTCAGGTCCCAGGCATTGAGAGGCACCATCAAGCGCACGTGGAAGCACGCCTAATGTTACACAGCAGTTTTCGGCAGTCAAAGGAGAAATCCCGCAACAATCCCCAAGCTCTCTGCCACAATATGGCAAGAGGCTGTACCCAGAATCACATAGCGCTACCATCCCCTGGTCTGTACGAGGGCTCGCTGCATGGTAATGGCTCGTTAACACTCGTCCTGGCCAAGCCTCAGCTCTGCCAGGACAAGCAAGCACTACATCTCGCTCACATCAGAAGGCGACAGGTTGTCGTTTCTAGACCGGACTGAAAGCAGCCTCTGAAATCGGGCAGTTCTGTGCCATTCACTGGCTGACCGTAACCTGCATTCACATTGGGACAGCCTGGCAATCGGCTCTGTGGGTTACATACACAGCCCGACCTGTGAGAAGACCGGCTGCGCTCAAGAGAAACCTGCCACTGCTATCCGGGAGCTTGAGAAGTGCACTGTCAGGTGCACTTCCAAAAGGCTCTTGTTTGATTTCTACAGCAGTAATGGAACCGTTTCTCTCATTTAGAAACAAAAGAAAGCAAAGCTGGGTGCGCCAGCTGGCTTGCTTAAAAATCGCGACTTAATGTCACACGAATGGCAGTGACTCAAGTGCACGGCAACCGGTCAGTACTTTCCCACTACTCGAGCTTTGGGTGTCTGACAGGCACCAACATCGCCGACCAAAAGACTAACTAAACACTTAACACCTATGACAGAGCATCTAGTTTTGGCAGTCTTAGACCATGTCTACCAAACCGTCCTTAAGCTAAGTAATTTTTCTTGGCCGGCATATTTGCACACTAGTCATACGAAAGTGCTGCGAAGGCTTTGTGGCAACTATGCGTTAAACTGCGACAACTTCGCTCCATGCCCCACAGTTAGCACACCTTCAGAATGTGTCCATAGCACGACACGAGCACAGAGCAGCGTGAATGCAAATGGCTCATCACATAGTGAAGTACAGCAATTGGCAAGAGTTGGCTTATGGTTAAGGGGGTTTAACGCCCGAAAGCGACTCAGGCTATGAGGGACGCCATAGTGAAGGGCTCCGGAAATTCCGACAACCTGGGGTTCCATGCAATGCACGTGTTCTGCGCCTGACTGGTACGCTGAGCCAAGCACAGGCCCTCGCCGCTTTTCAGCTCTTTTCCCCCTTTCAATGCCTTACTCACAGGCCACAATGCAGAAACCGCGACAACAGTATGATAAAGTGCTGACAAAACTTGAAAGGTTACGATGCATGCCTGCCAATACTGTAACCCGCATTGTGCTTTTCCACAGCTTCGCACCACTATCCTGCTTGCCCAAGAGGAAAAGCTTAAAAGATGCATCTGCCCAATACTAAAAATTAGCGCTATAATAGATATTTTAAGTGTCTAGACAGTCGCCACAGGCAAGTTAGAGGCTCTGTACACCGGACGTTTTTGACACACTACAAGGCAAAGTATCCATCCTTGTCCCATATGCTCTGGCTTAATGACCCAGCCAAATCTGAAAAAGACAAAAATTCACACAGATGAGCTACACTCACTAGCCAACGTAAAAGGAGGCCCGAAGCCCATCTTGATCCCTCCAATCATTTGAAAGGAGTCACCATTCTGCCTTTTGCACATATCCGGCCTCAGCTTTCTCAGTTATAACGGTCCTATAGAAGCTGTATCAAAATTCCGCACTGCTCTGAAAGCAATTCTGTACAACCATAAGAGCGAGAGTTGCAAAAAATTTGCTGACGACGACGCTTCTCGGTAATGCGATTTTTTAGTGCAGCTGCAGTGGTACTTGGACCATAGGCGACCACATACGGAGCGCACAATGCCGAATGGAGGCAGGTCTGAGTTTCGGCTGGGGCAGTGAGCACAGCGATCTGCCGCAGCTGAGCCTAGCCTCAGGCAGACGGACATCGGTGCGCCATCGCGGAACCAGTCTTCACACACCACAGCAGTCCTCCATCATCCACTGCGCTCCGTGTTCGCCTCTTCCATCCTCCGCTACGCTCCTCCTTCACTCGGTTACACCAACGCACACCACTCAACGCAGAAAGAGGTGCTTAAGAGCTGCACACTTAAAGGAACGAAGTAAGAACTGCCCCAACCACCCATCCTTGAAAGACGCTGAGGACGGAATTGACAAAGCTAGGAGGCCCCCGGCTCCAAGCTTAGCTGAATTAGTAGAACCCAGTAATGCCGCCCCACCATTATTACGCAGAATTGCCCAGCTCCCACTAAGAATCACCTCGCATTTACCTACACAGAGATGGACGCGACAAACTGCCACCACATAGTCCAGCTTGTGTCTCTCTCTTCTTCTTCGTTCCGTCCGTCAGCGCTGTTTTGTAGCACCATTCAACACGAACCAACCAGCCTGACCCGGCCCCTCTCCTCATAGCTTGCATACTTTGAAGCGATCGTTCCAGTGGTGGCGTGGAACTAAGCATCATTTTAAGAACTGGTCTTATTGTAAATCAAAGAAGTATTGCCATGTTATGTTGGATTCGCAGCTAAGGCTATCATGCATCAAACACTAGGTTGAAAGATCTGTATGCCGTACTGTAAAGGTTTCCAAAGCTTTCAAAGTTTTCCAGAAACATTTCCTTCCAATAGAAACGATGACATCGGACCAAATCTACAACTTTGCTTCATGGTGAGAGTTGTTACACGGATTCCATGCCAAACGGTCATGCGAAGTCTGTAGTATTTATAGTTGTTGCAGAAATTCGCAAGCCAAGCCAAGGCAAGCAAAGAGACAGAAGAAGAGAAGGGGGAAAAAAAGAAGACGAAAAACAAGAACAAAGAAGGGAAGAAAGAAAAGAGCAAGTGAAGAAGACACGGCCCATGCCAAGGGAAAGAAGAAGAGGATGAGAAAGAAGAAGGGAGAGGGGGAAAAAGGGACATCACGGCTGTCCCCGAATGTGTTAACTAAGCTGCAGCCTCAATTAACCCCCGTTTTTTTCTCCCCAGAGCAACCTTCGGTGGAAAGTAATGCGCTTGTCGCAAAGTACAGCTAAAACTCAACACATGAGAGCTAGGCATAATAGAAGTCCGCAAGTAATGCAAGCGCCACGAACCGCATTGATCATAAATCTACTACTGGGGCTACAGTCGCCGACCGATTCGAACAGTCCGAAAAATCCGTGGATTTAAAAAAATAAACTTTTCTGCGAAAAACCGGCTTTCAAAATCGCGAAAATCGCCGCTCCCCATATTCCGCCTGCAAGCGATAATATTAGACTATCTGAGTCATAGCCATGCTTTCCCCATGCCCGCACCCTATCATGATACCAAATAGTGCAACACGGACGCGGTCATGCTGTGAATGAATGCATTTGCTGCGCGAAGCAAGAACAGTCAGTTTGCATGGGGCAATGACGTTCGCGAAGACTAAGAGGTAACCGACAGTAAGATGCGAGCGGAAGCGAGCGCCTCTAAATGCAATCCCCTCCTCCCCGTCTACCGCGTTTGCTGCTCCGCACTGCGGGGTGCATTGTCCAAGCCGCGGCGGACGCTGCAGCTGTCCAGCTCCGTTATCAATGCGATCGCGCGCCCTTTGTAGGCCATCTCGATGGCAATGGAGAGCATCTCATTATCTCAAATGGCAACGATAAAGAACAAATAGCCAAGCCAGTCCGATTGTGCCTGCCGAGCCGATTCCGTTTAAATCCAAGATGGCGCCTTTCACGGTAGCGGCAAACGAGTTGATAGCGACAGCGATGTCCGCTCGCGTCTATATAAGGCCGAAATAACAAACTATCGGTTGAAAAACGATCACCACAATATTGTTGGCATCTATTTTAGTCCGAAAATTCGAACTTTTAGACTCACAAAGTCCGAAATATCGGTCGTGAAAATGTACGCGTTTCTATGAGGTGCACGACACTTCCTCAGTGAAGTCCGAAATATCGCGCTAGTCCGAATTATTGGAGTCTGAAATATCGGTCGGCTACTGTACATCCTTGAGGATATTCGTGAGCGCTAGCAAAATACAGAGAGGGATGAAAACACATTCATCATACGTTATGCTGAACGAAACTAACTTATAACTAAAAGGGTGCTTAGAGAAGCACACTGCATCTCTTGAGCAACACACCACTACTGCCCATTTTGCTCGTGAGTCCCAGAGGCATAGTGAGCAGTTTGCTCTGGAATCCAAACCCAGAAGCTGCGACTGCAATTCCGCAGCTTGTGTGTCGCCTTTTCCTTCGAGTCCCGCAGCTCGCTGTGTTACTAACAGTGAAGATCCTGTCAAAATGCCCTTCATACACAGCTATGCTTTTTTATAGGCTGCAAAAGCATAGCTAGAAGGTATTAGAACACCCTCCACTCGTGATTTCAGTCAGCATTGAAAGCACACCAGGTGTGCTCGGCTGACTCGGCAGAGCACCAAGACGCTCTTGTGCCCTTGACAGAAGCGCCGGGGGTGGTGACTTATTTGGTGCACTGCTGTGCACCCAGATGACAAACAAACACAAACCTGACCTTCACGGCCAGTATTCAGCATGTTCGCTTCATACTGCCATGATTGGCCGGCGCCGTTGACTACCACAAAGTCGCCGGATTGCGCCACGACACGGCACCCACCGTTCGAGGCGAACGATGCTGAACACCGGCAACACAAACACGGTGCGGTGTTTCCACGTGCAGCATCTCACCACCGCTTCCGACGACGAACAGCAGTGGCTCACAAGAAAGCGATGACTGCGGCCGCGTCCTTCTCATCACAAGCAACGGCGAGTCAGTCGTAGGAGATGCCTCGTGGACAAAATGTTTCTCCCTTCCCCCAAATTGATGTCAACTTTTCTGGAAAAATAGTGGGTTCATTACGCAGACAAAGGTGACTATACCTACAAGCATGGGGGAATACATGGGCGAGTTCTTTCCGCAATTTTTCTTCTTTTGCTGGCCCAGATATAACGATAATCGGTGTCAACAATTGGATTTTTCGGTTTTCTTAATATCGTTGCAAGTGGACTGCACTGTACAGTCCAGTAACAACTACGCTGCAGAAATATGCCCAGCTGTAACAGGAACACTGCAGCGAGCAAGCACTTAAGCAAAGTGTGCCTACGCTGCATCATCTTGGCCTTGCATAGTTTTAGCTGATTCCATCAGCAAATAAATGCGTGTCCAAAAGTTGCGACTCAGGAAAATAAGAACTTGACATGGAATGTGATGAACACAGGGACGGACCTCTCGATATAGACGGTCCCAACTGCCAGTGCAAAACTGGAGCTACGAGTACAGCCATTAAAGGTTCGCTCAAATGCAGTTAGCAAACTGAGCTGCCATAAACAACGCTTTTAAATGGCAGCTGAAACGGTCAGTGCACTCAGTGATCGTCCTTATGCCTGGAAGAAACGTGACCTTGCCTGTGGAATGATAAAAACAATTTTTATACGCAAGAAACACAGGAGAACAGATGTGACGAGACACGCCTCAGTGAAGGGCTCTACATTAACTGAGAGCCCGTTAAGTGTCTTCAGCATGCACCGAAATCTCAATGAGCGAATGTTTCTGCCTCTTGACCGGCGTCAAAAGAAGGGTCCCCACTTGGGGCACTCACCCTTGGGGAAGTGCTGGCTGAGCAGGTGCTCGTCGTAGGAGGAGTGCACGTTGATGGCCTTGCTCAGGCACACGTGACGGTCGGTCCGCAGGTGGCCCACCAGGTGGTCCTTGCACGGCACCGAGATGTGGCACACCTTGCAGTGGAACTTGCCCAGCTCCTCTGCACGTGCGACAACCACCAGGTGAAACGCCAAGGCAAAGCACAGCACAGTTTTAAGGCCTTTAATGCCTCATCGTTGTAAGCGGGAGTCGCCGACAGAAATGTCACGCTTTTCACTTGGTCGAAACGGCCGTGACGTCACAGTGCACGAATTTCAAATGGGGCCAATTGTACTTGACTAATAAACATGCAACCAATATAAGGGATGGTATAGTGATGCTCCAAGTAAGTGGGACTGAGGTTAGTTAATTGCTTAATTACTCAATTAGCCTAACTAACCTTTCTAGTCAGACCACATAAATAAATACAACGGAATAGGAAATTGGTCGAGTTGGGGAATCGAACCAGGGTCTCCGGAGTGCAAGACGAGCACACTAACCACTCCGCCATGCCAGCTCAATGGTTTGGAATGAACAAAGGCACATCTAGTGAATACGGCGTGTTCGTTCACTCCCATCTTCCTCCCTTCCCTTAGGGGGAGGTTCAGGTGTCCACCGAGGTATGCGAGACAGATACATTTCCTTTCCTAAAAAACCAATTAACCGACGCGTAGACCCGAACAGGCGATGGCGTTCTGTGGGCTCCCTGGCAGCGTTCCAAGACGCTGTCGCGCCCTACTCTTGGAGGTGAAGCTTAACATCTTAACCACACATCAGTGACACAAGCAGCAACATTGCGCTTAAAGGGACACTGAGGAGAAATTGAAGTTGACTTGTATCGACAGAATACCACCTCCTGATTACAAGAACACCACTCATACTGACAACAAAGCTCTTGTAACGTAGAAAACAGCAAGAACCAAAATAGTACAGGTATCAATGGTTCTAGCAACACTAGGACACGAGAAGCTACGAATCACTGAGGCGTAGCCGATGCATGCTCAAATCTCCTTGACGTCGCCAGATGGCGCCACGTACTCGGCAGCTACGCGCTTGCCTGCAGCATCGGGACCAATCAGCGCCTGCTCACCGGCGGTAGGCGGGCTCCCGGTATTCCGCTAACGGTATCAAGGTACACGGTATGCTATAGGTGTCTATTTGTGAGAACTTCGTTGACGACTTCGAAAGCGGGATCCATCGTAACGCTGGCAAAATGCCGGTGCAAACGCAAACGAAGGGACAGTAGCGACGGCCGCAATAGCCGATAGATGCCTTCAACGTGCGGCCGGCGGTAGCTTTCTTTTCGGCTGCTGCTAGGTCGCTCTGCTGGTCGCCAGAAATCACGGAGTCTGCGTTACATCATGTGCACGTCATGTTTCACGTCACTTAGTCCTGTCACTCCTGTGTCGTCATAGGAGAATTCCAAGTTTGAATCAGAGCGGCGGAAAAAACTTTTTCAACTTCGAATCCAAATTTCTTAGGAATAAATGCATCTTCGCTACTGGCCAAGTGGCAACAAAGCCATGAAATGCTGAACTACCGGATTTTGCTATAAAAAAAATATTAATAGAGCTCTCCTCACTGTCCCTTTAAGGCTTTCGCCTCACCGCACTTTAGCTCAACAAAGCGCCCCCCCAAATTTTCATTTCTAATGCAGTAAGACAGGCCCTCCAAACTGGTGTGGCATGTCGCGCTGAGCTTTACGGCCCCCGAAATTTTACGCGGGTTACAGGGGACGCCGTGGCAGACGGCCCTGGATTAATTTGACCACTGGGCAGAGTTGCAGCTGATTCATGACTGCAGAACGAAAGTCGGAAGCTTACATAAAAAGGAATGTCTCTTCCTGTGGCCCTTTAGGTCCTATTATAATGTGAATCAGCCTAAAGAGCAAGGAAGAGACTGACAGGAGACAGATGCCTTTTCTGCGAATTTCCAGACTCTCGCACTGAGAAGTTTCAAAGGTCTTCGATGCCAGGTGCTTGCAGACAGCCAGGAGAACAAGATGCCAAGTTTACAGGGGTGGCAAAAAAGGGGGGTCCAAAGCACACTCACTGTTGAGGCCCATGAAGTACATCCAGCGGAGGCGCTTGTTGTGTCGCTGGCTCTCCGTGTGGCAGTCAAACTGCTCCGGCTGATCCAGCTGGATGTTGCAGAGACGGCAGCCGTACTTGGGCTTGCCCCCCTCCTGCAGGCACAGGGCCACGGCGATCAGTTCCAAATCACCCGTTGCACACACTTCGCTACTCTTAAGATGCCCCATACTATAACAGTCATGTAATGATTCGAATACAGTCGAGTACTGATATTTGGACACATCAAACACACTGATTGTCCCCCGAAAATCCTGTGTAAAAGTACAGGACCGCTCATTCGATGCATCAAACGATGCACCAAACAACTGCACATGACACTTCTCCGAACAGCGCTCTTCGATCACTTTTCGCGCGTGGAGATGGGTTAGCGCCATGGCCTTGGTCAACTGCTGGCAGCACCAGCGCTGTGAAATGCGTGACGAGGTTAACATGGGGCATGCTTGAGGGTGGCTTCCGGTCCCTTGTACTCGATTTACAAGCCAAATTGTGTCATTTAACAAAGCTAACCTAACTAAAGCCTAGTCATGGCCCTCGCACAGCATGCTCCCCTCGCATCATTGCTGAAGGCCTTACAGAAGCCAACTGTGCCTTAATTTTAATGAGACAGCTACAGAGCACTGGTAACAAGAGTAGACATCTTATGTCAGGCGGTGGCTTGTTCCAAAACATCACCCACTACTGCTACAATGCGAAGGAGCACACCAGTGGGCGGCACGTCACTGCAAGAAGCATGTCACTAGTGTGACAGCAATGTATTCTTGCTTCTAGTTTATGAAGAAGCTTATGCCATTTTTTATACACTGAATTATCAATGTATAGGAGCAAGTTTTAGCATATCTGGATTCGACTGTACTCTTTTCACAGCAGCAACTGAGGGCCACCATTTTCCAGACATTTTTTAACCCAAGACCACGAGTAATTGACTTCCTGTGACGAGTTACATTGTTCGGCAGACGCAACAAGTGATCCAACTTTGTGGGTGCCATAACCTGGTGACAATGGTGGCAATGGTGCCAGTAAAGGCATTTCTTAAGCAATGGAACAAGAACATTAGTGGCTGCAAAAGCATCAATCATGCACAGACTGACACACACCACCACCGGAACAAGAACATTAGTGGCTGCAAAAGCATCAATCATGCACAGACTGACACACACCACCACCCCTACCTTCGTTGCCTTCAATCATTGAACCTCATTGCATGTTGCCAAAGGTGGTTTCGGTTTCTAACACTTTCCAACCTACTGTGCATTCTACACCACTGAGATATCAAATGTAATCATTACAGCCAGTTGGGTACATGAGAGAACAAAAGGCCCCTTCAAACAATTTCCCATTCCGTTTGTCCTATGTCCAACCATGTAACCCAACCTCAAGTCTCTCTACTATCTCGGAGTCATTTATCCAGAGATGTTATGACAAGACTGCCAAAATGTACAGCCTCCCTGATTTTTAATAATATAGCGCGAGCGTCGACCGAACTGCTGGTCAGCGCCTTATAACGGCGATAAGCGTGCAACAAGGCGAGAGTTCGCGCACGCGCACGAAGGCAGAGCGTCGTCTGCTAGGCTGTTCCAAGCACGAGGACACACGCCCTGCCGCAATATCAGTTCGCAAGATCCCGCCAAGCCGTAAAGCGCATGCGCATTATTAATATGTGAGACTGCATGAGACATGATTTCTTTCTCTCTTTTTTTTTTGTTTGCCTATTACGGGAGGCCAGCCTGGCGATGCAAAGTGATAAGAAAAAATAAAAGTAAAGAAATATAGCAGCACATTGAAACCATTGCCTGGATCGCGATAAGCGGGGTTCCAACCAGCTCTTTAATGAGCCTTGCAGTGTCTCGACGGTATAAAAAGGCACCGCAGCTCTCAAACGCCCACTTCGGCGGAGAATGCCTCCTTGCGAGTTATCATTTTTCGGTTTTTGTGGCTCTGGACCAAGGCCCACTTATGCTGTCTTTTTTTGTTGTCTCAATTCTGTAAAGTTTACCCGCTCACTCCTGAACTGCTTAAGCAAAACCACGGAGCCACGAATGGTTGCGCCTCCTTTTTTTTCTGCAAGAAGGTTGCCGCTTTCAGCATGCGTCACCTGAGCTGGAAATGGCAGTCGCCACGTTAGGAGCGATGAATGCATTGAGAAGCGTGGGGTGTATAAGCTCGTTCTTTCAGGAGAGGAAGGGGTAGTAAGACACAGCTGCATGTATCCGCGAATGTAGAACACTTCTGTGTATTTTCATCAAATAACCTTTATTTCCTTGGTGCATTTTAGAACTGAAACAGGGCCTTGTCTCAAAACTCTCGCACATCATACATATAAGTTAATAGCGCTGAAACTCGCCTCCGGACTGAGCAACACCCGCGATGCGCCTGGGCAGGGAGTCGAAGAGTGCGGGTACAAGGTCCACGTCATCCTTAAGGGCATCCCATGCACTCTTCACGGCTTCCCACAAGCCGTCTGCCGATGCATCGTGGAGACTCATCTTTGACAAGTTGGACTTGAGGATACCCCAAACATTTTCAATTATATTCAGGTCCGCTCCCTGGGGAGGCCAAGACAACGTCATGATGCCTAGTTGTTCCAAATGTTCCTTCACGGCGCGTGCAGCATGCACCGGTGACAGGTCATGCTGTAGGTAGAAGCAACCATCCGTGAAAGGGCCGTCCAGAAGATGGGGAAGAAGCTCCTGATCAATAATTTCCAGGTATGCTTCAGCACAGAAGCGGCCCGATATACGACGGAGCGGGCCAAGGCCGTTCTTAGTTATTACGCCCCAAATGTTTACGCTCGTCCTGCCACTAGACTTGACCTTCTGAACATAGTGTGGATCATACCTGCAACAGTGGAAGAAAATTTTATACACAACATAAAGTGTGTCAATGACTCCTAGACAATATTAAACGACACGTAATGAAAATATTACAGCGACAATACACCCCCTCTTCACATGGAAGTATAATCCATCCACAATCTCAGCAAACATCTTTTAAATTTAACCAAGTATAAGTAATTCTATTTAGGAACCATTTTACCCGCCTGTGCTGCATCATCTATTTCTTGAACAGTGATAGCTGACATTGATAATCACATGTCACCCCGGGAAGCAAATGCCATATACTTTCGCAGGTTTAAGCCAAACATAGCCAAATCGAAAAAATGAACAATGATAAATCACCAACCTCATGAGGTCTGGCCGGTAAACTTTCTGTTGCTGGCTCCATTTTGTGCAAACCGTGGACTCGTCTGTGAAGACAACATTTTCCCAGTCCTCCACGGTCCATTCAATATGGTCGCGTGCAAACTGTAGCCTTTTCTCCTTGTTAGTCGCCGAAAGCTTCGGCTTCTGCACCGCAACTCGATTGCGAAGACCTGCTTCTCGAAGTCGGGTACGCACCAAGTTGTCACTCACGTCCACTCCAGCAACCTGCTTCAATTGGCCAGCAGTCATGAAGGGCGCTACACAAGCCGCAGCAACAATGGCATGGTCCTCTTCTTCCGTTGTCTTGCGCTTCAAATGTCGAGGAGCGTCACAAATGCGCCCTTCGTCGCGATAAGCCTGAACTATTCTGCTTACGGTAGCCTGAGTGACTCCAACGCTCTTAGCAATTTCATTCTGAGACTTCCCGCAAAGCGACATTGCGATGACGCGGTGGCGTTGTTCCAGTGGCACGCGTGGAGGCATTCTCCGCCGAAGTGGGCGTTTGAGAGCTGCGGTGCCTTTTTATACCGTCGAGACACTGCAAGGCTCATTAAAGAGCTGGTTGGAACCCCGCTTATCGCGATCCAGGCAATGGTTTCAATGTGCTGCTATATTTCTTTACTTTTATTTTTTCTTATCACTTTGCATCGCCAGGCTGGCCTCCCGTAATAGGCAAACAAAAAAAAAAGAGAGAAAGAAATCATGTCTCATGCAGTCTCACATATTAATAATGCGCATGCGCTTTACGGCTTGGCGGGATCTTGCGAACTGATATTGCGGCAGGGCGTGTGTCCTCGTGCTTGGAACAGCCTAGCAGACGACGCTCTGCCTTCGTGCGCGTGCGCGAACTCTCGCCTTGTTGCACGCTTATCGCCGTTATAAGGCGCTGACCAGCAGTTCGGTCGACGCTCGCGCTATATTATTAAAAATCAGGGAGGCTACGCACCATTTCACGACTGACAAAATGCATGCATTGCAATTGGAAAACCGACCAGTAAGTGGCTGCCACGTCACTTTCTACGACCATGAGACTAACCCACCATACATGCTATACTACTACTTCATATGTATTTGTCATTCAGCTAAGACAAATTCAGCACCAAACATGATGCAATCCTAAGCAAAGAAGCCATGCTGAAAACCTCCTGAATGATGGTTCCGATCCATACTTGGAAATTTTACGCCGCGGTCATCCACAGACCTGTCTACAGCGCTCGAAACACGCATCGGGCAGTACACAGCCGCCTTTTACGAGTGGCCTAGTGTTCGAAACAAGACCTTGCCATGCATGCACATTCCCATGGACCATGTTGAACTCCTCATGTCATTATTGGGCTGGGCAGGCAGTGGTGATCATCGTAAATGCACAACTGAATGCGCTGTTCGAGCGCTCTAGATAAGAGTGTAGAAGACTGTACATTCCATACTGAATAACAGCGATCCATTATTTCAAGCAAGACGGATTACAGCTTGAATTTTATTTCTCAACCCGTGTAAAATAAGGGCAGAAAGGAGCAAGGCCAAGCAGTAATGCCACAGGTCATGGGGCTCGTACGATAATGTGTCCAGAGTAAACGAAACAACTGCGTTAAGGAGAATGCTTGGGCAAGTTGGCACATCTCAAAGAAGGAAAAACAGTACAGAAACACAGGATGAAGAAAGAACACGACGTGACAGTGCGTTGTGCTGTCATGTTTTTACTTCAACCTGTTTTTTTGCGCTGTTTTGCCGTCTTAAAATGAAACAAACTCCAGTTCCCAACAATCGGCATCAAGCAGCAGTTGGTAAAGTGCACTTCAAGGAAACGTTGCACACAGCTGCAACATTACCTAGTACAGAGAAGCAGAAGAGAACATTACGATGAAAGCCGGCAATGAAATGACAAACACTTAAATGTGCAAGCGGATCCTGCATGCACAGACCCCCAAAGTAAGGGAAACCATTTTATCCAGTTTTACCAGGAAAAGCATCCCAGCTACATGGCAGCCCCATCTTCGCAGCTTTCACTGGCCTCCGTTAATGGCATTTAATAGGTTATGCCCAATTTTACTGCAGTAGCACTGCCAGGCGCATTTTTTTCCGATTTTGGGCAGACATACGTCCCTGAAGCCTGCTTTAATGGTAAAAGCCTGCAGGGTAAAGATCTTAGGTCAAAGGTCTTTTTGGGAAAGGCCTTTGAGGTGAAGGCCTCCATATTAAATGTCTTTGGGGAAAGGGCCCTTATGATAAAGGCCTTAAGGTCAAATACTTATGGCTTATGACTTATGGGGGCTTAGCATCCCAAAGCGACTCAGGCTATGAGGGACGCCGTAGTGAAGGGCTCCGATAATTACGACCACTTAGGGTTCTTTTAATGTGCACTGACGCCGCACGTACACAGGTCTCTAGAATTTTGCCTCCATCAATATTCGACCACCGTGGCCGGGATCAAACCCGTGTCTTTCGGGTGATCATGCATGCAAGGCAGTAACGACTAGCTCAAAACTCCTCCCAGTGTGATGCAGCTGCTGCATGTGGCATTTTGTTTCCCAACAACATAAAGCAACAGGTGAAGTTAATAACATAGCACTTCACTTTGGGCAATTAAAAAAAAAAAGGCACGCAGAACAACTGCGTCATACAAAGGAAGTGTTTCACGTTCCTCATCACTATGCTGCACGTGTAATTATGTCGACTGCGTTTGGTGATTCAGAGCCCAATATCTCGGGACACAGCAGGACTTTGAAGACTTATCCAATGGAACAATTTGAAAATACAACTGCCTCCACGCCTACTGGTTGCATGTGATGCCATAGGCGGTACGATGTGGTGCTTCAGGCCCACGATCGCACACACTGCAGGTAAAAGTAGCCGTTTATAAACGGATCAGAAAAATGTGCAGGCTTCCGCCATACTTCTGGTCTGAAACATGGCAGCCAATACATCAGTGCAAGTCAGCAATATAAATGCACACTAATCGCAGTGCCAAGATGACTCTTAATCAAAAGATTAATGCAAGAATTTCTCTCTCACTTTGTGACCCCCCCCTCGGCAAAACTGCTTTCACGCACGACTGATCATTTGCTCTTAAAAAATCGTGAAAGCCTAATACTGAACACCCCCCGTAAAACATACAGCATGTCGAATGTTCGCAAATACAGCATACCACCTCTATAAACAGCAAACTAAGCATTAGCCTGGCTGATCTACTTCCTAGCAATAGCTTGTTCAGTTAATACAGCCGGGTTTGTTCGTAGAACATGCGTGATTTAAGCTAAGGAGGAGCCAGAAAGTATGTAATGCACATGCATAACATGGCCCCCACATGGCTCACTGAAAAGCAGCAAGGCTGAGGAAAACGACGACTCACCTCGCCTGAGGCCTCGGAGTCCTGAGGCGCCGTGCCGGTCGCCTTCGCGTCTCGCAGGAGCCGTTCTATGAACAGGCGCACCGAGCGCTGGATGCTGTCGCGGATCGACACCGTGATGGTCTCGGGGCCGTCCAGCTCGACGTCGGGGCACAGCTCCGACAGCCGGGTCACTTCTAACGTCTCCTCTTCCTTGTCCTCTTCTTCTTCCACAAAGTCCCGATCGGACGGCGCCAGGTCGCGCACGATCGTCTCGCCCTCGCCCTCGGTAGCGGGCCCCACTCCGTCTTCCGCACCAGGCTCGGCGCCTTCTTCGACGGCACCACCGTCCTCTTCCCCCGCAGGGGCGGCTACCAGACCGTCTTCGCCAGGCCGCTCGGCGCCGACCGGGTCCGACTGCGCGGCATCGCCTTCCAGGCCCACTCCAGCCTCGGCGTCCACCTCGTTGCCGTCCGCGTCGTCGACGACGTCGGCGTCGAGGCATTCGCCGTAATCTTCGCCGCCGGCGTACTCGCCACCTTCGCCGTCCGCGAAGTCCGCTCCCTCCTCCTGCCAGCCCTCCTCGGCCGCTTCGTCGCCGTCCAGAGCCTCGACGGCTTCTTCGCCGTCCAGAGCCTCAACGGCTTCTTCGCCCACCTCCGCATTTCCCTCAGCGTCGAAGTTCTCCTCAGCGTGTTCACAATTGCCCTCGACAGCATTGTTTGCGACGGCGCCATTCGGGCCGGCATCTTCCTGCGCCGCAGACCCCTCAGTGCCAGCTCCTTCAGCGTCGTCGTCGTCCGCGTCGAGAACGAGCGCTTCGAAGTCCTCTCCGTCTTCCGCCTTCGGTTCTGCCTTTGTGGCTGGCTTAGCGGTTGCACTCTTCTTCGCGCCGGCTCCTGCAATGGCGGCGCCAGTCTTCGATGGTGTGTTCCGCGTCGCGGCGGGTCGCTTAGCGGTCCGTGCAGCGGCATCGCCCGCTGGCCCCGACGATTTCTCGGCAGCAGTAGTGACGGCCGCGTCTTCGGCGGCGCTGGACTGCGCTCGATCTTCGCCGACGGGCGGCTCACGACCCGGCGATGAAGCCTCTCCGCCTTTGCCCCATGGCCGACCGCGCCGCGCAGTGTTTTTGCGCGGAGGCATTGTTTTCCTGTTGACCAACGAGTGGATCTAGCCTCCGTGAAGGTCGAAACTCACCGCTTAGATGGTGCACAGGAGCGGATGGCTCCGAAC
Source organism: Amblyomma mixtum (assembly GCF_055824585.1). Lineage (NCBI taxonomy): Eukaryota > Metazoa > Arthropoda > Arachnida > Ixodida > Ixodidae > Amblyomma > Amblyomma mixtum. Next base: position 93,857,533 of record NC_143013.1, on the reverse strand, counting down.
GTAGAAAGGTAGCACGGCAGGCGTACAACGCAACTGCAGTTCGATTAGATTCTGTCCGACGGCCAGTAAGCCGCGTCAGCGTCACTTCTACCGTATGGATTGGATTGGCTAACTGGCTACGTAACAGGGCGCGTGCATTATTAGCCAATGAAGTTTGATTGTTCTAAGGCAGAAACTCTCCTCTCGCCCGAAGTTTCAAAATTCGGTTATCTCTCTAAAATTTATTACTTGTCGGCCAAAGTACTCTGATCTGCTCAAAGCGTTACTGCCGCTGAAAATAAACTACGCTTTCGGCTTCGTGTGTACGAAAATAGGCCGCAGGAAGTTCCTAATTTTTGAGACCGTTTCAAGTAACTAGCTCCCTCGCACGCAAGCTGCGGACGCGCGCCTACTCTCGACGCCAGTCGCCATCTGTCGGCGCGCGCGGCCCGAGGGACTGCGGGTCGCGCCGGCGCCGCGCATAGAACGCATGTTTACGTGTTCGCTTCTGCCGTTTTGTGCTCCATCAGCTAACGTATGAGGATGTGTGCTGTGCGTCACTACTCACATTTGCCCTCTTCCAGACAGTGCTGCGGTTATCTTGTGCGCAGTTACTCGTTAACGTGACATCCGAGGGTAGTCGACCAGGTAGTGTACCGACTGGAAACCGGCACTTCGAAGCAGATTTCTGCGCTGTCGTGTCATTTGTTGTCGCCTTTTACGTGCGATATCATCTATGATAATTTTATGCATCAGAATATAGATCTATTGATTTGACTCAGTGGAATAGTAACTGGATAGGCGAGCTGCAGACTGAAGGTTGTCCCGACGGAGCGCGTGTTTTCGATCACTAGTACGTGTTCGGCATCCTTGCGCTGAGCTTGCTCTTGTTCCCATTAAACACATTTCATGCACAGGATTGTAAGCACGACCGCTACCGAATCCAGCTGCTTTTTCCGCACACATGTCAGAGGTATCTGGGGGGTAAAGGTTTATCTATAGTATCTTTCTGCTGTTGGTATCTACCTTAGCTTGGTTTGGTTTATTAAGGTTTTACGTTCCAAAGCGACTCAGGCTATGAGGGACGCCGTAGTGAAGGGCTCCGGAAATTTCGACCACCTGGGGTTCTTTAACGTGCACTGACATCGCACAGTACACGGGCCTCTAGAATTTCGCCTCCTTCGAAATTCGGCCGCCGCGGCCGGGATCGAACCCGCGTCTTTTGGGCCAGAGCAGAGAGCCGTAACCACTGAGCCACCACAGCGGTGCGGTATCTACATTATTCATAGGAAAATATGCGCGATTTCATTACATTTTCCACACTTAGCCAAACGCCTACGCAACGCTCTCACACGCGGCGAGAGCTCCTGAATAACATAACGCGACTTCGGACCTCAGAATTAGTGAAAGCTGGATTAGCTGCTCATATCTATTCAAGCTTTTATAAATTAAGCGAAAGTACGTTTTTATGCACAAGGTTGCATAAACCATGACAAAATTTCTTTTCTGTTGGCGCTGCGACTCAGTTGAGCTCACAGCGGTAATTTGTTGATAAACTGGCGCGGCGACAAGAAAGCCGTTTGTGGAGGGGGGGGGGGGGGGGGGGGATTTATGGCCGGCAGGAAGGAATAAGAGTGCATGGGAATTGGAACTGCATACTAGCCGCACACCTAATTCTTGATATTGAATAAAAAGTTTCTTTGCGGTGGAGCACCAAGACGGAATTCGATATAAGCACGAGCGCGTTCTAAGCGCCGGCACAATTAACCTGAATGTCAAACTAAATGTCATTAAAACGCGTCAATGTTATCGCTTTGATAACGTAAATACTTCCTGCAACACAGCCACGCAGCGGAAGTATGCTCGACAATGTTTTTTTTAGCGCCCGAAGCGCGGCTATATGCAGGCGCGGCCGCGGAACTGCCGCAGCCCCGCAGTCCCCAAAGAAACGCCCGCACCGCGGCGCGCCAGTCGGTGCAAAATGGCCGCGCCCAGGAGAGGCTCAAAAATCTGGTCTATAGCGGCTCTACTTAACTTTTAAATTCGACTGCTTAAGTATTCCAGAAGTTTCCTGCCACTCTTTTTTTTTTTTTTTTCCTAGACGCATAGAGACCATAGATGTAAGTATATGGGGCGCTGGTCCTTGGCGTTGTAGTACGTGGACGCAAGAGGTATCGCATGTGCCGCGCGTTATATTGCTTGAAACCACGGTGCTCTGGAAAGAGCACCTTTCCTGGGCCGCCGTAAATTCCGCAGGATTGCGGCAAGGTCACTTGTCCTAGCTGTTGTGCTGAGGTTTGGGGGAACAGTCATGGGGTGAAGGGGGCAGGTTGGAGAGGTCATGTCCAAACCCCATCACAGGGGGACAAATGCAACAAAGTCCTGTGTGCTTCGATCCATTTTCTGTCTAGTTTCTGACCGATGTCGGCAACTTCGCCACAATGCACCATGGCCGGTCTCAAAAAGACACGCACTGCTCTGCACCGACCGTGCGCGCAGCAGTCTTGCAGCCATGGAGGAAAAAAAAAAAAATCTTAGGAGGGAGCGCGACGCCAAGCGGCCAGCCTTCGCAAGTGCTTGTGAAGCCGCTCCCTCCCCCGTATTTCTCTCTCCGAGTCAGTCCCTAACATTTTGGTCATGGACATACCGTGGTCATGGAGGAAGGAGCGTTTAGTTTTCCTTCCTCCATGAATTTGGTGATGGTATTCTGTAGTGCGTGCGTCTGCCCGGCCCATGGTTACGTTGGCCACCATACCATGGAGCGGGCGTCTGCAACAAGGAGGTTGTGCATATCACCGCGCGCTTTGACATGGCGGGATCACAGGGGGATCGACTCTCCTTCAAGGTTGTCGCCGGACGCGCCCTCTGGAGTCAGCAGACGACCGCGCTGTCTGGTCAGGCTGCTTCATATGGCCGCCATTGCCAGGTGGATGGGCTTAGGGCAATAACTTCTAATTGCAGTTTCTAGCTCATACGCGTACATAGAGTCCTACTTCTTTTCTAAGTACGCATAATAACGTCGTGGCTAGTAACAGCAACGAAAATCCACGATTTGTTGCTAGACCATGTCAGCCCCCTTTTAAAGGACAAACAACTAGTTTTTATGGCTTGTTTTCTTCTTTCAAATGATGCTTTAGAGATCAGAATATGTGGATCACCGCGTGGTATTCGTCTACGAGCGCTATATAATTTATAACTGAATTTCTTCGCTCATACTGTCCCGGTTTCGGCTTCTCGACCGAACGATAGCAGTGACGCGTAGTTGGCCTTCAGGTCATATGACGCACGAAGAAACTGCATCATAAGCGCTGACACGTAGTTTTAATTCGGTACAATACTAGGGTGTTGTTACGGCGTATACACCCTAAAAAAGCCTGCTTCAAAACTTGGAACGACAACGAACGACGTGTCCACTGCTTAAACGTTTCTTTTTACCAAAGCAAGAAGCTTATCACAATAAAAAAATTATGAGCTCTACAATTTTGATACGTGGATTGTTTGATATAGTCAAATATTAAAAAGCTGGTTTCGTTTACTGTTTCGATTGGGCAGCGGAGAAATACAAGACACCGGGGACCGCGGCCCAGTGTTAGCAACTGCTGCTTTTCAAGTTCTATCCTACTATATCAGATTTCACGTGTTGGAAAATTTCAGCGCAGACCGGGACAAGGAAGAGAACACCACAAGCGCTTACTCGCAACTAAGCGTTTATTCACGAACGCAGAAAATATATGCAAACAAGAAAAACAAAAACATCAAAACTTCTGCAATCACGCAGGCGCGTCCAGATATTCAAATTCTCGTTCATGCAGGACAACAGATGGGTCACTAACACATGTAGGCTGGTTTTATAGATATGATACGCTTCTGATACCTCTCTAGTCAATTGATTAGGATGCCTAAACAAAACAGTTGTTTTATCGAGTAAAGGCTTACAACCCCTGCATTCCATACCAACGTTTTTAGATCCCTTTCAGTTTGCAAGTTCCCCCGCGCCGCGCCCGAGAAAGCGGCCCCCGTCCGCTTCCACTCACCACGCGGCGCTGCTGTCGCTGTCGGCCCGGAGGCGCCGGAGCGCTCGCGCTTGGCATTTGCTGTGACAGCCTGTTCTCATCCGCGATAACATTGGGAGCGAACACGTCGAACTCAAATTTGCTGTACTTTTGGAGCTGTCACGTTGAAACTTCAGCCTCATGGTTAAAGAAATGTTTCGCCTGGCTAGTAAGGGTGAGATAAAGAGCAGGCTGATGCCAGTTCGCAAAAAACCAATCGTTTGCATTGCGCTTTATCGCATCACGTTTGCGACGTTTAGCGCTGATGATATGCGTATGTTGGAGTAGAGCTATCAATATTTCTTCGGGATAATGCACGAAACATTAATGAAAGGATAAAACTAGCGATGTTCCGCTTCTAGATCAGTCACGAAATTCCGCGCTATATTATCAACGAAGCACCGCACATGGGAGCAGCATTTTGCACGTTCTTTAGAATTCCAATTTCAGAGAACACAAGTATAAATGCAGACACACTTAGCTGGATGCAGGGAGGGAATAACTATAGAAGAGCTTTTTATTTGCAATGATAGCACAGACAGGAGCAGCGTACTGCACTTTCATTTTTAGAATGTTAATTTCATGGAACACAGACAAGCATTAAATGCAGACACAGTAAGTCGGAAGCACGGAGGGAATGGCTACTTGAAGGCGAGCTTTTTTATTTGCAATGACAATATTTTTCTGTTCTCTAGCTGACGGTTCACGTCTCTCGCCTAGAAGTGGATGCGTGTCACTATGACAAAATGCAGCACTTGGCATGTAAAAGTGGCCATATGCTCTGCACATCCAAGCCGAACAAGGTTTTGCAATTCAAGCTCGTCTAGCAGCTCCCAAGAAACGTCCTTTTAAAAAACGGGACCTTCCTTCAAAGAAATCTGGATTGCTTTGTTTACAATGTTGGTAAACTCTAGCATCTTTTTGGTGGGATGCTTTAAGCACCCTTGCTTGAAGCTTTTGTATACTGTAAGATAAGCGTCACTGCCAACAACTGGCACAGGACAGCTGATATCTTCCATGCTGATATCTGCTGGCTGCTCCAAATCAGGCGGCGGTGACCATGGCGTAGACGCGAAGGGCCACGCTGGTCGGGCAAACAGCGTGGCGAGCGCCACCGCACGGAAGGAAACGGAAAGGCGACAATCCGCGCACCGCAGCTTTCAAACTGAAAGGGATCTAAAAACGTTGTTCCATACAGTGCTTGGCAAGATTCGAAGAAGGCGGTTTACCCAACGACAAGTTGTGCTCTTGTAAGCGAACATTCATGCAACGGCCAGTTTGACCGACATACATGCGCCCACAAGACCGCGGAATCTGGTACACTACACCTTTTTCGCATTTGATGTACCGGTTTACATGGTTCACATCGCACACCTTCCGCTTATCACGAACAGCACAACCAGAGCGCTTGTCAACCCTGGCACAAATACTGGCTGGTTTTCCAGATAATGTCTAGAATCTTGCCTGCAGTAAGGTGTTAAAAAGTATTAAGGATGCCTACAGGCCATCACCTAGGAGTGCAGATGAAGGGAAGAAATAGAAGGTAGCGGTTCTTCCATATGTTCACCGCTTTTCACATCAACTAAAAAATGTGGGCAAGAGATGTAATGTGGACGTAATTTTTTCAGCCCCGAAAAAAGTTTGGAGTATTTATGCCAGGGTTGACAAGAGCTCTGGTTGTGCTGTTCGTGATAAGCGGAATGTGTCCAATGTGAACAATGTAAACCGGTACATCAAATGCGAAAAAGGTGTAGTGTACCAGATTCCGCTGTCTTGTGGGCGCATGTATGTCGGTCAAGCTGGCCGTTGCATGAATGTTCGCTTACAAGAGCACAACTTGTCGTTGGGTAAACCGCCTTCTTCGAATCTTGCCAAGCACTGTATGAAATGCAGGGGCTGTAAGCCTTTACTTGATAAAACAACTGTTTTGTTTAGGCATCCTAATCAATTGACTAGAGAAGTATCAGAAGCATATCATATCTATAAAAAACCAAAGCGGAATGTTGGGCAAGTTGGATAACGTTCATGATGTAAAAATAGCACACAGGGAACACAAGGGACGGAAAGTAAACGACGCAGACAAGCGGTTGTCTGCGTCGTTTACTTTCCGTCCCTTGTGTTCCCTGCGCGCTATTTTTACATCATGAACACTATAAAAAGCAGCCTACATGTGTTAGTGACCCATCTGTTGTCCTGCATGAACGAGAATTTGAATATCTGGACGCGCATGCGTGATTGCAGAAGTTTTGATGTTTATTTTGTTTTTCTTGTTTGCATATATTTTCTGCGTTCGTGAATAAACGCTTAGTTGCGAGTCAGCGCTTGTAGTGTTCTCTTCCTTGTCCCTGTCCTGTGTGCTGGAAATTTTCCAACATGCTGTACCAACTCGCTCGAATATCAGTTCTACTACATCAGATTTCACGTGGATCACGTGGGAGCTGTTGCTGCGGCGGAAGCAAACATGTTTATTCTTTGCATCGAAAAGTACGCTTGTTATAACATCATCAATGCATTTCGTGATGCGCTTATGCCGCGTTTAATTGCGGTTTGCCTATTCTAACGTCAATCTTGCTTGTCCCTCCGACCGAATTCTCTGGGCACACGTTGGATGTGAATACACAGACCGAAAACCTCCCTGTGACGTCGGCGACTACGCGTCGTAACAACAAAAATACTTTAAGATACCTCCTCAAGGCACATAAATTTTGGGGTCACAATGGTTTTCTTCATTATATGAGTGTACTAAGTTCTAACACATCTTTTAATGACCCTGTAGTTTTTAATTAAGGAGAGCGGAGTGCGAGAGATAAAGCTGGTTTGATCTCAGTTGAGTCACACAGGATTCTCCTGCGATAGGACGATTGTAGGACATTTGGGGAATTTTCATCCTCGAGTTGTCTAGCACAGTACAAACCGAGGATATCTTCACGAAGACAATTAGTCATCGATGCGCTCAAAAGGTACTCAGAATGTCCTGTTCGCGATAAAGACGCTCCCTTTGTGGACGTCCTCAGGACGTTTGGTGTTGTCTAGGATAGGATTTCATCGTCATTTTTTGCCTTCTTGGCTTTGGGAGCTGCGGAACACACCGTTCGGTCGTTTTAGACATGTGTTTTGCCCTCTGTACATGGCATTGAATAATCTTTAAATGACAGGAGTTTGATCGAGAAGGCGCTGCCTGGCTCTCACTCGCTGTGCTCGAGTTTCAGGAGCGACGGTCTATTGAGCTGCACGACTTCGGTGGTGTCCTTTGCCCCTACCTGCCGTGCTCGTGAGGGGGACCGACGGTCTGTTGGGGCGTGTCTGCTAACGCTTTTCCGGGACGCGTGGTGAGTAGAGATGTGAAGGCCTGAAAAAAACACTGCAATTTTGAAAAAAAAAAACAAACGATTTTTTCGTTTTTTTTTTCAGATAAGAAAAATTGAAAAAACAAAACAAAAATTTTACAATGAAATTTCAAGGTTTTATGATTGCTTGCTTTTCGTTTAAGTTTTTGCTTTTGCTTTGAAAACCATTACAGCACGCATCGTTGAACGATTAGAGAGAAGTCATCGCCGGTGCCAGGCAGTGCTTTTAAAACGCTCGTGCTGCGAGTACGCGGTTTGAAGGCCAAGTCGCATATACGATCCAGGCTTGACTTAAAAACACACTAATATTTGAAGTCACGGCTGAAGTAGAACAAAATGGCTGCAAATTCTATAGCCCGACACACACGGCATAAATAACATAGGCTGCTGTGCACGTAAGCGGTTCTGCTGCGTATAGTGCCGCATCCAGCGACAGTGACTCTGAGTGCGATATGGAGTGACTTATAGATCAGTTTTCATGTTCCATTTCTGGGTGCAATAGAACAAGAAGTTCGTTCCACAAATATGATATCTATATCTCCATATTCGCCTGAAGTGCAAATCATTATTTATCTTCTCGGTGAAATAAAACAAGAAGTTCGTTTCACAATATGACATCTAGAACTGCATATTCGGCTGAACTTCGGAGCATTATCATTGATCGTTGTGCTGTTGAAAATAAATCTGTTTGTGTCACATTTTGCAAAATTTCCAATTTTTCATGAAAAAAACCCTGAAAAAAAAAGGTTTTTTTCATGCCATTCAAAATTTCTTGAAATTTTACATCTCTACACTGATGAGGAGCAATTGGGTAGCGCGCGCAGCGACAGGGGCGGAGGCCATAAAACACCATCTCCTTAGGCCCCGAACGCTGCGGACAGCTTAGGTGCACCAGGGATCCGTTCCAAACTCGGTTCTTTTCCAAGCGCGAACAAAAAAAAATAATGGTGCTAATCAATTTCGCTTGTGATTTCTTTTCCGAGAGCTAAATGTTCGTGCTTCTACGTTGACATTTTAGCTCTCCTTTTCATGTTTCATTTGTTGCTGATAATACATGTAAGGCGTTTATATTCTTGGACGTTAAACTTGAAGGCCACTGCGCATCCGTCACACCACAGCAGTGAGCAAATTTTGCCCGAGAGAACTCCGAAAACGTTTGATGATTCACGTAGTGCCCAGCATTAAATGTTACCGCAAGTATTATATGGTCCAACCAGATGAACGTATACCGTTGTGAGCCTAGTAACGTTGCTATCGGACTAAGTGCCAGCACCCTCTACCGCGCAGGCCAATTGTTTCTGACAAGTAAAAATTAAAATAAGAATGTGAGCATCGATGTGACATGTGAATCAGTGGAGCGGAATTTAATAGCACAGAATATCACGCGCGCTTAGCTGTCTGGTTTCCTAATTGCATGGCAGTGTTTACTTGTCGAGTACTAATAGATATATTGGCCGTCGCATGAATATATGAAGGCAATCAATTTTTTTTTTTGGAACAGTGACTTGACATGAAAGGTTTTATATCCGGCACCTGTTCGCAAATGTCCCAGAATTCTTTTTAGTGTCATTTTTCTACGAGTGAAACTCGCGTTTAGTCATTCGCCGGTCACGTGATAGAATTCACTGACATTGGCTGCAAAATCAATCGCCTCGTAACTTCGGCAAACTCACTCCTCTCGGCTGATCGGCTGAAGCATATGTACATGTACACGGGAAGAGTCAGCTCTCCTGTGCGGCGGAAATTCCTGTACAATGCCGGCGTGATATTACCTTGGAGCAACTGTTGGGAGCAGTGCCGACGTCGTCCAGCCAGAGTAGATGTACTTACGTTCATTGTCTGTAAAACATCTACCCGGCCGTATGCTGCCAGCGCTGCACTGATACCGCTTGATCATCGGGAAACTTGGAGGCTAACAAAGAGGGTTCAGCTTAAGTTAATGACAACGCAGCGAGCCATGGAAAGAAAAATGATATGCGTAACGTTAAGAGATCGGAATAGGGCGTAGTGGGTGAGGGAATAAACGCGGGTTAATGACATCCTAGTCGAAATCAAGAGGAAGAAATGGGCTTGAGCAGGACATGTAATGCGAAGGAAAGATAACTGGTGGTCCTTAAGGGTAAGGGAGTGGATTCCAAGAGAAGTCAAACGTCGTAGGTTGCGGCAGAAAGTTAGGTGGGCGGATGAGATTGAGAAGCGTGCGGGGATACGGTGGCCGCAACTGGCGAAGGACAGGATTGATTGGAGAGAAATGGGAGAGGCCTTTGCCCTGCAGTGGGCGTAGTCAGGCTGATGATGATGAATCATCGACTCAGGTAACCTATAGTAGGATACAAATTAAAAAAAAACAGCAGTTACTAACACTGGGCCGCGGTCCGCGGCTTCTTCTATTACTTCGCTGGCAAATCGCAACTTTAAACGAAATCAGCTTTTTAATGTTTCACTATCAAACAATCCAATGTTTAAGCAGTGGACTATTTTTTCGTCGTGGAGGAGTTCTGTGCGCGAAGGCTCAATGTGAGCGGAGCTTCACTGCAGACTTAGGTTGTATCCGACTATAGTGAACCAGACCGTGTCTCCTTTCTGGAGGCACGCCAGCGCCGAGAGCATGAGCGTGGGCTAAGGAAATGATAGCATTGCACCTATTATAACGGCTCATAGTTTGCCGTGTCTTTGGTTAAAGAAACGCCTGTCGTGGAGAGGCGCAGCGGATTCCTTGGCATGGCATTTTTCTGCCCACTGTACTACTGTGTTGCCACTGTGACTCGCCACGAGGCGAAATGCACTAGCTGGATGTGACGCTAAATTTGCCTGTCTGACACTTGTATAAATCACTTGCAGCTACAGGGCACATTGGTGAAAAGGCTTACAAAAAACAAAACTGCAGTTAGGCAGGTGTGACGCGATAAAAATATCAAGCCAGTGAGAGCGGCACAAGGCAGCCACAAGGAAAACAATGTGAACAAGTCACAAAACAGGAGTTTTCTGTTTGCGTTCCAGTGCCCTGCTTTTGCAATCCGAGCTTATTTCATTTAACGTTTGCCGATTATGCGCTTTTTTTTGTGCAAAATTGGAATATTTTAAGCAGTATATCACTGTTTCATTGCAGAGTGCGCGTTTTCTGCGGCAGAAAACCCTCCGTAAACTTGGAAGTGAACCGCCGCGCGTACGCTTGCGCGAGCGCTGCCGGTTGCCGATCCACACTAGTGGAGCGTTGGTGCCGCCACCTGTAGGTCGATCTTGCTGCGAATAGCGTCAGCCGCCGGACGAAGGCCGGTTCACACGATGGCCGTTGGCCTACCGACTAGGCGTCACGTGACGTTCCATTTCCGGTCCGTCTGCTTCACTCCTGGCCAGTAATGCCAGTAAGCTAGCATGGCGAATGACTGTGAGCATGTCTGATGAGCTTAACGCCATGTGCAATGGTGAACACTGGAGTAGCGGTGATAATCGGATTAGACATGGGCGCCGCCTGTACCCCTACCCAGGCCATGCGCGAGCATCAGAGAGCTCAAGTGGAATGTCACGTGACGCCTGGTCCACACACCCTACCACGGGCGAACGGTCTGTCGTATGAATCGACAGAGACACTATTCGAGCAGGCTTGAGCAATTCGAGCAGGCTGTCGTCCAGTCTGTCGGCAGTCTACCCCACTTCCTTCTCGGAGTGAAGTTTACAGCTGTCATCGACTGCGCCGCAGCGACCTGTCTCAACAGTTGCAAGAGTACAAAGCCAGACGTCGCACGATTGATTGACCAGAGTAGCGAGTATGACAGCACGTTGATGCACCCTTCCGCAGAAGAATACGGCCCATATTGACGTGATCAGCCGAACACCTTCCTGAGACTGCCCTCGCACCTCAGACTATGGATATAACCAGAGGAGCCTCCAGAGTTTTCAGAAAGAAAGGTGTATTTGGCTGTTCCAACGGAAGACCTCGCGGCCATGATTCAAGCATACGACGCCGAGCTTTGCCAGCTCAAAGAAATGCTGGCCGATTCGAGGAATGAAAGGATAGCAGGAGAGAAATCTTGTGAACAAGGCTACAGTCTGTTGCACAACCTCCTCTACTACACACTTAAGGATGGCGCACGGCAGCGACACCTGTTTGTTGCACCCAAATCGATGAGAAAGCATATGCTAATTAAGGGCCGAAATTTGGCAGGCCACTTAGGCGAAGACGAGACTGTCGAGAACAATCGTCACAAATACTGGTTTCCGAAAATGCGTGCATACACTAAGCAGTACATCAGGTCATGCATTGAATGCACAAGGAGCGAGACGCAAAGAAGCACCGCATGCTCAACCCCATCCCAACTGGTCGACGACCCCTCGAGATTGTCCAAATGGACCACTTGGGCTACCTTACAAGAAGCAGCCGGCGCAATACGCCGGTCTTGGTAGTGGTGGACAAATTGAAAGTGTATGTCTACACTATAGTGCATGGCAAAACACAGAAGCGAAGTTTTGCAGCACTTGAAGGAATTCGCGAACCGATTTGGTCCCCCAAGAATGGTGGCGCGCTTGCTGTGGGAGTTTTCATGTACCAGAGCCAATGTTCTGTTTACGGACAGCGGTTGTAGTTTGAGTTCAACTGCTTACGATCAACGGCGACACCGGATTTTCTGCGACACGGCCTGCTCAGCGCTATAGCGCTAAAATGTTGCCTGAGCAAGGATGTTAGTAAACAATTCCGCATGGCAGGCGTAAATGATGCCACGATAATGGGCGGCGCCTGGGTTTTCCCGCATGATATTTCTCCCCTGGAGAAATATTTGGTTCATCGGGGTTTAACGTCCCAAAGCGACTCAGGCTGTGAGAGACGCCGTAGTGAAGGGCTCCGGTAATTTCGATCGACCACGTGGGGTTCTTCAACGTGAACTGACATCGGACAGTACACGGGCCTCTAGCATTTCGCCTCTATTGTAATTCGACCGCCGCGGCTGGGACAGAACTTGAGTCTTTCGGGTCAGCAGCCGAGCGCCATAATCACTGAGCCACCGCGGCTGCACGTCTCCATTCTGTTTTGATACCAGGCCCGCAGCCAGGAATTTAGCCTCGACGAAATACATATAGTAGCCCCACTAAAGAGCGTAATAAGGCCTTCAGCGCACCATTTTGCAGCGCACATGCACCATTTTCGGGCCTGCGCGGCGCCATCGGGATTGTGTAGTCGAGCTTTCTTACAGTCACCAGAGAACCTAGTATGGGCCGAAGTAGCGACCTCAAAGTGTTTCGCTGAGTCCGGCGCCGAACCGACACTCCCATCCAGTCTCATGCAAGACCGTTCCATACTAAGTTACTGTATATGCTACCAAATACAGTAACTCTATTCCATACCCATATTTGAAAGGGTATGCGCTAAAAAGACGTACACAGGAAAAGGATAGAGACGACAGGAAAGAAGCGCAACTTCCAACTTTAATGACGACAAAAGAAGCCAGGCGCACTTATATATCCGCTATATCTTTTGTCGTCATTAAAGTTGGAAGTTGCGCTTCTTTCCTGTCGTCTCTATCCTTTTCCTGTGTACGTCTTTTTAGCGCATACCCTTTCAAATATGAATATGTACCAACTAGCCCGTCAAAAAGCTTTACTATTCCATACCACGTCGGCGCAGGCTTTACTGGGCAGTACCGCCCGGAATCCCTCCGCTGTTGGTCTTTTATGCGCAGCCGGGCGAGCTGTGGTTGGTGACGACACTATGGGTTGGTGACGACAATGGTGTCCTCTTCTTTAAAAGTAGCCGTTTTCAGGTAGGAGAGCGTTTTTTTCGGCGTAGCATGATCAGCGGTGTAATACATTGCAGTACCGCTAAAACACTCTTAGCCTCGTTAATTATCGACAGGCGTGTCGCCCACCGTAAGTAATATCCATATCAGTTATAATTCTCCATGATGAGGAAGTTAGAGCGCAAAAAAACAAAGACAAAGTGGAGACGTGGACGGGACAAGCGCTAGTCCCGTCCACGTCTCCACTTTGTCTTTGTTTTTTTGCGCTTTAACTTCCTCATCATGAACTACCAACAGGCCCAAATTACTACTCTGCTGAATAATTCTTCATAGGTTCTCTCTATCTGTCGGCACGTAGAAGAAACTTCCCAGACAAGCATCGGGGTTACAAGTTAAAAATTTAATCGCTCACAACATCTCGATCAAATGTACGATTCTTTATATAATCCGAATCAAATGTCCGATCTCCAAGTGCCCCAAAACACACTATAGTCGGATACAACTTAAAAAAAACAGCAGTCGCTAACACTGGGCCGCGGTCCGCGGCGTCCTGTATTACTCCGCTGGCCAATCGGAACTGTAAACGAAATCAGCTTTTTAATTTTGTACTATATCAAACAATCCACGCATCAAAATTCTAGAGCTCAAAATTTTTTTCCTTGTGCTAAGCTACTTGTTTACATAACAAGAAACGTTTAAGCAGTGCACTACTTTTTCGTCGTGGAGGAATTCTGTGCGCGGAGGCTGAATGTGGGCGAAGCTTCACTGCAGACTTAAGTTGTATCCGACTATATTAAATACCATCTCAAAATCAAGACCACCAGTCGGGTTCGAGTTTCAGCCCCGGGGAGGAACGGCACGCATCCCTGGTAATGTTCCTTCTTTCCCCTGGATATAGTCGCGAATCACCGTCGCACACACACTCTCGCCGCTCTGGTGACACCATAGCCCTCGGCCTTCCAGCAGACACGGAGGACCAGCTGCTGTTCCCGGACAGAAACCACCTGTCCGCCTGCCGTGTCCTGCTGACCTACCTCAAGGAGACCGGCCTGGACACAGAGCCTGGCAGATTCCTGGACCCGCAGCCCCCATGTATCCGTGACCTCCTGGACATTCGGCGCCTCCCACGGTGTTTCAAAGCCACATGGAGGTGCTAGAAGATTGACTTCTTCCAGCCCGATGCTTGCACAGACTCCCAGTGCCCCGAGCCTCCTCCCCCCCCGAGCTACTGTTGCGGCGGCGGCAGTGCGGATACAAGACCCTCCCTCGCAAGGCCAAGGACCTCACCATCAAGACATCAGTGCTGTTCATCTTGCTGAACTCGCTGCCCGGCGCCATCCGGGAGAGGCACATCCGCCAAGCCAGCGTCCTTCGTGGGTGAAACTCTGATCCGCTTCCCAGTCCAGCACACGGGGGGGGGGGGGGGGGGGGGGGGTTCCATAATTGCGCGACACCAGCACTATCCCTTTTGCCACTGGTGAGGACCCGCCAATGTCCACTTGCCGCCACCAGGTGCAGATGGCTCTCCACGTGCAGTGCCGTCCGGGCAATGGCCCTTCTCCGAACGTGTCTCAGCCGTATTCCAATGTACTACACCGCTGAGAATACTATGCTGAAAGAAAGCGCTCTTATAACTCAAAAATCCTATTTTTAAAAATTCTGTAAAGACTTTGGTGAAGCACCCTGTATATAACTATTATTTAGTAGCTCCTGAAACACAATGGTTGCTAGCAACAGATAACTAAGCTGCAGTTTTTTTGTTTAAACCTCAAGCTAAAATATACATGTTTTCATTATAGTAGGACACAACTTAAAAAAACACTGGATGCTAACATTGGGCCTCGGTCCGCGGCGTCTTGTATTACTCCGCTGGCTAATCGCAACAGTAAATGAAGTCAGCTTTTCATGTTCGTCTATATCAAACAATCCACGTACCAAAATTATATAGAGCTCATAATTTTTTTCTTCTGATAAGCTTCTTGTTTACATAACAAGAAACGTTTAAGCAGTGCACTACTTTTTCATCGCGGAGGAATTCTGTGCACGGAGGCTGAATGTGGGCGAAGCTTCACTGCAGGTTGGCAAGAATAAAAGCGCAACAAGACGACACAAAGAAGGAGGAAAAAACGACAGGACAGGCGCTAACTTGCAACACTTTACTGTCTTCATAAACCGCCGCACATATATCAACCACAAGGGGGGGGGGTATAGACAGATAGGGGGGAACACAGTTGAAGGCACGTGCGAAGAGACTCGAATATGACAGAACAAGAACAGGTGAATCCGCAGAACTATGCCATATCTAAAAACTGACATTCTTTTTTATATATCATGATCGACGGGGTGCTAACACATGCACTCCCACTTTTACATATTCTGTGCGCTTCTATCAATTCGCGTGCGATCGTGTCTTTACTTTTGCAGATTACACTTGTTTCCAAGAGTTTTGCTCCACATGCCTTCTTTTTTCCTTCTTCTTCTTTCCAGCAATCCTTACAGTGAAGCGGTAGATTTGACCCGGTCCCATTCTTTAATGACAGACTGTGTTCTCTCAAACGGTCATTAATACATCGCCTCGTTTGGCCCATGTAAGTTTTTCCACATGTCAGTGGGATGCTATACACAACTCCAACCACACAATCTACAAAAGGATGAGCATGTTTCATTTGGCAAACTTTTTTCTTATCCTTATCCGGGTTAGTCATTCGGCACAATGCGGCGAGTTTCCTGGGGGCAGAAAAAACCACTGGCACCTTGTACTTGGAAGCAACATGCTTAAGATTATGTGCAACTTTATGTGAATACGGGATCACAACTGGTCTAATTTTCTTTTCAGAGGCTCCACTTTCATCTCTTTTTTCTTTTCGTACTTTCTTCACCTTTTCTAGCAAAGCTTTGCTGACGGAGCTCAAGACTGAAGGTGGGAAGCCCACCTGTTTTAGCTCCTGAATCTGGGCTTCAAAGCTCTCCTGCGCTTTGTGGCAACACGACTTTTTTAGAGAGGATTCCAGGCACGTCATGGCGATGGCGCGCTTTACCGTTTTCGAATGCGTTGAGCCGTACGGCAACAGTTCTTTGCGGGCACGGGGGCAATACTTCCAGCATGCGCTTTCGTCAGTAATGGTGATGTCAATGTCTAAAAACTGCAAACTATTTCCCTTCGGGAGCTCATAGGTAAAATCTAAGCATCCAGCGTGATTTTTAAAATCAACTAAAACTTCCTCCACGACCCGCTGGTAGGACAAAAATGAGTGTTTCCTTAATATAATTAAAAAGTCGTCAACGTACCTAAAACTCTTCAAAACACTACTGTCATCAAATGCACCTGCCAAGGCTTTGTCAATTCCCGCAAGAAAAATGTTGCACAGTATGGGTGCCACACACGAACCAATACATATTCCGTTCTTCTGCAAATAGACCCGATCCTGGAACGAAACAGTCGTGGAACCCAAGTAAAATTCTAAAAGTGTGAGGAAGTTATCCACCGCATGAGGAAGGAAACTCGCCGCATTGTGCCGAATGACTAACCCGGATAAGAATAAGAAAAAAGTTTGCCAAACGAAACATGCTAACCCTTTTGTAGATTGTGCGGTTGGAGTTGTGTATAGCATCCCACTGACATGTGGAAAAACTTACATCGGCCAAACGGGGCGATGTATTAATGACCGTTTGAGAGAACACAGTCTGTCATTAAAGAATGGGACCGGGTCAAATCTACCGCTTCACTGTAAGGATTGCTGGAAAGAAGAAGAAGGAAAAAAGAAGGCATGTGGAGCAAAACTCTTGGAAACAAGTGTAATCTGCAAAAGTAAAGACACGATCGCACGCGAATTGATAGAAGCGCACAGAATATGTAAAAGTGGGAGTGCATGTGTTAGCACCCCGTCGATCATGATATATAAAAAAGAATGTCAGTTTTTAGATATGGCATAGTTCTGCGGATTCACCTGTTCTTGTTCTGTCATATTCGAGTCTCTTCGCACGTGCCTTCAACTGTGTTCCCCCCTATTTGTCTTTACCCCCCCCCCCCCCTTGTGGTTGATATATGTGCGGCGGTTTATGATGACAGTAAAGTGTTGCAAGTTAGCGCCTGTCCTGTCATTTTTTCCTCCTTCTTTGTGTCTTCTTGTTGCGCTTTTATTCTTGCCAGCTATGAACCAACATGCCCAGGAGAGTGTTTTACTGAAGTACCTTCACTGCAGGCTTAAGTTGTAGCCGACAATGGGACTGCTATCTGTTCACGAAAACCTGCGCAAGCAACTGTGGGCGAAAAGGGGGAAAAGGCCTCTTAGGAGCTTTTTCGTGCATCGCATGTAAATACAGGCTCGCTTACATGGCGTGTAGCGATTTAGTACAGAGCGATATGCGCCGCATACGCTTGACACAGACGGCATGTTGGTAGTGGTCAATTTACACCAGTTTTATGTTTATTTATTCACAGATGTGCCAGTCACAGAGGGGCATTGGCGTAAGAGTGATAAGAGCACAAATAAGCAGTAGTGATTTGACAACTTGCGGAATAACGAGCGCTCTCTACAATTTTCCAACCAAAAACCTTCGTTAAAGTGAGCTAGAAAAGGGAGGGGAGGGATGCCCCTTTATCTGTCTGAGAGGGAAATTGTTGAAAGGACACAATAGAGCCGGGGCGCGAACGCGAGGCGCGGGTCGACACAGGTACTCTTCAAGGGCATGCACCATTGTAACCTTTGCACAACTTTCCTTTACACTCTATCTCGAAAGCTGGTAATGTCTGGAGGGGCTTCAGGATCACGCAGATTGGGGGGGGGGGGGGGCATCCCCGCACACCTTTTCGAAGAAGGACACAGTGCAGGGGCTGCTGACTCATCTCCCCTCGCGCTAACCCCTTCAGGCAGCAGGGCCGGAAGCGAAAACGTGTCTGTGAACGAGGGTTTTAGAGCGCAGCTCTTTGGCGTCCGTTCCTGGGTTTCGCGTCGGCGTCGGCGTCGGCCTCGTAACCAGCTCCGCCCCCAATGTCACGCTTTTCAATTGGTCGAAATGCTCGTGACGTCACAGTGCGCGAATTTCAAATGGGGCCAATTGTACTTTGGCTAGTAACCATGCAACCAATCAAAGGGATCGTATAGTGATGCTGCAACTAAGTTAGACTGAGTTTAGTTAATTGCTTAATTAATCAATTAGCCTGATTAATATAGAGGAGAATGAAGAGGTCAGAAGAAAAGAAAAGAAAGACGCGCGCCGCAGCGACAACAGCGTCCGCGGAAGGAGACGCTGCTGAAAAAAACAGATAAGTACAAAGCCGCGTTCCCTCCACCACCACGCACTTCCCCACTCAGTAAGACGTTGCTCGTTTCATATACGTTGTGTCGAACATCCTAGACAGTTCCAACAATTGACAGGTTAATGACAGAACACGACAGATAGAAATACAATAATATAAATATGAAATAGCCTAATTAACCTTTCTAGTTAGACCGCATAAATCAATAAAACCGAGAACGAAATTGGTCGAGTTGGGGATTCGAACCAGGGTCTCCGGAGTGCGATACGAGCACGCTAGCCACTTCGTAATGCCAGCTGAACGGTTTGGAATGAACAAAGGCGCGTCTAGCTAATACGGCGTCTTCGTTCACTCCCATCTTCCCCCTTTCCCTTACGGCGAGGTGCAGGTGTCCACCCAGATATGCGAGAGAGATACATTTCCTTTCCTCAAAAAATAAATTTACCGTCCAGCAAGGCGTACAGCCGAATTGGCGATGGCGTTCTGTGGACTCCCTGGCAGCGTTGCAAGACGCTGTCGCGTTCCACTCTTACAGGCGAAGCTTAACATGTTAAGCACACATCAGTAACACACGCAGACAGCCAATGGACGCGTCATTCGCTGGCAGCACTTGATTTATCATTCACAACCACATTCTTAACGTACGCTCCCTTGCCGCACATGCCAAGGACGTACACCACGATCACATTCTGCGCCATCCTCTGTACTTTGCTTTGCTGAAACCTGGATGGATCCCGAAGACCCTCTCGAAATCATAGATTTCCTATACTGCTGTGGTGCTCGCAGAGACCACAACAGAGCGGCGGGAGTCGCTATCTACTTGCGCACAGGTCTCTCTGCAATACCAGTCGAAATGTTTGGCACGTCACATGAAGTTGGCGAACTGTGCGCCGCAAAGTTGCCCAACGGCTTGCTGGTAGTAGCTGCCTACTTCGCCCCCACCGCACTCACGAAAGAGGCCGTGCACTTCCTGCAACTCGCATTAACCGTCCATCGATCCACACCGATGTTAGTAGTGGGGGACTTTAATGTTGACATAAAGACTAACAGCAATTTCCTAACACTTATGCGGGAGAACATCCCGTTCCTCTCGCTCATAACGCGTCCCACGGCTGTGACAACCTCGCGAGGCACTTGTATAGATCTCGTCTTTGAGAATCAAGCATTGGTGTACCAAGTCGAACATATATCAGTCTATTTCTCCGACCACAAAGCTTCCTTCATGACTGTCAAGAACTGTTAGTGGAGTCTTTGTTAAAGGAATACGTGTGAAAAATAAAAAAAAAATTCTGTGATAGCGCATACATGTGTTGCTCGATTTCTTTGCCTCAATCTATCGAAAAGGTGAAACAGCTTATTTGCTGCGCTCAAATTTCGCATTAGGAAGTAACGTAATCGTCGGTAATTTTTTTGGTTAGAAAACATCTCCATGTAAGTCAGATTTCCTGCATTTTTGCAAGTGGTCACGAAATCACAGAGTATACATAGCACCAACGTCACATCCGGTGGCCGTCGGTTGCGAGTCGTCCAGGCTGCCGAACCACCGCCAGACCACCTCTAGCTTTCCGCTGCCTATGTTAGCTCGCAACGTGTCGGTTCTTGTCTATCCGTAGATTCGGTATGGCTTTGTGTGCCACCCTTGGCTGCTACGACCATAGCGACAGCTCCATGTGAAAGAAGAAGCCGATTAACACGAACATCATCTGCATTCGTAAGATAATCGTAGGCATGCAAGTGCGAGCGCTCCATGACTCAGTACGAATCTGCGCGAGCTGTGGCTGGCTCGCATTAAGCGCGACGATTTGGAACCCGTCAACCCAAATTTACTTGTGTGCGGAGTGCACTTTGTGACAGGTAAGAGGCTTGTGTCGCCAACTAAATATTTACGAAAACGTAGGAAGCAATGGCTACACTATTGAATGTTGCTGTTTTGATTGACGCCATCCAATTTGTCTGACAACACAAACCCAGACTGGGTCCCGTGTCGCTGCATCCTAGCTACAGCACTAGGCAAGCCGGTTCGGATCGTCACGACCGCAGCGAGCAATGACGGCAGAGAAAGCGGCGTGCCGAGGCCGAGCTTTTCGTCTCGTTGCTTGCGCATCGCAGACACGCTTCTCACCCACCTGCTGTAGAAATCATTGTGTGCCTCCATTGATTCGAAGGCTTTCATTTCTACCAACTTCAAAAAGCTGGAAAGAGTACACGATATCCACCGTGGGCTACTTCAAGGAACACATCAACGTCCGTCGTCGCGTCGACTCCCGGTCGCAGCGCGTACGGATCTGTATCGTCGCAAATTTTCACTTTATCTGCGTAGCGTACGCGCGCCGATCGAATAAGTTCAAACCAGTAGCCAGCACTAAATGGTTCATTCCTCTGTGGAGTAGCCATCGCGCCCGAAAGATAAGAAAATAATCCAGTGTCCGAGGAGTGGCCAGGCATCGCAGGGCGGACGGGCGGGGACGGCCGAATGGTTCGGCGGTATGGCCGTCCTTCGCGAATGCGTCCTTCGCGAATGACATATAGTGGGGAATTAAAGTCTGTGGATCACGTGATTCATAAACAAAGCAGGCAGCTCGGTTATTAGCCCCTGGCTAGAAATAATACATGTCGAGGCGAAAGTCTAAATTTTGTTCTTTAATCTCCACAAGTGTGGTAGCCAGCGGCTGATAACAGATCTATCGGCTTCGTTTAAGGTAAGTTAAGACGAGCGAACCAGATCGCGGATAGTGCGGGCGCGTCAGCGCTGTCCGCGTGCCACATGACGTGAACGTCACTGCTCTGAACGGCCTTGAGCGGGCGGCGCGCACTTTTCTGGGCCCAGACCGCGTACCGGATGGAAAAGGCGACCGCCTTATTCAGTCCGGGGGCGTTATGGTGGACCGAGATTGTTTTTCCGCTTTTTTGCATCTAGGTCTGTCAACTGTCTAGCTATCCGAAATGAGGTCGGCTTTGCTCTATGCTGGCGCCTTTCGTTTTGGCGAGCTTTTTGCCGCATTTGCAGCTCGAGTGCAGCGTTGTGTCTTCTCCTTTTCGTGTTTCGCTCATTGCGTTGTTCACTCCGTATTTGCTGCACTGCGTCGTATTATGTGCGGACTCGGATCCATTCTACAACTTGGTACTACTATATTTGCTTTTTTCAAAGATAAAGTAGCTCACCGGATTAAAGAAAACAAAGCCTCACTTGTCTCGTCTTAGCCGGCACGGATGCCGGCATGATAGTGTCCTTTCGCTCAGTTCGATGTCGTGCCCGAGCCAGTATCTGGTAAAGCTGCTCTGGATTCAGTCACAGCTAGGGTTTGTACTCTGGCTGGTCGCATTCAAGTAGGTCCTCGTACAGCCGGTTCTGCATGCCCAAACACTTTTTTTCCAACCACGGCTTTGTCCACTATAACCGCTTTTTAGCCGCGAAAGCTTCCTCATCGACCTCGGCCACTTCAATGGCTACAGCCAGTGCAGCGAGACGACGTTTTCGCTCGGCGTCCATCATGAAACTCTCGGTAGCTGAGTTTTCGGAGTGTGAATGCTCGACGTCCGGACTGACTCGTGGATTCTTGGTCACGTGTCACAATAACCGCGCTGACGCGCGCGCATGATCCGCGATCCGGTCCGCTCGTCTGAACCCCCCTTTGGATCACACGGTCCGGGGACTTCTGTCCCCGACTCTTACAAAAGTGGCAGTAAAAAAAGAAAAAACAACAACTTTTCTTTGCCTGCGACGACTCGCCGACTACATGCAAATTTGAGAAAATTCAAGGACGATTACCAGGACGAACACAAGAACGAGCAGGGTTAATGAGAGAGACTCCTTTATTTCGAAGAAAGTCATGGGGCGTGGACGTTGTGGGTCGAATATTGGAAGCGAAGTTTCCAAACAAGCTTGCATTTCTTGTTAATGTTGAAGGCACGACCAATGTTCAATGTTGATGAAGAGCAAGACAGCGCTGCTTGAATCCTTCGGGCTTGAACTCAGTGGTCGGTACACGGTACAAGTGAACTACCTCACAGTCTGCGGGCACGCTTTCGGTGGGAGACGCTCGATCAGATGCTTTCTATAGTAGCGCCTACAAGCATTTTTGCGCACTCAAACATGCCCGGTGGAGCATCAAAGTCAGTGCATCTAGCACAGACTCACACTTTTTTTTCACACAAAACTTGCACGGAAACTAGCCAGGCGGCATAGTACAGCGTTCTTGCAGCACACGCCGACGCACGAGAGTACATGACACCGAAAAGATGAGGTCCTGTAGCTAGACAACAGCCATTTGAGCTCATGTTCTAGTTAGATACCGTGGCTTATATTATGGCTCACACTTACAGAGAGCACTGCATTTTGTGTGTTCATGGATTTATTTGCTATTACTCGTATCGCCGTCGAGCATGATTGTAGGGAGCAACTTATTAGTATGCATTACAGAGGGGAATAAAAAAAAAACCACTAATGTTGAGGATGTATTCGTTAAGTTGGCATCATATGATGCATCCCGTGTACATGATGAATAAGCATCGCAGCACTCATTAGAGATCATGTCTAAAACCAAGCCCTTCAGAAATTCGTTTTTTTTTTAAACGTATGACCAGCTAATGGATCATACCAGCTCGTGCTTTTAAACAGATCACCACGTTGAAGGCATACCTATAGGCTTGAAAGGGGATGCGATTTTCCTTCCAAGTGTGGAACGTACTATGCAGAACTGTATCTAACTTTCAAGGCGCTTTAACACACTATCGTTATCAGTCTGTGGTGGTCACAAAACAGGTCTCGGGAGAGAGAGGGAGCTGCCCTCTTTCCGGCGCAACCAAGTGGGGCGCGCACACACAGGCGTGGCATCACCGCCAGGGGCGCAGCGACCGCGGCCGTGGCTCTCGTAGGCGTCGTTGTCGGTGTCAGGTTAGTCCTAGCTGTGCACGCACTGGCACGCGTTGTGCACAGCGCAGTCGGCCGAGATCAGCTTGTCGCCGTGGGCCAGGAGACAGCGACGACGGCACTCGCTCGGCTCGCACGCTGCAAGGGAAAGGGGGAGAGAAGGCGACAAAAACCTCCATTTACTAAGCGCGTCTCCCATACAAAAGAACGAGTCTCAAAAAGAATCTCCATGGTGATTGCTTTCCATGAGTTCTGTTTTGTCATCTGTGGCCTGTACGATCATCCTTGCGTATATTGTTTTGCTTTATTGTTACATTACAGCACCAAATCTACCTGTAACAATCATTATGGCAAACAAGCCGCACCTACGGCAAACAAACAAACCTAGCATTAATTATGGTAAACAAACAGTTGGTTTCTCTGCTACCACTTTATGGAACTCATTACCTGTTACCATTAAGCAATCATCAAATATCTGTGCTTTTAAATCCGCTCTCCACCAGTTTTTACAATCCCCCTAATAGTATTTCTCATGGTAAATGGTACAAGTTTTGTCATTTATATCATTCTATGATATTTGTTTTGTGTTGTTCTGTACGCCTTTAGGTGTGTAATCTTTTTGCATTCAAATAAGTGTTTGCATTCTTTCTCGTATCTCACTCACTGCTCTTTACTGATGCCAAAATATTTATAATTTATGCGTCTGCTGACTGTAAGTACATTCTTTTTTTACAACTGTTATCACAAGAGGTCCTGTTCACAGTCTCTGACTTTGGGACCTCGTTCTGTAATTCCAGCGTTTTTTTATCCTTGTACCCTGAGCATGCAATAAACGAACCTTAAACCTTGAACGCAATAAAGCAACAAAAACTACCGGCGCCGCAAGTTTTCAGGAATGACCGCCAGCCATTTTCAAAAAAAGAGTGGGGAAAAAAATGTGCATTCATATGCGCTAAACAGCGCGACTTTTCTTCTAACCCCGCTGGACAGCGCTAGCATGAAGTCCGTCCGCAGCTTTCGCATAGAAAGAAGAACCGACAGGGCCCGCGCTTGATGCGAGAAGCGTCTATGCACTTGCAGCACTCCAAAGATGTTGAAATGCAAAAATGGTTTGGGTAAGATGCATGAATAAAAGATTTTTGTTTAAGGCAAAAAGAAAATTGTTAAGACGGAGGCCCCATGCTTTCGCGGCCTCTGGCCATTTTTCACAATGTCCGGGTAATAGCTGTGATCCTTCCGTTTATGATAGAAAAGCAAGTTTTAGCTAACCGGAAAGGAAAACGTATTTACGTTTCGTCGGTTTGCATTATTCAGAGCTATAATAGGCGGTGCAAGTAGAGTGAGCAAAAAAAAAAAATCCATAAAACAATAGTTTTGTTCGACTTGCCTGCTTACAGTGCAGTGTTTCAGAAAAACTAAGACACCAAAAGGAGGGCGGCTTCGCAGCGTTTAAATAAATTGTTAGTCCCGGTACGGACGTGGGTTTTGGCTCCAATAGGCAGGTATTTAAAACTGTCACCCTAAAAAAGATAGAAATGACAAAAATGAGGCATATTAAAGGCGAAATAGCTTCCCATCTACCTGTCAAAACAGATGTATATTCGGCACATATTTGGCATGTGCATATTTCATTAAGTGCACAAAATTTCCTTGAGCTGCATCTAGTAGTTGTGCTTTAGTTCTTTAAAGTTTACCAACAACGCGAAAACTCGACCCACGAAGGTCTGGACACTTTTGAACAGCGAAAACTAAAGAACTAATATGTGCAGCTCAAAGGAATTTTGTTCACTTAACAAAGTATACATATGCCACGTTTGTGCCAATGTGCATGTGTTTTGTCAACGGATGAGAAGCTCTAATGTGCCACTTTTGATCTTTTTTAGACCGCCGGTTTTATATAACTATCCACTGGAGCCAAAAACCTCTGTTTACGCCTCAAGATTGACATTTCAATTAACGGCTACAGAAACAGCCCCTCTTTTTAGTGAAGCAGTTTTTCCAAAACACTGCACGTAGATAGGTAATTTGAGCATAAGTATTTTTGGTTTGGTTTGGTTTATTAGGTTTTAACGTCCCAAAGTGACTAAGGCTATGAGAGACGCCGTAGTGAAGCTAGGGCTCCGGAAATTTCGACCACCTGGGGTTCTTTAACGTGCACTGACATCGCACAGTACACAGGTCTCTAGAATTTCGCCTCTATTGAAATTTGGCCGCCGCGGCCGGGATCGAACTCGGGTCTTTCGGGTCAGCAGCCGAGCACCATAACCACTGAGCCACCGCGGCGGCAAGTAGTTTTGTATGGACTAAGTTTTTGCTCAGTCTATTCGTACCAACGATTATTGATAGTAACAATGCATACCGATAAGACGCAAATAAATTTATCTTTCTAATGAGGTAAAATTTATTTTTCAATCATAAACGAGAGGACTATCGCGATAGAGCTAACATTGTTAAAAATGGCCAGTGGTCGCGCAAGCATGGCATCCCCGCCTTAAGTGTGGGAGAAAAATATTCGTCTGAACCCTTAATTTGTAGTCATAAATGGCCGGATTTTGTGAATTAAACAAACAGTGAAATTCTTTATTTGCGATTTCTAGCGTCCTAACTAAACCACATCCCGTAATCCTGTCAATAGTATTTGCTGGGCCCCTTAAGGCGCCCAAAACTAAGATCCTACATTTGTTTATGAAGTGGCTGCCATTATTTCATTACTGTGAGTTTAGGATAGTTTCAAGAACTGACGTTACAATAGCACGTCCCATGTAAAAAATGGAATCTTGTTTTGTAGGCTTTATGTGTTCTCAAAATTAGAATTCGCGATATGTATTATCTGCGTTATTATCAAGGTACTAGGCTATAGAACGAAACAGTCAGTTTTGTTGGTCATTTCGTACTTCTAGCCGCTTTAAGTAAAATATACGCATGAATTGAAAGTTTGCAGCCACAAGTCATGGCGACACGGTAATTACGACGATTAGCGCGGGACAACTCGTAGCCTCTCTAGGCGCCTCTTTCCGAAGGCGGCCTTTCAAACTCTCTCTTTTCTGCCGCAGTGATACCCCCTCCCCCTCTCCCGGACTGCTATTCGTCTTGAACCTGTCGTAGGTAATGATAAAAGGAAATGACACAGAGCAAGCAACGGCCGCAGAGGACTACCCCATATTGCACTTTCTTGTTACCAGAAATACTGAATAATTATGGGAAGTTTGCTGGTTATTTCACAGCCTTATTGATATCGGAGAACATCCCGACATGCATTTAACATTCGTCTCCTGCAGAAACTTTGAGAAAATAACTGTTCACCATTTTACTCGATTCGTAACAATGTACCAGATGTAATAGATATATAACGGTATTATTATCTTGCTCTTGCCTTTGGTTGTGTGAAGCTATTAATGTACATACTATCACGATGAAAAAAAAAAAAATGCGAACACCGCGGCGCGTACGTGCTGCATCGTTCGAATTTCTTTTGAGGGCGCTTTCACCTGGGTGGAAAGAAAAAGACGTTAGAGTTGTTTTAGAAGGCGTCACGGACAACTCTAGGATCTTTTTGCTACCACCGAAGTAAAAGCGTGTTTAAAAGAAATGCGAACAGCGGAGCGCCTAGGCTCCGCTCTGTTCGCGTTTCTTTCCATCGGGATAGTACAGAGGGCAAAATGCATGCCTAGAACAACCAAACTGTGTGTTCCGGAGCTCTCAAAGCCGCTGCGACCAAGAAAGCAGGAAATGACGGTGAAATTCTATGAGTTTAACAGCACATGTTTACATCCAGGAAATTTTGAACCAAATCTTATCGCTAGTTATCGCGTGTTACGCCCGAAACACGCTCAGAGCGTGTTCTAGACATGCGTTTTGCCCTCTGTACGCATCTTTTTGTGTGTTCATTGACAGTAGGTCCCTCTTCAGCTTCGTGGTCTTGGACTTCCCGTCCCAGACCACATGGTAGTATGCTGCAAACTCATAGCTGAATAAGCACTGCGTATCAAACTATATGTCAATATCTCACGCTTGTTGAAGACGCATCTGCAGTTCTCTCCCTGGCACCCGGCGCTGAGGACCTGCTGGCCCGGGTTGTTCTTGCGGCACATTTCGAGGCACAGCGATGGACTACACGCTGTAGAGACAAGACGAAGGAATTAATTCACTTCCACGGAAACGCGTTAACGTGTGTGATATCCGTAACAATATAGCCTGAATTTGCATGGTGCTGTTACTGTTACTCTAAAGAGTAAAAACCGCTTGCTGCAGAAATACGC
The DNA here is from genome assembly GCF_055824585.1 of Amblyomma mixtum. Taxonomy (NCBI): domain Eukaryota; kingdom Metazoa; phylum Arthropoda; class Arachnida; order Ixodida; family Ixodidae; genus Amblyomma; species Amblyomma mixtum. The sequence goes on along the minus strand of NC_143013.1, from coordinate 93,830,034 downwards.
TACTGAAGAAGCATGGCAGTTTTTGCAGTATGTTTACCGCAGCGCGTGCACAGGGAAATTTTTCTGCGCTGTGTGTCAGAACTGCAGAATGAAGCACTAGCTCTCGACACATTTGGAAAACAGCGTAGCCTGGACGCACGGAATTTGCACAGAACACAAGGGATTGCACGCTACGAGCGCTAACTTTCAACCGAACATTTATTCGCGCCTCCATCCAAACGGAAAATGCTCATGCGCTGCCTTCCCGCGTAAAATGCACGTTGTACACTTGTCAAAAGATAACAAACTCACGTGGGGCATGGCATGAACTTGTTCAGTGGAGTAGCACAGCTGGATGAACCGAAATAAAACAGAAGTGCACAATAGGGCGTGGGAGGTCCCCCAGACAGTTTTCACTTTGGGACCTCCTACTGAACTAACTTCTTTATGAAACTCATTTGTATTTCGTTTTAATAAACATTCAAACCAAAGCGGACTGGAGGAAAAAAAAAGAAACGAAGGGCACCAATTCATTTCGTTGCAGGCTGTTTTGAATGAATAAATATATTTAAATTTAAATAAATAAATAAATAAATAAATAAATAAACATCGTTTCTTTAAGCACATGTACCGACATTAATCCACATATCTCAATCGCATAGCTCCATAGGGACTGCCTAAAAAATATATCTTTTCTGGCTTAGCGGGCTGTTATCCATGTTTTATGCTCGAGTGGGGAGCATTCTGACGCGGCTCGAACGGGAGAGGCAGCGCACGTGTATTCCTTCTTTTGGCTGGAGACATATATGCCTCTGTCTGTGTCCTGTGTCTGTGTGCTAAGCCATTTTCCAAACGCTCGCTGACCTCTCAGTGTTATGCAGTTGCGGCCTGAGCAACACCATCTTCGTATCGGTAACCGCTATGTCACTGATATCAGACGCACGCGCACGCACGCACGCACGCACGCACGCACGCACGCACGCACGCACGCACGCACGCTTCTCTACCGCTTGTACAAAAACTTGCTGTGCGGCTTTTTGCAGCTGTTCTATAAAAAGTTTACTGCCCGCAAATGGCATCCGGAAGTCTTTAATCCCAGATATAGCACTGCAATAGCATTGCAGATCTCCACATGGCCTGGATTTGCCCTTCCTACAACGGTCTGAGTAGAAATGTATAATCTTGGGAGACCTTATATTACTCAACCACGAAGCAGAAGAGCAACGCAAAGTCATCGGTCTCGCCCTGACCGCCGCCGAGTCCCAAGGGACTAAGGCTGAAGGTTTGAGGAATGAATGGGGCTTAGGCTAAAGCCTTTTCCCTCGTCATTTTCACGGGCGCAAATGAAAGTTATTTCTCTTTCTCTGCCCACACGCGTGTACATATATATAGTGAGGAACAGGATGCATACCGTTTCCTCAGGCGTATTATAATTCTATAGCTTGAACTGTGGAGTGTAATGGAATAAACACGAAATTCCTGAAATTCACTAAAATGTCATAACCCGGCCGCATACGTTTATTATGTTCTCTTGAGTATACGATCACAAGTGGTGTTCTCTTCAGTTCAGCCGCCGCCGCGGTGGCTCAGTGGTTATGACGCTCAGCTGCCGACGCGAAAGACGCGGGTTCGATCCCGGCCGCGGCGGTGGAATTTCGATGGAACCAAAGTTCTACAGGCCCGTGTACTCTGCGATGTCAGTTCATGTTAAGGAATCCCAGGTGGTTGACATTTCCTGAGCCATTCACTACGGCGTCCGTCATAGCCTGAGTCGCTTCGGGACGTTAAACCCCCGTAAACCAAAAAAGGAAAACAAATTTTATGAAACAAGCAAATGAGAAAAATTTTGCGGCGCAATGAAAGACCCGGTACACCTACGCTAGACCTCATTAACTTTATGCTAAATGACATACACTGCCTTCAGGAGCAAATAATAAACTATTCGCAATACTCTGCGTGTTGCGGGGGCGTACCGTAGAGGTTGAGTGTAATAACACGAAGTGAACAAGTTGACGCTGTCTGACATCATTTACTCTGGACTAGCGAAGCCGAATCGCAGCACGGGATGTCTAATCATTGAACTCTGTGGGATTGAAATGCGCGTTTCAGTTACTACGATCATTCGTACATACCTTCTGTGACTTCGCACTTGCAGGCATTCGCCTGGCAACTGGAAGAATTCAGTCTGTCGCCGAAGCGCTCTCGGCACATCTTAACGCACTGCCTCTGGTCGCAGAACGCTGCAGTGAAGGAACAGAAAAAACAAAAAAACATCACAGTTCATGGCACATCGTAGACAGCTGCGGCGTTGCGGGTAATGCAATGAGTGTGTACAACTGCGACTGCTTGATTGCAAAATTTTCAGAACAGTGCTATGAAAACTAGAAGCTGATTCTTGCCGAAGATACATAAGAGGTATGTCCGAAAATGTGGGGTGCGCAATAATCTATCCAGATAGTTCACTCAATTTCGCCGTTTACTTATAGCCTTGATCGGGAAGAAAATGAACTTGGCAATTTAGAATACTAACTGTTAAGCCGAGGTTTTAAGCGTTCAATTGGAACTAGTAAGGGCTAAAAGAGCATCGTTTTGTTAGGAACAGATCAGCTCGCGCCTGCTTGACGTTGAACTTGAAAATGTGTTGCTAAATACAGAAACGTATCGCGTGCTACTGCAAATAAACAGGTCTTCAGCATTTGTATGCATAATTATAGGCGATATAAATTTTAATTTGCAAGTGTAATTTTCCAAAAACGCTGTACTTTGTGGTTTATTCGTAAGAAGAATGCCATGTAAGACGACTTGCTTGTATTACGCAGCACCCACATGTGGGGGTCCTACTATGGTTCAGTGCAAGTACATGGCATGAGCTACTCTTGAAATTCACTTGCACTGTTCACCCACTTTTCCGGTCAACATTCCGAAATTATTGTTAGATATACGTCACGGGGAAAGAATAATATCGTTGCACCGTGATATTGGCTGAACGATTTGCAAACCACAAATAATAGCGCAATTTCTGATGTCTGCCACCCGTTACACCTTATTCCCGGAACGACTTGAACCTTACCAGCGCTTTTATTCTGAATGCTTATTGAAAGTGCGCACGACTGATTTGTAACAAAGAAATTTCAGCTAACCTCTTTTCCAATGGTAGGTACAACAATGAACTGGGCGTCAGGAGCGAACGAAATGGTCGGTGTTCACTTTCGCTGGCGCCAAGTGCGATCGGTCCAAGAACAATTTGCTCCCTCGTATAAGAAACTTTCCTGGAGCCATGTGCCAGGGATAGTGCAAGGAGGCAGTTGCTTTCCCTGGCAAAATCAGCTGTCAGAGCATCTTACTATGACGTCAACTGTGCTTGCGTTGCATGCTAGCTGCGTTGTGTGCTGAGGACTTAGTATTCAGGACAATCAGGGTTTTTTTTTTGCCTTCTTCGACAAGACGTATAATTACGGTTGCGAGAGGACACGACAGCAAGTAACGCTTATAATTTGGAATACGGGGTGGGATATAGGCGAGCAACGGGCCCAGAGAGCGAGCCATTTGAATCGGAAGGATGCGCCGTGAAGCGCAGGTTATGAGGATTTCCGTCAGATGGCGCCACCAAGAGCTTATCGCGTATGGAACCGCAGTACCACTAATGCCGTCTCGATATTAGGCGCCGAAGTTGACTGCTGGCACCATGGTGCTTATGTTTGGCGTAAATTCGTTCTTGCAGAACAAAGATGGTTTCACAAATAGCCGAAGGCCGCTGCCATATTAGACACTGGACTGTGGGATGTCCGTGTCGACATCTGCGACGTTGAAATGGAAAGAGTGAGCTCCGAAGCTCCCCACGCTTTTCCGGTGGCGTCACATTTCGCTTTATTTTTAGGCCGACACACGCATACAGCCAGAGCGCAGATCCTAATCGTTTTCATTCTAAATCACTTGAAGTTGAGAGTCCATATTGCTCCGAAAGTTAGATGAGTTTCAGGGATGCTGCAAGGGCCCCACTACAGGGAATAGATGCAGACCTATAGGCCTCCTTACATTTGACATAGGCTGAGCATAATTCCCGGAGTACGCGACGTGCATATAAAATCAGCAGAGTGCTACGTCAATATGCGCGAGTTTTCTCACAATGGGTAGAAAAGACCATAACAGGATTTGTTTGAGCACAATTTCTGCCTTGTTACGTCATTTCAGAAGTTCGCCGGCTTCAACAATCGGTCCTGATGTGCAACGCTCGAAATGGCCGTCCGAAAGAGCATTAAGTGTCAGCACGCCTCGCGCAGAGAAATCTCAAATTTTGTGCCGAATTTTTTACCGCGAAGTACTTACCAAAATTGAGGTTTGAGCCTGTGCCCGCTGTAAAAAGAAGACAGTAAAAACACAGATGAAAGATAAGATAAAAATGGCGATGTGTTCAAAGCACTTACTGCAAATCATTCGCATTCACTAAATCTCGGTGAAAACAGTTAGACAGTTTCGTAAAAGATCTTGGCATTTTATCCGGGCATAAATTTGTTTTCAGCTGCAAACTCGCAGACTTTGTGAAAACAATATTTTTTCAGGTAAAGACAATGTGTATTTTGCGTGTTTGTGTGTTGCGTATTCGAAAACAATTTGCCGATTACTTTGCAGAGAATAGAGTTTACTATCGGCACTAACACGACGATGCCTTCACTATATGTTAAAAGCCATACTAGGAGCAAAATTGCTACTGAAGTTATGAATATCTCAAACTGAAAGAAATTTTTGGTGTATGTTATTTTACGTAAATACTCAGTTGGGCTTGCACATGCCACCGCCTCTATGAAATACGAAAATGTGGGAGCGTGATGCGAAGATGCGTACGAAAATCTCTCAGGCGTTCGCGGTTCTTTTGCTAGTTTTGCATTAAACAACTCAGTATATACCAAACTAAACGCTGAGCAATTATCTGTAGAAGCCGCGACGACGAACTTATACAGTTTAGTTGACGCTTAAGGGCTCATATAGTTGCTCGGCTCTTAGCTTATGCATCTATGGTAGATGTTGCGGTGCTTTCTTCCATGGGCTCAAATCAAGTTACTTCATTCTTACCTGAGGCAGTGCGGATAGATGCCGAGGTGGATCCCACTCGCGGAAAGCATGTCAACCGGAAACTTACTCTCGAGCTTTCTCAACTATTTCTGAACTCTTTCCAACTTTCTTTCTGCACTGCCAATTATTTTCGTGGCAATCTTCCCTTCCATTAATTTTTTTCCCAGTTCGCAGGGCTCCTTCTCCAGCAAGGCGTCGTAAGCGCTGTCAGCATTTGACGGAAATGGCGAATCCAGCACTGATGTCTTTTCTGGACGTTTTCATAAACTAAGTTTATGTCGTTGGTTTCGTTTTGGCTTACACGAAATTTTTCAGAACTAACTTCGTACGCCTTTTCTGGTCTCTTTCGGCGCAGGTTCCCCTTTGCTATTCTAAGGACAACTTTCCTTGGAGAATGACGTCATGATGCTCGTACACCAACAGTGATAACTGAATTAACGTTCGTTCCGTGATATGAGTTTTATGGTAGAGTATTCTGGTAATGTCCCAAACTCCTGGTATGTTTTGACGTTTAAGTGGAGAAATTTTCATCTTGATGAACGTGGCAGTGAATTAGTAGGCTGCAGTTTTTGCAGTAGTTTCAATGGGTGCCATCAATTATGGCGACGTAATGTCTGCGAAACAAGTGTTAGAGGTGAACTTCGATTTTGTGACGCCAGTCTCATCTAAGCCGAAAGTTTGCCGTTGCGGGCACTCGAGTCACATAGTTTACGCCTCAAAATGCTGCCAACTATAGGTGTTGTTTTGCTAAAGTACCTTAAGGTAGATTTACTGTTTGCGGAGGCAGCCTTAAAGGCCATTTTACTTACTGAAGCCGGTAACGGTGGGAGGAGGCGTTGCTGGAAATAGACAAGAGTGGAAGCCAAATGTCAGTGAGCGCTGCCTCTGGTAGCTTAACTGAGTTGAAAATACTTAAAATAATTTTCTCTGCCCCTTCACAGCCCCCAGTCTTAATCGAAACAGGAAGCTGAATTTTTAACAATTTTTGCTTTCGTCTTTTAGTCGTTGGTTCTCCCCCTGGCTTCCGAATACCAGAGAAGCAAATAAAACTTCTGCTTTAAAGGAACAGTGATCACAAATTGATGCTGGCCGCGGCCGATAAATTACCCCTTACTAAAGAAAAAGAAGAGGCCTTTAACGAAAACGGAGGTTTAAAGAGCTAGAAGTGGCCGAAATGTAAAGTAAGGACTGACGCGACCAGCCGTTTTCCACAACAGACTGCGATGACGTCAATACGGGGACACGGGTCTTTGAGGCTAAGCTAAATTGCCATTCAGCTCAAAACACTGATCAATGAGTCCTTTTTGGCATTGACATCACGAGCCCGAATCGGAAGGCGGAAAAGTTCTCCATCTTTAAATCCGATTTTTTCCAGCAATATAGAGTTCTTTTCGTGCCGAAAAAACATAAGCGTTGTTGCAAAGCACAAACAATGATTTTGTGCCGAGAAGAAAAAGAGGATGGATTTTTCCTCTCGGTCCTTTTTCCCACACCACTCACGTTACAGGCTGCAACGACCTGTAGTCCAGGTCAGAAAAATTACTTACGGCAATAATTGCGAGAAAAGAGCAGCCCCCGACTTTTGCTTTTATTTGTGCGACCGCTATATTTATATACACAATCAACTTTTGTAATATGCGATGATGTTGTGAAATGGGCCGTCTTTGAGTTATGCGCGTCAGAACTAACTATCCTGAATACAGCTGCCTTTGCAGCTGACATGCACGAAGTTTCGCGGACGAAGTTTATGTAGGCGTGTTCAATATTATCCGCCATAAACAAATGTCCGGGAGGAGCAAATACACGGTGTTGTCTTTTGAACACGCACTAGAGTGACGTCACTGTAGCATTTGGTTAAAGCGTTTGGTGAAAGGAACGATACATTTAGAGGAGAACCTTAAATGCAGTTAAATACGAAAGTTACGCCAGAAACCAGATGCCTCCATTTATAAGCTGTATGCTGCTGAATATAGTGTCAGATTTGTAACGACGCTGAATGAACGGCAAGAATCGATCATTTTCGTGGCAAAAAATTGGATACGGCTTTAGCCAGATTTCGCGTGCGCCTGTTCGTTAGCCTGAGACATTCGCAGAAATGGGCTTCGGAATAATCGTAATGCCAAGACGGTAGAAAATTTCCCAGCAAGCGCGTCTCACCCGCTTAACCGGTTTCTTTTATCAACCAGCAGAGACAGAACAAGTCACACATTAAAAAAAAAAAACATTTATCAACAAGGACATCCTTTTTATTATTCTACATGGTTAATGAGAGCTTCGCGAATAGCAGAACAAAAATAATGTAAACAATACCACTGCACTCATACTTTTGTTTCATAAACTGAGAGGAGTTGTGTCTTGCCACTCAGTACCCGTAGTCACGCTCCCTTCCATGCAAAACAATTGATGTCCAAGCCTGTCAAGTCTACTCCAGCAGCGGGGCACAAGCTTTGAGCTAACCATTACAAAATGAAGTCGCAAATCTTCGCAATAACAAGAATGGAGCACTGCTTCTTTAAAAAATTGAAGAAATAAAACCAAATTAGTCTGGCGTTTTGAACAAGTTGCCTCTCGTTTGTTCTTTTACTGTCATTTTTAACTGAAATAACTTTTAAAGAACTCTTCAGGCCTCCAAGTCACTTGCGTTGAAACAGAACTCGTCATGAAAGCGCGGAAGGCTTACATGATTAAGTTCCAGTTTAAAGGAGTTGAATGCTCAGGAAAGAGGCAGTTTTTATAATTATATTTCGAAATTTTACAGACTGTGCATTCAAGAAGTGACGGGAGAAGTATGCAGTTCCAAAAGAGTAATGAAAGCGCGTAATCACGCTCACTGGCGCCGAGAAACGATTTAAGCGCTATTATGTGCCACGTAGCAACATTATATGAAATAGTTTCTTGTGATGGCGAGTTGACCAGAAAGATGGCATTAGAGAATACGTGAAGACTCAAACGCGAAAGACTGCACAAATCTCACTCACTTGTGCGAGTTGCAGGCCGGAATGTCGCTGAAAGCAAGCAATTCATGTTAGCATTAATGAATGTGCGTTGGCACAGCAGCGTGAAATAAATTCTTTAAACGCGCTAAAAACTTATCTCATCTACAGGCGCAAATTTTCTGAACAAATACGCAACTTGGGGAAGCAAGAAATTTATGTATTTCAGAGGCTGCATTTCGATGAGGGCGAAACCGAAAACCTCGTTGTGCTGTACGACGTCGGCTCATGCTAAAATATTCCGGGTTGTCTAAATTAATTGAAACCCCTCCACTATGCTGTTCCATATAGCCCATATGTCACTTCGGGACGTTAAACCTCACAATCTAGAATTTAGTCTTAATAGATTATGCTCATGAAATTATTCCACGAAAACGAAACAGAAAAGTACAAATTTCAGTGACAATTGTAATATTTCTCATTCCGGAGAGTAGCAGAGGAAATTTTGCCAAAAGTTGCTCAAAGTTCTTTCGTCTTTTTTCATGATGAACCTACAACGAAACGGAGCTTCTGTTGGCCTAATTGAAAAATAAAAACACGCTTTGCTACTGCCTTTTGAAGGCAAAAAATAGCAACTAACTACGATCTAAAATTTCTACACACTACGAGCTTAGAATCTAGTACAGTTACTCACAGAACTCCGTTCCAAAGTTGAGTGTTGCTGCAAATACAAGCAGGGATGGCCGGTATTAGCATTAGGCATTACAGGGGCAAGCGAAGGTAGCAGTGGCAAAGCTCAAGCTGTGTGTTTGTTGCAGTATATTTGTTGAACTCTTTAGGGCGCTATGTAGTACAAAGTTTGCTCAAGTGAGCTTCATATGGCAATGATTTTTTTTGTTTGAAATGAATTTTGATTTGATTTGATTTATTTTTCATTTAAAGAAAATGATGGAAACTGCGGCAAAAGCTGCATAAAGCAGCATAAAGCAGCTCCTTCATGTCGATAACTGGGCTTTTTTGTGCCAATTAGCGACCTCATTAAGATAACATTTCACAAAACACTCAGCGTGGTGACACATCGTTTACCATTTTGATACAGACCTATTTCGTCACCCGTAATATCATTTTTTTTCTGTATTTGAGGCGCCTTGCTCACCTTCTAAACATAGACAATGCTGCCCCGGAGGCTCAGTGGTTATAGAGCTCGGCTGCTGATCCGAAAGACGCGGGTTCGATCCCGGCCACGGCGGTCGAATTTGGATGGAGGCGAAGTTCTAGAGGCTCGTATACTATGCGATGTCAGTGTCCCTAGGTGGTCGAAATTTGCAGAGCCGTATACTACGGCCTCCCTCATAGCCTCATTCGCTTTGGGATTTTAAACCCCCCCAAACCAAAACAATAATGTAAGCAAAAAGTGACTGCAGAACACTTGATGTGATTCTTAAAGTAATTCCAGAATTTCGATGTTAACATTTTATACCATTGTGGCACTTTGTACAGAGCATTGTACATGCCTGTAAAAAAGTTCATCATTCGTGTTTTGTAATAGAAAAGGCCTGGATATACAGTTTGGATCGACAAACTCATGTTTTGAAAAGAAATTACGAGCTGGCCCTGAAAGGGTTAAAACACAGGAAATCTTACCTCACTGTCTCTGGTCAACCTTACGTATACAATATGGCAGTAAGGCATATTACGACGTTTAGTAATTTTTCAGAAAGCACGTAAAACAACTCACTGTTAGCTTTGTTCTGAGCAACGGTGTTAAAACTCGTGAAACTCTTTGGCATGAAAGGTCAGCTGTTATTATGCCTTCTCTTCTTAGAGTTCCATTTATTTTTTGAGGTTTCTGTGCCGGCGCTTTGAATTTAATAGCTGGAAAGTCGTCGAAAGGGCAAAAAGCAGCCTAACCAGCTGATTACTGTGCTTCTCCTCAAAACCAGTTTACCAGCAATGTGGACAAGACAATGCTCAAGTCCTGTCCACTTCTTAGTTTGTCCTTGTCTTTTCGCTCTGCATTCTTTAACCATGATCACTGACCAACAAGCCCAAAGAGCCACTTTAGTTAATGCTCAAGAATACTGACTTAGAGCCAACTATTAACTTTCGCCCTGATAATCAACCATGAAACTAAAGCTGCCTCTCTGCGCTTCGGTCGCTTGATGCATTCGCGCTGCGCAAATATGCGAGATCAAATCCGTCCAGTTTTATAGACTGCAGTGCTCAAGTGCATGCATACTTCAGTCCAGGTGTTGTATTTTGTAGCTTTACATTTCATTTTCTTTTCGTTCAGTTGTGATTCGATGTGAGTCATGAGAACCATGTGAGTCATGATATGAATCATGACAAACATGTGAGTCATGGTGTGAATCGCGACTAAAGAAACAGCAGGTGGGGAAGCTAACGACCTGTCAGACACGACAGGTTTGGATGCGGCGCTGCCGCTAACCATTATACAACCGCCACATACAGTCCGGCTGTGCACTAGGAATATGTGTGGATCGTATTTAAGTAAGCAAGTGGCATCGTGGACGTGTTAATGTCAGCACCAGCGTGACGTCATCTACCATGGCCGACGTTGATGGGAGCAGCGACCAATAGCAGAAGGCAAAAGTATATAAAACGAAATTAAACGTTACAAAAACAGTCCCTGCAGTTGTCAGCACGGTGGTACATCCTAAACACTGACAGCATTGCTACCTTCTCACACAATGGAAGCAGGGCAGGGAGATAGAATTTCTAAGATGCTCACCAAATCGAGTCTGTGGTCTGGCTGTTGCTGAAAAGAAAAGAAAAGCAAGACAGTTACACGAAAATACTGTGTGGAGCAGACACCTCAAGCAAACGTTAAGTTTGAGATCAGGAATTTATCCTTTTTGTGATGCAGTGTTATCTATTGCGGGAATTATTTACCGAGCCTTGAATAAGCCCACAGGTTGTTGGAACTACGATGAGTGGTACAAAAGCAAAAATTATCCACAATCTAGTTGGTTCTTGTCGAGCGGACTCCGAAGAAGTTCGAGGTTTTTCGCGTTTTCCAAGTATGCTTCATTGCCGCTGTTAATTGGTGTTACTTGGCAAGCGCAGTAGTTTAGTTATGTTCAGTCGGTATTTTCGTGAATTTGCATAGAACTATTGACATGTCTTCAATATCCGTAGAATTTATAATATTCGTAATCTTTTCGTCGTTTTGTTTACTTCTTGCTTTGAATTGTGTTCGAATAGTTCTCAGTACAAGAGAAAGAAGTGAAAGTAGTTATCTGGCATATGGGATGCGTTTCTCGCGTTAGCTTTTTTTCGAATTGTAACCTTTTGTAGGACACCCCCGCAAATAATTCTGAGCGAGAGCTTGCTGAAATTCCCGGCAATCCTTTTGTGTTTTCCTTTGTGGTAAGGTAGGAGCAGAAGTTGTGCCAGGGTAAGTTACGGTAAGGTAAGGCAAGGTAAGGTAAGTTTTGGGAAGGTAGAAGGAATGACAACCGTTAGAATGTTTTCAAATAAGGATATGTTCTCGACATTTGCGCCTTGTACCCCGACAGTGTTTCTTTTTTTTTATTACCACCCTGCGCTGCCGTTTGTTGCAGTGCAGTGGTTTTACTCTACAACATGCCTTTCTCTCCTCCTCCTGCTGAATATTGATTCATGACTTGTTTTGCTGATATATCGACTTCTGACATTCAATCACGGGTCTGAATCAAATTAAAGCGTTGTTACTACGTCACATCGCTGTCTGAGGCATGTCATGAATTTGTTTCGTCCCATAGACAGATAGTTTTTGCCATTTACTTCGCATCGGGGTGGTGACAATTGTCATCTAGCTAATAAACTCTAGCGTGCAAAATTTCTTCGGATAAACAGCTAATGTTCTTGATCCTCCATCTAAACTACTCATTGACCTTGTCGCCCAATCCTCATATCTTCTCTTACTTGATTCTTCTCTTTTAAAATCGGCAGGCTCATACCTTGCCTCCTACCCGGACGGAACGAAATATAATTTATTGGTATATTTTCCGGCAGCGATAAATTATACTCACTTGTAGTAAATGACGTTCCAGTGTTGAGGGCACTAGCCGGCACTGAAAGAGCAATAAAGAAAGAGTGACACAGGGTCAGTTCTCCGCCAGCACACTAATCCACAGAGCTTGTTGCAAAAATACAAGACGAAACACGATGCCTTTAACATGCTAAATCACTTCATGCACTCATCCACCAATTAAAGCCACTGCTTTCGGCAACCAAGATGTTGAAACAGTTGCAAAGGTACTTGCGTATCAGATACTTGTATATAAAAACTGGTTTGTAGTCTCCATACAAGCTTTCGAGGTCGCTTTCTTTTGACAGAAATATATTCCTGCTCTGATAGTAGGAGAAAGACTGTAAATTCATTGCAGTATTTTTTGACATATTTCGCGCTGAGTTGGCAGTGTTCAAATGGCCGCATTTGATATTAATAGCGGTAAGTATTTCATTCTTTTCTGCCCGAGTATGGAGCAATTGCACTGTAGGAATTAAATGTGCAAATAAGTAAGCTGAAGAATTCCGAAATCTAATGGACTGTGCCGCCATGACTATAAAGCGCTTTTGGCTATCCTAAGGTGCGCTTACTGATGCCACGGCTTTTCCCTGATATATTTACCTATTTTTTCTGACACCTTGAACACCGAAGTGCTTATTTCCAGGCTCAGTAATAACTTAGATCTTTGCATTCTTTAGTTTGCACGGCGAACCTTGTGCAACAGAAGCGACCCTTAATACTTTTATCTGCGCACTTTAGTATCTCCATCTCACATATGCGAGAGAACTGCCTTACAGCCAAACAGAAACTTTGTCTCGGCTCTCATCTACAACTGCTTTATTTAAATACTGAAGAAAAATAAAAAATACTAGTTTGACTATTAGTGCAGATAAGAAAGATAAAGCGAAAAATGTTTTATTGCATCTCGTGTACCCACGCACCAGTGGATAAAGAACTTCACATACGAAGGCACTGCCCGCTGACAAAAATTATATTACGTTGTGACTCTTACCTGCTCTCAGTACTGGCTTATTGGTGGCACAGACTGCTACACACGCACAGTACATTTTTTCGGCACATTGCTCACAGGACCATGCCATATAATCCACCATGAACTCGCCATAGCGTGAGGATAGAGAAATCATTGAATCAAGAATGCAGATATTGAATTCCACGAAGAGCTCTGACCCAAAGGAAGTCTGTTGTGTTAGTTTTCGCGTTTACTTTCCCTTATCCTCGGCGAGCTCTTCTTAAAATCGACAACGTTGGTAAACCGCACAAAAATCGTAAATGCTGCACAGCTAAAGACAACGAACTGCTCTTGTTAACGAAGACGTTTGTTCAGGTTGAGGCCGTTGGCGACTGTACCTTATCGCTAAGAGACAGCGGCATGCTAAACGTTACACAAAAAGAGGCACGGCATCTGATTTGGCGAAGAAGCCAAGAGAAGTTCTGGAGCGCGGGCTCCAAGGACAGAGCAATCGCGGCGAACGTGGCGCGGCTATTTTACATATAACCGGCCCCCACGATTCCATAGGGCGCGCAACGAGCGCCAGAAAGCGTCCGGAGCTCGGTCATCCTCCCGACAGGAATTGCGTAATGGCATCCGCACATCTTCGTTTCCGCGTGTTTGTTCGTGCGTGTGTGAGGGAGATCAGCCCCGAAGACAAAGGCGACGCGGCCATGCGATCGCTAGCAGAGGTGGCGGAAGAAACTGAAAATAAAAAAAAATGGTGCGCTCGCCAATCCTCCACGCGTTTCTCAATGGTCTTGCGAAAGGAGGCTGCCGCTGCAACCGGCGGTTAAGCGTCCCGCGGAAAGGCGTCTTCGATGGGATGCTGTCTACATCAGAGCTGGGACTGCTGCTCGAACAGAGAAGTCCGATTGCCATGCACCTTCTTCTCGGAGTTTTTGACGGAACGCAATAAATAAAGCAGACAATTTGACGCCGGCAAGTGTGTCTTTCTTTTTTCCAGGCAGTACTGAAGTGAAAGGAAAAGAAAAAAATTCCGAAAAAGAAAGAACCTAAACGTTGGGAGAAACACACATCTCGACGACAGTCCAGGGAATCAGTTGTGACCCGAAGTGCGCGTGCTACTTGCATCTGAACGAGCCACTCGGGCCATGTGGCTCACTTGTCATTCTGATTTATTTGTTGGCCAATGGGTCTTCTTTGCCATTGGTTGTTGTTTGACGGACTAGCCTCGTTTCAACACGCGAGGCGCGCAGTAATAACAGGTGCGTTTCATAAAACGGGCTGATCACGGCATCTGCCTGTTTTCCCCTTCCGTGGCCAGCGCTGCTTGCGACGTCACATGTCACGATTGCGAGGCGACACCGAGATACCGCATCTCAGTGACAGTAACTGTGGCATTTTGTGCACGGTCATCGACACAAGGCAGAAGTGAATGGTGTAACTGGGCTTAACACGCACCCAGCCACCACCATGTGAAGCCGTTCCTAAACCATTGGCTTTCAGCCGCACTGAATGTTGGAGAGCGAGGCGATTTCTTTGCAGGCTGTGACAAGGACTAACCCTGGTTAATGCGGATTTTTCTTATGCATCAGTATAAGTAACCTTTTAGGATACCGGTGAGTGGTAAATAAACTACACTCCTAATTATGGGTCACCAAACCACTTAACCAGGTTTAATGTACAACTCTGGCGCAGGAGCGTTTAAACAATAGGCCGGTGTCGTCAGAATTGACACTTTAACATTGGCTCAGTCACTCACTAGCAGTTGAGTCAGTCCTGGGGGGCAGTCATAACTCTGCTAGCCCTCCCGATCTGCCTCTTAGTGCAATTAGTTTACTGAGCTTTCCCTTCCTTTCTCACTTTGTATTCGCCCACTGTGCCTTCCTTTCCTGCCTCCCTGTGTACTGCTTCCCCGGTAATCTAACCACCACAGATCTTTTCACCTGGTCGCGTAGCGAAGTTAACTGGATAGTTCGTTTTTCGCCTCATTCAGCTGAAGCCGTAAGCCAGCCTACACGTGTTTTGAAGAAGACAGAAAAAAGAACGGATAATCACACCGCACTCGCTACCGCCCGTGCGGGGAGTCGCGAAATTTGTACTACTGCGCGGTTATGCAGTAGGCGATATGGATGTTGCCACTTGACTTACGAACCCAGCAATCGAACTCTAACACGCCAATTATTGCATCAGCCGCTTAGAAATTGATGTCCACGACGCACCATACACTGCGGGCATGAGAGTGCATCCGAACGTGACCACGCGCACTGTACGAGAGTATGCGCGTATGAGTGCATGAGAGTATCTGCATGCATACGCACAGATGCAGAAACGTACGCCACGCATAAATGAAGCACACGCAAGGCAAGCATGCTAGCGCATATGCAGCATGAATCGGATGGGATAGTCAACACAAAGGCATGCAAATGTGGTCAATTTTGGCTCTTGCAGAAGATACAAGACAGCGAGGGTCCCAAGGGGCAAGGCATAATATGTGCAGCCGTAATAGAGAAATAAAACCGGTTGCATACCGAAAATGCGTCTTCTAGGAGCTGTAGCGACTGGAACAGTGGTACGGGCTGTGTTGATTGCATTGAAGGACCTCTCGGGAGCAGCTGCAATGCGACACGTAGAAACGAGCCGATGCTAGTGTTCTTAATATGCCGTTTGTTATGACGTGCAGATTAGTATCAGGTGCCATCGCTCAGAGGAACTTCATCCGCGATAAAACTGATAGATGCGTTAAATAATAAAGCGCAATGAGTCATGCGCAGAGTGTTCACACCTGTTTTGCTTTGAAAGTTATGTTCAGAAAAGCTCTTGACGCTCCTTTCTTTTGCAGTTTCTTTATGAGAACTCCTGGGTGAAAATTTTTGGGTGCTGGTAATACTGGATAGTATATCAAGACATGTAATCCAGTAATATGCGTTGTGGGGCTAGTTGGTTCATACTCAGATTTCTTTTATGCGCACAGAAAGACGACACAATAACACAAGGTCCTGTCTACCTTGTCTTATTTTATCGTCTTTCTGTGCGCATAAAAGAAATCTGAATATCAAGAAATCTTTTTATGTGCCGTTTTTGCCAAAAGTAACCGAGAAGCGGGTTTTGTTTCTTTGCCGTCTAGAGGAGCATTTATGACATTTCTTAAGCTCTAAATCTGTGTAAGATAAGGTGTAGGGAACCCCTGTCCTCACCTTTGCAGACCTTTTGGTCTTTCGGGATGCCCTACAAGCTCCACTTGCTTTTCAGAAGAAAACCTGTTGTCAGGTTACTTTTGGTAAAGACGGAACTTCTTTATGAATTGACTTAGCTTCCATGCTGAAACTTTAGGAATGAAACAAATGTAGACAGTAATGAACGTTTTAGTGAAGCACAGCAAGTAATGTTTTCAGTGGAAAACAGCCTAAGAATGCGATTGCAGAGCCTGAGTCTGCCCAATAGGGCGATTCTGTAGTATGGTAATGATATGGTATGCTATGAATGTTAGCTAAGCCAATCACATTTTTTTCTAAACGTTAAGCAGGCTTCTGCCTGGACTGCTGCGTACGTACTTCAAGCAGCATGCAATTACGAATGCCGCTACAAGGAACTATACCGTGATGATCATGCGATGCCATTTCTCACAGCATATGGTCGCTTCGCTAAACGAAGACACCTGACTTCACTCAGCCTGCTGTCATCATTACCCGGTCGTACTTGTCCTGTCGCCGGGACCATAAGAAAATAGACCGTACATAACACTCGGCCTCAGCAACTCTGCCTGCAGCTGTACTTCTAACATCGCTTTCTGCTATCTTGGTTTTATGCTTTGGATCTCTAGGTCCCGTCTGTTGCGTGAGTTGATATGGTACTCGGCCGTTCCACTACACAGCTCTTCAGAAACAACCCATTTTTTTAGCATTTCACTATCGAACACCACCGCAACTTAGTTCATGCTTGTTCTGCGCAAAATAAAACACCAAAAATATCTATTACCGAACTCACGCTGTGGAGCTGGCGTGGTATTTATGGGGAAAAATGGCGCCGGCTGTCTTGTTGCGGCAACGGGGCTCTGCGCACCTGATGGGCGAAAAAAAAGTCACCACAGTTAGATGGCAATGCTAAACGATAGCAGTTACATCAGAAAGTCCTTCCCAAGCACAAGTTCCAACGTCCCCGCAGATTATTTATTACACCTGGACCTGCATGGCGCTGCGTCCCGAATATATGCATTTAAATGTTTGGTACTTTAATATATAAATTTGGTTCTGTGATCTAGGGGATGACTGCAGTAGACAGATAATTTGGCAATCACCGAAAGATTTGTTATTTCTATATAGTAAGAAGCGTTCGTAAATTCAAGACCAAAGGTCAGATGGAAAAAAAAAAAACGTTTCTTTTCGCGAAAGATAACTTGTTAGCATCGGATTGAATGATGTTGCCCAAACCAAAGAGTATCTTAAGAGTAATAAGCTCACGGTACTCTAGATCATATATTACAATTCATTGAGAGTGATCGAGGTTGTTTTGGGAAAAATATTGAGGCAGGCACTTGTCAAGCTACTTGAGCAGAAGCTTCTCGAGAATTCCACGGAGTTAAAATTTGGTCGCTGGTAAGGCGGGTATGGGAGTGTTGCTGCGAATACTAAGTATGAAGGCCGACGCAAAGCCTCAGTAGAAGGCGATGTGCCTCACGTCGTCCTATACAAGGTAACATGCTAGTTGATGCATTAAGATAAATGATTATTCCATAGCGAGTAAAGGGCACGGAATATACATCAACCTTTGCATTTCTGGGACGTACGCGAAGCTTTTTGCGTCGTCTGAGAATAAGCAAATCCACTTAATAAATACTGAGAAACAACTTCGGTTTTTGGAAGCCTTCAGCGTCAATTCTGCCGATCATTAAGAAATATGTATGCAAACGCTTGTGACAGGAGATGAAGGGACCAAGAAATTCGTTCACTTCCATTTCCGCAATTTTTGGCTGCTATTGAATGTCACTGACACCTTTCTTTGTTCATATATTGTATTTTGTTTGTATTTTGTATGTATGAACGTTTGCATTTATGACCATATTTACTCTTTTCATGTATTCTATATCCTCACTCCTGCAATAGCCTCTGGTGGGCAGCAGTATGTACAAATAAATAAATAACTAAATATCAAGGAATTGGACAATGGGAGCTAAACCGGTGACATCGAACTTCTGGCATCGATAACTGAAGCGTCCAGCGTGGCTTTTATAGCCGCTTACTAAAGTATACTTATTCAGCTCGGCGGAAAGCGCTCAGCACCACAACATGCTCAGCAGGGATCGACAAGGCGCTTGGAAAATGATGGGTATATTTTATTTTTTTTTTGTTCAAAGGAATGAATGAAATGTAAGTAAAATTCAACGACGGATTTCAAACGTACACAAGCCCAGCTTGAGTAATCTGGTGCTGGCAACCGCAGCAACTCTAAAAATATGTGCCGACAGTGCGAACAGCACTTCTCACCAAAACTTGAATGAATATCTTGTTACACGTGTTACGAACGTTCAGCTTTCGTTACTTGTCGTATTTTGCTGATGGTGAGACACACAATACAGAATATGTTAAGCAAGTCTTCTGCTTTAATCACCTCGACTTCGTAGAGTGATACATTTTGTGAAATTCGATCAAGGCGAAATTCTAGAGGCCCGTGTACTGTGCGATGTCAGTGTGCGATGTCAGTGCGATGCCAGGTGGTCGAAATTTCCGGAGTCCTTCACTACGGCGTCTCTCATAGCCTGAGTTGCTTTGGGGAGTTAAATCTCAATAAACCAAACCATTTTGTGAAATCATTTCTTCATAAAAATGATGTTCACATTCTGAAGAAATCCACATACCTATTATTACAGCGCTTGTTTCCGCTTTCTGATTTAAGCCTTCTAAGTGTAAGTTTTTCAGCAGGGACATTTTTTTTCTGCTGACAAGGCACTGCACGTCGCCTACATACCCATGTGAGGTGTAGTTTCAAGACGTGAAAGAATAAAAACAATCATGATGGGTTTCTCTCCGCAGATATTTTGTAGTGCTCAGTCAGTCACTAAGAAACCTTCGGAGCTTAGAAAGAAGCCTTCTTATATTTCTGTTTTGCGATGGAAGCAATGGCACGACAAAAACAAGACGTTGGAAAAAGAAGACAACACGTGTGCGCACGCGCTCCACGAATGTCTATGGTAATGTGGAAAAATTCAAAGAAGCAACAAAAAGCAAGGCTGAGTTGAGAAAATAAAGCGGGAAATATACTCACGTTGCGATGGTGGCGAGGAGTTTGCGGGAAAAAATGGCGTCGGTTGTCCTGCTGTGGAACCCTGTGAACCTAAACAACACAAAAAGGTGCTGCGTCATTAGCCACTGGACGCCTTGCTGTAACCTGCTGTCTATAATCGAATACAGTCGGACCTCGTTATAATGAAACGGTTTATAACGAGATATCGGATATAACGAAAGACTGATGATCTCTATGGAAGCTCGGTCAACATGGGCTATAAGGAAGTAATTGCCGGGCCGCTTCGACTTCGTTGTAACCAGGTTCAGCTGTATAATTACGAGTTTGTAATCTTTTTACCAAAGAGCTTTCCTGAGAACGAGCCCTTTCAGGCCGGTTTCTACTCTAAGTTCCATAATGCAAGTGTTTAGTTAAAAAAAACAACAAAAGGAGAGATTCGGTGACTTAGCGACGAATTTCATCAAGCCCATAACGTCACTGCTTCCATCTGCTTTCCTCTGCAGGAAGAGAACTGCCTGCAGCTAACCGAAAGCTTGCTTTCACTAATTCTCGCAGGCGAATAAATGCTTTTAAAACACTCTTTTCTTCATACATCCTGCCTTCGTCGAGCCATGCCTTTCTGTGAAGCTGCATGCCAACCAGCCTAAGTAGCCGCTCTTCTCAAGTTCATTTGTGGTCTGCAGAATTCAGCCTGACTAAACTGCACTAGGACCTCTACTTATAACCCAACTTATACTTATAACTTCTGAGTCCAAACTAATTTTAAACATGCGAGAAATTACAGAAGCAGCAAAAAACAACTCGAACGAACGAAACGGCAAATATACTCACGTTGGGATGGTGGCGAGGAGTTTATAGGAAAGAACGGTGTCGGTTGTTCTACTGTGGCACCAGTGCCCTGTGAACCTAAAGAAGACAAAAATATGTTACGTCATCAACCACTAGACGGTTTACTGTAACGTGCTGTCTGCAATCAAATAGTTATAACTAGTTGGCCATCCTTTCAGCATAAAGCTTTCTGGAGAACCAGCCCTTTCAGAAGGGCGAGTTCGTACGACATCATTATAAGAAAAATAACTGCGCAAAAAGGACGGGACAAGGGAGAAGCACACACGCAGTTATGCATTGTTCTTATACTGCTTCTTTCGTCTTAATTCATTACTGCAAGAGTTTGTTAAAAAAATGCACAAGGAGAGATTCGATGACTGCAGCGACGAATGTCATCAGGCTGTAACACTTCACTGCTTGGATCTGCTGGCCCGTCGAGGACGAGAACTGTCGTGTGGATTACCGAGAGCCAGATTTGACTAAATTCTCGTGACGGCGAAATTCTTTACAAACACCCTTTTCTTCCAACGTACTGTTTTAACGCGATAGCATTAAAGGGGCTCATGTCTGAAAAGCTGGCTTCGTAGGCCGTGAGTGAAAAATCTATGAAAAATCGCCAGAGAATCAATCTAGGTTGCAGACAGGCCATCTAGGTCACGTGACCTTGAGACGTCATCACAACCTACCCACTGGATTGTGAGTATACTGCCGACCATGGCAGGTGGCAGTTCAATTAATTATTGGTCGCGAGAACTTGCACGCGCAGAGCAAGCGGTGGCTCTGTTCGAAACAGTCACCTGCCGGTGCAGTGGCGCATCGCTTAAAGCGTATCGCTTAAAACCGCTGCACCACTGCGCTAGGAGTGGAGTGAGGACTACCAGAGATCTATGAATGTGAAATAGAGAATGACATTCTGTATGTATGGGAATTAACCCATTAACGAAAGTCGTGCCATACCCTCTAGGCGGAGCTTATGTGACTCTCCGCTTTAGTCGCGTCATTCCTTCCTATGAAATCATGTACCGACCAGCCAAAGTAGTTGCTGCTCTCAAGTTCATTTCTGCTGCGCAACATTCGCGCTCACTAAATTGCATCAGGACTTTTACTAATGTTCGATCCCGGCCACGGCGGCTAGAATTTCTTTGGAGGAGAAATTCTAGAGGCCCGTGTACTGTGCGATGTCAGTGCACGTTAAAGAACCCCAGGTGGTCGAAATTTCGGGAGCCCTTCACTACGGTGTCTCTCATAGCCTTAGTCGCTCTGGGACGTTAAACCCCATAAACCAAACAAACCAACCAACTTTTACTCGTAACTTATCGCAATATTTTAACTCGTACACACGCGAGCACAGATCATCCGAGGGGTGTTTCGAAGTTGTTGGCGGCTTCTGACGACCCCGCGCCCCACCCGATGACTACACTACGAAGGCGGCGCGATGCGTGAAAGACGGCCGTTGTGCACGGGGTGGTCACCCGATCATGGCAAGAGCTAAGCGGGTAACGTGATCAGGGCTGAGTATGCGCTGCCCATGAATATACATGCATGGGGTGGACACGTAACGTGCTACACCAACAAAGCTCAATCAGCTAATAGGGCATAGACAGCTGCGCTGTTATGCCCATAGTATCATGGAGGAGAAGTGCTGCAAACCATGATAAATGAGTTAGAAAGGCAGAGCAGAACGGTAGATTTTAAAATTAACCTGCAGAAAACCAAAGTAATGGTCAACAGCCTCGCTAGAGAACAGCAGTGCACAATTGGCAGCGTGGTGCTGGAAGTGATAAGAGAATTACGCCTACTTAGGGCAGGTAGCGGCAGCTGATCCAGATCATGAGAGAGAAATTCGAACAACAAGAATAGGGTGGAGCGCATATCGCAGGTTCTCTCAGATCCTGAATGGCAGTTTACGAATATCCCTCAAGAGAAAAGTAAAGTATACAACAGCTGTATCTTACCGGTACTCAACTACGGGGAAGAAAAGTGGAAGCTAGCGAAAAGGGTTCATATTAAGTTAAGGACAACGCAGAGAGCAATGGAAAGAAAAATAACAGGTGTAACGTTAAGATATCCCAAGCAGGCAGAGTTGGTGAGGGAACAAACGTGTGTTATGACATCCTAGTCGAAATCAAGAGAAAGAAATGGGCTTGGGCAGGTATGTAATGCGAAGGCAAGATAACAGCTCGTCATTAAGGGTAATGGAGTGGATTCCAAGAGAAGGCAAGCGGAGTAGGGGGCGCCAGAAAGTTAGGTGGGCGGATGAGATTAGGAAGCTGGCGGGGATACGGTGACCGCTGTTCGCAACGACAGGGTTAATCGGAGAGACATGGGAGAGATCTTTGCCTTGCGGTGGGTGTAGCCAGGCTGATGATGATGATAATTACTGTGCGCCTGTGGGGCCGAAGTACTGTTGAAAATGCGAAAAATCAAAGAAGCAAAAAAAAAGCCAGGCTAACGTCAAGAACGCGCTGATAATTATACTCACGTTGCGATGGTGGCGAGGAGTTTATGGGGAAAAATGGCGTCGGTTGTCCTGCTGTTGAACCAGTGCTCTGTGAACCTAAACAGCACAAAAATATGTTGCGACATCAACTGCTGTCTGTAATCGAATGGCTATAACGAGTTTGTCATATTTTTAGCATAAGGCTTTAGGGAGAATCCCCCCCCCCTCCCCCACTATTTTTATTCTGTTTTTCGTGTAAAAAAGAAATTATTCGATGACTGATTGATCAAGCCTGTAACGTCACCAGTTCTATCTGGTGGCGCGTCGCGGAAGAGAACTGGCCTCAGGATTTCCGAGAGCCAGCTTTCATTTAATTCTCTCAAACGGAGATTTTCTTTTCGAACACTCTTTTCCCTCCATCAGTGCCGGGTCCTAGACTCTGAAGAGCCACATGACTAGAGACTGCGCATTCTCGAGAGAATCCTGTGTCTGACCCATGGGATCAGTGCCCATGAGTCAGGCATGTGTCAGTTTTCAAGCCAACAGGTGAAAGCGCAAGTTTGAGTTTACAACATGCTATGCCAACAGAAAATGCCGGCAACGAACTATTAAGCATCGAACAAAGCATCTTGTGGAACTCTCGCTGTTAAAGCATTACTTCTATTAGTTACGGCCCATAATATCTTCATGCACAGAAGCACCTGATTGGCTATTTGTTATGAGGTTAGAAGACGTACTGCCAGGCTGGAAAGCGAGGCGTGGCGCAGGCGGCAGGGCTTGCAAAGTTGTGGGCCGAAGAATGGGCACAGTCCTCGCAGTCGTAGGTCTCTGCGTTGTGAATCTTCGTGTCGTTGGTCTCTGGGTTGTTGGCCTCTGCGTCGTGGGTCTCTGGGTTGTAGGTCTCTGTGTCGTGGGCCTTTGCGTCGTGGGCCTTTGGGTCGTAGGTCGCTGTGTCGTGGGCCTCTGCGTTGTGGGTCTCTGCGTCGTAGGTCGCGGCGGGGTGGGCCTTTGCGTCGTAGGTCGCGGCGGAGTGGGTCTCTGTGTCGTAGGCCGCTGGACTGTGAGCGGCAGGGTTGCAGGCCTTTGCGTCACTGGTCTTAAGGTGGTGGTTCTTTGTGCTGTTGGTCGGAATGCCCCCGATGCTAGAGGAGGAGGCCGGAACGTTGCTGGCGGTGGCGGTGGGGGCGGTGGAGGACGGGAAGCTGCAGCGTGGACGAAGTTAGGACATGCAGAGAAGAGATGAAAACAACTCGGGCGAAGCACAAGACTTCCATTAGGCTTAGTCTTCGCAGCATGGTACCGTGAATTGTTTGACGCAATAATAGCTCACACTGACATTAGGCTGCGGCTTTTGCCTCGAGTGCAAGCGGAAATCATGATTGACCGGTGAATCTTATCGCGCACAGGTCAACATATAATTGAATACTTCCTTTAGTGGTTGGCATAACGAGGGTGCTTGGCTTGAACATAAGTTCCTGAAAGCTCTTGCGTTAGGAGTTATTCGGTGGTATCAGCATTGCGATATGCAAAAAATGGCGAACTGTCCAAATTCGCGTTATTAAAAGAGCAGCGTTATTAATCATGTGCGAATTTCCGCAAACGTAGCCGCTATTAACTTTTATTAAGCTACGGAAAGTGCTGTAGGCTAATACACTGAAGCAGCAATACCGTACTCTTGGAATACTATTTATGATATAGGTGTTGAATGCTTAAAATGAAGAACGCTAGCATTTATTCGGGAAGTAGTGGAGAAGGCTACGTAACTATCATGTGTCGCAACTGATGGCAGCTAGGTGTGCCAGTCCCAGCTTGTGCCCGAAGAGACATAAAAAAAATGCTTTTGTTAGGTTAGTGATCTTGACACGAATGCCTTAGAGGCGCATGTTTGAACGAAACTATTTCAGCGAATTTCCTCCGACGGCGCACGATTGCAATTTAATAAACAATTTGTGCTTACCCCGATTGCTCAAACCGTTTGCGCCGGATTAACTGCTTATGCGTAAGCCGGAGAACAACCGCACAATTTGCGCCCAACAAAAACCGAAAGCTGCGAAAATTGTCGAAGTGTTCATGCGTAATCCCAACTCGATCTTCTTAATAGTCCTTACTTGTGGGAGCTGCGAAGCGAGGCGCCGTCGTTGGGCTCGTAGCTGGACAAAAGAGAAAGGAAAACGCACAGCATATTAGTGTTCAAACATCACTAAATAAATGCGGGTGTATAGTGTTTCCGAAGTGCCGTATCGTTACCTACTTATGTGAACTTCTAAACTTTACGCATGAATGCGGAGTCGCCCAATTATTATCGTAGGAACTTACCTCGGTATCTGGGTTACTTAGCTGCATTTTGTTCTGTGAAAGTTTTACGTAAAATTGCTGGACAGGAGATGAATTAATCAGTGTAAGTGCCGCCTTGCCCGAGGTGTTTCTTAATTGTGACCCTGCTTTCCGTCGCGTTTTCAAACGAAAGAGCCGTCACTTGCGCCATTCAGCCTCGGACATATGGATGACCATACCGGGATAATTGCGTGTCGAAGCCGCATTCAAACTTCCAGTGATTTGAGAAAAAATGGACAGGGCTAGTGCCTCGGCGTCTTTTGTTTAGCGCGCTTCGTACCCGTATAACTTAGGGTGACAGCTAGAAATATCTGGCCTGGCGGGAAGCGACAAGCCATGAGATTTAGAGCACACGGATTAAAATTTCGATGAGAACTCTGTTGTTCCTCGCTCAAGGCCGAATTCACCGAGGTTAGTGTAAAAGGACGCGCAAAACTAGGGACAAGAGCGGAGATTGAACGGATGCGGGAGTGTTCCACGGAGTAAATTAGCGCATCTCATGAACAAAGAAAGGTACAAGCCATAACAGCCCTTCGTACGGACAGTTTTGCTAAAGGTTCATTATAATGAAAAGATCTACGTTTATCTAGAACTGAGAGAATCCGCTGCCCCTATCTGTTTGAGAAGGGACTAGTGTACCGTACCCTGCTTTTATATGCAGGATGTTGCATTGTGAAGTTTCTTGAGGACTCAGTTTGTAATGAGCTTTGTTAGCTAAGGTGCATGCTTGGTAGTGCCTGCTAATACTTTCGCTGCTTAGCATAAAGAAAGGAAATAGCAGTTAGGGTGTTCTAAAGTCCGCACAGCCTTGGCGCCAAATTTTCCGGCTGCAGTTAAGTGATGGTGAATGACTGTAATAGAACAAAAATAGTTAAAATAGGTGGCATCTATATTTATAAAAACTAACCTATAATGCTATACACTTTTCAACAGCCTGAACTTAATTTATACCAGAGAAAACGTAGTTAACAACGCGGGTATACTGTACTCCTGAGAAGTTTATTTTTGCTCAGAAAAGTCACTAAGAAGCATTGTCGAGCGCATGTCCCAAAAGAAAAGAAGGGAGGAAAACGACCAGAATGGTCGTGCAGTAGCTCGAGCACCCATACTGACTTGATTATGGCCGTTACTCAGCAACACGAAGGGCTTTCCTGGGCGTAAATAGCATAGCTCTGGAGCGCCTTCAGTTCGCGATGTTGGATTATATATAACTAACATGCGCTTCCTAGAAAAACAAATCATTTTATTGGATAAAAAACTCTCTAAAAAGCGCATTTGTAGCAAGTGAGTAATTATCCACTAGCATCCACCCAAGCGCAGCCGTATGGCTACAAAAGAAAGGATCAGTTCGCTCTCGCCCTAACATGCGCTCGCTGTCCCGGTTAGCTCAGTTGGCAGAGCGATTGCTTCGCTGAAGCGGTGGTCCCGGGTTCGAACCCAGGACCAGGACGAATTTTTCTTCCACTACCAAGTTTGTGTGGAAGCTATATGGCTACGCTTTGATGGATGCCAATGAGTAATTACTCCTTTATTACAAATATGCTCCACCTCGTGGGATTCCCGTGAACATTTTACCAAAAGGTGCATTTGTAGATCAAGTATATCAGTACGTCAGAAGCACGACCTGTGGCTAATACCCGAGGCTCTTTTGTACTCAACTGCAGTCACTGAAAGAAGAGGCGAAAACAATTACAGTGCATGATTAAAGGCAAAGAGATTGATGGTTCCAGGTACCGGAAATTGCGAAGCGTTATTTTTAAAATTTAAATGACTTGGGAATCTAGGCACACAGTGTGTCTAACTCGAGTATATGTAGACAAAAGAGGAAATTCTGAGTGCATTTCAGCCAACTTTTTCCTCGCGCGTTGAAGTCACAACAACTTGATGACCGAGCGCCGGGTCTCACAGAAGGCTACAATTAGGAGAAGTTATAGCGCACTGCTGTCATGAAGGGGTTTTTGTAGCAGGAGCTATGCTTTATATTAACAGTGAGATTTAGCGCTGAGATTGTCTGAAGCATAAGAGCATAACATCCGTGGAAAAACATCCTTGAAGACCCTATTGTCGACTAGCCAGTCAGGCATTCACACCTATTGTTTGACACTTTGCGAGCTTCATGACAACTTCTTTGTGGTTGCTTTTAGTGATGCACACACAGATTTTGGGAAGAAGGAGGAAACGCTCTCCTATTTTGTATTGTCCTCCCTGGATCACATAAAAATGCCAGAAAATTACTCGTGGCGGTTATTTTCGCCTAGAATATGTTTTTAGCTAATGGTAGCGCTTAGCTTTCCTCTGTGCGTGGCTTTGCTTGGTGTTTATTTCTGGGTGGCCATTATGCAGAATGCTCTGTTGTTATTGGCTTGACAAGCGCTGGCGCAAAACAAGTAGATAAGTTCGCGTTAATAATGTGGTTACTTCGGCATACCAGTCCTTTCTTTCGTAGGTGGATCAAGATGGTATCAATTTTCCTGCTTTGAGAATCTGGAATAGCAGGTACGGAATGCACGAGCTCGTGGTGGGACACTGGGAAAGAAAGAAAGGCGCTCTCATTCTTTTAGCCTGCCGTAATAGAGAAGAATTGAAGGAAATAGTTCTAGCGCTAGTCACTCCCTGCATTTTCTGCGCCATCATGATAGCGCGGAAGTGCCAATTCTTAGCGCCAGCGTAGTTTGCCCCCTTTTCGCCCCTTTGTTCCAAGCAAAGCTCTCCAGGCCTCGGCACACCCTCTGCCTCCGACGATGCATCCTGTTCCGTGGGAACTTACGGCTAGCCGTCGCTTCATTTAATCTCGACATTTTGCTTGCTTTTTGTAGCTCTTTTTGGTTTTCTCAGGAACGCCAACATGTCAATTACTTACGGTTGCCAGTGAAGAAAGGTGGTCTTGTCACTGAAAGAGGAAAAAAAGCGACCACTAAGCAACGAAATAAAATCTGAGAGGTACGGTTTTTTGTCGTAGCAGATTGCAGCGCAATGCTTGACACTGTTAACACGTCCATGAATTTGTTTATACTGGAAGAGACCAGCGATTTTCACTCACATGCCCTTAATTCGAACTTGATTCGAAGGATTCATGTTTCAGCTCAGCCGCACTTGCGCGAACTGCTATCCTTTCTGTTCCGAATTTGATTTGTAAATTTTGATTTGAAGTTCACGTATCCATAAAGACCTTGTGAGATACTACTGTTTCTTTGAGAGTGAAACTGTAATATTCACTTTTGTACAACTTTCCATGAACCACGAATAGATTTTCGGGTATGTGGCCAAAACTAACTGATATAGAACAAAGATTTGTACAGTACTCACCAAGAACTGAAGGCGTCCTTCCTCCAGTAACAGCTGGAAGTAGATGGTAATGTTGAAATAATGTTCTAGGCAGCACAAAAAGGCTAAATGTAAATACAAAGTCATCCCGCACGTAGCCACTTACCGAATCTGTTGTCAGGCTTTGCTGAATCTGAAACAGGGAGGGTAACATCCAAAAATGTAAGCAAAATGCCAAGAGTTTACCGTGGCAAGATTGCAAAACGAGCTTAAAGAAGTGAAGTTAGAGTGACATAGAAAGCGAGGCTGGATGGAAATCACCGTACGTTCCTTCGCTTGTTTCAAACTTTCGATAACATAACAAGTGAATGTAGCCGTGTGATCGAGCCACAGCAACAACACTACAGCTGGAAGTCTCGGAAGACACCGGACCAGTATTGCACCGGCTTTAAAACATCAAGCACTCTGTCCAGCTCTGCCATCACACCGGCCATCATGGACATGTTTGTGCAGCGGGTGTCTATGCTGGGATGATGGTACCGTGTTGGGTTACCTTCGCCCCGACGAATCTGACTTAGAATACGAGAGTTCTAGAAAGCCGCATACTTTTCGCTCACAACTGCATACATACAATAAGGTGACTGTTAGTTGGTCCTCTTCCTGCGTGAAATGTACTGAGTCCTGAAAAGTTCAAGTTGATACACTGATATGTCTGAGACTGGTGCTAAAGCCGATGAAAAGTACCGCAGCTACTGATACTAAATTAAGTTGCAAACTTTGCTAGGCACCGAACATAGAGATGTTTTGGAAGTCCGCTTTGAAAAAAGAGGATGTTCTAAGCGGTACGTCATAGATTACACTGACCTCCGATGTTATCCTATGACCATGACAAACTTTCCTTTAAATTTTCATCTTCCCATCGTTATTTTTTTTTTGTAAGAAAATCTTCAGGCAATCAGAACTTCTCCTTTCCTCTCCTATTTTCGGCTTTCAAGCGTGTAGAGAAACGAGCACCTTTCAAATAGGCCAGAATAGCGCTTGACGCGTCGATTTGTAGTGTTTCGAATATGCGGCAAATTCCCAAGGATGGCAACATTTGGAACTCGCTGTTCGCGTGAGTTGCGCTATTGAATCGTTAGGATATGGCAATAAGTAAGTTTCATTGCGTTTAACTCATTGCAAATGCACACTAAAGCGTACCGTCGCGGACAGAATATAAAAAGCATGCTTCGGCAGTTAGTCTTCTGAAACACCGACTACTGAAAAGTAACGGAAGCTTTATGAATATAGAAGTAATATTCACTTCTGTCCTTTTACATAAAGGAAGCAGACATTTCTTTTTACCTTGCTCAACGCGACAGAAAAGTTTGAGCGAGGAAGCGTGGTTCATGTCATTCCGTCCGAGACAGTACAATGTCAAATGTAACACAACTTCACCACCAGCGGTGCCTTTGATAAAAAGCGGCGGCCGCCATACTGGAACCTGAGAAGTCCATCACTACAAACTCGCGCGATAAAAAGACCTTGCCAAGTTCATCAATCCTTCTCAGAGTAATTTGGCACGAGAGTGCCCCATTCTTTTCCCGGTCAACACAGGAAGCAAACGCTTGGGGTTGCATCTGTTTCCATTACAGTGCCTCTTCCCCTTGGAGAACGGCCATATTTTTGGACCCAAGGTGATCATCTCGCTGCTCGAATCTGCGCCTGCAAAAGCGAGCATTCGTTCGCCTCCAGGTACCATATAGATTTTTGGCAACGAAAAGGCCCCGCTCAAAGAAACAATTAGAGACACGCGACTGGGAAGTGAAGCCGAGAGCTGCGGCACCGTTGCTCGCAGACAAGCCAGCAGCGTATGACCCTCGTGACGCCTCAGCAGGCTCCAGGCAGTTAATCATACTCTGGAGGCCTCGACTTGGCTCTGCCACATTCTGTCATTAACGAAGGTCGCGCGTTCGCTTCCTCGGGGAATTCGCCTGTTCTGTAGATATTGTATTGCTCCAGGGCGGGGGATGAGCACGATCAGGTAAACATTAACTTTTTTTGCAATTGTTTTGCACTCATGCCACTTGGTGAGTGATGAAGCGCTGCAGCTTGTTCGTGTAACCCGTTGTGCCAGTTGTTGTTGTTGTTGTTGTTAGCCTCTGAAAAAATGGCACATACCCGCACTGGGGGATCGGCCAAGAATCGGGAGGTAAAGGTTGCTATTCGCCTGTACATAGTAAAGGCAAAAGAAAAGCACACGGGAGAGCAACACCGGGGGAGTCTACCACAAGGAGGGCAGGGAGTGAAAAAAGGTAGGAGTTTGGATTGGAGAGAGAGAGAGAAAGAGAAAAACAATCAAGAAGTGATTAATACAGAGTGTAATAAAGCATAGAAAAGAAAACACTGTAAGCTTTAGCAAGGCAGTCGATGAGATTCCAGCAAGAAATTTTTAGCAGCGTGACAAACAGAAATGTTGCTGAACCCAAGCGTGGTGGCGCCAAATGATAGCAAGAGTGGGCTGCTCAAACTAAGGCCAAGATGCTGTAAGGGCAACTCCAGCAGTCTTCTTCTCAAAGAGGTGAAACGACGACAATGGAGCCAGTTAGCAGTGCGGGCTGGGCACTTTTATTTTCTTTCTTTTCACTGCCCGATCTAACGTTTGTTTGTTCGTAAACAGCGCGCTAGGTGGTGTTAAGCGCGCCCCCACCATCAACGAGGGCTGCGGCAGCAATATTATCTCATGCAGGTTAAAAAAATATAAAACGTAGTTGAACCCATCTTACGGAAACGTTAACTTTCGGAGCTATTGTTCATGGATTATTGATTTATTTATACTTTCACTATCGTCGGTGATTGCGCTGGCAACCATTCAAGAAACAAGCACTTGAAATTGCATCAAGAGGAGTCTTGCGAATTCTTCATTCGGCTATACATACGCACGGTAGTTATACCAACAAACAGTGGCAGTGCGTGGGTACAGTGACAGGAACAGTTAAAAAAAAAAAAACAGGAAGTCGAAATACGCAGAATATGTATAAAAAATGCATGATCATAATGCGACTTACTGAATCGGAAGTCAAATGGCGTTGACCCTGCTGTAAAACGAAACAAAACAAGAAAAAAACAAGGTGAAAACACAGATATCTTCTCGGTGGGTCCGGTCGCTCGTAGCTAGCGGATATGCAACTGGGAATGATGAATAGATGCAGCAAAATGCTTTTTTAAGATAACGAGAATTGGGTCTAGTAGGTTGCTCATGGTGGTTCAACGCGCCTAACTTTTCGCAGAACTACATTAAGACACAATAACACAGAGCGATTTTGAGCTATAATTCGATTTATTGATTTGATGCTTCATAATTCGTGCATTTTGAGCATGTAATTTCAAATGTCTCGAGTGGTAGGGACTTGCGATGAGTTCTTCATGAGAAGGTAACAAAGATACATAAATAGCTGCATAATATGAGGTGAACAAGGGATGTTAAGTTGTAATAAAGCTAGATCAGATTAAAGGTAACCGCAATAGGTCACTAAATATTGGAAGTCACAAAAAGTTCAGACAGATTTACTGGCGCTACACCACCTTTTTGTTTCTTTCATGAGGCCTACCTCTGGCTACAGAGCCCGGAGAAAATGTTTTCCGCCCTTAAATACCAAGGAAATGCGATGTACATTTTTTAGAAGGAATCGCAATGAAGAGTATCTAACTATAAATAACTGGAAACCTTCGCAACGGTAAATGACTGTTAGAAGACTTAGTTATGCACTCCAAATTATTTATTTATTACTGAAATGCGGATAACCAAGTTCATTCGAGCTGCAGTCACCTTGTATGAATTTGTTACAAACGTGTGAATATCACCTCAATGCTTGTGGGCCGTTCGTACACTTACTTTTCAGCGGGTTCGGCGTAGCTGCAAAAAGGCAAGAAAATGTTATTTATTACGAGAAATAATTGTGGAAGCGGGTGCACTCTTTTGTCGAGCCAATCTTAGGCTTCTTGGGTGCACCCCTAAAGCAAGAAATGATGTTGAAATGAAAGCATTTCTATTTATTTTTTTTTGTCACAGAACGAAAGTTGAATTGATGGCGTTGTCATTTGTCGAAATACGCGCATTTCTATTTCTCTGAATTCCGCTGGCAGTTGTAAGGAGGATCTTAAAAATTTCGGCTAATGTGGAAATAGAACAAAACCTGCCTGAAAGCTCAAAGACTACGTTACATAGGAAAACTGTAATATTAAGATCATAAATGACAAATAGCGAGGTTGTCAAAACATTAAACACGTACTTGACTGCTTTTTGTGGTTATTGTGTCTTGGCAGTGAGGACAGCCGAGGCTCGAGCCATATACAAACCACCCGACTCTAACGCGCGATGAGCATTGGAAGTTCTACCCGAGTTCTACAGGCCGCACGACGGTCAGTAGTATTTAAATATCAACCTTAGTGATTTTACTCTATTCTAGATTCCATTTTTAATGTTTAACTTTCACAATTTTTTTTTCATGCAATATATCTTCCCGCTACGAGAAGGTCAGACAGTTTTGAGTTCTGCCCGAAGCAGAAAAATGCTTGGTTGCTTGTAAATAACGCCGCAGTAAAAGAGGTGAGCCGCAGACTTCATTGAAAGAATGGCGGATGATGTTTTTCGTATTAGGAAACCCCATCGTAGTTTGTATTTTTTGGGTCTAGACTGGGCCCTTGCATATGTCCATTTTAAATTAGGTTCTGCGAGTTGAACGAAGTAATGAATCTTTCATTCAATGAACAGTAAAATTTTTTGTTGCATGACAAGACCAGCGCAGACAGCGCAATAAAAAATCCCAGATGTCCCCCATTAACCAAAAAGTTGACCGTACGCTACGCAGAAAGCGAACAAATATACTTGAATTTAAGTGACAGAAAGCTTACCATTCCGAAAACACGCGAATAGTTTTAGCTGATGATGATCTGAACAGAAGTCATTTTATTTCCCCTACCGCATTTGAAGTAGAAAGGACAGACATATATATATAAGTGGGTTAGCTGGTGTCGTGTTTCTAATGTGACATGAAGGTAAGAAACAGACATTATAATTTTCTAGTGCGGACTCCAATTAAGAAAAGATAAGTCCGCTCACTGAATTTGTCCAGCAGTCCACGCCCTAGCGTGTTCCCGAATGCGTCGCCTCCTTTTGCTGTGATGGCATCTGGAAAGAAGCACAACATATTACAGCTGTCAGTATATTTTCTCAATGAAATATACTTCGCACCGGCAGTTCAGGGCGCTTATGGATTTATGGAACTTTAACTGGACCTGAGCTCCGTGGCGGGCGTATGGTTAATGTCTGGGCTCATAATTCAGGTGTACATTCTTTACTACATCCTTTGCTATGGATTACTTTAGGTGTCTCAGTAACAAAATATAATGATTATTGAAGAAAAGGATAACTGCAGGGTTTTCCGTGCGCGAATGTAGGGTTAAAAGATTGTATTGTGTTCGCTTATTATATTTCCTATTCTACATTCATTTTGTTGTGCCAGTGCAATCTTCTTATTCTAAACCTCTGGTATGCTCATCTCAGACCTTGCAGTAAATCGTAAATAAATACCTGTGCACTCCACTGAGCTCAATGTACAGCTTGCATTACATTGACCACAAGCTCAAGCTTGCCTGTGATCACAACGCGAAGCAACGGCGCTGTGGGGGTGTTGGCTTCAGCATAGCGAGCACAAAGTTACCGCAAATTGTTACCGCAAGTTACCGCAAATACGACCGCAGATTGTTCTTGAGTCTTTTCTCGTTTTATTGCAGATGCAAGGAAGTTGCAATGGATTATGCTTGCAGATTGCAAACCACAGGCGCACTAACTAGCACGTTGATTAAATACAACGCCGCACTGCATGCGTATTTCTCACCATCGAGAAAGCACAGCGCTAATGTTTTGTGTTGTTTTGCCGTAAGGAGTGGTAAACACGTACAGCCTCTGTACCAGAAATATGCATCCCGCTGGGTTTGCTTCGGTACATTGTAGTGCCGCTCATTTTGTATCGTAGCTTGCCAAATGTTCAAGGAACTCTCGTTTTTACCCGCCCGAAGCTTAAGGCTTTCCTGGGGGCCAGGAAGGTCCTCTTTGGACATGCCTTAGAAATGATCCCCTTGGGCTGACTATTTTTTTTATAAAGGCTGTCCATTTTGATCTTCACCGCTACGCAGTAAGTGACACGACATCGGTGACCTAAAATCCGGCCATTGTGATCACTTTCGTCGTGAAAAGCTCAAGAAAGCATTCATTTACCGGTGCCATACTCGTTGCGAGATCTTTCTCACGTCCGAACCTACAACCTTTTTGGTAACCACCCATGGACCCATTGGCAATCACTTTTTCTTGTGGGGCACATGATCACAGTACGTTAAAACTCGGCCACGGCTCCCGCATTTAGATAGAGGCGAAATAGAGACAGTACGAATGCATTAAATGAAGAAGGGGAAATAAAAGGTGCTTGGGGATGCAAGTTCTCTTAAAGAACCCCAGGGAGCCAAAAATTATTCCAAAGTCCTCTCCAAATGAATCTCCATTAACACTTCCCTCAGCTTTAGCGCATTAAAGATAATTTATTAAATGTCATTTCATCATCAAACGTCAGAACACAACGTTTGGGACGCACCATCCTCTTCCTGTTTGCTCGCGCTGTGCACCAGCCGCCGCCCGTACCTACTCGATCGTGAGCGTCGCGGTTCGGTTCGAGGACGCGGTGTGGGCAGCCGCGTGTGGAGGTTTTCGTCGCCCACAGCGGCGCCGAGTTCCGGGCGCTCGAGGGGCAGTCGAAAGCGGCCGGACGAGGCTCTAATATAGAAGATCACCTTGAGACGCTCGTTCATCTACTACATCGCCGCTGCCCCACTTGAAACTACGGGTTGCGCAGTATGTAGACCACTTTGTGCGATGCCGGAGGCCGCCTCATCTCAGGCACCTGACCTTTGGTGCAATGCGGTTTCTAGGTTTCTATCGCTTTCTTGGGTGATCGCCTTAACGCATGCTAGTGTAAAGTAGGCGGGGGAGGGGAACAACTGAAAAAAGACAGTGTAGAGTTTTATTTCAAGTGCATATACAGAGTTTGTCAAAAATCCTCAGGCCACACAGTTTGCTTTTAAGCCCAGCAGAGCGGCATTTACGAAGCATCCGAAGTTGAAAATGTCTGGAAAGTGAAGAGGATTCTCATCCTTTCCATGAGGACCATGGTAGCTGTATTCCCAGGACACAGGACCTACTCAAAGGGAGATCCTGTGGCTTGGGGACTTACGACCAGCCTTATACACGCACTCCAAGAAGGAGATAAAACGGCAGACTACGTGACTAGGCCCTTTCTACCCATGGAATGCTAGAAACCCGCCGTCCGCAATAACTGTACTACCACGAACGAGAATTTGTCCAATTCATTTCGGGAGCGTCTCCCACTGTATTTTTGGCTGCTGGCTGCCCTGCTTGGACGCGAAATGTCTCTAAATTTAAGAGCAGTTGTAAAGCGAGGAACAAAAATGAAAGGACGAACATGAACTAGGACCATCTGGCGCTGTAGCATGGTAAATGTAGTGAGTTTGTGCGAATATTTAATGCAGACTAGCGCCAATAACAATGATCAGCCTTACACGAATGAAACGCAACGCAACGCAATGCTCGCTCGCTCGCTCGCTCACTCACTCACTCACTCACTCACTCACTCACTCACTCACTCACTCACTCACTCACTCACTCACTCACTCACTCACTCACTCACTCACTCACTCACTCACTCACTCACTCACTCACTCACTCACTCACTCACTCACTCAATCATTCACTCACTTATCACTCACTCACTCGCTCGCTCACTCACTCACTCACTCACTCACTCACTCACTCACTCACTCACTCCACTCACTCACTCACTCACTCACTACATCCACTCACTCACTCACTCACTCACTCACTCACTCCACTCACTCACTCACTCACTCACTCCACTCACTCACTCACTCACTCAATCATTCACTCACTTATCACTCACTCACTCGCTCGCTCACTCACTCACTCACTCACTCACTCACTCACTCACTCACTCACTCACTCACTCACTCACTCACTCACTCACTCACTCCACTCACTCACTCACTCACTCACTCACTCACTCAATCATTCACTCACTTATCACTCACTCACTCGCTCGCTCGCTCACTCACTCACTCACTCACTCACTCACTCACTCACTCCACTCACTCACTCACTCACTCAATCATTCACTCACTTATCACTCACTCACTCGCTCGCTCACTCACTCACTCACTCACTCACTCACTCACTCACTCACTCAATCATTCACTCACTTATCACTCACTCACTCGCTCGCTCACTCACTCACTCACTCACTCACTCACTCACTCACTCAATCATTCACTCACTTATCACTCACTCACTCGCTCGCTCGCTCACTCACTCACTCACTCACTCACTCACTCACTCACTCACTCACTCACTCACTCACTCACTCACTCACTCCACTCACTCACTCACTCACTCACTCACTCACTCACTCACTCACTCACTCACTCACTCACTCACTCAATCATTCACTCACTTATCACTCACTCACTCGCTCGCTCACTCACTCACTCACTCACTCACTCACTCACTCACTCACTCACTCACTCACTCACTCACTCAATCATTCACTCACTTATCACTCACTCACTCGCTCGCTCGCTCACTCACTCACTCACTCACTCACTCACTCACTCACTCACTCACTCACTCACTCACTCCACTCACTCACTCACTCACTCAATCATTCACTCACTTATCACTCACTCACTCGCTCGCTCACTCACTCACTCACTCACTCACTCACTCACTCACTCACTCACTCACTCACTCACTCACTCAATCATTCACTCACTTATCACTCACTCACTCGCTCGCTCACTCACTCACTCACTCACTCACTCACTCACTCACTCACTCACTCACTCACTCAATCATTCACTCACTTATCACTCACTCACTCGCTCGCTCGCTCACTCACTCACTCACTCACTCACTCACTCACTCACTCACTCACTCACTCACTCACTCACTCACTCACTCACTCACTTACTCACTCCACTCACTCACTCACTCACTCACTCACTCACTCACTCACTCACTCACTCACTCACTCAATCATTCACTCACTTATCACTCACTCACTCGCTCGCTCACTCACTCACTCACTCACTCACTCACTCACTCACTCCACTCACTCACTCACAACGAGCGCGGGTCTATAGGTAATCTCTTATTGTGTGATGCCCACCTTGAGGAGAGGAAGTTTTCGAATGAAATATGTGACATTGCTCATGTTACTAGTGCGTTCTTCCGCAATCTTTCGCAAGAATCTCACCCGCGGTGTAAGAAGATATTCTTAGCCCGTGATCTCACCCGAAAGCAAAAGAAGCACGCTATGACGAGCACGACGTTTGTAATCCATTGATGTTTCACTGTTGCACGGGAAATGACGATTCAATCGAAGCTCTTTTCCTGTGGAGCTGAATACTGGTCCTACTCGTCAAGCCACATAAGAAGGGCAAATCATAACGCGCAAGCTCCGGCCCCAATCGCTGGAAGCACTTCTTTTTGCTAATTACCTTTCGCTCACTGTTGTTTCCGCTAGCACGTCCTATCTCTCAGCGTATAGCGCGGCCGAGCTAAGACAGTGTCTCGATAAAATGAAGCAAACGCGTTTCTCGCCTTAAGGGGGTCATCAATAAGCACTAAACAAGAGGCTCCCACGAACGTAAGCCGTTTGTCCTAACCTGCCTGCGCTCCACCAAATCCATTTGCAGCTCGTGCGTGCCCGATACGGTCTTCTTCGCACTCGTGTTTACAAGAGCGACACGCAAGGTCAAGGTGGCCAGCCTCTGCGACGCGCTTGCTCACCTTCTGCTTCAAGCTTGCGCATGCATGCTCGTTCGCGCGATGCGTTCGCGATGTTGCAACAGCAAGGCTGCTGCTGTAACAGAACCTTGTGCGTCGTGTTTCGTCCGCAAACGTTCGCGCTCGAAGCGGGTGTCGGTCTATTAGGCGCCTCTCCCGATATCGGTTAAGGCCTCGGCGTGGTCTGGCTTCGTCGTGATCTTAGCGGCGTGATTCTAACAACGCGAACCCCACTACCGCTGTGAGTGGAATACGAATGTTGTTGTTGAATTCCGCGTAGCCGGTCTGTAATAGGCCAGTAAGTGCGCATTAAAGAGCTATGGTTGGGTAAATGGGTCATCTTGGTTGCAGCTTTATATCTCAACAACTGCAGATATTTCGTTCTTAAGTTTTGCTTGTTGATCGAGAATTCTTTTTCCTTAACAACATGCGATGTTTTCACAGCGAGATTTTTTATATTTTATAGTAATGGCAGGAGAGAGTGAAATTTAGGCGAGGGTATAAAACTTTCTAAGAAACGTAAACAGTATAGCCATTAAATTTTACACGCTAATTCCAGATGTTGACGGCTTCAACCGGAACCACTAGGAAACCTGAAACCTTTGTACATTTATATTGCAAGAAAAAAATTATTGCCCTGACTTCCAATATTCCCCTCAATAGCAAGGTAAAGCCGTCGCGGTGGCTCAGTGGTTGTGACGCTCGGCTCCTGACCCGAAAGACGCGAGTTTGATCCTGGCCGCGGGGGCCGAATTTCAATGGAGGCGAGTTTCTAGAGGCCCGTGTACTGCCTTCCTCAAGAGTCGGGATGACAATGAATGCAGCAGCAGTGATTGTGTTGCAGTTTTGTCATGCCTCACGTGACCTATGACCAAACTTTGACGTCACAGTCATCGGTCGGCCATTGAAACCGAAACAGCACGAGAAAGAAAGTCGATCAGAAATATTTTAGCAGTCGTACGAAAATACCACGTGGTAATTCATGTATAATAATGCGTTACGCATCATTACAAACAAGAAAACATGTACCCAAAAGTTAGGTGTCTATACTCCTTTAATGACTCGGCACGGTTTAGCTTCCTCGTGTACTTAGTGGCGCCAGCCTAACAAACGAACCCTGCCAAAGATGTGAGTGGAATACGAATGTTCCTGACTTCTGCGTAGCCTTTCAAATAGGGCGGTAAGTGCGCAGTAAGGCGGTTAAGCTTCGGACACCCGTATGCAAAAAGTGGAAGGCAGGATAGAGAATGACAAATTAAAATTGATGACGTGAATAACTCTTCGCTCAATGCATGCAGTGAAAGGGCACTGTTAAGAGGCCGCGTAACACGTTGCACACCGTACCGCAAAGCTGAATACCGCCTCGTTGTATCCAACCTTGAGAGCGGAACCTGTTTATCAGTGCCTGAGATGAATGCAGAACGTATAGGGTTAGAAAGGGATGCAGTACCACCTTACGTTGCAGAGTCAGTAATCTAAGAAATATGCTCTTCGCCCAACAGCTCGTATAGTGGGTGACGTTTTGGACGTATCGCCGCTTTTAGAATTAACGTCAGCTGCAAAAAATAAAATGCACTCCTGAAATTCCTATAGGTCTATTCTGAGCCTGATTACCTCCTTCGCTACAATGCGGACTCTATCGAAAGTGCCATCGGTTTGTTCCCTAGCTATGTGGTGAATGAGGTTTCCAGAGTTTGGCGCTTTGCACAGTGTCGTATCCGTCGTCGCATAGAATGAGAACTTCATTGTCACTTCACTCTTTATATCTTCACTTAGAGTCCGCATAGTGACGGCAAGGAGAGGGTACTTAAAGTGCCGTTTGTGAGGTCTTCCGTTGATTTTCATGCACTATGCTCGCCAGGAAGCTAAGAAAAGGAAGAATTTCTTAACAGACGAGCACTGAATTTAAACTGCGCAACTAGATGACGATAAACACTATGATCTATTGCAATTGCCGAGTTTATAAAATTAATACCCAAAATTAGACCGCACTTAAATTTCTAGCCGTAAATTTCAAGCTAAAGTTGCTTCACCAGAAGGGATACCACGCAAGTGACAATGAAGTTGCCTGGAGAGGGAGCCAGTAGAAATTTACGAAGCTACAACTGAGATGCAGCAAATGCCGTCGCATCTGCACCCACACAAACAACTAAAACAGAAAATAATACTTTGCACAACAAAAAGAAAAAACGCTTACTGATGACAAAGATGTTGATGTGCTTATTTATGCAGCCAGTAGCAGGCACAATTCGTTCTTCTACACCGTATAACTTCTCTAAATAGAGTTAAATGTCTCAACAGAAATAACGCACAAAATTTTTAATGAAACGTTATGTCGGGAGCCTTAATCAATAATAATAATTTGCTACAGAACTGTCGATAATCATGGCTAGCCAGTGAAAGTATATGAAGTTGTGAATCGGAGCCATGGCACTTCGCAGTGCATACAAAGTAGCACGACTCTGCTATTATGAGCTTCGGTATAGCCGTCGCAGAAATTTACATGATGAAGATATCTCATTGCAGACCCACCAGACCGTTAAAAAAGAGTGTTTCTTACTTACTGATTTCGGATGGAGGCCGTGGCAGTCCTGCAATGAAAAACAACACCAAACAAGGTGTCTATATTTACAGGTAGCGACAGGTAGATTATCTGGACGACTCTGAACTGGGGAACGCATGGTTGCAGCAGCCACTAAATAATCTGGTGCAATGGCATTCACAAGGAGTACCGCTGACTATATAGCCATAGTGGCCTCTGTTCCATCGAAACAAAAACAAAGTTAAGAATAATATTGAGGCCTGGCAAAGCTTTGTTCGCTTACACTAGGGATATGTGACATTTGTGGTTATAAATTTATTTATATCAGTTGCATTCCTAATTTATTTTCTAGTTATTATCAACAGCCGTATTCATCGCTAAATGGTGGCTTTTTAGAAACCAAGCACACACACAGCAAACTAAGAAAGCCGCAAGAGTAAGAAAACTTACATTTTGCGTTCGTAAGTCGCTTTGTTCGACTGAGATAACTGGGAGGATGTAGTACGCGGTTTACGTTTAGCTAAATGAGTCTAACAAGTTTGACTGCGCTAATCAGAGTGTTAGAATTGGAAATATACAGGTGTTGTTAGTCTTCATGGGCATACCAGCCAAGCGGGGTAAGCAGTTCTTTGGACCAATAAACACTCAATGTAAAGAAATCGGCTTATAGCGGTTTCTCTTTTTCAGAACTTCGCGTCTGAAGTGCGTCTATTGTGCCTTGTGGGTATTGAATATTTTTCAATGCGACAAATAGTGTTCAGCGCTGCACCGATTCTAGTGCAACGGGCGTTTCTGCAATTATAGGAATAACGGCATATTATAAACTAAGCATGTTATCGAGGTGTTACTGAGGTGCAAAGATCACGTGGTTGATGGACAGTCTCGATAATTCTGCACCAATGGTGATGGAATGCTGGTGAGATTGGGAGTGGGCCCTGTCACTAGTACTACTATTCTTAGTCAGAGGTGAAGGCGAAGTTATGCAAGTTTTTGCATCCGCGACCATTTCGTTGCCAGCCTTGCCGTCAGTAACGGTAGGCAGCATTTAAAAATAATGTCACGAAATTATACTATTAATATCTACTGTATGTCACCTAATAAAAGCAGAACTGAAGCTTTGGCCACTGTAGGTGCAGAAAAAGAACTAAAATGCGACAGCTGTCGCTTCTTCCTTTCATTGAAGGGCGAAAAATCCGGACCCTGTACTTGGAAACCAGAGAAACAGAGGCTTGCTGCGAAACTAAATAGCGGCCGATTGCGTGCGCTGGCAGTGGTTACGGCTGGACCTGCGTCCGTGCCCTACTACTAAATCCAATGGGATGCTTGGTTCAACAGCAAGGGGCGTTCAGGATAGGCAATCCTGTCAGGCACATTTTGTGCAGAAGCGACTCTTCTCGGCGGGGGTAATTCTTATATAGATAGAGCTCCATGGAGGGGAGCTGTGCTGGTTGCGTTTTTACATAATGGCACACTGCTTCGTTATGTAAGATCTACGGAAGCTAAACTAAGTATGGAAATAAAAACTGAGCGCCTGCATTTGAAGAGATCCCGCAGAATGACGTGACGGAGCCGAAGCAAACTTGCATGTACCATGCGCTGTGTATATGTGCTTGTTTCCAAAACCTGCGTCACGTCGTACTCCGCAGTTTCTTCGGAATGCTGCAGTGTCAACTAAAACCTGCATCACGTCGTACTGTACAGTTCATTCGGAATGCTGCAGCGTCGACTAAAAGCTGCGTCCCGTCGCACTGTACAGTTTCTTCGGAATGCTGCCACGTCAACTAAAACCTGCGCCCCGTCGTACTGTACAGTTTCTTCGGAATGTTGTGGCTTCGACTAAAGCCTGCGTCGTGGTACTGTGCAGTTTCTTTGGAATGCTGCAGCGTCGACTAAAACCTGCGCCCCTTCGTACTGTACAGTTTCTTCGGAATACTGTGGCTTCGACTAAAACCCTGCGTCACTTTTTACTGTGCTGTTCCTTCGGAATGCTGCAGCGTTGACTAAAACCCGCGTCCCGTCGTACTGTACATTTTCTTCAGAATGCTGCCACGTCACCTAAAACCTGCGCACCGTCGTACTGTACAGTTTCTTCGGAATGCTGTGGCTTCGATTAAAACCTGCGTCACGTCGTACTGTGCAGTTCCTTCGGAATGCTGCAGCGCCAACTGAAACCTGCGTCACGTCGTACTGTACAGTTCCTTCGGTATGCTGCAACGTCGACTAACACATGCGTCACGTCGTACTGTGCAGTTCCTTCGGAATACTACAGCGTCGACTAAGACTTGCGTCCCGTCGTACTGTATAGTTTCTTCGAAATGCTGTAGCGTCGACTAAAATTTTTTCCCATCGTACTGCATACTGGCGGTAGAATCTGTGTCCCGTCGTACTGTGCAATTACTTCGGAATGTTGCCACACTACCTCACCCGTCTGTCTGCAGTAATGAATTACTACGCCTGCGTGGTTGCGTTGCGGGACATTAGTAATACTGCTTGCATCGCATATGTCGAAGCATCTACCGGTTTTGATTTTTTCTTGCATCGGCTGGCGCTACATAATACAGCCTCAATATATGAGGGCATATGGCATGCAGCGAAATGCAAATTTATGTAAATCTCAGTGAGAGAAAAGTTGAGGGGCGTTCTACAAGCGAGCGAATGTGCACGAAGAACTTCGTTTTTCTGCAAGACACAGTCTTAAACGCGTGGCGATTCTCAGCTTATTTCATGACGCCTTCCTTCTCACCATTTTCGCCCAAACTTTCACAACGAGACTAGCAAGCGAATATAAGTTCATATGTTATATATATCGTGCAAAGAATCACATCCTCTTGAACGGTATAACGACCGCAGTATTTTGAAAAATTGTAAATAAAACAGGCAGGCTGCCATATTGAAGGAATCAAGCTTTGGGGATCGAGGCACAGTATAAATAGATATGCAAGGGCTATTAAACTCACCCGAGAAGAATACGCCATTGCTTTCTGAAATAAGAGAGAAACAAAGCACATTAGTGTGAAGACATGGGGATGTTTAATGAACAATGCATAGGTTATAAGAAACACACAGTTAATAAAAATGCCACAGGGCTAAGAGTTAAATGCATAAAAATAGGCTCAGTCTAAATAGTAAAAAAACACAAAAATTCTTTGCGCTATGTTCAACAGTTTGTTATATGGATATGGAGCCAAAATGCTTTTGCGCCCATCCGCTCCTTGGCAAGCCCTGCAAGGTTCTGGTGGAGAGGCGAGAGCTCTATTTGTTTAGAGGGGATGCGGGAAACTAAGGCCACAAGGATGAAAAGAAAGATTTACTACT
Source organism: Amblyomma mixtum (assembly GCF_055824585.1). NCBI lineage: Eukaryota > Metazoa > Arthropoda > Arachnida > Ixodida > Ixodidae > Amblyomma > Amblyomma mixtum. The sequence continues at coordinate 93,786,191 of NC_143013.1, read as the reverse complement.
TTTTCACAGAAAATTACAGACTGATTCGAAAAAAATATCCCTGGTATAGTACACGTACGTGATTATAGCTTTTTATTTTAATGACGCCTCCGTTCAAGTTGCAGACTAGTGCACTCAACAGTGTAGAGTAGGTCGGGCTTGCCAGGATGCCGACATATGGCACCCTTGCACGAACGCACCCTTGCACCTGGTGTACCATTTAGAATTTAAAAGGTACAAGTTACAAGAACAGAAGGTCCGTTCATGTGCTGCAGAGAACATCTTTCGCTTCTCCAGATTGGTGGCATGCGATGCAATGGCCTTATTACACGTGCTTTCTAACATGCCAGACAGTTTCTGCTATGGTGCATGAAACGTCTTTCTTAAGTATTCTTTCAAAGTCTTGGCCAGAAAAAACTTAGAAAATGCACCCAGAACACTTATAAAATGCAAGACGATGCTCAGTAGAGTGAATTGCTCGGCTAGTTGGTTCATAATGCGCGAAGGTAGAACCAGAGAAACATTCGCAGGACAAGACGCAGGAAAAAAGGAGTCTCAAAAATGTGGCGTCACTTTGGTGTTTTCTGCCCCGCGCAAGCTCTCCGCTTTGTGCGCCCAAATCTCCGGTCGTCAGCAGCAGAATGGCGCTTGCATCACTAAGCACCAGACGAAGTTCACAAAGTTCGCAGTGGGGGTGGCTTACTCTGTTTCATTGTCCTGCGGCAAAATATATAATGAGAAAACTGGAGCGTGCCTAAATGAACGTATAAGGCAGCACAGAACAACTTTGGGCTCGGGAACGGGAAGCAATTTAGCTTTGCATGTCAAGGACTGCCACTGTTCCCCTCAGTTTCACCTGGTCATTATTACCGATCGGGGGATGGCAAGACGTGAGCGCGAGCTGCTGGAGGCGTTTTTAATCAGGTAAAATATGCAGACATATGTAAGTGACCCTTCAATCATAATCACGGAAAAGGGGTTTCAGTTTTCATTTTCGTAAAGTTTTCCCTCACCTTGTCCAAATTGCGCGCTTGCGCAGGAAGTATGTATAAATGTGGCTCAATTCCTCGGAATAAATCAGTTGGAAGTCCAGCGGTGTTGTGTGTGTGTGCCTCCTTGTTTTCGTCCTGCGTCTGTTTCGTTGGTTCCCCCTTGTGCAAGAAAATGCATTTGTGTCGCCGACATCACTGTGCTCATCTCTACGCACCAACACTGGTTCGAGTGTACACATCTAAAAACTCGTTTCCATTCTTTAGGAAAGAGTAGAAATGTTAAGCACGCGTAGAACTTTTCCCTCCGAGTTAGCCCAGATGTGTACAAAAGTATGTACGTGTACAGATATGCACAGCTATGTAACTGTCCAAACGAAGCAAGATAGGACGTAAAATTCTTCCCTTCTTACCTACGGCATTGAGCTTTTGGCCAGTGCTGAGTGCAGCGGTGAGGAGAAGAGTCAGAAAGGAGGAGAGACCAGCTCGGTGCTCACGACCAGCCATGGCTGAAAAAAAAATAAATAAAGAAGCATCATCTTAGACCTTTCCACCTCTAGTTATTGCTCAGTGCACGCATCTAAGCGAATGCTTGGCTCAGTAGAGACGACAATGCTGCAATCGTATCAATTTATTGCCTCTTAGGATCTTGCCGTTAGTGAGCGATTTGCATTTGAACGTCACTCACCTAATTTCTTGCGATCCCAGACAGTGTACTTCAGTCTGCCAGTACAGGCAAGTTGTACTTTATATCAGGTGGGAATTTCGGCCGCGTTAACGGACATATACTGCATACAGGGTCTTTCACCTAAGACTTTACGCAATTTTTAAAATAGGCTTATTGAGTTGGAGAGCACTTTTTTTGGCATAGCATTGTCAGATGTATAGTAGATCGAAATACGGCTAGGACATGCTAATTAGCAGGCGGTAACTAATATTTAATAGTTAGCTTTTTAAATATTGCTGTTACCTCCTTAAATGTAGCCCACCGTAAGTAATATCCATATGAAATTTTATAATTTTGGAACTGGTGTTGGAAGTGTGGTGCGTTGCCATGGCGCATCGCAGTAAAGTCATGCGCGACGTTAGTGCATGTGGACTAAATAGCGAGGCGTGGGGTTACGCCGACAACGCAGAAGCAGGAAATGCGCCATTAACGGGTGTCGCTATAAAAAAAAAACATTGAATGTAATCACGCATTGCCTTGAAGACGTGACAAAGAAATAACAGCTGAATAACCAATAGGGTATACCATGAGCCACTTAAAACTTCAGCATACATTATAACGAAATCAGAATAAAACCATGCTTTCAATGGAAGGATTAAGCAGAAACCGTTTATAAATCCTCTCTCTGCTTTCAGCTAGCGTGAAGGATGTGGCCGCTTGTGTCTTGCTTTGAGGAACGGCAGTAAAAAAAAAAAACAGTGGCTTCTAGGAATGAAGAGGCCAAAATCCAAAAGTTCTTAATAAAATAATAATAATTTCTAGTTCTAAAGGCCCGTGTACTGTGCGATGCCAGTGCACGTTAAAGAACCCCAGGGGGTCTAAATTTCCTGAGCCCTTCACTACGGCGTCTGTCATAGCCTGAGTCGCTTTGGGAAGTTGAGCCCCATAAACCATAAAGCGAATATATTTTATTAATCCACTAGTGCACCACACACAAATGGAGCGAACAGCGCATCGAGAGTTTTAGTATTTTTTTCTTAATTCCACAGGGCCCTACTCTGTATTTGTGTTGAATGTTCACATCTTTGCAAAGTTACATTTTTACGGAGACGGCTGCAAGGGAAACGCGCGGCTACATCATGGCGTCGTCGTCCTTCATGGCCGATCCGTTAGAACAAACCAATCCGACTGCGCTGACACAGCCGCAGCGGAAAAGGGAATCAATGACGCAACGTCTGCGTCTGCTCTCTGCTGCTTGTCTCTACAATGACTTCCCGGAAGTCGGCCTAGCCGAGAAACTACAACAGAGACGAAAACCACTCAGCCAAAAAGAAATAAGCTTGCTTAGAAGGTCTGGAGATAGCTGACGTGTTGAACCTTTACAGACGAATTACGGCAACAGTCGTGACACGTAACTCATGCGCATAGATCCAGCTTCGGTCCATTCTTTTGTCCTCTCGTGCATGCCTGAGACAACCCCTTCGGCCGTGCGCAGTGGAGGACGCGGCAGTAATCGCTCGTTTCCCGTTGTCCCGTGGGAAGCGAGAAACCAGTCTCGCTTGTTCTTTCACTTCGCCCCGTGAAACTACCAGCGAGCGGAAAGAAACAAAGCAACAAATATGGAGGGGACACGAGACGAGTTGGATCGCTTGAGACGAAAGTGGATGTCCGCGGAATATGCACGCTTGAACTGCAACGCCAGCATTTGTGCGAAGGTGCCCGCCCAGCAACGTTGAACTGACCGATGACCTGGCCGCGCGGAAGGAGATAAGTTTGCAGCAGCGAGCACGAGACAAATTCGACGCGCATTTCTCGAAGTGACGTTTGAAGACACGCTTATGAGCAGTGCAGTGGCACGGCGTTGTAGGTTTTAAATCGGGGCGAGCAGACAGACACTCGACACCCTAGATTTGGCGCATTGACACCCGGTTGACATGCAGGCTTCGAAAGTGTTTGCCGAAAGCAATAAGGTGACAAAGGTATAGCTCTGTAGAATATAGTTCTGTGATGCTCACGCAACATGTGCCGTGATCCGCTGGTAAAGCTGCTAGGCTGCAGTGTGCCGTTTTCCTGGTAGTATTTAGTTCACTGGGTTTTCCTTTCATTTTCACGGCTCAGCCATTTTCACAGCATATACGCTTGTCGCGCTCACTGTCAGAGTTATTAAATAATGGTGACAGTGAGCAGTAAACTGAAGCACTCGCGTTTCGCACAGCCTTATTCTCATGATCTACCTACATTGAGTTAACCCGAACCATGACGACAGAGCATTGAGCCAGAACACTATTAAATGAAATGCATACTGCGGGTTTAACGTCCCACAGCGAGAAGTGGAGGGTTCCGAATTTGTACAGACCACGGGGGGCGGGGGGGGGGGGGGGGTTTCAACGATCAATCACATCCCGCTATACTCTAGCGTTTTTCTAGTTCGCCGCCATCGAAATACTACCTTTGTGGTCGGGATCGAATCCGCGACCTTCGGATCAGCAGCCGAACATCAAAGCCACTCAGCGATGGCGGCAGGTAAATCTATTAAACAAAGGATCAAGCGGACCATAAACTGAGAAAACAGTCTAAAAAGCAAATGAAGCAACGGCCAGTGTTACAATTTTCGAAACCTTAAACAATGTTAGTGCATTCGTATAAATGGTCCGAAAGGCGAAATATTCCTCTTCATGCTGTTAAGCTTCGAAAAAGAAAGCGGTCTAGAATGTCGCGCGAAGGCCTGGCGGTATTCTGATTCCGACTTGTAGGATGGTGCACGCAAAAGCACGCGCCGCGAATGTCCAATACGCTCGCGCGTATTATCGAGTCGTAAGAAAGCATAGCGCTGTAGCTTCTGCCATAAAGCATACAACGCTTTGACTGATAGGCGGCGCCCAATAAAATCACACATTCAACTAGTCAACGCCCCTTAATATGCTCCCGAGACCCAGCAATGGAAAATTTGTACCATGTCTTGAACAAAGGAATAGAAAAAGCGGAAGCCACGGAAAGAAGTTTAATGGCACGAAAAGTTCTCTCTCCCCTGCTTTTAGAGCCTGTGCTGCATAGCCAAAGTCATTTCCGTCTTCATAAGAAGTCCACAAAACGGTGGGAATCGGTACGAGCGTGTCCTGCGGTGCCTGTCAAAAAGTCAACGCAATCACGCGCATGTCAGCCAGGGATATGCACTGGCATCAATGCGACCACCACACGTAAGCACCCATTTCAGCGAAGAGGGTGGCTCTAATCTTCCCGTGTGCTTCGGAAGTTTCAGAATTTATTCCGGATTAGACATTGTTGAAAGCACAGCCAAAAGATAGAAACGCAGCAAAAGATCATTCAGACATGTTTAAGAACCGAAATGATCTTATCTGAGAGGTTAAAAAAATTAAGACGCAGTTAATATTCCGCGTCTCAAGAGGATAAGCTAACGCAGCGCCGTCTTTGTTCGAAAGCTGGGGTGAATCTCAACAGGCATAGCGTTTCTGTTAACGCTTCTACCGACGCTTACTTAAAGATTATTTTACGAGCTGGCGATACCCACAGTTGAGCGGTCATACGCGTTACGCCTCAGCGTAAGTGGCCTTTAAATGTTTCCTTGGAATCTCCTTTGATACAATGATTTTAGCAGAGGCATAGTCGTTCGGCAGTTCGGCAATCTGATCGTCCTGTGTAGCTCTTGCACTATTCCCGTGAATCTATTTTAGAAAACTGCAGCGCTCATCGGTGTACTTGGTGGAAAACATCGGACATCGAAATAGACGGCTGTTTCGACTAGGGGCAAAGAGGAGGCTGAAAGTTTAGAATGCTGCCTACAAGCCAGCAAAATGTGATGAACCTAATAAGAAAAGACTTCGCTGAGCTCTATTGTCGTCAGTGATGTGACATAACTGCACCTCACAATCAGAGCCCAGGAGGTTTGTCGGATGCACATTCTGTTGGCCAGCCTACAAGTGGAAAAATGGTACAGAGACGACGAAAAAGGAAGCGAATAGTATAAAACGAAGAGAGTTAAAGGAAGAAAGAGTAAATAAATAAAAAAGAAAGAAATGAGGAAAGAAAGAGATCGGAGCACGCGCATTAAAACAGTGCACATAAAGGTTTGGTTTGGTTTATGGGGCTTAACGTCCCAAAGCGACTAAGGCTATGAGAGACGCCGTAGTGGAGGGCTCCGGAAATTTCGACCACCTGGGGTTCTTTAACGCGCACTGACATCGCACAGTACACGGGTCTCTAGAATTTCTCCTCCAAAGAAATTCGACCGCCGCAAGGCAAAAGGTCATTTGCAGGAAACGATGCTCTTGTCAAATCATTGCTGTCGCGATGTGTAGGCCAGTATTTTTTGAAGTGCGACTTCATAATAATTATTTTCAGATCGTTATGTATGCAAGTAAAACGACATACGCGAAACAGTTGGTTTTGGTACGCTTTGAAAAACGTCATCTTTACTTGGTTTATTTCTTTCCAGTTCAATAAGTTTGTCTGCTTTGTATTTCAGCTTTTGTACGCTTTTTTATGTTTAAATTGGTATGAAAACTTGTTCAAATTGCGAGGTGCTAATTTCGCTTCGTCCGTGTGCACGTTTCCAGTTAATAAACATCAAGTGTATTTCTACGCACGCGTACTGCAGCACCTAATACGACGTTATCAGTCTTCGAATATTCACTCACATGAGTAGGCGCCATGTAGCCGAAGACTACAGCTGAGTTATGAGACGTCCTTGTATGCTAGTACTTTCCATGGTATATAGTTTATGGGGGTTTAACGTCCCAAAGCGGTTTAACGTCGCAACAGTGCACGGGCCTCTAGAATTTCGCCTCTACAGAAATTCGACCGCCGCGGCCCGGATCGAACCCTGGCCACGTCTTTCGGGTCAGCAGCCGAGCGCTATAACCACTGAGCCACCGCGGTGGCCTGCTACTACTTTCCGTGAGTATCCCACGTAAAATCTAATGACGCATGGCCTTTAAGTCATGCGCTGTGCCAGTAGTCTCGATTATTCGGCAGCGTGGTAATAACTTGGAACATTCCAATCAAGAGCCAAGGTCTTCGCCCTCAACAGTGTACTCTTTCATCCACGGGCTGCGACAGCGGCGTTACGCGTGCGGAATGCGGGCGTATGCCTGGGCCCGTAACACTTGCTATACGCAGAAACGGGTCCGTTAAGCATTACTGGACAGAAATGGGCGGAAAGCATGCCCTGCGCAAATCACAAAGAAAGCCATTCACTTCTCTGCAAAAGTGTATCCACTTCCACTAGGCAAAGCGGTCATCATGAAAAATTCAACAGGTGGAATGGTCGAATTTTTCGTAAAAGAGGACTCTCTTTGCAAACTATTATGATCGATACGTGGCAGGAATGATCCTATATACCTGGGGCAGCAGATAAGTAGGAATGAGTAATCACAATAATCATCATCAGCAAAGCTACGTTATGAAGGACAAAGACTTTTCCTACTGTCCCCCAAATCATCCTCTCTTGTGCGAGTTGCGGCCACCTCATCGCCGGAAACTTGTAATCTCATACGACACAACCGAGTGTCTACCACATGCTGCACTTGCCGCCGTTAAAAAAAAACAACTAAAAGTATCTGTGAAGTGAAACTTAGCGAACTTCTGCGCGGTGCTAACACTGCAAATCATCGACAAATTCTTTACCTGATTTTTTTTTTATATTATTGAACACATTACATCGCGCGTTGGAGCAGCAGAACCTCGCGGAGCTCCGGAATGTGGCCATTAGAATCTTAGTAACCATGTGACGTAACTCATGCCGCTACCTCTCCGGCAAGTATTTCATACCGTACGCACCTGCCCGACTTCTCGGAAGAAGTGTTGCTATGGGACATGTTGTCAACAACGCGTGGGGCGTGCTGCTTGACATTTAATGCTGTGGGACGCAAGCTCGCTGCCTTGCCATACAGCCTCTGCGACGAAGGTTGAGCTGTCAGGGAGCGTTCTGAGATCGATTCAACGGCTTTTTGCTACTGGCTCCTTACCCGCCAAGTGTGTGTGTGATATTTCTACGCACACAGGCATCGAGAAATCGAATATCTCATAACTTACTGCCCCGCGCCCGGCCTCATAACTTACTGCCCGGCCTCTCGCTTAACGTAAGGGCGCGCAATCGTGTCGTTCCAGCGTCGTTACTAACAGCTGCTTCGTAATTCGTAAGACGTGGCGATCGGCGCTTCCGCTTTGATGACTGCTTCGCATTCGTGTTCGTCTGCTTTCGAGCTCGCAGAATGCGCTGTGCGAAATTCTGAGCCAACTCGATCATTGATCCTACGAATGCTTGTTTTGACATTGCGCTCCAGGTAGCGAGACGACAGGATAGAAGACAGCCACTTAGATTTAGACTCTCACCCGCCACACGACAGAAGTTCGCGTCGAGTTCGCGGCATAATAGCTTGACGATTATGCAAGACGAGTACTATACCCCGGCTTACAGAAATGATTAACTGCTGCAAATGTCGTTGCTGCAAAAGAAAGCTCCAGCCTCCTGAGTCCGCTGTTCCAGCAGTGAGTGCCATCACCTGCTGTTCTCTCGGATTGCATTCCTTCCCGTCCTTAGCCGCCCTCTTGCGCTTCTGCCAGACATGAGCAATTTCCAGTTCACCATCTTGCTGATTTTCTCTGCAGCCAAACCCATTACCTTTTCAGGTGCACTTGGGGTAAGCCCCACTGTATGTGTAAACAGCGTGGACCTTGCGAGTGTTGAGGCAATCGGGAAAATTAATTTCTTCAACATTTGGTTTGGTTTGGTTTATGGGGTTTAACGTCCTAAAGCGACTCAGGCTATGAGAGGCGCCGTAGTGAAGGGCTCCGGAAATTTCGACCACCTGGGGTTATTTAACGTGCACTGACATCGCACAGCACACGGGCCTCTATAATTTCGCCTCCATCGAAATTCAACCGCCGCGGCCGGGATCGAACACGCGTCTTTCGGGTCAGCAGCCGAGCACCATAACCACTGAGCCACTGAGGCAGCTGTTCAACATTTGCAACAGGTGGTCCATCTGTGCATTTGAATTTAAAAAAAAATATTTCAATGAGTGCTAAGCTTTGTTCAAGATCCGACGAGATGCAAACGCATGAGTCGCTTGCAATCGGGCGAAAGGCGGAGCGCTCAAGATTCGACCTCGGTTTGCGTCGAAAACATATCTTGCTTAAAGTGAAAAAAAAAATGAAACAATTCAAATATGGCGAAGGGTAACGTTGAGCGAAGGTTAGAATTGTACCACACTGTGAGCGCTATGTCTTCGCTGTTAAGCGCAGAGCCCATTAAGTTCTTGCTGTACAGTGGTGAGCAGCCTTGTCTAGAGCGCTTGAGCAGTGCGCACTTGGTAACAAAAACCGAAATTAGAGAGTAGCCCCTCATTACAGGGCAAAGTTTTCGTGCCTGCTTTGTTTACGAGGCTATCTGGCGCTACTTCCGTGCAAGCGTTGCAGCTGGACCCTAGAGGCTGCCACAAAATCTGGATTTGTTTGCAAGGAAGTGCACCGCCCGAGCGCTCTAGACAAGGCTGCTCACGACTGTACGCCTCTCAAAACGGTGAGAACTGGTGCTTGTAATTTTGTGAAAGTCGGACATTATTTCTAATTGGTTGGGCGTCCGCGGATTACCACAGAAACTTTCTTCAGAAAGCCAACCAGGCCTGCGGGGAGGAGTAATCACATACTCTCTGCACTTCTCTGCCGCTTATCCAGTTCAAGGCCCCAGAGGGAAAACACTTTCTGGCCTTAGATCCTTGCTTTTTCGCTGCTTATTCTTTTTTTCTCTGTGAGATATGTTTTCTTTCCAAACAGCGATAGTCTTATCTTTCGTGCACAGAGTCAATACACCATGTCCTCCTGTCGCATCAGTGCGACAGTGACGCCTGTGCAAGAATTGTTCAGAAAACAAAGAGCAAGAACAGCAGCAGTCTGGAAGGAGAAAATCTGCCTCTTCCAGTGAGATGCAGCTGCGCTTGCGTAGAGATTTAGATGAAAACTGCAAGATTAGCAGCCGCTGTGTGTGCTTAGAATGGTAATAAGCAGGAGTTCTGCTATGTCTTGGATCGCGGTGCCCTCATTTTTTTTTGGGTTCTTCTATATTTCAGCACAATTATATCGCACACAAAGCGTACTTAAAAAAAAATGCCTGAAACGGCAAAGAGCACGCCCTTAATCCCTTGCATAGGGAATCCGTCGCCCTCGATGGTATAGGTACTTGTACACGATCGTCGAGGCCCACACTGTAAAAACATCCGTAAGTATGCGGTGACTACCTCCGTCGCAAACACGGGGCATGTGTGCTTTTCGAAAAAACGTACGGAAAGTACGCACTTTGGCCGAGTGACGGAGACAGCGTCCGTATTTCGTCTCAAGTAGAGTGGAAGCGAGAATTTTAGCATCGCTACATATAGACAGAAGACAAACTTCCCATACAGAAGGCTGGACTCACTGATCCTTATGTTATCTTGAAACACACAATAAAATACAATTTATTTCTGTGAAAAGAGGAAAACAGCACTTTCAATGCCTGTTCAGGTTTTTGTAGCAATGTTTAGGTTTGGTTTATTGCGGTTTAACGTCCCAAAGCGACTGAGGCTATGAGAGACGCCGTAGTGAAGGGCTCCGGAAATTTCGACCACCTGGGGTTTTTTAACGTGCACTGACATCGCACAGCACACGGGCCTCTAGAATTTCGCCTTCAGGAAATTCAGCCGCCGCGGCCGGGATCGAACCCGCGTCTTTTGGGTCAGCAGCCGAGCGCCGTAACCACTGAGCCACCGCGGCGGGTTAATGTAGCGATGTTTACACATATATGTTTCTTCGTGTGCTCAGTGGCGTTGCACAGGGGTCCATGGGCCCCGGGTGCCAGGTGGAAATTAGGGTTGAAAGGGTTTCGTATACATCTGAAGTCTGCAGACCCCCACACCGGACTGACTGCGTAAAATGGTAAATAATGCTCCGCTAACCTGGATTCAATGCAGCCTTCACTTTTTTCATAGTGGGGCGCCAGGAATTGTCGCGAAGCATGCTCTATTGCATTCTCAGCCATATGGCTGCACCGCACCACGTATATAACGTTTGTCAATAGCAGCAAACAAAGGAACACATTATGGGCCAGAATGGAGGGAAGTCCTGATTGTCACAGCATTCGCGCCCGAGCAACAGGCCAGCAGGTGACATTTTCTAATGGCGCGGAGGGACTAGCGTCACTAACCCGCTTTTTAATATTCGTTGCAGGTCAGGGCTGCCCACAGATCCAAAATACTCCAGGCCGTAGCACTTACGACAATTTTTGAAGCGAAAGCTTGGCTACGGGACCTCGGCCTTCAATCGTGGACAGCTTAAATTTGACCTTCAGCTGAGTCAGAGCTCAAACCATGAAAAAGAGAAAAAGAAATTGAATCAATGTCCATGACTGGGAGTCGAACCCGTGGCTGCGCGAACAGGTCTCCTTTAAGGGCCGCTCAGCGAGACCACAAAGAAAAAAAAGCTAGGCTATCGCCGCAGCCAACTCGCCACGAGTTGGTTGGTTGGTTGGCCTCAAGTAGAATGGCACATACCCACTACGGGGGAGTGGCCGAGACAAAGGTGGTGAACTGTTGGAATAATTAGCAGTTTTAGAGGAAAAGGAGTATTAATAGGGTATAGGCAGACAGATTGGACGACGCAACGAAAGGGGTCCTGTTAGATGGGAGATCGAAGATGGGACGACGGCTTTATGTGCAAATTGGAATGCAACTTATGGAATGGTTCAATTTCGTATTGACTGAAAGAGAGACAGAAAAAAATAATAATAATAAATGAACTGTATGATAATCAGAAAAATGAATACAAAGAGAAAAACAAATAAATAAAATTAATATTAGCATAAACTGCACCACACTCTCGTTCTGTGCATTGGAGGGCGTCGTCTTCAATTTCCATCTGCTCTGTCCCGCGGCACTGCCTGCTCACCGTCGTCTTCTGCGCAGCAGAAATCCCTGCTTTCGCTCCGAATCGAATGTAGTAAATATTCTCCGTAGTTTTGTAAAGTGGTTATTGGGTTGCTTTAATTTTGAAAATTCAATATTGCCTCTAAATCGGTAGTTAAAACTTATTAAATCGCTTTTTAATTTGATTAATTAAGTAGTGCAACGATTAGAGTGGGCAGGAAGTATGTACGGCAGTCAGAAATCAGAAAGCGCCTTTACGCGCATCTCTAAAAAATAAAAAATGTTTGTTAATGTGGTAGCCTTAACACTCCTGCACTGCAGAAAATCCAGTGTTGTCGGTGTCGTCGTTGCCGTCGTTGTCAGCGTTGTAAGTGGGAAATCCAGAGGCTGACCTGCCATCTAGGTCACGTAACCTTGTGACATCGCCGCAACCTGCTGACCGTGGCAGGAGGAAACCAGCCCACCGGATTACGAGCAAACTGCCCATCATGACAGGTGGCAGTTAAATTAAAGGACTATAGCGCCAAATTTTTGCTTCCGTGTTTGGTTCTTTAAAACTAGGCGCTAGACATTGGTATAGACGGAGCACTCCGTGGTATTCGCCTACGTCTGCTGAATGATTTATAATTCAGTTTATTCTCGATATTTTTTCGGTTTCAACAACCGAACAATGGCTGTGATGTGTAGTTGATGTTGATGCATAAAAAATCGCAATATTACTGCTGATGCGTCGTTCGTTGTAATTATAGGTACTAAAACAGTCTATTTTAAGTGCTGTAGTGAATTAAAACTATGTATCAGCCTTTCTATTGCCATTTTTTCTTCCGTCACGTGACCTAAGCCTCAACTACACGTTAAAGCCATCGTTCGGTTGATGAAACCAAAGCCGAAATAATATGAAAGAAGAAGTTCAATTATAAATTATTTATCGGTTGTAGGCGAAAATCACACGGCGATTCATGCATTCTAATGTCTAAAGCATCATTTTAAAGAAGAAAACGCGCAATAAAATTTGGTGTGTATCGTCCTTTAATTGAAGACTGGTCGCGAGAAGTTGCTCGGGGAGAGCAACATGGGTCTCACAAGTCCCACCGGTGACTTTGTTTGACACAGCCACCTGCCGGGTGATTGGCGCATAGCTTAACCGTTGCACGACTGCGCTAGGAGTGGTATGAGGACCCCGCGCGATGTATGAGTGCAAAGTAGAGACTGACCAATCCCGCATACATGAGCACGTAGACAGAACCTAGGCGACAGAGAAGTGCTTGCGCGGGAGGAATCTGTAATGCTATGGTGTTGTACACGCAATGGTAGTTTAAGAGCTATGTGATGGCGAAAGAAGGAACAGTGCCCATGTCTGCAAAGTGGTCCGCAAAGAGAACCCGAGGCTGTTTAAGGGACTCGTTAACGCTATCAAGACATATACCGAAGGCGGAGCTTAAGTGTCCCTTCAAGTTTTATTTTTTCAGTAAACATGAGTTGTCCTCAAATGAGCTCTCTACGATGCGAAAGTTGCCGAAGTTTTAAGATGTACCAAGAGCATTGCACAGTTACGCTTTACATTTTCCTTCACAGTACTAAAAAGAACCGAAAGCATAGCTTCTGTGAAAACATTCAGTACGGAACCTGCTTTTGTAGACCGGTGGACGTACGTGCGACCGCTTACACCTTTTCAGATTAAGGTGCGCGCATTGGCTACGTTCTGAGAACGTCCCGTACGTGTGCACTTGGTACGACACGACTCCTGAAGAAGCGCCCCGTGGGGTCATCTGCAAAGCCTGCGCGCATTTGTGAATCGTGACACCATTTAGCCAACAACCCGCTGGATGGGCCCATCCCCGGTTTACATGCAGCGTGCGCTCTAGCCGTATTCTTAAGTGGTTTTCGCAAGCTGGTCCATGGAAAAAATTTGAGGGACACTTAAGTAAAGCTTAAGAATTTGACGCTTTAGCGTTAGAGGGTCCCTACGGTCGCTTTGGGGTCCTCTGGCGCACCCTTTCGCAGGAATCGACACCCCCATTGCCATAACATATTGCTTTGTTACACATGATCGTTGATATTAACTGGTAGTGCCAATTAGTGACCCTAATAAACTGAGTGTTCCTGTAATCTGGTTCGCCTACTGCGTGATGTGAGCTGCTCGCACATGGACTCTCTATATCTTACTGAAAGAACGTTCCTCTGGGGTGCAGGGTTGGCGTTCCCATCTGCCAATCCGAGGGATAACAGTTCGATTCCGCTTGACGGCTTTTTTTTTTTTTTTTCAGCGAAGCTACTTTTCTCCGTCACTATCCTCTCGACTGATCAGGTTTTCCCCAGTCACGCGGACGCCTGGTTATCCGCCGAACAGGACCTTTGCTGGTATCGCATTAAAAGAAAATCGGCCTGGGACTCTCTGCACGGGTTCGGGTACAGTGCATCAAGGATTATAATGCTCCTATAGGCCTCACACACTTTGTCTATTCGTGTGTGCCCCTTTCTTGTCACTTGTTTCTGTACCCCCTCTCTCCCCCTCCTCATATCGCCAGGCTTTATAGCGAAGATTCTCATATATACTGATATAGTAGGCGAAATTTATTTTTTATTTAAACACGCATCGTGAGCACACAGACAGCACTGAAGCGAGAAGCTCCCGCCTTGCGTTTGAAAGTGTGATTTTGTTCGATGTCCTGTTTCGTGTGTGCGTTCAACATCAAACAGACGTCGCAGCGTTTTGCAAGCTATACAGCTAGCCTAAGCGAATGTGGAACCAAGTGAAAGTGTGGTTTCTCACCGACTTCCTCCCGCTGCTAGCGGACATTACATTAGCCAAGGTAAGAGCCAGTCGCAAGCCTTCTCGAATGCCAACAACCGCGTGGTTTTGCACCAGGGTTAGGTGGCGACCTCTCTACCTAGTGTAGATCTAGCTGCTTTGTTTTGTGAGGGACCGAGAAGCGAATATAATCTATATGCGGTGCGTTGATTTGGTTTTACGGTTTCGGGGGTACACGGGGTCACGGACAGTATAAAAAAACACTGGTTCGCAAAAGACGTAGATAAATAGAAGAACGTAAAAAGTACGAGCGCTGACTAAACTAAATTTTGTTGTAAAGGCCACGTAAAATATACACTGAACCCAATAAAAAAGCACATATTTAGCAGACAATAAACACCTGTGTTAAGACTGCCTACGCGGTTAGCATGATGTTGAAACATTTCACCTCACTTTAAAAAGCGTTACAGATGGCTGGCTCACATATTCCTTGCTTCTTTTTTTGCTGACACAAGCCTCCATCAGTATCTGAGGGAAACTGTCCTTGTGGCGATGCAAAAATACTAGCGTCAGCGAAAAGTGGCTGGAACCTCCAATCATTTTTGTACGCAGCTGCCCCGTATCCGTATGGAAAGCGCGCCCTCGGTTTTCGAAAGTAACGGTGGTACCTTTCGCTACGTGTCTTGCTGGTCCGGAACATCTCAGTTAGCGCATCGTTCTGGTCGACCGCATTGTAATGAAAGTATCTGTTGCACTCTCAAAGGCGGATGTTTGAAACTTTCTGGAAAACGCCATGAGGGACTGTTGCTTCGTTGTTCTGTTGGAGCATTGTGTGAATTCAAGTTTGCGTTGGTTGGAAACGCGTCTCTACAAGCAATATTTCCAGCATGTCTGGTTGCATGGCTCCGTCCACTAAGCACTGTAGCTTAGTGGCTGAGACATGGCGAAAACTCTCGCTGATACAAGCTGTGAAAGAGTGTTGGCGAGACGGGAAGAAGAAATGTCTTGAATGAAAAACAACTTCGATAGGAAATAGTAGGTATTCAAACAAAAACAAAGTCCTGCACAGAGGTGTAATAGAATCTTTTTCGAGAAACATGCCAGCGGGAGGAGCTGCAGGCAGCTTGTGTTTTTATTATTGCCACCCATGTTCGTGTGCAGTCCAGGCAGATATTACTGAATGGACGTGTTCTTGCTTCTAGAGTCTTGGTCAGAAGTCTTCAGGCCAAAGCCTTTTCGCTTGAGCCGCATAATGGAGCCATCATGGCACCATTGCAGCCCAGATGGCCTTGAAATGCTACAAGCAGATTCCTTCTCGCGGTAGAAAAGCTTGCTGCTTGACTTGTGTACCTTGAATTCTTCGCTACATCGAGCATTGAAAGACATCCACTCTATTACAAGTGATTGCTGTGGCCCGAAAACTGTTGACGGGAGGTGTACATAACCCGCCGCGGTAGTTTATTGGCTGTGGCATCAGGCTGCTGGGCCCAAGGTCACGGAATCGAATCCCAGCAGCGGGGCACGTTTTTCGATGAAGATGAAGTGCAGAAACACTCGTACATGTGGTCTACGATGCCAGTGCTCGGTAAACAACTGGAGGTATCGAAATTAATCCACAGCGTTCCGCAGCGCCATCTCTCACATAACAAATGTAGCGCATGCATACTTTTACGGTTCAGCTTCCTTCAACGACCTCACAATTGGACATACGAGCTTTAATGCTCGCCTGCTTCGTTGTAAGATTGACGGTGTTACGTCAGCCTTAGTCTTACCGCCTGCACGCCACAGGCGAAAAGCACAAAAGAAAATTTTCGATTGTCATAAGAAATATTCTTCTAGTATTTCAAGAGATTAATTTTCATAACGGCAGAAATTCTTGCAGTAAAGCAATGTTTTCTGCATTGTGACACAGGCGCTTGTCGGCACAGCAAACTGGCTCTGTTGCTTCAAGAGAAACCAAGGGATGTTACAGGAAATGCTGGGGTTATGAAAGGACCACAGAAGTTTTTTTTTGTCGCATTGCGGGACCAAACCTGTAATTTTCGACGGAGATATATGGTGTCCGTGTACTTACGGAGAAAGGTGGGAAAGGTTTCCCCGCCAAAAGCTCACTTCTTTGTCGCTAGTCTCAGCAAAAACGAGAACAAATTGACGCCTTGCGTAGCAGCATAAGGAAGAGGGAAGTAGGCTGAACCTCGAGGTACTTAAATCGTTCCACGCGCGGCAGAAATCGCTAAGCACGCATTGTCTAAAATTTTCCATGTGCAAGGTTCACAGGCTCTCAATCTGACAAGTCGGTGCATCTAGAAGGATCTCGTGGACTGTGCTCCGCGGGGTAGAATTTCCAATGTTAGCAAACCAGCTTGCAAAGCTAAATGAATGAGAGATGCGCGCACACAGCGCTCTCCCCTATTCGCGCATCTTATCCGCCTCTATGACTTCACGCTGGCTTGCAAACACGAATTCCCACTAACCAGCCCCATTATTGCCACACTTGAATGCATTATAGCTAAATACAAGTGAACCAGACTTGTCACATCCCTCACACCGAAGGTCACTCTTGCAGATGATGCAGAAAATGCTGCATCTGTGTGGTTCGGAAAACGTCGCCTCAAAAGTGCTCAAACCGTTAAGACTCTGAGGAAAGCAGAAAGATCCAGTTTTTCACCCTTCCGTTTTGGGCTTGTGGAAGACGGTGCATGCGATATGCTGGGCGCCTCTGGGATCATCATTCAAAAACCATATCACCTGCAGATTGTTATCAGAAATGGAAACTGAGCGAATTCTCTTTTTCCTGAGGCAGTAAACCGAGGCTTAAAAGTAATGATCCCGTAATTAGTTAGTCATGGCCAAAGCACGCGTGCGTCTGTCTGACGACACTCAAGCGCTCCACATTGACGTTCCGGTTCGTTTTATGTCCCATTGTGCATGTGCACGTATAGAATGTGACCAGCGACCTCTCGAGAAGTGTGTCCGGGATGTTGCGAAATCGCCATGCACAGATGGCGGTGTTCTCCTGCGTCACTCAGCAATGAGATGGCCACACCTGGGTCATGGTGACTTATCAAGAGGGGATCCATTGCGATAATGGCTGCCGCTTGCTGTACCGTGAACTCCAAATGGCGGGCCGAGCAAGCACGAAAATTGCTTCCACTCGTGATGCGTTGGCACAGGGGTCACATTGCGAACAATGCCTCCAGATGCCCACGAGGAGCGATGGAGGAGCCTGACCTCTGCCAGATGCCAACACGAAATGAGTCAACATCCTCTTTTTTCTACCCATCTAGCTTTAGGGGGCTAGTGTGTTCTGAACGACCGCGGGTTGGTGGAGGAGAAATGGAAAGGCGCACAGCCAATGTTAGAGGTGGATGATAACAAATGTTACCAATGGTGAGCTTACTGAGCCTTTTAGGCAGACTGCTTGCTTGCAACCGCAGCTGGTTTGGAGGCCGAGTGGTATTAGATAAAAAGTACAACTGCCAGTCCCAATTTTTCGATCCCGAGCTATGCGATGAAATTGCAAATTTCAAGCTTCTTAGTTTCTCTTATCTTTGGGGTTCATCATTCTGTCTGTGCCGCTCACCTCGCTCGGTTTCTGCCGGATTCGATCGCATGCGTTTTGCGCTCGCCGTCAAATATTGTGCTCTCGGTAGGGACCCGTTGCTGATGCTTGAGGCCCGTGTGTAGCCTAAATGATAATATATATATATATATATATATATATATATATATATATATATATATATATATATATATATATATATATATATATATATATATCCGTTTAATATGAAGACTGAGGACTGTCCCTTGCTAAACTAAAACAAACAAATGAACTGTTTGAAACTTAGTCTTATCTGTGCCGCCGCTGACATTGCTTACTGCATGTTATTACCAGCGTTTGACGTGAAACGTTTCCGAAGAAGACAATCGCTGCTGATCATTGTTGCCGAATGTCATCGAAAAAATTGCAGCGTAATCGGTTGTTGCCCACAAATTCGAAATTGCTCATTATGCAGTTAATATTCATAGAACCCTTAGAGCCCCCATACCACTTCTGGTGCGGTGGTGCAGCGGTTAAGCGATGCGGCAGAGCCCCGCGTTGGCAGGTGCTGCCACTGGTGAGGCTTGTGAGATTCATGTTGCTTTTCCAGAGCATCCTATCGCGACCAATCATTTGCTGCCGCCTGCCCCGCTGCGCAGTTTGTTAACAAGCCGGTTTGGCAGTTTGTTACGACTTTACAACGTCACGCGACCTAAGTGTTCCGCCTGCCTTCTAGGTTTTTTCTCTGGGGAACATTTGAGGATTTTTCGCTCACGGTGAACGACGCCGACGCCGACGACGAATTTTTTGCGACTCTAGCTCATTAACGCTATGGTGTTAGTCACGCAAAAACGATTGTAACACAAACTAACGTAGGTCTCTCTTGCTAAGGCCCAAGAATGAAATAAACTTCCGCTACACTCATCTTAGAATATGTCATGAGAATATCTTTTGCTGTGCAGTAGACTGGATGGGCGATGTTACTGTCTTAAACTGATTAGCAATTTTATTCTTCTTTACCTTACAACGCCCTGCATGGCTTCCGTAAATCCTTTTCATGCTAAACGAAACTCACATGTTTCACAAATGGCTTGCATTGCATTCTCGATCGCGATTCCCAGGATGATTGCTTATTCGTGAATTTTTCTAAAGCATTTGACAAGGTTTCTCAGGAGCTTCTTTTTCTTAAAACTAAAAAGCCTTAACATCGATTCCACATTACCTGCATGGTTGTATTATTTGCTTTCAAACCGAAGTCAGTTCTTAACAGCCAATAATGTCAATTTAGATTCTTCGCCTCTTTGCTCTGATGTGTGCCAAGGGTCCGCTCTTGAATACCTCCTTTTTCTCATTTATATAAACGACTTAACTACTACTGTATCGTCTTCCATTTGTTTGTTTGCAGATGTCTGTGTTATTTACCGTGAAACTAATGATGGTAACGACGTATCTGCTCTTTAGACAGATATTAACAAGGTGCTGGATTGGCGCAGTCTGGGGATTACGAAGCTAAACATTACTAAATGCAAGCATTTGCCATATCTCATCTATCTACTACACAGTCTACCTACTACGTTTTTCGCACCACTCTTTAAACTGCGTCATCTTATATATATCTGGCAGTTCATGTCTCTCTAACCTTTCTTGGAAAACCCATGTTGACTACATTATAAATGGCGCCAACCGCATCCTTGGCTACCTTCGCAGAAATTTTTCGTGAAAAGTTTATTAAAATTATTGCTTTACAAAGCAATGTTCCGCTCTAAAGTGCAACATGCTGCATGGGTTTGGGTGTGGAACCCTCTCATTTCTTACATAGAATCTGTTCAAAATCGTGCTTGTCGTTTCATAATCGCCAGCTATAATCGCGCTAGTAGTGTAACTGCCATGAAAGCTAACCTTTCCCTCCCGCTTCTTTCTCATCGCAGGTCAATAGCTTCATTATGCAATTTTCCCAAAATTTATCATAATCCTTATCTTAAAGATAAGTTATCAAAAAGACCATCGTATATTTCAGCAGGCATTGATCATCGCCAAAAAGTTTGAATGCCTCCTTGTCGCACAAGATGTTTTCACAATTCATTCATACCTAGAACTTGTGTCAGCTGGAGTCACCTTCCCCATTGTATCGTATGTGCGACGGGCAGCGTGCGCCAGGCCGGCTGAAACGGGCAACTGATAAGCGTTATGAACCGAAGAGCTGCGCCTGCCCCCTCGCCCTACTCTGGGTATAAATACGCGCTGCTCAATAAAGCTGGGCCCCTTTTGCCCCCTGGCATTCGACGTGCATGACTTCGATACACCCATGATATTGCTGAAATTGCTAATACTGCTGCATTTCGTAATGGCTTTATTGATCTTATATAAATATGCGCCTGTAACTAAGTTTAATTTATTACCTGCTGTTTTTGTAATTTGTAATTGCATGTAATTTCCACTCCCATATGTACTGCCTGACGGCCCTGAGGGTAAATAAATAACTAACTAAATAAATAAATATTCTCATCAAATAAACATTTTCTAAAAATACCAAGGGACAACTTCAGCGCCTTCTGCAGTATTTATTGAGTGAGGTTTGCGTAACTTAAAGAAAAGAAAATTCAGCGCACGTCTTTGTGGGGATGTCATTAACAATGTGGATAGAGGAAATCAATTGAAAAACAAAACAGTGGCACACTTTGGGTCGACTCTGTAGTAAGCGCTGCATTTTCTCTGTGCTGGTATAACTTTAAAACCTCTCGATTTCCCAGATTCCTAAGCCCTGCTAGAGTCGATATGAGATTTGCAGGTGCAATTAACAGGAAACAGAAGAAAATTATTCACGATTATCCTGCCACGGTTGGTCCTTGACATTTGGGCGTCAAAACAAATTGCGCCGAGGTAAGTGAAGGAAGGAACTGTAAAAAGGGACAGGTAAATGGTCTCATTGTCGGCAGTATACGCACGCGTAATGAAGAGGCGTGCTACCGAGAGGCACGAGGAAAACTTACAGGCGGATGCCGGCGATGAAAATTGCTCCCCTCAAGCGAGTCGCGCGTGAAACCGAGTAAGGAGAGAGAGTCGACAAAAGCAGTGTCGCAACGCGGGCAAGGCGCTGTTGTTGACAGAGACGGGCGGCCCACAGAGAGGAGCTTTGTGTAGGAGGACAGCGCAGAGCTCGCAATTTATGCGCTGACTATGCGCGAGTCAGATGAAGTGGACAGTGCTAGCGGATGTATGAGACACATCCTACGCGGGTGCTACGCCGGAATGGGCGGGTGGGTCACTCTAGGTTGCGTTGCAAAAAAAAAAAAAAAAAAGCTAGAAGCGGCAAGAGCTCGGAAAAAGAAGAAAATGACGTCATCAGGGTGCATTCGAAATTAAGCTTTAGTCATTGTAGACAAAACTAGTAATCACACATTAAAAAAAAATGCTGTTCACTGTGACGCTCGCCACAGTCCAATGAGAGCATTCGAGAAGGTGCCACCACGTGCTTATCTAGGTGACACTCGTATTAGTCGCAAGAAGGACACAAGTATTTTTTGATTGTGATATGCTGAGGCACTTACGCCGCTCTACTTAAAATAAGCTTGCATGAAACTATTGAGGGCATAAAACGTAATAAATGATGGCAATTAAAATAATGACTGATGGAAAGAACAATTCACGCAGCTGCTAATTCTGACTACGTTAAAAGCTGAGAAATTGCCGGATGACCCTATAAATTGAAATCGACAACAAGAGTTGCAGCCTCCTCCACTCGTGGTTGCTTTGCACTGATTGCTGAGATGACTCAGCAGGTTTCCTCTGAATGTGATAAGCGCTCCACGACAACACCGGAGGGAGAGATTAAAAGTGATCATTTCAGCTATGTCCAAGTCTTGGTTCGAAATAAAGTGAGTATCGATTTTTCCTACTCGCTCAAGTGCAGTGAAATTTTTTTTCTTGCCTATATCCCATGGACAGCTTCTCTGTAGGGGCCTATGATTCACCGAAAGTACGAAACTACATGAACGTTTCCACGGATAGTGAGAGCGTGTGTGGCGTGCCATCGCGGCGTGGCATATTAGTGCACATATACGGGGCGGTGAGATAAATTTTTCACTCGATGGTCATAAAAGCGAACATCTTCGCATTCCACCGTAATGGAACCGGTTATAACGGTATCCAGTACAGATACATATTGTCCCGTCTTTTAGTGCACATGCGCGATGTTCATGATCACCATCAGGCAACCTGCGTTCGCCGCACAGCAAATACAGCCCCACCGATTTCCAATCACACCGCTATTGCGACGTCCGGGGCCACCGCATCATAGACTAACGGACTGGGTTTCATTTATCTTCAAATGCTGTCCTAAAAAACAGTTGGTTATGCGCTCTCCAGCATAGCAAGCACCACACTAGTGCATTTCCCGCTATTGCTTTCCGCTAGGAAATAACCAACACACTTATGTCTTTTTCTAATCCGTACTGCGCTCTTTATGTCTTAAGGTACCAGCTACCATCGTCCGCTGCTGTAGCGTATGTCAAAAATGTTTCGAACATTTCCGTCACACTCCATAAAACGTCTCTGCAGTTGAATGCCTGGTGGGATACACAATAAGGATAGTTTTCTTCAGAGATATATGCTGCTGGTCATTACTTGGGGCATCGCCTTTCTGTATTGGTTTGCAAAACAGAAATCTCTCTTGATAATGTATCCTATATGTACTCAGAGGTGTCCTTACCTTATTGAAGTTTTCTCCGCATAGTTTGGTAGTGTTTCTATTCTCGAGCTGGGCAGGCGCGCAAAATTACACTCCTTTTTTCGCAGTGATGGTTGCGGTGTGCATAGAAATGTGGCCGGAACCATGAAGTTGGCTACAGAGCACTATAGGGCGCTGTGTAAATGATAATGGGTTGTAAATCACGGCTCTCGGTCTTCGTCGCCAAGTTGACTTTATTCGTTAGCAGCGCGCATTCTGCAAATTAAGGCTGCGATTTTACAAACCAAGAATGCGCTCGTCCTTTCGGTAAGTGAACCAGTCGATAGTGGGCTAATGTGCCATATCTCATTAGTCATGTAATCAAGGTATGTTATGTATCTTATTGCAAGCCGGGGTGTCCACAAATCGTTGGATCACTAAGATAGCTGCTCGACGGCACCTAAAACAGAAACACCCTCCTTTACGAAGGGCATGCGCTCTGGAAATGCAAAATTAACTGACAGGGGTATTTCGTTGTTACTTTCGGGCAAGATATGCTCATGCGGGCGTTGCAGAAACGCCGTCTTAGCACTGACAATGCCTTTGCTGACCTTTCGGTGCAAGTAACGGCGCTCACTTTGGTGGACGTATGGTCCAGTGTGATATTTTGCGAAACTGATTGATGTCTCACCTCGGTGTAAAGAACGAAATGAAACAGTGTCACTGAAACTTCAGCCAAGCTCTCGCATAGTTCTAAAAAAAGGGGTGTCTCCGGTTACCACTTCACAGAATAAAAAATTAAGCACACCGAGAATCGAATCATAGTCATCTCCGCGCCGTTCCTGTTCCAAGAGCCATAGTTTGTGTGCCTCAGCTGCGGACAGTCGACCCAGTAGGGAAACCACGATGCCGAGGGGTGTACGGTGAGTACAGGTGTTGGTTGTATAGAGCTGTTCATTTCGAAGTCGCCTCCGTAAATTACTTGCAGATAGTCGAAAGCACTTCAAAACTCAAAATATTCGCGCTATGATGACATCTAGCTACCGAAATCTACCTCTATAGCAACTGACCTTATGGGGAACGGTTTTATGCTCTGTCTATACCATAGCGAAGAGCAAAAGCACAAGCTCAGAATAAGCGTGACAAGCTGAATTAGATGACCGGTGAATGCTGCCTTTATCTTACCTGCGGAAATCACGTGCGTCTTCTTGTTACTCGCCGCGCAGCGACTCTGGGAGTTCGAAGGAGAATCCCGACGTCGACGACAGGTCCGCAATGGAGAAGTTCCGACGAGCAATTCACTCCCGGCACATGCACGGCCCCGCGCTGCGATGTACTTACGCAAGATGCACGACGACGGCTCGTGCAAAATGACGCGGAGGGGCTGTCAGACTTCGCTTCGGGTACGACGACGTCTTCGCGTAAGTCGATGCAAGTCGAATGCGAAGATCGCTTCTTTGTCTTCTGCTGTATCCCTCACCACTACTACGACGGCGAACCCGCACACACGCGGGGGGTCAACGCAGAGGATCTTGGCTTTGCTTGCCTTGTGGTCGGGCGCCAAGAACAACGCGACCGCGGGATGCAGCGCTGCGGCGACTCTTCGCAGAGGCGGAGGCGGAACGATGCGTGAGCGTGTCTGCGCGGCCGCCGGTTGCGACGAGGTTTTTTCGGTGAGTTCGGGTGGGCTATGAAGGTACGCGCGCAGAAGGAGGCGACGAACACTCGAGCCGACGCCTTGTTTAGCCACGAGAAGACAGAGACGCGTCGGCGATGCCGGCCCGGATTTGAATGGCGCGGTGCTGGGCGCGATGCGCTGAGGTGATGGGAAGGTATATAGGAAAGCGAGGGCACCGGTGTAACGGAGAACTGGGGGCGAGTGGAAAAGGTCCGCCGCCGCCGAGACGGCGGGTGGGGAAGCAGAAGGAAGGGGCAAGGCCGCTCGACCTCTTCGTTCTCTGCGCCGAGCGGCCGTCGTTACACCCGTTCCGCGGGACTTGTTCTGTGTGTCTTCTTTCCTCTTCGCTGCTTCCTCTATCTTCCGTTGTTGGTTTCGCTTGTCGCCTTCCCCTCTCCGTTGCTTCGGTGGCAGGGAGCGGAACGTTTAGACGGCCAACGTCGTCTCCTCGCCTTCTGTTTGTGAGTTTCGGTTTCGCCTGCGTCTGTCTGTGCGTCGATGGGATCTCCGCCATGATCGCCGACTCCTACCCGCTTACGTAAAGGACGAGACCCGTCGGCGGCGCTAACAGTGCTGCGGATCAACCGTTCCGACAATGAGGGATGGTATCTGGCTTAGGAGTGCGAGAGCACCGGTTTAGACCACTATTGAAATGCAAGGTTTCTACGCACGGCGCTTACTCTACCGCTTAGATTGGCGGTAATATATTTCGTGCAGACTGAACAATGAGTTGAGGCCATTGCGCTAAGCGCACAAAGCTGTACCTACAGCTACGGCTACAAGTGAGCTGGTCACGAAGACAGTGAAATGCTATAGAAGCTGGAGCGGACAAGGATACCAGCAGAACCTTAGGGGCTCTGTGAAGGAAGGCAAGGCACCAGGCATGTGGCGCATGGTCGTCACAGCTTCGGCTAAATATTGCTACCGGCCCATAACGCAGGACGCGCAGCGAATTCCACCGTGAGAATGAAAGAATAGCGCTTGGGTTTGCGACTATAGTGCCGCTGTCAAGGCCCTTGCCACTGACGTCATAATACATGGTGCCATAACATCATAGCGGGAGGGTGAACGGCGTTGGCCGCAAGAGGCCGAGCGGTATATGGATGCTGGCGGGGCGGAGGTTGCTGAAGAAGCTTCCATGTCTGTGAAAAAGAACAACAACGAAAAGAAAAGCGGTTAGTTTTTTTTCTCCCGAATTGGCAAAAATTTGGTTTTGGAAAATGGCTCTTGTTCTCTGAGGAAAGAATCGAGGGAGGCCAAACAGGTTGCCCTGCTGTAAGAACAGAAGCTAGCGATGGTGCCCGCAGCCGGCCGGAACTCTTTCAAACAGTGCGGATAGGGCAACCTGTGAGCGATCCTCAAGTTTGCCACGAAGGTCTTGCACTACACTTCATGCGTATACGCACTTCCGAGGACGAGATATATCGATGCCTAATTATTTCTTACTTCGCACTGTAGCGGAACAATGAAATTTTTTTAGTGCATACTTTTGTAACCTACGTAGTAGTGTTTTTGAAAAATAAGAGAAGTTTGAATTCTCTTTTTAATGGACATGCATCAATGTGTCTGTAAATAATATATATTATGCCTGCGATTTATTATCAGAAGAACTTAAATGCATGGATCCCACCTGTCTTCTAGCTAGGGATCCAGATCTTGACGCGAACATGCCTCTGTAATGAACGTTTAAAAATAGGAAAATCAATCAATCAATCAATCAATCAATCAATCAATCAATCAATCAATCAATCAATCAATCAATCAATCAATCAATCAATCAATCAATCAATCAATCAATCAATCAATCAATCAATCAATCAATCAATCAATCAATCAATCAATCAAACAATCAATCAATCAATCAATCAATCAATCACTCAATCAATCAATCAATCAATCAATTCACCCTTTAACGCGACTAACGCACAATATTTTCCCCTAATATTGAAAATGAAATTGTCTTACAACTCACGACACGCATGATACGTTAGTCTTGTTGGGTGGGTTTGCAGTTGCTATCATATCTGAATAACTGATTTATTTCACTTCTGTACAAAACGATAAAAAATCCTGAAGACTACCTCATTCTAAGCAGCTCTCTTCACAAAATTGTTGAATGGTGTAACACCTGGCAGATGACGTTAAACAATGAAAAATCCGTTTGCATGACAGTCACCAGGGAAAAACAGCCATATAACTATGACTACAGTATCAATGATTCAACGCTTTTAAGGGTCTCTGAACATGAATACCTAGGGTTAACTTTAACTTCTGACCTAAGATGGGACGCGCATATCGCTAATGTTATATCTGCTGCCTTGCGAAAGCTGTTCTTCCTTAGAAGATGCTTACGTTTGGCCCCTCAAAATACCAAGCTTTTTGCCTACACTGCCCTCGTAAGGCCAATCTTGGAATACGCAAGCACTGTTTGGTTCCCGCATTCTATCACTAACATCACTCGGCTTGAAATAGTGCAACGAAAAGCTTTAAGGTTCATTCATAACAAATACAAACCCTCTGACTCCCCTACCGATCTTGCAGCATCATCTGGCCTTGCATCACTATTATCTAGGGCAAAAGAATCCCGCTTGAAGTTTTTATATCAATTATTACACAACACCTACAGTATAGACGTGTCTAAATATGCATCCTTCTCGCAGTCACGGCAATCCCGGCACAAGCATGCGCAAACGCTGACGGAATACTCATGCCGAACGAACACACTCAAGCATTCTTTCTTTCCTTTAGCCATCAGCGAATGGAATCAGCTCGATCCATCGATTACCATGTCGGACTCACTATCTTCCTTCACCTCAAGATTAGTAGAATGTAACAAGAATCAGTAAAATATCAATAGTCCTACATTTTACCAGATACTGCCCAACAGCTACTTATTGACATTTCTTTACATGTTATTTTTAAGGACGATTGCATGCCTATTGCCACCCGTTACCTTCTTTTTCGCTTTCTTCTAGTTTCTATTGTAAAATACTTCAAATACTAGCATGCTTGCTGGAATGGACGACTCCTGCTGTACTTGATTTCTTTTTGTTTCAGTCCTGAATTTTCAAGGTATTGTTTGCTAACCTGCCTACTAGCAATTATATAACACTTATGTAAGAGTTCTCATTTTTGTTGATCTGCTTGTAATTTATCTGTATTGTACTCTATATTGTACTGATGCCCACCTGCTACGGTCTCTTACTGAGACTGGCAGTATTGTAAATAAATAAATAAAATAAATAAAAATGAAAAACAAGCATGCAGATGATTCAGGCCTGCTGTGAGTGCCTCTGACATCGCCTCCGTGGCAGCTATAGGCCGGCTGAAAGCACATGAAGATAGAAAAGTGACCATGAAAGGAAAAAAGAAATGGAATAAAAATAGAAGGAATACGAGGGTGTTCACAGATTTGCGGAGACGGATGGTCAATTCTGGGTTTATAAACGGAGCAGCAAAACTCCAAAGAACAATTTGGCACTGATTCATGTATGGTTCGTATTTGAAACGAAGCTTCTTTGTATTGGATGCGGAGAGTGCGGAAATGCGTCTAGAATTCTCGCTCCATTGATCGAAGCGAAGTCGTCGGCTGCTGTTTCTTGCCGGTGTCGCGCCCACCTACGGTTCGCTCGTCCTCAATCGGCTCCGGAAACAACGTGAAAACAGCGGTTCTCCCTTTCTCTCAATGTGTGTCTCTCTCTCGGTCGTTCTATCATTTTCCTCGGTGTGCCGTGCTATAGAATGTACGCGATATCACCCATTGTTCCATCACGGACAGTATCCTGGTACCTGTCCCCTTCACGAACACCCGATTCGCAGACTCTGCCTCGCGGGAGCCTTCTTCGTGATGTCGCCGTTGTGTTAACTTGTCCTCTTGCACTGGCGGCTTGAAAAAATCGCCTTAAGTTTCTTTTTATTATTTTTTTCACAACCGAAGGTTCAAGTTTTGGAGCGTGTGAATGTTCGGAATGAGCACGTACACAAAGGAGACTTTCCACGTTTTCTTTTTTCGCCTGTTTATTTTGTTTTTCGTGAGCCGCGAACTTACAATGTATGCGAGTTTCAACAACAGCGTCTTCTATTTTTGCCGCCAGAGGCACCGTGGGGGTAAGGGCGAAGCTGGAAAGGAGGGAAGGTGCCAGATGTGCTCCGAGGATAAGGACAAGGGTGGAAAGGGGGAAGAGGTCACGCAGCACCGGTAAATAGCAAGCCCGGGGAAGAGCGCGAAGGAGCTCAATTAGTGGGAGCGAGTTGATTGCAGAGAGCCGTGTGAACGAGGTTCGGCGCGTTGGCGTCGATGTAGCGACTCGCTTCTGTCTTGTTCACGGTTGCATATCTTCCCTCAAGATCGGAAGCCTTTGCTTCAGCTGGCTGTAACAGGAATTCGCAGGAATTCGAAGCCGTATACCAGCTAAAGATTGCGGGAATAAACCGAAAGTAATGTTCCTGAAGAAACAAAGTGTCAGTAGATGTCATGTCTTAGTTATTGAAGCTGTGGGGCAATTTGATGCCTATACTACGCAGAGTAGCATGCCAGCGATTTTTAAACGCCGGCTAAATTCTCTGCTCTTCATTAAAGAGTCTCTCTCTGTCTCTCTCTTGGAAGAAGATGCAGCGCAAAAACAAGGCGCACAGACACGAAACGACAGGTTTGTTGCAGGCAGCGCTATAGACGTGTTCCTTATCTGATTGTCGCTTTTTTTCACTACAGCGCACAGTTCATCCAGCTGTCACCTCTGATGTGCAGTGCGGTGCCAAGAAACTCCAGCCTCAAACTGAAACTTAAGAAAAGTCACATAAGCAAGCGAACGAGTATGCTAGTACATTTGTCGGCCACTCGTCCACTGCAGCGATAAATAAAAAGTTTAAACACGCTGGAATTTCTGGCCTGCAAAAGCATCCGAAGGCTTGTAAGGTTTTAAGGCAGCGCTCGGCAGATTACACCACAGCATGAAAGGTAAAAATAGGCATCAAAAAGCACAATGAAAATTGGCTAGGAAATATCTGCAGTTAGGAGCATAAGGAATTGTATGATTTGAAAACAGACAATTTCTTGATTCTTGCTGGAAAACCACGCAGTTTTGTAGGAAGCGACTCCATCTGGCCTGACGACAAGCTTTGCCGCGCCGCGGTGGCTCAGTGGTTACGGCGCTCGGCTGCTGACCCGAAAGACGCGGGTTCGAGCCCGACTGCGGCGGCCGAATTTCGATGGAGGAGAAATTATAGAGGCCCGTGTGCTGTGCGATGTCAGTGCACGTTAAGGAACCCCAGGTGGCCGAAATTTCCGGAGCACTTCACTACGGCGCCTCTCATAGCCTGAGTCGATTTGGGACGTTAAACCCCAATAAACCAAACCAAGACAAGCTTTGGTTAAGACTTTTTAGGCTGGATATCTGGCCGCAGCAAGCTAGTTACGTTGGGTTAAATGACGTGTGAGCAACTAAGGCTACAGTGTGACAAACAGCGCTGCAAAAGAGTGTTTTTACTTACGTTATAACCTGCTTGCCTTGAGCAAATAATTTTTGACGCCTCTATTTTTACACTTTAAATGAAGTGAACAGCTTAAGATAGCACTGTCTCGAAGAAACAAGCAGGAAGCTACTACGTATGCTTTCCTTATAAAATGAGAATAACTGGCTTTGCCCTGCTTACTCACACATTACTGAGACCATTAAGTCGCTGTAGTTATCGCATGCTGTTTCTTGTTTTCATCTCGAGAGCTTGTGGGCAATACAAAAATCAGAACAAGATCACCTCAAAGAAATGTTTTTTCGCTCTCCCTAGCCTTCTCTTTCCTGGGATGGTTTTCACCAGGTCGGTGTTGTTTACGTCAATATCCTATTTAGTACGCCACTTTTTTTTCCCATTTTCTAATCTGTACTTCCTGTAGTTTTTATAGGGCATATTTTCAATTGCGAGACAGGATACTGGTAAGCTGGCTCAGGAGTCGGAAGATCTGATTAAGAAATGCCCAAGTATGAACGCCTCTAACCTCATAGATAGAATGAATCTGTCCGAGATTCAATTAATAAGCGTAATGTAACCGACATAAGGAAGTACATCGCTTAGAAAAGATAAGGAAACCGCGGGTTACAAGAGAACAGTTCAGACTGATAAAGGTCAAAATTATCAGTGTGAAATGTTCCTTCGAACACGTGTGGAAGATGCGCTTATATTCTTTCAAAAGTTTAGAAACCGATTAAACTATGAGCTGCGTAAAGTTAAAAATTCGTATTGTCAGCAGCTTTTTTAAGCGCCAGTTCAAGGAGACCAGAAATTGCGTGCAAAGCTATAAACGATGTCCTTAGTCACCGTATGATTAACTCTGTCACAAATAATATGCTATTAAGCGGCAACGAAATAACAGGGAGAGCACTCGCAGAATTATTTAACAAACATTTTCTCGATAACGTTTCTTCATCCCAGGATCCTACAGACACAAACTATCGCCTGTTCTCGTAATCAGTTTAGCAAGACTATTTTTAGACCTTACTGTTGCAAATGAGCTTGACAATGTGTACATGAGAATGAACAGCAGTGAAGCCTTTAGACATCAAAGCCATGCAGATAAAAGCATTCAAACATAGGTTTCCTATAATTTCTCCCCTGCTTTCTCGAACCTACTATATTACATTTGAATGCGGGTTTTTTTCCAGCGAAATTAAAGCTGCAAAATTTTCTGCAATTTAAAAAGATCCGACTGAAGTGTATTATCAAATTTCCGACGGATTTCAGTATTTCCTGTATTTTCCAAAGAACAGGAAAATGTGATTTCTTCCAGAAACAGAAAGTTTTTTCATAAGCATAAAGTAGTACCTGGGTTCCAATTTAGTTTCATGGCTGGCAAATCTACAGAAAGAGCATTATTAACAATAAAATATATTTTGAACAATAGTAATGAAAACTTGTAAGCTCTGGGCATTTTCTTTGATTTTAGTAAGGCTTTTGTTTGCGTAAACGACATGATTCTTCTTGACAAACTCCAAATATGCGGAATCCGCGGTAAATCACTTAACTGTTTGAAGGCTACATCAAGAACAGAAGTCGATCGATGTCTGTGGATAATGAGCTTTCCTCCTGTTTGGCTCTCGATGATGATCTCCCATAAGGGAGTATACTGGAGCTCCTTTTGTTTAATGACTACGCACATGACATCTTAGGTGTAGATTCTCCCATTGATTTGGAAATATACGCCTATGATAGCGCATCAATCCTTTCAAGCCCTAAACTTAACGGTCTAATAGGGAAATGTAATGACCTGCTCACTAAATTTTAAAGACAGTCAGTGATGAACAAAAAAGATGAATGATACAAACTTCAAAACTATATTATTTCGAGCAAGAAATAAACCAATAATCCCAAACTACATGCTCAACATCGGAGACCAACAAATAAAAATTGTTGTAGAGCTCAACACTACTGCAGAATATTTTTCGTATTTTTTAAACTGCGGTGTCTACGCTCACCACTTCGCCAGAGGAAAGGATCACTAGTTTACGATAGGCAGTGGAACATTGGACGGTGTAAGGGAAAAGATGTACTTAAGGCAAAAGTGGTCTTCACTCCTTCTTTATCCCACATTCCCTCCTTCTTTCCCCAATCTATGCTTTATAGCACACTCCTCGAGCAAAAAAAAAAACTGCTAAGGGCAGGTAGTGACCGCTGATCCGGACCGCGTGAGTGAAATAACTAGGAGAATCAGAATGGGATGGAGCGCATTTGGCAGGTTCTTTCAGTTTATGAATGGCAGTTTACAAAAGTATCCAACAGCTTTAACTTAACGGTGCTCACCTGTTGGGAACAAACGTGGAGGCCAATGAACGTGGAGGGTTGAACTTAAGTTGTGGACAGCGCACCGAACTGTGGAAAGGAAGATTATAGCTGTAACTGTAAGACAAAGAGAATAGAGTGAGTCGGGGACAAGCGCGAGTTAATGACATCGTAGACTAAATCAGGAAGAATAAATGGGCTTGATAGGAGTATGTGATGCAAAGGCGAGATAACCGATGGTCATTAGAAGTAATTGAGTGGAGTCCAAGAAAAGTTAATCGTAGCAGGAAAGGGTAGAAAGTCAGGTGGGCGTATGGGATTACAAAGTTTGAAGGCATAAGATGGCCGCAGCACGCACAGGATTAGGTTTATTGGAAAGACATGGGAGAGGTCTTTGTCCTACAGTAGGATTAGTTAGGCCGCTGGGGATGATTTTCAGTTTTGATTTCCACATCTCGAGCTCGGACTGAGCAGCTTTTATCAAAAGTTCATAGCCCAAGGCGTCGCCTTATAGGCTAAGCTGTGTGGCTAGTTTTGAATCCCCAGCGCTCCAAATTACAAAGGAAATCTTGTCCTCAACCGTCCGAAAATTAGAGCTTCCAAGGATGCTAAGGCGCCACGGCTTAGAAGGAAACCCCATGTGCACTTTAGGCTTGATAAAGGCTTTAAATCTGACCGGTCTTCCACTGCTGCATATTGCGATGTATCCTTGAACCCAATAGAGCGTTGTTATTTCTCGTCGTGTTGTTGCTGCTTCGATATCAAGCCTTTCAGTACGGTTCAATTGAATTTTTAAAATTAAGCGTTGGAAGAAATGGTGAGGAGTCGATGCAGACACCATTATTTGCAACGTGCTTATGCAGCAATGCAACAGCCATGAGGTGATACATCCGATGTAAAAGACCTCGCTGTCGGGTGAACCATCGAATCCGTCGCGCCAGATACATCCTGTTTCAACAAGCTCCCATAGAGAATGTCGCAAAGATTGTATTGTATGCACCATAGGGGATATGGAGATTGGGAAATGGATGCAGGAGAGAATGTGTGAAATGTTGCCCACTTGTTCAGGATCTTCTATCA